>NC_140528.1:37304224-38504224 GCF_057382185.1 Mchenga conophoros
ATGGAGGCTGAGCTCGTTCAGATCACTCAGCCTGCAGACAAATGGAGTGTTTGAGACGTGCAGATAAACAGTCGGAGCTTTGTGTCGGCCCCTAAGGGCTCAAGGCCGACCTGTAAGTAAGTAAGTAAGTAAAATTTTATTTATATAGCACATTTCTAGATAGAGATCACAAAGTGCTTTACAAGATATAACAGATTAAAAAGACAAAATACAAACAAAGTTAGCAAAAGGCAGTTTTAAAAAGATGTGTTTTTAGCTGTTTTTTAAAAGTAATCAATGAATCAGCGGATCGTAAGTCCTGTAGTCATGCTATCAAGTGCATGACGGCTCTCTGCAGACACTTTGATCCCTTATTCACATTTTCTATAAGTCTGCATAGAGACGATGTAGATTTGGATTTGTTCCCCTTAATGACAAACACCTCTATTGAGAAACTGCATTTGGGGTTTTTCCTTGTTTAACATTTAAATGTGTTTGATCTGAAACATTTAAGTGTGACAACATTAAAAAAATAGGAAACCAGGAAGGGGACAAACATTGTTTCACACCTCTGTATGTTTTTGTTTCCTTTCCATCTTATGTCCTTATATGTTGTTTGTTTGAAACTTATGATTTGTACTTTAAAGTTCTTAGACTGAGCTCAAACACATAAACTACTAACTGTTCAGACATTAGAAATGAATTGTTCCTCTGAGTATCTGAACCTGCTGTTGTGTTGCTTTAGTGTGCTGGTGTCACTGATGGCTGCTGCTGTGACAAAAAAGACACAAACAATTTGATTTAATCAAAAATCACTCTGGAAATGCTCAGAAAAAAGACAGTTCATGGTTTAAAGTAGATTTACTTTAATACTCCAACACTGTTATTAAGTTGTACAGCATGGCTATTCAACTACGAAGTTAGTTGGGCCAGATTTTCAATCCGAGGAATTTATCTGGGCCAGATATTTGTTTTGAAGCCAGTAAGCAGCAGATCATGATCAATTTCAAACCCACACAACTGTATTGAAAAACAAGTAATTTTTTTATTCCTATTCCCCTGTAAATCTGGTGACCTCTCACAAATGCACACCAAAAGGTCCATTTAAAAAAAAAGGGAGCTATAACTAAACTATTTTTTGCACATTTGAAATAATAATAATAATAACAAAAAAACATTTTGATAATTCCCTTTCAAATTAAAATAAATATTTCGCTGACCACTCACTTTTCCTGCCATGGATGGAGCCCCATCCGTCACAAGTATACAGACACGCTTCATATCCAGACCATTTTCCTCAAAAAGAGTTGAAATCTTCTCAAACATCATTTCGCCAGCTGTGTGTCCCTCTAACGGTAGTAAGCCGAGCAATTTCCCATCCAAGAAACGGACATATACGCACAACTGTGCATTATCAGTTCTGTCAGTGATCTCCTGCTATAGACATTACATCAGTTTTCTTCAGGTCATCTAACAGCATTTCAAACTCGTCTGACGCCAGAACTTCAACTCTACAAATATTTGAACTGTCTGACAGGGGTACGTTTTTAATAGCAGATGTCACACTTACTTTAATTTTTTCATCACTTTTCACCGCATCCACCACGGCCAGCATGCAGTATTTCGCTGTTTCAGAATCTGTGAAAGGCCTTTTCTTCTTCGCCAAGAAGCAAACACGAAGGGAAGATGCTGCAGCTCTCTCTTGGGCTGTACAGGACCCTCACCATGGTAGTACAACTCCGGTTGTAAGATTATTAAACTCGGTAAAATGAATAAGTATTTGTCAGTCCAGGCAGGGTTAAACCGACAGTTTTCATTGTCAATTTTGCGCTTTAGGAGTGAGAAAGACATGCTGTTGTCGCATCATATATTACGATGATTGTTTAATATGTTTACATCACGGTGCATTGTGGGTTAAATATTGCTAGGCTACTAGGAGTGTTGCATTCACAGTCTACACTACGCTGTAGGAATTTTTAATTTTTTTAAAATTAATTAATGAATTAATTTTTTGCGTTTTCTCTGTGTTTCTGCCAGGACCACAGGCAGGGCCACTCGCAGGTTGCTTCTGGGCCGCATTTGGCCCGCGGGCCGCCATTTGAATAGGCTTGTTGTCCAGTCTGTGTATAACAGCACTGCCTGCATGAGGTCAAACTGGATCATTGAACATAATGTTTCTTGATGCATGCCACTAGAAGAACAGTGCGCTGGTTTCAGTTATTGTGCAAATGTAAAGTCCAGATGAACAGAATCTACTTTTTTGGTATTGCACATAACAATTTTCATCCAGAAGACTTCATTAGACCTTCACACATGTCTGACCCTGATTTATTCCAAATTTTAGAAACTTCAGAGCATTTCCAAAGTCTGCTTCCTGTTTAATGATTATTATTATTGTTATCACTATTATTTATTTATTTTATTTTGATGTTTCATTAACTTTTATTTTTAGTTGTTCAAAGTGTTTTTTCTTTGTCTCTGTGCTTTATGAAGTTATCAGGGATGAAAAATGCTGTAGAAATGAATGAAAAGCCCAAACATGGACTCACCTCTCAGTACTAAAAACACTATGTACAGGACTTTGTTTGGATTTTGCATAGATGAAAAAGATGCAAACTGCTGACCTGTTGAACTGGCGACTCAGCCTTTTGTCTGAGCTGGAGTCAGTCACACAAACAGGTTGAACAGGGTGTGTTCTGTGCAGCACCTGCATGTAAAACAGAAGCAAAGCTGTTCCTGTGAAATGAAACTGAAAGCCTCTCTGAGCATCTCCCTGTAAAAAATGGAGGCTGAGGTCAGTCGGAGCTCACAGACAGCCATGAATGAAGGTGTTCTCTAACTATTTTTACCATTTCTTTTTGGAGCAACTGTAACGCACATAATTTCCTTAGGGATTAATAAAGTATTCTGATTCTGATCGTTTCAGGATGACCTGTTATTATCCAATCACACATCTGCTTACCTGCATCTTTTGCTCGTTTCTCCTCCTCTTCTTTTCAATTTTTTCTAAACTGAGCACCTGATGGCTTTGAACTTTTCTTGTCCATCTTCCATTGGTTTTAATTTTGCACTCCAGTATGAACATAAATCCCTCAACCCGAGGATCACCACAACATGATCTAATAGACCTACACCTTAGTTCAAAGATTTGCTTTGTCTAAGGTTTATTTCTGTGATTTCACACAACCCAGGATTCAAGTCATGAATAGATAATGGGCTTGGATTTACAACATTATAAATGAAATGTGCTCTATTTGGAAGCAGCTGCCCCCCTCCCCCTTCGACGGGTTGTGTGTGAGACTTTAAATCATCAAACTGTAAATTATAAATTTTAAATTGTTATTGATCCCTTTACCCCGAGTCCTAAAGTGTATATTTATTTCCGACTCTTCTTATATTTATTGTTTGGTTTTTTTGCACTGATGTAACTGGAGCCTCTTCGTCTCATCTCTCTGTACTGTGTATAGCAGAGATGACAATAAAGTTTACTTTGACTTGACTGCCACCATGTGGCGCAGGAATACTGTATATTAAACAAGTGTTTAAGGTGGAGTGATTATTTCCAGTTTTCTTGGTGATAGGCTCAGCTTAAACAGTTTTCTGAGTGAGGTGTGTCCTATGAGCTGTTTTATGCTGTTTATACCTGTACTTTTATACTTGTAAGTTTGCATTATTTGTCATTTCGAACATATTGTTACAGATTTCTGTCCAGAAGTCAGAGATAGGGTACAGCCTTTTTCCCACTTTTCTATCTGTAGTTTTGTTATTATTATATTATTTAAATGAACTTATAAAGTTTAGAGGTTATTTTTCTGGCACGTGTGGTTTTCATTATTTCAGCTAATCTAGAGGAAGGCAGTGGACTGTTATTATGTTGATCTTTTATCTAATTATAGACTTTAATTATTGTTGCTGGAGGAACTGTTCTTCCCCAAACTCACACTGTCCTCCTGGACTACAGGACATAAATTCTCTTGATTCCTATCTGTTCCCACCAGTGGCGATTTTAGCCCATTTTTTGGGGGTGCTGAAGCACTCTGCTCTGGCTCCAGCGCCGTTGCTGCCAGAGCGATAGTGGCTGAGACGCAGCGGAGCGGAGGTGTGAGAGCCTGGCTTAAAACAGGACCTGTTAGCTGCATTTAACCTTCAGTTACTCTTTATATAGTTAGGTAGGACTCAGACCATGTTTCTTTTTAGATGAAAAACATTACACCAGGTAACCTGCAGTGTTGGAAACGTGTTTTCCGACGATGTTTGCTACCCTACAATCCGTCCTGCTCTGTAGTAAATTCAGCAACATTTGGCCGTCCTGTTGCTCCCATTGAAATTTATACAGCCTATTTAAAATCTAAAACTTAAAATTGTCTGTAGCCTGCTGTTGTTACCACTGTCCTGTTTTTGTTTTGTCCTGTTTGAAATGTAATGAGAGAAGTTGGTTATTTTGTCATATGTGCATGTGCCAAGATTAAACCCAGGAACAACATTCAGGTAAAAGTGTAAGATCAACTGATCTGTCAATAAAGGATAATGTTGGATCAGTGTTTCAATATTTATAGCTTACATGTGGTTTGGTTATTTGCCTTTTGGTTGAAAGTACACTGAGAGAGGACTTTTTGTTAGTGATCTTAATAGCATTTGTTTTTTCATATTAATGTAATTTTTTCATCTAATTGAATCTATTTGTGTATGATTGTCAGTCCAAAGAGGGAGAGAGGAAAGGAACCTGAGGAGGAAGTACAAGGTCAGGAAGAACCAGATAAGAAAACAGACAAGTAATAGTGACAGGCACAACAGAAATCCACTCCACCTTGCCTGGATGGGCAGCTCTCTGGGTGCTCAGCGCCCCCAAAGCTCTGATCCTAGAATCGCCCCTGGTTCCCACTGAACCCACAGGCTTATTGTACATTTTGAATTCTGGGTTATGCAAAACTGGTCATCATCACCCTTTTCTTTACATGGTGATTTTTTTTTCTTTGCTTTCCACCACTGTCACACTGTCAGAGTTTTGCAATAGGAATGGTTTTATTTCCAAAGAAAAGAATGTCCACATTCTCACTGCTAACACAAATTCAAACACACCTGTTAAAATGAAGAAAAGGGATTGAAGCACAAATACAAACTGGAAGGTGGGACTAAGGTTTCAGCAGTTGTAATGAATAAGGTGTATTGACATTATTAACATATTAGGAGAAGATTTGATAAACAAAGAAAGAAAAATACCACTGTTGATCACAGGTGGATTTACTCTATTGTGTGTTTTGTCTGGGCTTTTTTTCGTGAATGAACTGAATGAATTATGGAGGTGAAGAGGAAGCTCTCTGTACAAAAAGAACAATGACAGTTTTTACAGGATGTTGTGTTTGTTCTAAACATTTCATTTTGCTCTTTTATTGTGAAATAATTTAACTTTCATAGCAGCAGTAAATAGACGTCATTCATGACACTGAGATCTGTGAGCTCAGCAGAGTGAACTCAGATTTTCAAATTAAAATATTCATATAAAAATGAGCAAAAAACAAAAAAAAAACAGAGAGACTTGCTCTCAGTCCAGGATGTCCTTTATTGCGTCCATCCTTCTCTTGTCCTCCTGTGTGACCTGCAGGTGAGAAACAGGTGTGAGGTGTCAGCTGTCAGGTAGGTGATGAGTGAAGAACAGAACAGAATCCGTTTGCTCTTCAAACTGCTGTCAGACATTATCTACTGCACTCTGATCACATCACTCAGACCAGCTGCTTTTACAAAGTCTCATTGATGGGTCTGTCTAGCAGACCACACCAGATACAGAGTAGGTGTCCGCCACTCCCCTGCACCTGTGTCAGTTTCCCAGGTAAGGGGGGCTGGGGCCCAGTTGGTCCCTGCTTCAGTTTCTGGGGCCGGCTGGTCCCTGCACCCGTATCAGCTCCTCGGGTGTGGACAGCAGCTGTCCAGTCGCTGCCAAAATCTGCACCGACCCCCGAGGTGAGGTCCGCCAGGACAACGCTAACCTCCGCACCTGTACCCACTCCTCGGGTGGGAGTGGACCAACTTCACAATCTCTTTTGCAGCCCATAGCTCAGCCATTAGCCCCGCTACCTGTAGCAGTTCAGCCTGCTGTGCAGTCGCCCTCAGTTCAGCCCATTTACAACATGATCCGAAGATCCGTTGTATATGAGCAGGAAAAGTTTAAGGTTATGGCTGAACTGTCCCAGGCATCTTCTGTTGCCCAACTACAAATGGGTGGACCTCCAGGTCAACGGAAAGCCACGTGACCGTGAGAGTTCCTTATATCACAGTGCAGTGGTAGATACAAAGCCCTGTACTGCCCTATATTGCACCTTAATTTGTTTTTATATAATTGCGTGGAATGAGTCTTGAGTTGAATTTTTTAATAGGCAAAAAATATTTAATATATTTAAATAAGTTAAAAAGTAAATGTTAAAATTTTGTCTTTTTTTCTTTTTTCGCTGATCCGAAAATTGATCCGATCCGTGACTTAAAACCGTGATCCGATCCGAACCGTGAGATGTTTGATCCGTTGCACCACTACACACAAGTGTAATGTTTTTGACTCATCTAGCTGATTTTTGTCCACATTCAATCATGCCTCACCTCACAAAGGCCTATTCTGTGTTTTTGAGTTAATACACAAGTTCCTTAAGATTTAACTCGATATCACTGCAAAGTGTGTAATAGACAGTCCACCAGCATTCAGAAGTTGCAGGAAGCTGCAGTGACAGTAGAGAGATTTTCCTGTGTCCTGGGCCCCTTGGCTCATGCTGGACTGCCAGTTGCCTCTGTTTCTCTGGCAGGGGTGTCAAACTCAAATACACAGTGGGCCAAAATTCAAAACTGGAACAAAGTCGAAGGCTAACGTTAATATTTATTGAAATATATTTATTCCTCCAGTTATAAGAATGAATCTTTTCTCAAACACGTTTTGCTGAAAAACTGAATATGGAACAAGTTCTGCTCCAATCATTTGGGTAAAGACAATAAACACTTTGATGGCCTATAAGTGAAAGTGAAAACGTGATAAACCAATAATATAATTAATAAATAATAAATAATTATATTTTTTGATAAGTGAAGTTCACTGAACTGAAAGGAAATTTTGGTTTGATGATGGTTGACATGTTTTCCAAATAGAAGTTTTTCCTCTAGTGAGGAGATGCAGGTGCAGCAGAGCATTGCTGGAAGAAATGATCCCAAGGGTGGAATCTCCTGAGAAACCTTCAGAGACCCAGCGAGAAGTAGGGACCATAGCTGACAGCCCAGGCAGGGGTTGAGGTCAAAGGTCATGCTGTTTGGGGACCTACTGGTCATCATGAGAAGATTCTGGAACCACAGCAATGACCATAAAGCTGCACTGGATGGAGAGCTCTGCCACGGGGCTTTCCAGAGGTAATCACGAGGAGATTGTGGACAACATGTGAAATGAGAGAAAAGCTCTTTATTAGTAACTTTTACAGCTTCTGGCAGGTTAATGTCTGAACTTTGGAGTGAAACACACCCTTAGTTACAGGAAATAACACCACTGTCTGTAACTAAGTGAATCCACCTTAACACCACCTGTGTGTGTGTGACTGCATTACACTCCCACTGCTGGGAACCTGAACAAGAACCAGAACAAAGTCTAAAATAGAAGCTGACAAACAGCTGCACCACCGAGTGACACTTTATTTTATAAACTTCACAACAGGTTTCATGTTGTGACCTGTGGAGGTGAAAAGACACAAAACCTGTTTTACAGCTTTTGAGCTGCAGGCAGGATTGAAACACACCTTAGTTAAAAGTCAAACAGCAACATTTGTCTCCTCCCCTCACGTCACTCAAATGTGACAAACCAGGAAACAGGAAGTTCTTCGTCCTCAGTAAAGAGAGACGCACAGACGATCAGACTGAGCTCAGACCAAACTAGCAGCTTCCTCTGAGTGAGTCCAGCTACAGGAGAGAAAAGTGGAAAACTCCAACACTGCTGCTTCAAGCTGCTGACGCTCCACACACTGAATGTGAGTTTGAGCAAAAACACGACTCAAAGGAAGTTTCAGTGAAGGTGGTAGAGGAGGGAGGGGAGCCAGGACTGACTGTACTTCCTGTCTGCTGTTTTCAGCTTCACTCACAGACTCAATGGCTTCCAGATCAGAGGAGGATCTCTGCTGTCCGGTCTGTCAGGAGGTCTTCAGAGATCCTGTTATTCTGTCATGTAGCCACAGCTTCTGTAAAGACTGTCTGAAGAGATGGTGGAGAGAGAGACCAACACACGAGTGTCCAGTTTGTAAGGAAATATCAGTTTATGATCCACCTTTAAATCTGGCTTTAAAGAACCTGTGTGAGTCGTTCTTACAGGAGAGAGATCAGAGAGCTTCAGAGGCTCTCTGCAGTCTGCACTCTGAGAAACTCAGACTCTTCTGTCTGGACCATCAGCAGCCAGTGTGTCTCGTCTGCAGAGACTCAGAAAAACACACCAAGCACAGATTCAGACCCATCGATGAAGCTGCACAACAACACAAGAAGGAACTTCAGGAAACTCTGGAGCCCTTAAAGAAGAAGTTAAAGGTTTGCAAACGAGTTCAAGTGAAGTTTGATCAAACAGCAGAACACATTAAGGTCCAGGCCCGACACACAGAGAGGCAGATTAAGGAGCAGTTTAAGAAGCTTCACCAGTTTCTAGCAGAGGAAGAGGAGGCCAGGCTGGCTGCACTGAGGGAGGAAGAGGAGCAGAAGAGTGGGATGATGAAGGAGAAGATGGAGGCTCTGAGCAGAGAGATAGCAGCTCTTTCAGACACAGTCAGAGCCACAGAGGAGGAGCTGAGAGCTGAAGACGTCTCATTCCTGCACAACTACAAGGCTGCAGTGGAAAGAGTCCAGCGCTGCCCCCTGCTGGATGATCCACAGCTGCCCTCAGGAGCTCTGATAGACCAGGCCAAACACCTGGGCAACCTGACCTTCAACATCTGGAACAACATGAAGGACATGGTCTCCTACACTCCTCTCATCCTGGACCCAAACACTGCTCATCCAAACCTCATCCTGTCTGAAGATCTGACCAGTGTGAGAGAAGGAGAGAAGCAGCAGCTTCCTGATAATCCAGAGAGGATTGATTGGTCCTGCTCTGTCCTGGGCTCTGAGGGCTTTAACTCAGGGACTCACAGCTGGGATGTTGATGTTGGAGACAGTACATGGTGGGTACTGGGTGTGTTAACAGAGTCTGTGCAGAGGAAGGGAGACATATGGTCTGGATTATGGGTAATAGGGTGCAGTTTAGGTACGTACTACACACGCTCACCATCAACTCCTGTCACTGTTCTCCCAGTCCAGAAGAAGCTCCAGAGGATCCGAGTGAATCTGGACTGGAACAGAGGAAAGCTGTCGTTCTCTGATCCTGATACTAACACACACATACACACCTTCACACACACTTTCACTCACAGGATGTTTCCATATATTAACACTGTTGATGATGGTAAAGCAAAGGTGTGTCCGTTGAAGGTGTCAGTGTCAGTGCAGCAGATGAGTTGAGGATGATGATGTTTCTAATGTTGTTTCCTGTCAGTGAGTTGAAGCTGTTAAACTGCAGCTGTCCTCCTGCTGCCTCGTTGTTCCAAAGCTCTTTGTTTCTCTTTTAGTTTCACTCTTTCTTTCTGTTTCTGCTGTCCACCTTTTCACATGGAAAATCATTTCACTGTTTCTCACTGAATGACTCCCCAAACTAGATTTGAAATTCTATCAAGTTTCTAATCATTACAAGTGATTCATGTTTCTATTTGATGTGTAAATGGAGATGATTTAGTTTGCTGGGATATGGACTGACATGTGTTGAATGGGAGGAGCAGTTTGTTGTTGTCTTCTTGTCTGTTTATGACAACAATAAATATGTTGTTGAAACAATGATTCATGTTTAACTCCATATATGAAATGTTTCTGATCTTTGAATTCTGTTTGATTAAAGACTTTCTTCATGACACAAATGAGATTTCAGTGTATTAATAGAACTAAATAAGCTCAGAGTTGAAAGGCTGGAGTATTATGTACGTGCTTCACTGTCAGGATCTTCAGGGGGATTCAAAGGGAAACATCAAACTGCTGTAAGAAATAAACTGTGTGAAAATAGAAATGCAGGGAAACATCCATTAAGTGAACAAAGTCCAAAGAAATAAACTTGGACTGTTTTTTGAAGCCTAAATAAAATGTGAATAAACTTTATAGATACATTTGAAACCAGCTATTCTGTGACTTTACACACTCACACAGTAACAGAGCTGATTCCTGATTGGAGCAGCACAGAGTTAGACTTCTTTTCTGGCTGTGGATTGGTTCGTCAGGATTTCCCCCTTTACAGGTTTAAAAACAATCTCTGTTTCTACATTTTTTGACCTCCTTCTTGTGTCTAAAGGTGAAGCAGCACCAGCCTCCTCTGATCCTCATGTTGTAGCTCTGTGTGTCCAGCAGGGGGCAGAACACCTCCAAACTGTGCCAGCAGCTCTCACTGTGAGCTCAGACGTTTGTGGACACTCAGTTTGTTTGAACATAGTAAATAATCAGAGCTTCTCAGACTGTTTATGGGGACACCACCTGCCCGAGGGTGTACTGTGTCAGAGAGGTGGTGTATGGTGCTGGGTGTAGTCTCTGCTGGTTCACAGTTTTTTGTTTTTTTTTTTTTTTTTAAGTGACATCAGAAACAGCAGCATGCGACATCACGTGATGGCGGAGCTTCAGTTCATCCTTTGTCATCTTTTTTTTTTTTTTTTTAATAGGACAGGGGGAAAGAATGAAAGAAAGAGGGGGAGAGAAAGAAAGAAAACCAAAGGGGAGAAGAGACGGTGAGAAGGGGGGGGGGGGGGGAGAGAGAAAAAAAAAAAAAAAAAAAAACTCCTGGGTCACCTGTATGGAGAAAGAACAAAACAAAAAAACAAACAGAGGAGACAGTAAACAACAAAGAGCAACATAATAATAGAAAAAAAAAGCACCATCACAATAAACTAGCTAGTCATAGATATCAATAGTTACTAAATAATAAACGATATTGTGCAGCACGCAAGATAGACAGCGCACAGTGTGCTTTGAGGCAGCAGCCAAGAAAGCTTTAGTCCGCGTCTGTGAATACCCATGTGTACACCTGTGTGCATACCTGTGTGGATCAGCATGCTTGCATTCCAAAGGTTTCTCCATGTAATGATCTGCTAGGGAGTGTGGGGGGGCCACAGCCCCGTCCTCTATGGTATCAAGCAGGTATGGAGGAGATCAAAACTCCAGACATCCAGAGGCCCCCAGAACACAAGAGACCAAGGAAGACCCACAGAGGGGCAGCCGCACCACTGTCCCAGTAAGAGCTGAGGAGAGTCCCAGATGTTCACAGTTTTTACTGAGGAGCTGTGTTCATGTCAGGAAGGTTTCGTCTGATCACTGTGGTGCAGTTTGGTTTACTCTGTTTCTGAGTGTTTGTAGGATCAGTCTCTGCAGGTCACCTGATACCTGGCAGTGAAGTGTTTATGAATCAGCTCCGTCAGATTTAATCCAACAGAATAACATGTAAAACACTCCAGGGCTTTTACTCTGAAACTTTCTCCAGAGCTGTCTGGAGTTTTCTTACATTAAAATATTCTGGGATTACCAGACTGTCCACATCATGTGTCCTACCAAAACTTTCATCCACAAATATACCCTGACATTAAACCCAAATAGATCTGAGAGCGAGTCATTAGTATCAGTACTGTGTGTGTGTGTGTGTGTGTGTGTGTGAGACAGAGATATTCAGGTAACTTACTGGGTTACTGCACATGCTCACACCTTTTCAGCACAACAGGTGCAGTTTGGTGTTTTACTGCCTCCTGCTGGAACAATGATGGCAGCTCTCAAGACTTTATTGGTTATTGTCATTTCGTGTTACACAGCCTGAAACGAAATACTGTTCCTCAGCAGCCTCTACAGTGCAATAACCAATATATTTTAAAAAGAATAAATACAGTTTAAAGGGAATAAGTTTAAAAAAGAGCAGCAAAAAAGGCATAAATAGCTTAAAATCCAAGTTCTAAAAAAAACCTCCAGTTTTTATTAATATTTTATTATTTATCAAATTATTATAAACTAAAAATATTTTTTACGTGATAAACGACTTCAGTGCTTCGTCCATGACCTCCTGAAGGTAAAGGGCCCAAAGAGCCAATCAGCAGCTCTGAAACAGGAAATATGACTCATGGAGAAGTTCACAACAGTTTCAGCTGCCAGTTGTACTCATCACCATGGAGACTGTCTCCATGGTGGAGGCAGAGTGACAGTGTTGTAGATGCTGCATTTTGAAGCCTCAGTGTTTATATTTTTGTTCACAGCCATGTAGACAGAGAGGCAGAGAGAGACAGTGCTGTCACTGAGCTACATGTGTCAGAGCTCAGATGAGGCCCACACATGTGTGTTATCTGTTGTTGCTACACACAGTTAAGATATGGAACATGTGAACATGAGACATATGAAGAGACTGAACAGATAAAATGTCCTTTATATCCATCAGTGACTTTTTATTCTTTTAAACTTGTTCTGCTTCTTTTTGACTCGAGTTAGTGTGACACTGATGGAGCTTCTTGCTGCAGTGTGTTTGGGTTTGGCTGATAACACTGGTCATGCATGTTTCCTTCATGCTCTGTGGTAAAAGTGCATCAGTCTGCAGCTCTGTGGCCGCCCTTCTTCTTTTTCTCAGAAACTTCCTCATTCCTTTGTTCTCACTGTTTTGCAGCAGAGGTGTTACAACCATCAGAACAAGGAGGCCCAGGTACAGCTGCTCTTTATCTTTGACTGTGGACAGAGACAAGTGTTTCCCTTTTTACATGGTAAAAAGAAGATGACCACTGAAGGTGGAATGGTGAAAATGATTGTCATACATTTTAAAACTAACCCAGAGACATAAAAACACCTGTTCTCCAGTCTCTAGACGCAGTGAGGCTCCATTAGAAGCTGTTCTGAAATGTGAGGCCTGACGCTCCCACGCTGAAAAAATGCGTTCTCCATTCTTAAACAACACAACAGCTGCACCATGTTTTAGTTATAGCAGCAAGTCAAAACTAATCACATGTTAGGGCTCTTGGTTTTGTGCTTGTGGGTGAAAATGTTATTTTCAAGCTTTTCTTCGTCACATTTTAATATTTGCATTCCTGTTGCCATAGTGCCTGAAGGCTCTTACAATTTAAAAAGAAAAGATTTTACCGGAGGAATTCTCACCTTTTACCTTTGGGCCAGTGTTCGTAGAACATTCAGTGTTAACCTGTTCATAGGCCCTAGAATGTTGAATTCAGGATCCAGCAGATGTTTGTGAGGTACATTTTGGAAGAGCTGGATAAACATCGTCTAACTTTTCTTTGCTCTCCAGTATCATTGCAGGAAAATGCAGGTTTTATTAAAACTGTGACAATTTAACACTCAATCCCAAAAACAGACTTGACATGTTTCCATGAAGACTGCTTCATAAATCAACAGCTCTGAAAATCCATTAAAAAACAGTAATATAGAACATGATCGCTCGCACTCTGTGTCTCTAAAAAACCCAGCAAACTGATGATCACTTCAACAAAATGAGCATAGTTTATGGCTTTATCAGCTGCAACACCATGTAGCACCTGGATCCCCACCCTGCAGGCCCTACGTGTCTGACCTCCAAGCCTTGTTGCATATGTCCCTCTGAGGTCCTTGTGCAGTAGCAGTAGCTGTACTAGTAGAACAAGAAGTAGTGGCAGTAAGAGTACCAGTATTGTGCAACAACCAGGCTTCAAGAGCAGTCACTCTTCTGGCTTACAAATGGTGAAAACATGTCATGTGCACATGCCACACTCTTAACTGTAAATCAGAAATTTTGAGAGGCGAATTTGAAAAGCAGTTTTAAATTCTGGTTTAGCATAGACCAGAGGCGGAGCCAGACATTTGAAACACCCGGGGCTTAGCCCTAAAGGGTAGTATGCATGTGGGTTTTGGTTTTTTTTGCTTTTTTGTTTTTTTTTTCCTTTGGGGGGGGGGGGGGGGGGGGGTACAAATGACTGAAAGATTAATAGGCTCTGTTTTGAGTTTTGTTCAAAAAAGAATGACTTCATATAGGGAAAAAATATATATCACATGTGCAGGACACCTTAAACTAGTTTTTTAATTAAGCAGCAAGGCAGAACAAAATCAGGGCTGTATCAAGACACGAGGACTAAACCTCAATTCAACCAGACCCAGAACTGATCCAGAATTAAAACAGGACTACAACAGTTCAAAACCAGGACTACTGAGGACTTAACCAAGACAGAACCACAATCAGAACTAGATGATAGTAGCACTAAAAATCATCATAGACCTGCACTACACTTATTTTTTAATTCTACCAAAGTACAATATTTAGATTCAGAAAATTTTATATCCGAGGTTCGACTAGCTGCCCTTTGTCTCCGGTTCTGTTCATAATTTTTATGGACAGGATTTCTAGGCGCTGTCATGGTCGGCTGTGTGGCAGGCAGGATGAGGACCCAATCGCAAAACTCACGGACTCAAGGGATGAACTCAAAAGGCAGCTTTATTGCTGACAAGATGACAGGAAAATACAAAACTTAAACTGGGCACAATAAACTAATACTTGGAGA
The DNA here is from genome assembly GCF_057382185.1 of Mchenga conophoros. Taxonomy (NCBI): domain Eukaryota; kingdom Metazoa; phylum Chordata; class Actinopteri; order Cichliformes; family Cichlidae; genus Mchenga; species Mchenga conophoros. Next base: position 37,318,783 of record NC_140528.1, read on the forward strand.
GAGACACAGGGAAATCCACGCAGCATGAGGGAGACTACGACACAGAACTGAGGGAGACGCAGACATAAATACACAGAGGGTTAACGAGGGAAGTGGGAGCACACGGGGAACACAGCTGACACAGATAATCATAACGAGACAGGGCAGGAGTGAACACAACATGACGCATACTGACGAGAGACTGTCAAAGTAAAACAGGAAGTACAGAGGTTCAGACAGGAGGAGAGAGCACGGGGAGAACACAGACATAACAGGCTGGGGAAAACATGGAATAAAACACGAAAGGGGACAAGGGCTCATGAATACATAGAGGGGCACACAGGGGGTGAGAGTCACAAAGGGAAAGCACACAGGGAACCACATAACAGGGCAACTCAGGAAACAGAACCTAAACAGGGAACTGAATACAAAAATACAAGAGAACTAAGAATACTGGGCCAACACGGCCCAGGACCATGACATCACCCCCCCCTTAAGGGCTGGCTCCAGACAGCCCAAACACAGGAAAACAAAAAACCAAACAGAAAACGACCCAGGGCGGGCGGCGGGGGCCCAGGACGGAGGGCACGGAACAGAAAACAAAGGAGCACAGCAAACACCGGAGCCCAAGAAAAACAACCCAAAACACAGTGCAGTTCAGGGGGCCGACCATGCGGACGGGAACGGTGGAGACGTGGAAACAGTTCAGGGGGCCGGCCGCGCGGAAGGCAGCGGCGGCGGCGAAGGAGACGACGGAGCAGTTCAGGAGGCCGGCCGCGCGGAAGGCAGCGGCGGCGGCGAAGGAGACGACGGAGCAGTTCAGGAGGCCGGCCGCGCGGAAGGCAGCGGCGGCGGCGAAGGAGACGGAGCCGTTCAGGGGGCCGGCTGCATGGAATGCAGCGGCGGCTCTCCAGTGTTAGGCATGCTGGCCATGGCCTGGTGGGCACAGGACCAGACGAGGCAGGACCAGACGAGGCAGGACCAGACGAGGCAGGACCAGACGAGGCAGGACCAGACGGTGGCGATGCGGGGGCCGGACCAGGCGTCGCTGCAGAGGCTGAGGCTGGACCAGGCGACGGCGAAGCAGGAGCTGAGGCTGAGGCCGGACTGGGCGAAGCACAGGCCGAAGCTGGACCGGGCGACGTTGAAAGCGATGCAGAGGCCGGACCGGGTGTGGGTGATGCGGGGGCCGGACCAGACGGAGATGGAGCTGCAGCAGGCGAAGCGGAGGCTGGGCCAGACGTGGACGAAGTCTCGGACGAGGCTGGGCCAGACGAGGACGAAGTCTCGGACGAGGCTGGGCCAGACGAGGACGAAGTCTCGGACGAGGCTGGGCCAGACGAAGCCGGGGCCAGACCAGGCGGAGCAGAAGCAGATGGCGGCTGGACGGGCCCTCCAACGGAGACAGGAGGCTGAACGGGCCCCTCGGACCCTCCAGCGGAGACGAGGAGAGGCTGGAGAGGTTCCCCTGAACCCCCAGCGGAGACGAGCAGCGGCTGGAGAGGTTCCCCTGAACCCCCAGCGGAGACGAGCAGCGGCTGGAGAGGTTCCCCTGAACCCCCAGCGGAGACGAGCAGCGGCTGGAGAGGTTCCCCTGAACCCCCAGCGGAGACGAGCAGCGGCTGGAGAGGTTCCCCTGAACCCTCAGCGGAGACGAGCAGCGGCTGGAGAGGTTCCCCTGAACCCCCAGCGGAGACGAGCAGCGGCTGGAGAGGTTCCCTTGAAGCCCCAGCGGAGACGAGGAGCGGCTGGAGAGGTTCCCTTGAAGCCCCAGCGGAGACGAGGAGGTGCTGGCCGGGCTGGGCAGAGCCGCCAGCGGAGACGAGGAGCAGCTGGAGAGGTTCCCTTGAAGCCCCAGCGGAGACGAGGAGGTGCTGGCCGGGCTGGGCAGAGCCGCCAGCGGAGACGAGGAGCTGCTGGAGGGGTCCTCCTGAACCCCCAGCGGAGACGGATGCAGAGCCAGCGGGTGCGGGGTCCTCTGGCACCGCGGGCGCTGACTGTAGCGGCACAGGGCACGCAGCCGGCTTAGGATGCGACGGCTGGGGCTGTGTAGGGCAAACAGTCAGTTTAAAGTGTGTCAGCACCGCGTAATCTTCAGCTGGTGAAGAAGGCTCACTAAGGCTTCCAGCTGAGGTGGGCAGTGACTGAACAGGTTGCTGGGCTAAGCACTGAGCTGGTGACAGAGACAATAACTGAGCTGACAAACTAACAGGCAATGAGGCAAAGGACTGAGGCGGTAACGGAGCGGATGACTGGGCAGACTGTGGAGCCGTTAACTGTGCTGAAGACTGAACTGGTGACAAAACAGGAAACTGTGCTAATAACTGAGCCACTGACTGAGTTATGGACAGCAATGCCAGTTGTAGTGGTAGTTGCGCTTGTGGTAGATTAGGTGTCTGGCTCTGGGTTGCTCTCCTTCTGGGAACAGGAACAGGTGCTAGGCCTGGCCGAACACCAGTCATCCCCACCCGAGGAACAGATACGGGTGCAGGGATGAGCTGGTCTCTGGCTGCCTTTACCCTGGGGGCTGGTGTAGGTGCAGGAGCTAGCTGGACCTCTGTCGCTCCCACCCGAGGAACTGAGACGGGTGCAGGAGTCGGCAGGGTCACGGCTGACCTCACCCGGGGAACCGGAACAGGCACAGGCGACGGCTGGGTGTCCATCAACCCCACCCGAGGAGCAGGTACGGGTGCCGGGATGAACGGAGCCTCTGCCAGGCTGGGGATAGAAGCAGGGACCGGCTGGACCTCAGCCACCCTCTCCCGAGGAACTGATACGGGAGCAAGGGAAAGCTGGGCCTGCGCTGCCCTGGTTACAGGAACTGGAGTTTGAGAGCAGAGTTCAGGAGCAGCAACAGACACTGGGAAAACCAAGTTATTGACGCCAAACTCAGTTTTAGGAGATCTAGGTTTAAAGCAAGCAGGTCCTAGGAAATCCACTGCTATAACACTCTCCAGGTTAGCGCTAGCAGTCCTGGAGGAGGTTAGCTCAGGGACAGTCACCGAAGCAGTTTCAAAACAGACAACATCAACAACTGTCTCTTGAGGAACGGTGTGCTGTCTAACACAGGTCAGAGAAGGAAGAACGCCAGAGACAGTTCTTTTCAGAATCGAGGCTGGAAGGACAAACACAGGTTGAGAAACAAAGTCAATTTTCATATAGTCCATAGGTGAACCAACTCGGCAGGCTGACTCAGATTGAACTGGATGGGGAGCCACACAGTCCAGGGACGAAGTAACACCCACAACCGTTTTCACAGCAACAGGTTCAGAGGAGTAGCGAACAGGATCAAGCATGCGTTGCCGTGGGTCACAAAACTTGACCTGATCAAGCAACTCTTTAACGCTTAACCCTAGTCTTTCAGTTAGCTTAGCAAAGGAAGCGACCATCTTGTTACCGCTCACTCGAGAAACTGAATGATTAAACACTGGTTGTGGACCTGACTGGGCACCACTGGACATGTCAAAAGACACAACGGGTTGGCACATGAAACAGTTACTAGAAGGAGCATCAGTTACAGAACACTCAGTCTCAGATGGTTTGGCTGATGATGGTGGTGGTGTGTGGCTGAGTTCAGACTGGAAAACCCCAGAGTGTACAGGCTGGTTAAAACAGTTCTGTGGGGCTGCAATGCTGGTAGCAGTGTGTGGGTGAGTCTGGTGTAGGATAGCTGTCTTAGGTTCAGCTGTCTCTACATGTAACACATTCATATCGGTTAAATCAAAGGACATACTGCGAGCTTTACAAAAATCAGAGGGCTCAAAAACACAAAGGTTGCTAGCAACTGGTGAATGATCCGACACCGAGGTGCCTCGCTGTATAGTGTCTCCAGAGTCCAAACACACAGTGGTGGAGTTATCCGATTCAGGAAACACAATGGCGGGCAAAACAGAGTTACTCACAGTGGTGGGAAAGTCATGAAGTCCGGGTCCAGAAAACTTGGGCTGAGAGTGTGACGCACAGTCACTCTCACCCAGGGATGAAAACTGCTCCGCTGCTCGGGAACGCCGGCGACGTGAACGCCGTTTTCTCCGGGAAGGGGGAGGAGACGAGCCGGACCGCGAATCCTCCAGCGGACCGGGCTGAACGTCCTCCGACTCTTCACACTGGAGAGGCAGCTCCGGGCGGATGCCTACGGTGGAAACGAGGAAGTCCCGGATGTGGGGGTGCAGCGCGCCGAACAGCCACGGGAGTCCGGACACCATCCGCTGTAGACGGACGGCTACGACCTCCCGGTGTTCGTCTCCTGGCAGCACTTCCCACTCCTGACAGTGATATTCCACCGTGTAGATTAAATCCTCCCGGAGCTCAGCGGAGGGGTTGTGAGTTGCTGGGTCCATGTCGTGGTCGTAGTCTTCTGTCATGGTCGGCTGTGTGGCAGGCAGGATGAGGACCCAATCGCAAAACTCACGGACTCAAGGGATGAACTCAAAAGGCAGCTTTATTGCTGACAAGATGACAGGAAAATACAAAACTTAAACTGGGCACAATAAACTAATACTTGGAGAGAGACACAGGGAAATCCACGCAGCATGAGGGAGACTACGACACAGAACTGAGGGAGACGCAGACATAAATACACAGAGGGTTAACGAGGGAAGTGGGAGCACCCGGGGAACACAGCTGACACAGATAATCATAACGAGACAGGGCAGGAGTGAACACAACATGACGCATACTGACGAGAGACTGTCAAAGTAAAACAGGAAGTACAGAGGTTCAGACAGGAGGAGAGAGCACGGGGAGAACACAGACATAACAGGCTGGGGAAAACATGGAATAAAACACGAAAGGGGACAAGGGCTCATGAATACATAGAGGGGCACACAGGGGGTGAGAGTCACAAAGGGAAAGCACACAGGGAACCACATAACAGGGCAACTCAGGAAACAGAACCTAAACAGGGAACTGAATACAAAAATACAAGAGAACTAAGAATACTGGGCCAACACGGCCCAGGACCATGACAGGCGCAGCCAAGTGGCGGAGGGCTTTCACTTTGGTGGCCTCAGAATCTCATATCTGCTTTTTGCAGACGATGTGGTTCTGTTGGCTTCATCGGGTGAGGGCCTCCAGCTCGCACTGGAATGCTTTGCAGCCGAGTGTGAAGCAGCGGGAATGAGGATCAGCACCTCCAAATCTGAGGCCATGGTTCTCAGCTGGAAAAGGGTGGAGTGCCCACTCCGGGTCGGGGATGAGTTCCTTCCCCAAGTGGAGGAGTTCAAGTATCTCGGGGTCTTGTTCGCGAGTGATGGGAGAAGGGAGCCGGAGATCGACAGACGGATTGGGGCTGCAGCTGCGACCCGGCCCCGGACAAAGCGGATGAAGATGGATGGATGGAAAATTTTATATAATTATTTAGCCTTGTTGTGCAAACAAGCCTGCATAACTTAATAAATACAGAATTTGAAAAATAGCAAACCTAAAAAGAAACATGAGTACCTGTGATACAGTGATACTTTTGGTAAACAACCATTTGACTAACATGTGTGTCTCACCTGCTCTTGTTCCATCGCTGTTCTGTCCTCATTCTCCCTCTCTCTCCCTCTCTGTTCCTCTCTCTCTCTCGCTGTTCCTCTCTTTGTTCCTCTCTCTGTTCCTCTCTCTCCCTCTTTGTCCTGACAATCATCAAATAAACAGTTGAAACCAGATATTTATGTACTCTTCAGATAAAAACATTATTTATTTATTTTTTTTCTCAAATCTCTTTATTTGGTTTTCCAGTGTTCTTTATCATAAAGGCTACTAAGATTCAAATATAAATGATTGCATATATACAATAGGAAAAAACAAAGTAAAAACAAAACAACAACAACAACAAAAAAAAGGCAACAACAAACAACGTTGGACAGAGGATGCTATTTATCGAACTACCAATAAGGCTCAGTGACCATTTATATCTGTACAGTATTGAAGAAATCTATAAAAGGTTGCCAGGTTGAATGGAATTCCTCCAACCTCCCCTTTAGTAGGAGTTTAATTCTTTCCAGCTGCAAGTGTCTCAATACATCTTGTATTAACGCTGATATGGTAGGAAGCACCTTTTGTTTCCAGTTTAATAGAATCAAACGGCGTGCCAGCAGTGTCACAAAACGTATCACATTATTTTGGGTGGCTGATAGGTCTACAACAACCGGCTTCACTCCAAATAAAGCACAGATTGGGTCTGGCTTAAGTGTTTTTTTTAGAATTTTAGACAAGATATGAAAGACATTATTCCAATATGTTGTTATACAGGGACAAGTCCAAAACATATGCGCCAGTGAAGCAGGTTGCTGTTTACATCTTTTGCAGGACGAGTTTACGTTGGGGAACATTTTTGACAGTTTCAACTTTGATAAATGGAGTCTATGTAGCACTTTAAACTGTAAGAGTCCATGACGAATGCAAACAGAGGAAGAGTGTACATTTTCCTGGGCTTTTTTCCATTGATTGTCTGTAATTCTCGTACCAAGGTCACGCTGCCAGGCCTCTTTCAGATAGTCAAGTGTGACAGTTCCATCCAGTTGTGATAAAGCGTTGTGAATTTTTGTTATTAGTCCTTTCTTGAGTGGATCAAACTGAAATAAGTTATCTAAGGCAGAGTCTGGGGGCCGACCTGGAAAAGATGGAAAAAGCTTCCCTACAAAGCTTCTGATCTGTAAGTATTTGAAAAAGTCATTACTGTGCAAGTCAAATTTTCTTGCAGTTGCCGGAATGTGGGAAAAACCTTGTTGATGAATAAATCCTTTATTGAGTGCAGCCCCTTGTGGTTCCATTGGAGAATTAAATGTTTGAGAGTGATGGTGCGAATGATGCGTTATTCATGAGTGGAGTTAGTATGGAAGCTTCCTTCCACCCGAAATGTTTCCTTATCTGTGTCCAGATTTTAATTGTATGAGAGACTACAGGATTTTTAAAGTCATGTTTAGGGATAGGGAGAGCTGAATAGATCACAGCTTCTAATGAGGAGGGGTAGCAGCTTTCATTCTCCATCGTTGTCCAGTCGGCCCCCTTAGTCCGCAACCAAAACGACATGGAACGAACATTACATGACCAATAATACAGACGGAAGCATGGTAACCCCATCCCTCCCTGACATGTCGGTCTCTGCAGGTAGCTTTTCTTGATTCTTGGATTCTTTCTGTTCCATATGAAATAGGATATTAAGGAGTCTAATTTATTAAAAAAGGCTTTATTAATCACAATAGGGATACACTGAAATAAAAATAAGAATTTGGGAAGAATATTCATTCTAACAATGTTTATCCTCCCTGCTGGTGAAATTGGTAGATTAATCCATTTGTCTATGTTATTTTTGGTTTCATCATATAGTTTAGAGAGATTGTGTTTAAATAAACCACAATAATCCTGAGTGACATTTATTCCAAGATATTGGAACTGTTTAGAAACCCGGAATGGCAAGGTACTGAAACAACTTGGGTTACCTATTGCTTTAGAGTTGTCATGGTCCTGAGTCTGAGGACCATAGCTGGACTGGCCATCGGGCATACCGGGCATTTGCCCGGTGGGCCGCTGGCGATTTTTTGTTTTTATGGGCCGATGGATATTTTTTTATTTTTTATTTTTATTTTTATTTTTTAGGAAGGGTATATATAATGAAAGGTGTTGGATTGGCCAATTGGTCATGATCGACTCTGGGCTGGACCAATTACAGCCGAGGAGGCTGGATGCACCCTCCCCCTTGTTTAGCAATCACGTGATTTTCACGCATTGCATGCCGGGAACTCGTGGCAAAACAATCCAAGTACCGCATCAAATGCAAGCATTTGCAGCACCGCAAAACGTTCATTCTCCGGTTCCAATACCTTCTTTTTTTTTTCTTTGCCGCACAAAAAAGGAATGTACAAAACAAAAGGAGAACAATGCCGGTCCGTACAAAGACAGATTCGACGAAAAGACAAAGAAAAGATACGAGGAAAAAATCAAAGGAGTGAAAGGGTCAGACCCTTACGAGCACACAGAGGGACCAAAGACGTCAGTGTGCTGCCCACTTTCACCACGCTCAGATTTATAATTACACGGTTCTTGGAGTGAGTGCATACACTCATGAAGTTTAGTAACTTCAGGTCACTGCAACAAGCCCAGGTACAGTTTACCGACGGATGGGTGCAGGACCTTGAAATGCACCGTGTAGGACGAAAGACTATTGTACGTATCATAAGTTTACCAGTCTCACAAATCGTCTTCATAAATACACATTCATTAACAGTTTATTAATAGGACCTTTGAGCTCAACGGTAATTAATTAGTAGTGGAAATAATTTCTGGTAGTGTAACAGTGTTTGTGGTATTATTCCACTTGCCACAAATATCAGTGTAATGGGGAAACAGCGCCCCCCCGCTCTCAGTGTGGCTGGTTAGGTGAGGCTGGCTGCAGTAATCGCTGCCAGTCTGCCGTAGCCATACGAGAGGTGAGTTGTATTGTTCCGCACACAATATAGCTAAGTAGTACAGACACATAAAACATGTTTGATTAGCTGACGAGCACCGAGTGTAATAAGTGCTTAGTGGACACATGTCCAACACCAGTTTTATGTAATTTTCATTTGTTTATTACAGTTTTTTACAGACGCTAGGACACATTTCTCAATACTTAGGTCACGTTTGCAAAACTCCTCACATAGTGAGCACAACAGAAGTCTATGTGGGCTAAACTGAGGACCAGTTATCATTGTTTTGGCACAAAATGCATTCAATGACTACATCTCTCAAATTACATGAATCATCTTCTCACTCAGACACAGCAACTGCCAAAAACCTTTGTACGGACAGGACATTTTGCATGTGCTTACATACTGTTTTCAAAACTGTTAAACTCATGGTCAAAACAATAACACAATGCAAAACTTGAAAAGACAGCAAAATCCAACGGCAATATTTTACTGAAACATATTTTAAATCTAACAATGCAGTTTAACCAGCCACAGCTGATTCTCATTGTGGATGAACATCTACACAGGTGTTACTCCTTCAATTTTTCAACTCCTTCAATTCTGGCATGCCAGAAGATTCTTTCCTAGGTGTGTTGCCCAAGATGACATAAGATGTGATGTGGATGAGAACCTGTGGCCAAATGGAGAAGACCGAGTAGATTAGCATTACTATTGTATGTGTATCAGTGGATGGTGTGTATACGAATTCTTGTATTTTGGGATTACTTAGTGCAAAAAAATAAAAATACATAAACATAAATACATGATGTCTGATTCATTCCAGTAACATATATTGAAATTATAAACAGAGATGTGTCCTTGTTTTACACAGGAAAACACTGTGTAATGCTACATGTTGTTAGTGTTTTTTAGGTCATTGTTTCGTGGGTGACAAAGTGTGTTTGTCGGCTGTCAACCTTTGCTAGTGTTCTGGAGGAATGTTTTTATTTGAGACCTGAATGAAGTGTTTTGGTAGTTGTAGTGCATTTTGAATGTGGAATGAACTGCTTTGCCAAGCTGAGGGTCAGTTAGGAGAATTGTGTGAAGAGTTTTGCAAAAGTGACCTAAGTATTGAGAAATGTGTCCTAGCGTCTGTAAAAAACTGTAATGTGTGAAACTGTATGCTAAAGCGGAATGCTAATGAGATGTTCTGCCGTAGTGTGCTGTGCGGAGTGGTGTGTGGCGAGCCTGTGCACTGATAATACACCGTTGTTTCCATTCAGGAAATAAAGTGGCAACGATCGATCAGAGACTCCTTGTCTTTTTAAAAACACTACACAACGCAGAGTCGAGGAGTCTGTTTGGGCCGAACTGTTGCAGCGGGATGAAGCAGAAACCGGTTACAGTAGCATTACAGAAATGTAGCAGTGACAATAATATTGTATGTTGTAATCGCAATGGACAATAAGTGATACAAAACAACTGTTTTATCCTGTGAATAAAAGTATATGTTTTTGTCAATGTACCATGGTAATAACAGAAGCGAAACACAATATTGTGTCAGGACAATTCACTATTTATGCACAATAAATAAAGGAGCATAGCGCGACAATTTCTGTTCAGCGCCAGACTTGCTTGTAACCTATATCACCAATTATGTTAAGAAAAATGACGTATTAACTACTAAAAAACTCTGACCTTTGTGGGAATGCTTGGAGCAGACTAACATGTGAGCTGGAGTGTTCTGGGACGTTATATTTGGTATATCCAGACCATCCGTCGGCTCTTACTTCGGAAACATGGCTTAAAAAATTTCTCTTCAACGACGTAATCCGATAAAAAAAAAAAAAACGATCTCTTTACCCATCGGCTTCCCGTGGCTGTCATGCGACCGGCTATTGAAGTTAATAATACAACAGCTTCTTGCCATTTTTTGGGTTTCTTTTTATCGCTGTGTAACTGAGTTCAATTGAAAGCCTGCGTGCGCTAGTACCTCTTGCCACAAGTTCCCAGAATCCTTTGCGGTTTTATCCCTGAATGACGTCACATTTTCAATCTTTATCCTGGTGGGCCGGTCTCTAGTCAAAATGCCCGGGCCGATTTTTTGTCCCAGTCCAGCCTTGCTGAGGACTCAGTGTTTTGTGTTTCCTTATGCTTTTGTTCATTCCAAGTGTGTATTCTGTTGTGATTTTGCCATTTGTTAGGTTTCTGTTCTTTGCCTGCCTGCTCCCACTTCTCTGTGTTCCCTCTGTCTGTCCATGGTGTTATTGTGTCTGCTCATGAGTCTGCCTGTCAAGTTCAGTGTCCTGTCTGGTTCTCTGTGTCTGTTAGTTTCCTGTTTTATTCTGAAAGTTCATGTCTCATGTCAGTGTGTTCAGTTTTACCTCTCCCCTGTCTCGTTATGCCCATTAGTTCCAGCTGTGTCCCCTCCTGTGTGCCATTTCCTGATTACCTGGTGTGTGTATTTATAGTTGGTGTCTGCTTCTCGTGGCGTCGTCTGTATTTCTCTGTGAACCTCCCGTGTAGTCTGCACTGTTCCATGTTTCTTCGTGTCTCTCTGCTCCTCGCTTCATGTCCTCCATTTTTGCATTAGGTTTCCCAGTTTAGGTTTATGTTTGGTTCTGCCCACACCTTGGTTTTGTGCACTGTAAATAAAACCCACTTGCACCTCCGCCATTGTCTGCTATTGGATCCTCCTTTCTCACCCTCCACACGACTGCCGCCCCAGCCGTGACAGAACGACAAATTAAGAGTGTAATATCTTTATTAAGTTGTTATTTATTAATGCATACATAATAATGTGCTCAGTGACATAAAGGTCCCCTTTCCAGAGTTTGTGTGCTGCGTAGTTTTTTTCTCTTTGTTTTAGTTGTTTTGTTTTTCCATCTTCTATTCACAACCCAGTGTTTAAAATGTTTAAAAGGTTAAATAATATGCTTATTTAATAATGTTCTACAAAGAGGTCAATGTGTTTGGGATCTTATTAGATCTCTCAGAAAAGCTGTCAGAGCAAAACTTTTTTTCTTTCATAATAACATCTTAATGTTAAACCGCTGAGTCCATCTAAAACATGTTTGTGCATCAGGACCAACCTGATACATAGAGTTCTGCTGGAGGATGTTGCTTAGTGGCAAAACATTGGTCTGATTGAGCTTTTTGGTTGTTCAGAACTCACTCAGCCTTTGGAGTTAGTTTTTAGGACATCCTGATAATAATGAACTACATTAGTCCAGCCTAGAAGCAATAATAATATTACTTTAAGATAATAATAACAATAATATTTCAGGTTGTTAGAGATTTACAGTTATCAAACAGTTAGGTGAATAAACAACACTGAGACACTTGGAGACAGTTAACGTGCTGCACGGGTGAGAGCTCAGAGAGAGACTCACTCACACCGAGCTGCAGTTCGTCTTTATTTATAGTAAGCAGGGTGAAACAAGCATAGCAGTTTCCTTTAATTTTGCATACGTGTGTGTGTGTGTGTGTGTGTGTGTGTGTGTGTTAATCTCTCGCGGTAAATGTCACAGGGTGAACTTCCTGTTTCTAGAGACAGAGCGAGTAGTACATTTTGTTCTTTTCCTATTAAGAGTAAAATATGAACATATACTTTAATGTATATAAAGTATGTTTGCTTGGTATGTAAACCAAGCAAACAAATCAGGAAGAGGAATCATTGATCAATGACTGCTGAACATAAACCTTATAAAAGCGTTTCTTCCTTAACACAGCTGAATACCTCATGAAGTTCCTCAACAGAGTGCCAAGAGTGTGCAAAGCAGTGATCAAAGCAAAGGTTGACTATTTAAAAAAATATAACATAAACATAACAAAACATATTTATTTATAGTTATTTCATTCTTTTTTCTTTACTACAAAATTACACATGTGTTCATTTAGAGTTTTGGTGCCTTCAGTAACAATCTACAAAATAAAGAAGTAAAAATAAAGTAAAAAGAAGTAAAAATGAAAAGCTGTGTCCAAACTGTGTGTATTATGTAGAAACGTCTCCACTAGTTTCACATAAGCATGATCTCACAAAATAATTTTTTAATCCAGCAGACCTGACGTTATTTTGTCCCTCCAAAGCGTAAAACACAACAAAATCATCCTGATTCCTCACAGGATTGTGGCATAATATTACACAGAATCTGACACCTCAGCTCTATAGAAGATGGATGGACTAAGCAAATTTAGTCCATCCATCTTCCTCTGCTTATCCAGGGACTGTCACTAACCAAATTTTTAAGCAGGAGAAAAAATAGCACTTTTAAGGACATGAAAAGCTTTATCGACAAAAACAAGGCACCCTGCCCCTGTAATCTTTTATTTACAATATTGTATTTGGTTAAAATGTTCTGATGGTTCAAATATTTTATATTATTTAGTTGTTGCAAAATAATGTGTGTGCCAGTCTCCAATGAGACATTTACAAGTGTGTAACAATATACTATGTCTATATACACTCAACAAAAATATAAACGCAACACCTTTGTTACTGCTCCCATTCCCCATGGGATGGACGTAGAGACCTAAAATTCATTCCAGATACACAATATAACCATCCCTCCCAAACAGTGGTCACAAATCAGTCCAAATGTGTGGTAGTGGGCACATCTGCCATATTGAGATAATTTGTCCCACCTCACAGGTGTGCCACATCAGGATGCTGATCTGACATCATGAGTAGTGCACAGGTGTACCTCAGACTGCCCACAACAAAAGGCCACCCTGTAGTTTCTGACACTTTGCATGTTTAGCATGAGGCTAAAATTCCCCCTCAGTGGGTCACTGGTGACCTCCTGGATGTTCAGAGGTTCATTAAATCCAACATGACTAAAAACTCAAATGTCAAAGGAAATAAACAAAATATTTAAAGTCAATCATTCTGATCATAATTGTACTTTGACCTTTAACCTCTCTGCTCTGTGTTGTTTCCTCTTTCAGACCCAAAGATCATCACAGCTGAGTCTGGACAGAACGCCACTCTGACATGTCGAGCTCCAAACAACACAGTTACAGTTTTAAACTGGACAAGATCTGACCTGAAGCCAGAATATGTGCTTTTGTACCAGGATGGTCCCTCTGATTCAACACACCAGCATCCATCTTTTAAGAACCGTGTGGATCTGCAGGACAGACAGATGAAGGGTGGAGACGTGTCTTTGATTCTGAAGAACGTGACGGTTAATGACACTGGAACATACATGTGTCGTGTGTTCATGAATGAAACAAGGTCATGGATGAACATCAGCTTCGTATACCTGGTTGTTCCTCCAGGTGAGTGAGTAGAGCTGAGTGTGTGTGTGATCAGAGGTGAAGCTGCTTCCTGGTTGTTGATGTTTGTTTGTTGTATGGATGAGCTGGTGGATGTCAGAGGTAGACAGATGTTTCCAGCTGTTGTCTTTGTGGCTGGTAGTCCAGCATCCACCCACACTCAGTTGGCCTCCATCAGTTTTCTTTAGCACAGATGTGTCCTGCTCACTCTGGAGTCAGTGTTATCATCCTCATCTGTGACAATGTGAGACTCCAGCTGAGCTAGTTTGTTATTTATTAATTCACTGACTTCTATTATGTCCTGATAGTTTAACCTCAGAGTTTAATCCATGTGTAGCTGAGCAGACTCCCTGCATGTTGTTGCTGTTACAGAGAGAGGACGGCTGCTGTCACTCTGTCAGGTTTAGATCAAATCAAACTAAGCTGGCAGTTTATCTGAACACAGGCAGTGCTTATTGTAAAGTATCTTTACTGCAGCTGTGTTAAAAACATGGCTGCCCTCTCGCTGTAATGAGACCAGCTGAGCAGAGTTACTGATCTGGAAGCAGTTTCCAAACTCCTGAGACTGATCCCAGTGTGGCTTTGAACCTCTCATGCTGAAATCATCAGTATCTCTGTGACCAGCTGTGATAAACTGCTGATAAATTAATGAATTAATCTTTGCCAGAGCAAATACATAACAGCCATATTTGTCACGGTCCGGCTGGCAGACCGTGGGGAAAGGAGGACCCAGGCGCGGCGCTCTGTGTGTAGACAGTGCGTTTATTTACAGTGTGGTAAATATCGATGCACAATTAATCCCCGTGCTCCCCAAGGCTCCCGTGTGTGTCCATTGGCGTCCGTGTTCGTGCTCCCCGCTGTCGTGACTCTGCACACCCTGTGCGTGCTGTTCTTCCTCTCCACGTTCCTCCTGTAGGAAAACAATAGAGGCAGCCGTTAAACACTGACCCCGCGGGGACACTCACTCACTCACTCACTTACTCACTTACTCACTCACTCACTCTGACTTGGGAGTCTCACGCAGTAATCCCACATCTGTGGGAGCTCCAAGACTCTCCTAAGTAGCTCCCCCGGCGAGCCCTGATCAGCAGCAGGTGTGTGGCTTCGGGTGTGGCCAGTCCCCTAGCAGGGCCACACCCACCAGGCCTGAAGGTGCCTGTAAACAAGAGTTCAGACACACACACACACACACACACACACACACACACACACACACACTCATATCTACAAACATGGAGAAGAGGGGCAGCAACACCAAAAATACATGTAATATAACAGGTCCATAACTGCTCAGGGATCCTGGGTCGCTCAGACATAGGACCCTGACAATAATACAGTTTGTCTGTGTAACAACTGTAAAAAACTATTGTAAGGAGCTGGACTTCTTCAAGTTTGTTTAAAACGTTTAATCCAGTCAAATAATAAAGAACAGCTGGATCAGTTTTAGTCATGTTTAGTCAGAACATCTGTTTCCTTTTAAGAAGCTCGAAAAATCCACCAGTATTTTCTCACTTTATACATATTGTGAATAGTTTGTATTACTCTGTTGTCCTGAACTAGAAGAGGAAACGGATTCTGTTCTGTTCTTCACTCATCACCTACCTGACAGCTGACACCTCACACCTGTTTCTCACCTGCAGGTCACACAGGAGGAGACACAGAGGCTGGAGGGAAGGAGGCTGGAGGGAAGGAGGCTGGAGGGAAGGAGGCTGGAGAGAAGGAGGACGGAGGGAAGGAGGCTGGAGGGAAGGAGGCTGGAGGGAAGGAGGCTGGAGAGAAGGAGGACGGAGGGAAGGAGGATGGATCTGCTCGACTGATAGTTGGTCTGTCAGTTTCTGCTGTGCTTCTTGTTGTTGTTGCTCTTCTTATTAATCTGATCTGCAGAAAATATGAGAGGGGTTTTAGCACAAGAAAACAAAACCAGAGAAAAAAACGTAAAAAAATAATTGAAAGGGCTGCAAAGTATTCAAAGCTGAATAATGCTGAGCCTGATGTTGCATGAGGTCACTGTTACCCAGCATGACGAAAAACAGATGATCAAGGACAGAAAGAAACTGATGATGCCTCATGTGACTTTTCCTGCCTCATGTGACTTTTCCTCCTTAAGTCCAGCCCACTGGGAGACAGCTTGTACTTTGTTCTCCGTGGTTTGTAAATCCATCGTATCAAATTTGACAGAGTTTACAAACTGTTATAGACTCAGTTTGGGCTGAAACTTGGTGACTTTTCCTAAAATGACCCAAAATACACGACAATGAATGGATTGAAATATTTTCTGCTGTTGTACAGATGATGCAGACGTTCGTACACTGACAGTGTTTCGGGACAAGTTTGACTCGTGTCTGTTCAGATGGATTTTCAGATCCACCAGTTTGGCTAAAATTAAGGAACATTGTGATTTTAGGGAAAGTTGACACTGTGAAAACATTTTCATACAAACTCACAAACATGATGTACACACTCATGTTTGTGTATCTGTAATGAGACAGAACTGGGTCTCATATGGCTCACACGAGACCCAGTTCATGGCTGAAGCCTTTATGGGTGACATGATGTCATACATGTCCTGAAGTGGATTCTGGATTTCTGACGTCCTTAATCACTACAGCAGTGAGGTCAGTGTGACGAACTGATGCTCTGTTCTCTGGCCTGACAAAGCTTTAACTCCAAACATCTCTCCACTGTTAGAGGATCAGTTTTTTATGGCCTGACAGTGTGAAGCCTCCACCTACATCACCGAACTGCTCCACCTTGCTCCACTTCTGCACTCTTGAGTCTGTGACCTTCTTTAAACAGCTTGTTTTTGTGTTTGTGGTGTTTTGCTCGGCTGTGCCCTTTTTAACACTGTTGTGTTTAACTTTGTTTTTTTTATATCTCTGGAAATAAAAGTTTGGTTTGTAAAGACAAAGAAAATGAGTGAAATCTCTCTCTGAGGATCCTCAGCGTCACTGTGACACGTGCCTGTATGTGCACATCTTTACTTTTAATAAGATGTTTCAACATGCAGACGTGAATCTAACACAGTAACAGCTGCCTTTGTTTCAGATCCAGCTCATTCCAGTTCACTGACAAAGTTTTGGTGCTGCGATAACGACTCTGAGCCGATGAAGCTCTGATGACTCTGATAACATCTCCCTCCCAGTAATAACCTCCCAGCAGCAACTATGACAGACACGTCTCCTGACAGTGACACTCTTACAGATACACATTCAAGACTCAAGAGCTTTATTGTCAATACAGCAGTAGACACAGTATACAGCTTACCACATGGTGCATTTATAAGTATGCAAAAGATATCTCTCTCCAAGAGATATAAAACTCAAAATTACAAATACATAACATACTAAACTTTGTGATGCGGCTGCTGCTGCTCCACATGTTAGTAAATCTGACCCTAAATCTTCCTGCTTCTCTTAGAGCACACAGGTAACGGCTGCCCTGAGCATGAAGGTGTGTCTGCAACATGATGAAGCTCGTCTAGAGCAATGATTACAATCTGCTCCGGGGCAGCTGGAGAGTCCTGTTTGCGGTTTGCCTCTTTTAGAAAATAGAATAAGAGCCAGAAACTTCTTCTCAACACAAAATAGTCTTTGAATGTGTTTTATCTTATTTTCTAGGGTCCATTAGAGTGACCGTGGATACAAAGTGATGTTAGTGGAGAATTAAAGGTTTTAGTAAAAAGTGTGAAGGTTGACAGTTTGATTACAGCTGCTCAAACTGATTTCCTGTTCTTTGTATGTTTGTCACACTTATTAAATGTTTCAGATCAGGATGATGTAGCTTTGGATTTGTTCCCTTAATAACAAACATCTTCATTTACAAACTTCAGTTTGTGTTTTCTTTGTTTAATATTTTAATGTGTTTGATCTGAAACATTTAAGTGTGACAAACATACGAAAACCAGGAAACCAGGAAGGAAACAAACTCTGTTTCACTCTGTTTGTTTCCATCTTATGTTCTTATATGTTGTTTGTTTGAAACTTGTGATCAGTATTTTAAAGTTTTTAAACTGAACTCAGACACAAACTACAAACTGGTCAGACATTGAAATGAATTGTTCCTCTGAGTATCTGAACCTGCTGTTGTGTTGCTTTTGTGTGCTGCTGTCACTGATGGCTGCTGCTGTGACAACAGACACACAAACAGTTTGATGTCATCAGAAATCCCTCTGCATACACTGAGAGAAAAGCTGCTTTACTTTCACACTCCAACACTGTTATTATGTCCTGCAGTCTGAGTGTAAAACAACACTGCCCCCGTGAGGTCAAACTGGAGCATTGCACATGATAATTCACATCCAGCAAACGTCTTGGACCTTCACACACATCTGACCCTGATTTAGTGGAGACTTTAGAAATTTCAGTGTTTCTAAAGTCTACCTCCTTTTTTGTGATAGTTTTTAATGAATCGGGACACAGCTGGGACACGTTGGTTATTGATTTCACTGTTTAAAGCTTTAAACAGATCAGAGAGACAGTCCAGGCAGATGGGATCATGTGGTGAGTGAAATAAATACAGAGGTGGTCACCTCTGTATTTATTTCACTCACCACATGACTTCTTCAGTCTCAGCTGACTGCAGGTTTCCTCAATCTTATAAACAGAACATTTGCATAATGACTGAAAGCAGCCCACTGAAGGAAGAATGGGCTGGGAGGTCAGAGATCAGTGGGCTTTGGTCAGTGGTTGTTGATCATGACCTGACAGATCTGTATCCTGTGTGTGCACCCACTGTGGGCCTTTTCTGTGCTTAGTGTCAGCCTGAGCTCCATGCAGGCCTCAAAGGCCAAGCAATTCAAAAGCTTCACCAAAACAAGGCACCACTCAAATAGCTGGACCCAGGCTCGCCGCCCTTATGGAGGAAAACATAGAAGATGATCTCTGTGAGTTATTTTTACTGTCATATTATAAAATGTGATGTTCTAGCATCATGTTATTCTTCTTAAGCCTTTGAAAAGCTTCCTCTGTGTCCATTAAACTGATGACTTTAGTGCTGCTGTCTACTTGTTACATTTAGTACTGTTTAATTTTCAACCTAGGAAGATCTGTAAGAAGGACTCACAATATAACATAATACTGTAAGATTACTTACAGGTTTAATACTCAGATTGTACTTAGATAAAAGTATGTAATCACAGACTCGCCCAGCCTGACTGCCTTGAAGCTCAGGTGTCTTCACTGCCTCCTCTGATAAGAGCTGGAGACCTGAGTAGGTTCGTCACCCATCAGCAGCAGATCACCTCTCGATCTGGCACGTTTTCATCTGGGAGGCTTTTAGAGCTCACTGCCCTCGGCGTCGCTGCTGGAACAACCAAGTTTTGCTATTGAATCTTTGACCTGCTGATCTCACAGAGGCAGGAGACCCAGAACATCCATGCCAGCTTCAGTTTATGCTCTGTCCTGTCATCCAATCAGATTTGCATGTAATACACTGATATTCAGCCCCAGCCTGGTGTTCTCTCCATCTCTGACCTTTCACACAATTTAAACTAACAAACTTTCTCTTTAAAACTGTTTGTCAATCACAATTTACTCGATTTATTATTCTTCTATCACATATTTATATCAGTCATAATGAACTCAGTATGATCTGAGCTGTAAACCTGTATTGATCATCACAAACCTTTATAGCGCTTCAGAGCAGCTCCTTCAGTGGCTGCGGCACCCACGATGTGGGCGGAGAGATTTCCTCCCCTCTGCTGTCAGACTCCACCACAAAGACTTTGCAGCTGATCAAACACACACATGTGCAATAGGACTAAGTGTAACACTCTTTTTCTGACAACGTTGTATTTGTACTCAGTTGTATACAGCATGTGTATTCTATTTTTATCCTATCATTCTATTCTATTCTATTGGGTACAGTTGTGTACAGTTTCTTATTCTATTCCAGGGTTCTCTCATGTTTGCTATGTAACTGCACTGTCCACTTCCTGCTGTAACAAAACAAATTTCCCACATGTGGGACTAATAAAGATGCTCTTATCGTTACTGTATAACCACAGGTTCACTTCACATTTGGTAGAATATAAAAGGACAAAGCTGGACAATTGTCATCACATTTCTCATTAGTTGCTGTTAGCACAAGCACACAAAGAAAGCAGAGCTTTAGCTTTAGCTCCCTACATCACTTTTAAGCCTGGATGTTGAGGCTTTTGCTTCCTCTCAGCTGTGATGAGATCTCTGTCTGCTCCATCTCACCCAACATCATCCATCTGACCTGATGCTACCTGACAAACTAAAGATAAAATATTAAATTCATTTTGCATCACTTACATTTAAAATACATTTAAGGTGGATTTCTTAAAAGGGAAGGGACTGACCTGACTGTTGTGTCGAGACAGGTGTGAAGGGAGTTAAATCCAGTCTTATACTACGGACGTGTTTGGTTTTGGTCTGTAATACGTTGAGTTTATTATCTATAAGTTAACATAGCAAATCCTCCATCCAGAGGCTAAAGTGATATCAGAGCTAGACTACTTTAAGTGGAAACAGATGATCGTCTGAGCCTTAAATGAAATAAGGTTAAAAAGAAATGCTGCTATCGACAGTGTGAGGCAGTGAGCTCTGTTATACCATATTTTTTAATTTTCTTTATTATTATTATATTATAGTGTTATTACCTTCCTGTTACTTCATAATAGAATGACAGTTAATGGTAAAAGTCTTGAATAGTTTTGAATTTATTTTTCCATGATCACATTTCATTCAATCACTCGTGGACTTGTGTGAATGTTACATGTATTATTTTCACCCGTGGATTTACAGACACTGTGTGAACACAGTTTTCATTTTATCCAAAGTTTTACTTGATGTCCAACTGATAAAATCACTGACAGACAACAGAAGCAGGAGCTCAGAGAGAAATTCAATTCAACTTTATTCATAAAGAGACAAATCACAACGTTTGGTTTTATTTTACAGAAACTTCAAAGTAAACCAAATTCAGGACGTGTATTAAACCTGCAGCTGATCCCTGTCTGCTGTTCACTACCTTTGATTTCTGTTACCAGCATCATCTCATGTTCCCCAGGTTCACTGACAACGCTGAAACCACCAGCGGGAGACTAAGAGTGCTGATTTAAAAAGATTCAGACATTTTATTTTGCTGCAGCTCAACATGAGGCTGGATCCTGATTCTTTGTTGTTTTTGTTTTCTCTACATCAAGAAAACAGCAGCAACAAGAAGCACAGCAGGAACTGACAGGCTGACCTTCAGTCCAACAGATCCTCCTGTGTGACCTGCAGGTGAGAAACAGGTGTGAGGTGTCAGGTAGGTGATGATGAAGAACAGAACAGAATCCATTTGCTCTTCAAACTGCTGTCAGACATTATCTGCTGCACTCTGATCACATCACTCAGACCAGCTGCTTTCTACAAAGTCTCATCAGCAACATCTTTACAAACCAACATCAGATTGTGTGTTTTGTGGTCTAAAGTTTTGTGCCTCTGGTTTCTCATTGGCTCACACTCTTGCAGAGCCGTAACACGCACATGAATGAGAGGTGGTGAGTGTAGTTCCTGTTAACAGGGTATTGCAGACCATCCCGCTAATTGCTGAATTTACTTTTGTCTGTCATATTTATGATGAAAAACAAATGTAATCAAATTAGATATTGATATTTTCATATGGGAATTGATCCTGCAACATGAAACGCTGGGATTGGAAGTTCAGCATCGCTCCGCACATCATAACTGTGAGATGACAGACAGCAGTGTGGAGGAGAGTGCGACACAAAAACCATAAATATGACTGACAGCTGCAAACGAAGCAGCATCTGCTGCAGGTGAAAGATATTGGGACTAGCAGAGCAGAGTGGCTTCACTGTAAAACAAAATTAGCAGTGAGTGTGAAAAGTTTCTGTGTGTGGAGTTCAACACCGTCCACTCAGAAGCTGCATCACTGGATGGTAGATTTAAAAAGCTTGCATTCAGTGACAACAGAGCTGTTGATGAGGCACTTCAGAGAATAACTGCAGCAGCAAAGTGCACTCCCACCCAGCTCCACCATTACAGGGCCAAGTGAAGGAGGAGCCACAGACGTCTGCTGTGTGGAGCCTCTTTGATGAAAGAGCTACAGGAGATGCTGCAAAGAGAAATACTACAGCTGATGTTATGATGGAGATGAAATGTTATCTTGAGGAGCCCCTCATCCAACAAGGAGAAGGCCCACAGAGCTGGTGGGAGGCCAAGGCCACAGTCTTTCCCTACCTGTTGAAGGTGATGGAGGGGAGACTGTGCATTGTGGCAACATCTGTTCCTTTGGAGGGTCTTCTCAAAAACTGGGCAGATACTAAGGAGAAACCACATCAGCCCATCCAAGCTGAGGCAGCTGGTTTTTCTGAATGTCGACCTGCACTGAGGACAAACTGTTTGGCTGCTGAGTTTGGTTCTGTTCTGTGGATTTGTTTACAGTGGGGCTTTTTGTGTTGAATTAAACTTAAAGGTTTGAGTAAAATATTAAACAACAGTAAGAATGCCTGCTTTTGTAACAGAACAAAAACACAAAATTAGGCAATTATAAGGCTTTTCATAAAAACACTACATGCAAAAGGGTTTGTCAGCACACAAAGCATTCACATTTGCCAAGTAAAGCTAAAGTATGAGGCTACAGAGGATAATAACTTAAGAGACATTTGGGAGCCACGAGACGTGCAAGATAATCCAGAGCTTAGATCTAAATAAGGAAGTCTTAACTCAGTAATGGAGAATATCCTCACACATTAAGAAGCACCGAGGGAGGGAAGTCCTTCATTACTCTGTCAGTCAGGTAGGTGATCAGTGAAGAACAGCACAGAATCTATGTACCTGCATGTTCAGCTCAATTTGTGGATGCAATAAGAAGTAAAGTGAGAGTGATCAGCTTACCAGTGACTGTGATATTAACCAGGTTACTGATGGCACCATTACTGGACTCACACCAGTAAACTCCGGTGTCGTGAGGCACCAGCGTACTGATTGAACATGATTGATCACGTTGCTGTTGTCCCCGCCCATCTCCACACTCAGCCCTCTGCAGTTTGCTTGTGTTTCTCCTCACAGTCCAATCAGAAAAGCTTTGGTCCTCCTCACAGATTACAGTCACAACATCTCCCTCAGAGACATCAGAGCTGTTGGGACTCTCGATCAGACGAGCTGTGAGGAAGAAGAGAGGTTAGATATCACTCACGACTGAACTTCTGGGACCGCTCCGCCCCCTGGTGGCCTGATTTGATAGTGAAAAATTATTTTCTACCAGGCTGATGTAATAAAGCTGTGGAATCAGGACTGAGGTTTCGGGCATTTCCCCTCGGCTATTTGCAAGTAAGAAGAGCAAACATCTGAAGAGGCACAAGCTCCAACATTTTAGTAATATGAAGAACAACTTTGTTGCCTGACCAGCACGTTGTGGCCTGCAGCCTTCATAGGTTTAAGGTTTAAAAACATTTTTAGGATTATTTGGTTCAGTGGAAACTACTGCTACTGACAGTGAAAACATTTGCAGACCTTTTCAGAGGATGAGCATTTGTTCGAGGGTCCACTTTCTGCCCTGAGCCTGGTTCTGCCGGAGGTTTCTTCCTGTTAAAAGGGAGTTTTTCCTTCCCACTGTTGCCAAAGTGCTTGCTCATAGGGGGTCATATGATTGTTGGGTTTTTCTCTGTATCTATGAAGCGCCTTGAGGCAACTTTTGTTATGATTTGGCGCTATATAAATAAAATTGAATTGAATTGAATTCTGCCAGCTCTTCATTTCTGTGTATGCACAGGATTCTCTCCCTTTCCTCTCCTTTCACTGGTGGGTGAGAGGAAGTGGGCAAATTCTACAAATGTCATTTAAAGATTAAACGACTCACTACATGTTAGCTAGATAACACACATGTCTTAAAGACATAAAGACCTGGATGGCCGCTAACTTTCTGCTTCTTAATTCAGATAAAACTGAGGTTATTGTACTCGGCCCTGAAAATCTTAGTAATATGGTATCTAAGCAGATTCTTACTCTGACATTGTTGGGGATCACTCCTGAATTTACTTAAGCCTTAGAAAAGTAAAGTAGCCTAACAAAGTAGCTAAAATCGTGGACGTACAGCATTTGGACAGAGAGAGTGATATTAATTTTCTTTGCAAACAAACAAGAATCTTCAGGGTGCAATGTGTGCTGGGCAGCAGCCAGGAGCGAGGTCTCTGGTGAACCAATCCCTCGCTACAGATTCTAGCGAAGGGACGAGGCGTGTCACATCTCTGGAGGGGATGGAGCCTCAGTGCTTCTTTTAATATCTCTGAGCTTTCCCAATCACAACTATCTCTACTGAACTTTGGCTCCGTCTAAACAGTTCTTTGAATTACTTACTAAAACAATATATGACAGTAATGAGAAAGTGGCCACTTTCATGAGTAAATCATGTAAGCCTTATAAGATTTACTTATATGTAGTCTATGTTGTGATTCTACTGGTGTTACTGGTTCTGCTGGTGAGACGATGTGTTCACAGGAAACTTGAAGGTTTGTACATATTCATTCTTATTCATCGTGGTATTTTGTTTCCATTCTGTCATCATAATTTGGTCCATTTAGATTCTTAAATCATAAAAGTGTTTACTTTAACTCATTTCAGCAGATGGAGAAGATGACATCACCAGTGACATCACATACAGTGTTGTGAAATCATCAAATCCTCAACAACCTCCAGTCAAAGAAACCAGAGATGGAGGTTTGTGTGTTCACCCAGGTGTCATCCACATACCTGAACCAATGACTTGGTGGTGTTTCAGGGTAGGATAGCAAAGCCCTCTTTCCCACGTCTTCCATATACAAGTTGCCCACAATGGGTGAAACTGGGGAGCCCACGGCACACCCACGTTCCTGCCTGTAGAACTGACCCTTGCATGTGAAACAGGTGGAATTAAGACACAGTTTCAAAAGCAAGCACACCTGGTCCAACAGCCTTGTCTTGTTCTAACTGCTTCAGACAGTCTGTCACCCTCGTCCTGTGACCACTTCCTGGGTCTCTTTCAGTCTTCAAATATAAAGTTTTTACAGCTTATAGATTTTAAGTTCTGCTCCAATCATTTGGGTAAAGACAATAAACACTTTGATGGCCTATAAGTGAAAGTGAAAATGTGATAAACGAATAATATAATTAATAAATAACAAATAATTATATTTTTTGATAAGTGAAGTTCACTGAACTGAAAGGAAATTTTGGTTTGATGATGGTTGACATGTTTTCCAAATAGAAGTTTTTCCTCTAGTGAGGAGATGCAGGTGCAGCAGAGCATTGCTGGAAGAAATGATCCCAAGGGTGGAATCTCCTGAGAAATCTTCAGAGACCCAGCGAGAAGTAGGGACCATAGCTGACAGCCCAGGCAGGGGTTGAGGTCAAAGGTCATGCTGTTTGGGGACCTACTGGTCATCATGAGAAGATTCTGGAACCACAGCAATGACCATAAAGCTGCACTGGATGGAGAGCTGTGCCACGGGGCTTTCCAGAGGTAATCACGAGGAGATTGTGGACAACAGATGGAGATCTGAAGGATGAGGGGAGCGTTCCAAGCTCCAATCGACAGTGCAGAGAGGAAGTTCAAGGATGGCATCATGATTCTGTGAACAGAAAGCAGAAGCTATGGTGGTGACGGGGAATGACTGACAGCAATTTCCTATGAACATCACCTAATGCTGTGTCACTGTGCTATGCATGCTTTGACACTCTGAAGAGGGTCTTCCTTTGTGTCATTGTTGTTGTCATTTGCATCATGAACAAGACTGCTGAAGTGACTCAACAGGTGGGGTTACAACAGCAGTAAAATCATTGAATCCAATACCCTTTCCAAAAAAGGTTTTCTGCAGAGACGAAAGGACAATAGAGGAGTCATAAGTATCCCCCCACAGGAAGAATGCATGAAATGAGGTGATGAGGGTTGATAGAGGCCATAAAACAGGAGTGCTGACAAAGGCCTGCAGCCTTGAAGATAACTGAAAGCCACATTGACAAACAGCAAAACTAACTGGTGTGTTTGTTATACCCATGTCTGCATTTGGACTCTGGTCATATGGACAGTGATAGAAACAACTGGAAGAGACATTTATGAAGCTCTGAGGAACTCAAACCACTCTGCATGTGTGATTTACACACCTGGAGGAGATGCACCACAAAGCTGGAATGATTTTGCAAATGTTAATTTCTATGTTTGACTGTTAGCATTCATTTGCTTACTTGGAGGGTGTCAATGGAAAATTGTATTTAGTAGTCAGTATAATCTTTTAGTGATATAAGTTTGCATATGGTAGAATGCTGCATGTAACATTCTAGGGTGTTCACCCCACATCCTAGGAGCATGAGAGAGGTCGTACCTTGTCTTATTGTTTTATGGTAGGATTAACGTAGCTATGTCTGTTTTAGTCTAAGTGCCTTTTGGTTTGATGAACTGCTGGACTTTGAGACCAGCAGGTTTAGGGAAGATCTTATGGGGCCACACTCTGACACCCCCCCCCCCCCCCCCCCCCACACACACACACCCACCCACCCAATGAAGTATAAAATAAAGACCGGGGCAGTTTCTCAGGCGCGAGTCTCTCAGTCCGGAGACTGCCCTTGCTTGCAAGAAATTCTGTGTGTTTCTCTTCTCTGAGTCTTTGCTGAAGAAGTATTTTAGAATATATTCCTTAACAGAGAGAACGATGCTCGTCACAGTTCTCTCCCTCATGCACGAGCAACACAAAGAGCTCTGGTGACTTGCGTCTTGTTTTTGCCATTGTAGTAGAATTGTCTTGGCGTTCCAGCAATAGGTCTGTGCTAGATGAACGTATCAGCAACCTTCAAACACGTGTGGAGAATTCATTATTTCTTTGACAGATTCTTTAGTAAATAACAGAAAAAAGAAAGTAAGAGAAAAATCACCTGCACAAGTGCCGAGGTAGGTCTCCCTGCAGGATTGGTTTTCCCTTCATCAGGAGCAGCGCTGGGCTGTTTAAATCACGGACAAACAGGATCCTACAGTTGTTTATGTTTTTAAACCCATTTTGCACAGAGAGGCATTTTTTGGAAAATGCATTGATAGTAATGTTGAATATTATTACACATCAAAAAAAATAACTACAGTAAAATAATCACATCGTGACGCCTCTGCCTTTCTAAATGGAGGGACAGTAACTGTGTGTGTATGTAAGCGTGTAAAACCTGAAGATGGTAAGATTAACAGTATTTTGTCTCTATCTGCCATTCTGCTATTCATCTCAACAATAACGTGGCGCACAACGTGGCGTGAAAATAGCCACATGCAATGGAGCAAAATATGGGTGTGTGTGGTTGGAGGATGTGTTCATGCGCACAAAGGGGGGGTGGGGGGGGGGTGGAAATTTTTCTTGTAAAACAAAGGGGGGCCCAGCAAAAAAAGTTTGGGAACCACTGGTTTAAACGATGTTAGCTCAGAAATATTAGCTTCTGTCATGACTGATGAAGTTACTGGTTAATAAAGTTTCCAGTAAAGTGTTTAATCGCAGCCACAGATTGACTCTAAATATCCCGTTTTTCTTTAGTGCATCTATAATAAATATGTGCAAGTTTCAGTGCTTCGTTTGAACTGTATGATACTTATACTGACCCAGGGTCAGTGTAAAATACAATCCTAGCTGTGTGAACAAAGCCTGGCTCCTTTAATCCTGCATGACAAACCTCAGGATGCAGGTTATTATTACTCTTTCCTGCTGGCACACCTGTCACACCTGAGAGTCAGCTAGAAACTTACAGTGACGTGGACATCATGCAAAGACTGCCAGACTCTGTAATACTGCAAATGATCAGTGACTCAGGTTAACAAAAAAGAAAGTAAGAGGAAATTTAATTCTATAAAACGTGAAAAATTCCACACACATGTAACTCACCACTGTGTGAACATCACAGGGGAGAAATCGTTTCTCTGAGTCAGAGATGAGTGTCAGTAACACAGAAGTTGTCATGGTCCCCGCACCTCTCCAGCTGACAGCAGTCAGGCGCTTTGTTTTGTTTATTCTCCTCTCTCACCTCTGCTCTCCCTTTCTCTCTCGTCCTCTCCCACTCTCTCTTTCTCCTGCCGGGGCGGAGCTCAGTATGGGCTCCTGCTCCTGGCCCACGCACCTGGAGATGATCAGCACACCTGCCGCTGATTATGAGAATTGGAGTCCTACTTAAGATGGCGAGTCTGCTCTACTCGTCGCTGGATCGTTGAGCCATCAGCGTCAGTCGTCCTGCACTCTGCAAAGTTTGTTCGTGAGCACGTCTGAACCAGGAGACTAACTGTTTCTCTGTCTGTGTATAGATTTCCCCTGGACCTGTTTTCCCTGTGCACGGTGACTGAGCGTGAGCAAGAGTGATGGAGGAAAGAAGAGGAGCTGTGTGTGGTTGCGAGGGCTGTATGGAAATCTCCCCTCCCTGGACTCCTGCCCCTTTCACTCCCGGACCCTGGAACCCCTTTTCCCCAGACACCGTTGTGTGTGTGTGTGTGTGTGTGTGAGTCACCGTGGAGAACACTGTAAATAAATTCACTTTTGATTTGAAGAAACTTGTGGTCTGCGCCTGAGTCCGCTCCACTAATCGTGACAGAAGTAAAACTCAGTGTCATGCAGTGACTTTTACACAACCAGATCAGATGAACCAGCTCACACTAAAACATTTTGCTGCACTCTTTACACTTATTTCTTTTCTTTCTGCTTTCTGAGATAAAAGCTCTTTATTAGTAACTTTTACAACTTCTGGCAGGTTAATGTCTGAACTTTGGAGTGAAACACACCCTTAGTTACAGGAAATAACACCACTGTCTGTAACTAAGTGAATCCACCTTAACACCACCTGTGTGTGTGTGACTGCATTACACTCCCACTGCTGGGAACCTGAACAAGAACCAGAACAAAGTCTAAAATAGAAGCTGACAAACAGCTGCACCACCGAGTGACACTTTATTTTATAAACTTCACAACAGGTTTCATGTTGTGACCTGTGGAGGTGAAAAGACACAAAACCTGTTTTACAGCTTTTGAGCTGCAGGCAGGATTGAAACACACCTTAGTTAAAAGTCAAACAGCAACATTTTCTCCTCCCCTCACGTCACTCAAATGTGACAAACCAGGAAACAGGAAGTTCTTCGTCCTCAGTAAAGAGAGACGCACAGACGATCAGACTGAGCTCAGACCAAACTAGCAGCTTCCTCTGAGTGAGTCCAGCTACAGGAGAGAAAAGTGGAAAACTCCAACACTGCTGCTTCAAGCTGCTGACGCTCCACACACTGAATGTGAGTTTGAGCAAAAACACGACTCAAAGGAAGTTTCAGTGAAGGTGGTAGAGGAGGGAGGGGAGCCAGGACTGACTGTACTTCCTGTCTGCTGTTTTCAGCTTCACTCACAGACTCAATGGCTTCCAGATCAGAGGAGGATCTCTGCTGTCCGGTCTGTCAGGAGGTCTTCAGAGATCCTGTTCTTCTGTCATGTAGCCACAGCTTCTGTAAAGACTGTCTGAAGAGATGGTGGAGAGAGAGACCAACACACGAGTGTCCAGTTTGTAAGAGAAGATCTTCAAAGGATCCACCTTTAAATCTGGCATTAAAGAACCTGTGTGAGTCGTTCTTACAGGAGAGAGATCAGAGAGCTTCAGAGGCTCTCTGCAGTCTGCACTCTGAGAAACTCAAACTCTTCTGTCTGGACCATCAGCAGCCAGTGTGTCACATCTGCAGAGACTCAGAAAAACACACCAATCACAGATTCAGACCCATCGATGAAGCTGCACAACAACACAAGAAGGAACTTCAGGAAACTCTGGAGCCCTTAAAGAAGAAGTTAAAGGTTTGTGAAGAAGTTCAAGTGAAGTTTGATCAAACAGCAGAACACATTAAGGTCCAGGCCCGACACACAGAGAGGCAGATTAAGGAGCAGTTTAAGAAGCTTCAGCAGTTTCTAGCAGAGGAAGAGGAGGCCAGGCTGGCTGCACTGAGGGAGGAAGAGGAGCAGAAGAGTGTGATGATGAAGGAGAAGATGGAGGCTCTGAGCAGAGAGATAGCAGCTCTTTCAGACACAGTCAGAGCCACAGAGGAGGAGCTGAGAGCTGAAGACGTCTCATTCCTGCACAACTACAAGGCTGCAGTGGAAAGAGTCCAGCGCTGCCCCCTGCTGGATGATCCACAGCTGCCCTCAGGAGCTCTGATAGACCAGGCCAAACACCTGGGCAACCTGACCTTCAACATCTGGAACAACATGAAGGACGTGGTCTCCTACACTCCTCTCATTCTGGACCCAAACACTGCTGGTCCAAACCTCATCCTGTCTGAAGATCTGACCAGTGTGAGAGGAGGAGATGAACAGCAGCTTCCTGATAATCCAGAGAGGATTGATTATTACATTTCTGTCCTGGGCTCTGAGGGCTTTAACTCAGGGACTCACAGCTGGGATGTTGAAGTTGGAGACTGTACAGGGTGGACACTGGGTGTGTTAGCAGAGTCTGTGCAGAGGAAGGGAGACAAACTGTCTGGATTATGGACAATATTTTTCTATGAAGGTAAATACTCAGCATGGTCATCATCAGCTCCTCTCACTGCTCTCTCAGTAGAGAAGAAGCTCCAGAGGATCAGAGTGAATCTGGACTGGAACAGAGGAAAGCTGTCGTTCTCTGATCCTGATACTAACACACACATACACACCTTCACACACACTTTCACTCACAGGATGTTTCCATACATTGAAACAGTTGATGAAGTGAAGGTGTGTCCGTTGAAGGTGTCAGTGTCAGTGCAGCAGATGAGTTGAGGATGATGATGTTTCTAATGTTGTTTCCTGTCAGTGAGTTGAAGCTGTTAAACTGCAGCTGTCCTCCTGCTGCCTCGTTGTTCCAAAGCTCTTTGTTTCTCTTTTAGTTTCACTCTTTCTTTCTGTTTCTGCTGTCCACCTTTTCACATGGAAAATCATTTCACTGTTTCTCACTGAATGACTCCCCAAACTAGATTTGAAATTCTATCAAGTTTCTAATCATTACAAGTGATTCATGTTTCTATTTGATGTGTAAATGGAGATGATTTAGTTTGCTGGGATATGGACTGACATGTGTTGAATGGGAGGAGCAGTTTGTTGTTGTCTTCTTGTCTGTTTATGACAACAATAAATATGTTGTTGAAACAATGATTCATGTTTAACTCCATATATGAAATGTTTCTGATCTTTGAATTCTGTTTGATTAAAGACTTTCTTCATGACACAAATGAGATTTCAGTGTATTAATAGAACTAAATAAGCTCAGAGTTGAAAGGCTGGAGTATTATGTACGTGCTTCACTGTCAGGATCTTCAGGGGGATTCAAAGGGAAACATCAAACTGCTGTAATGAGATAAACTAGTTGGGCTGAACACACTTATCTGTAGTTTGTCTCCATCCAGGATCATCAGAATATAATGAACATGTGTGAAGAGCCACAAAATGCTGCTGCCCTCTCAGCATGATGAGCTCCAGCCTTTGTTAGCAGGACAACAGGAAACATGAGACAACTTTCAGAGACAGTAACCAACTGTGGCCACAAGATGGCAGCAGCTGATCTGAGATCCTTTATTGGACAGAAGGACTCTGCTCTGTGACGTCATCAGAGAGACGGCCTTCACTCTGATAGATCTGACGTCATGTCTGCACTGCGATGATGAAAGCTGATAAACACATTGTTATTGATCCATGAAATCACCTCTGTCCTCTCAAGTGTAGCTGTTTACAGAGCTGAAGAAGTCCTTCATCATCAAAACAGACAAACATGTATTTCCTGTATTAAGTGGCGTCATCCTCACTCTGACCTCTTACATACATTCTGTTCAGTTTTCCTGCTGTAAGAAATAAACTGTGTGAAAATAGAAATGCAGGGAAACATCCATTAATCACAGCTGAGCCGTTTGTTTCTGACTCACATTCAATGAGGCTTCAGGTGTAAATACCTCAGAAGTGTTTGTGAGTTCAGTAGAAGCAGACCCAGTCGACCATCATGGCCTCCACAGCACTACACAATGCAACAGAAAGGCCTTCATCATCTGCTGAACCACCTCTGAACCACGACGCTCTCCCTGCATCTAAAAGCTGTTAGTCAGGATGAGATGCTGCTGTGATCGCTCACAATTTACCTGTGAGACCTTTGTAAATATTGTCTTTGTTTCTGGAGGAAACACCTTTAGTCTGTTTGTATTTGGAGTGCAGATCTGGGCGTCCATCACTGTAACCTGCACACGTTTAGTTATTGAGTGTAGTTGATGTTTGGCAGCATTTTATAAGTGACAGTTCATGAACGGTGAAGGAACAGAGGACGCCTGACCATCCTACCTGTGTCAGTAAGAAGACTTTCATCACAACTTCACAACTTAACACAACTGAAACCTGAATTCAGTGTTGCATAGTTTACTAACAGTGTGTGCTGACACTGAAGTTAGCAGTTTGTTTCCTAAGAGCTGCTGGGACAAACCACAGTGAGCGGCTACAGAGTTTAGTTAAGGTGGTTCTAACATGTGACCTGTTGAATTATTTACAGGGATTTATTTTTCATTTAAAGCATCATTTGTGAAGTTTTTATGAAGTTTACTTCTTTTATGTTCTTTGTGTAACGTTTAGATTTTCTTCTCTGGTGTTTTAACTCTTCAGGTTTCCTGTAACAGAGATGTAAACCACCGTTTTCTGATGCTGCTGCACTGTGACATAAACACGGCCACTATATTAGGCACACCTTGCTGGCTGCAGGTTATAACCCCTGCTGGAAACATCCCACAGATTTGGATCCTTATTGCCATGACAGCACCACACAGCTGCTCCAGATGCTGCAGGATGCTGGTCAGGGCTCTAACAGTGAAACTTTACTGAAAGTAAGAAACCTGAGAGGAAATAAACTTTGACTTTAGTAAGCTGAGCTCTGAAGCTGTGATGGAGCTCAGTCGGTGTGAAGGCGGCTGCTGTGTAACAAACGTTTGTCTGAGGTGCTGCGACTGATCGTGGTCATGTTTATTTAAAGAAGTCGGTGATGAAGCAGGCTGTGCAGTCCGAGCTCTTCATCAGTTAACAGTCCTCCAGAGCTGCTGCAGGGAGCTGACTGTCCTCCAGGTGGCGCTAAGTGAACAAAGTCCAAAGAAATAAACTTGGACTGTTTTTTGAAGCCTAAATAAAATGTGAATAAACTTTATAGATACATTTGAAACCAGCTACTCTGTGACTTTACACACTCACACAGTAACAGAGCTGATTCCTGATTGGAGCAGCACAGAGTTAGACTTCTTTTCTGGCTGTGGATTGGTTCGTCAGGATTTCCCCCTTTACAGGTTTAAAAACAATCTCTGTTTCTACATTTTTTGACCTCCTTCTTGTGTCTAAAGGTGAAGCAGCACCAGCCTCCTCTGATCCTCA
Source organism: Mchenga conophoros (assembly GCF_057382185.1). Taxonomy (NCBI): domain Eukaryota; kingdom Metazoa; phylum Chordata; class Actinopteri; order Cichliformes; family Cichlidae; genus Mchenga; species Mchenga conophoros. The sequence continues at coordinate 37,351,768 of NC_140528.1, forward strand.
TGTTGTAGCTCTGTGTGTCCAGCAGGGGGCAGAACACCTCCAAACTGTGCCAGCAGCTCTCACTGTGAGCTCAGACACTCAGTTTGTTTGAACATAGTAAATAATCAGAGCTTCTCACACTGTTTATGGGGACACCACCTGCCCGAGGGTGTACTGTGTCAGAGAGGTGGTGTATGGTGCTGGGTGTAGTCTCTCTGCTGGTTCACAGTTTTTACTGAGGAGCTGTGTTCATGTCAGGAAGGTTTCGTCTGATCACTGTGGTGCAGTTTGGTTTACTCTGTTTCTGAGTGTTTGTAGGATCAGTCTCTGCAGGTCACCTGATACCTGGCAGTGAAGTGTTTATGAATCAGCTCCGTCAGATTTAATCCAACAGAATAACATGTAAAACACTCCAGGGCTTTTACTCTGAAACTTTCTCCAGAGCTGTCTGGAGTTTTCTTACATTAAAATATTCTGGGATTACCAGACTGTCCACATCATGTGTCCTACCAAAACTTTCATCCACAAATATACCCTGACATTAAACCCAAATAGATCTGAGAGCGAGTCATTAGTATCAGTACTGTGTGTGTGTGTGTGTGTGTGTGTGTGTGTGTGTGTGTGAGAGAGAGATATTCAGGTAACTTACTGGGTTACTGCACATGCTCACACCTTTTCAGCACAACAGGTGCAGTTTGGTGTTTTACTGCCTCCTGCTGGAACAATGATGGCAGCTCTCAAGACTTTATTGGTTATTGTCATTTCGTGTTACACAGCCTGAAACGAAATACTGTTCCTCAGCAGCCTCTACAGTGCAATAACCAATATATTTTAAAAAGAATAAATACAGTTTAAAGGGAATAAGTTTAAAAAAGAGCAGCAAAAAAGGCATAAATAGCTTAAAATCTAAGTTCTAAAAAAACCTCCAGTTTTTATTAATATTTTATTATTTATCAAATTATTATAAACTAAAAATATTTTTTACGTGATAAACGACTTCAGTGCTTCGTCCATGACCTCCTGAAGGTAAAGGGCCCAAAGAGCCAATCAGCAGCTCTGAAACAGGAAATATGACTCATGGAGAAGTTCACAACAGTTTCAGCTGCCAGTTGTACTCATCACCATGGAGACGGTCTCCATGGTGGAGGCAGAGTGACAGTGTTGTAGATGCTGCATTTTGAAGCCTCAGTGTTTATGTTGTGCCCTTAAACAGGGGAAATAGTGAGGAGAGGTGAAAGAGCGGCACAGACACGCAGCTCTCACTCTCACTCGTCTGTATTGAGTGAAGGAGGAAGCGCGCGAACCCACCTACTGGAGCCCTGAGGCATTAACAATGGATCGACGCACAATCAACCCAGGCAAAACTTTCACTACTTATCTCCCTCTATATTCCCACTGCATATTCTATTCGAAAACAGTCAAAGCAACAAATAAAACATTAATAAGGGCATGACATGAAATGTAAGGAACAGAGATGTACAACTTCAAAACTAATTAAATTTATGATCCACCACATTTATATTTTTGTTCACAGCCATGTACACATCAAACTCTCATCTTTCTGTCCAAAAACAAAACAAAAAGATTCCCTGTAAATTTGACCTTTTCCTTCAACTGTCCATTATAGCGTGGTCTTCCTACTTATCTTGACACAATACTCAGTCGCGTTGCCTGCTGCAAACTTAAAAGAAGTCTGACGAATGAAGTGACTGTGAGTGTGTCTGACGTCACGGTGTGTGTGAAAAGGTATCCAGCTGGGGCAGACATGATTCTGCAGGTCACCTGCCCAGTGGACAAAAAGAAATAAAATAGTTGTGTGGATGATATATGAATGATAATACGAAGAGCGTTTTGTGTCTCTCAGCCTGAAACAACTGTAATGCCACTTTCTGTTTTGGAGAAAGGACAGTTAAAAAAAGATGTGTGTTGTTTTAAGCAGTGATGAGAATAATGAAGATGTGATGAGAGAGCAACACAAAAGTATAAGTACAGGGTTGATGCTCTTTACAGGAAGGGTCAGAGCAGACTCTACCTGCTGAGGCGGCTGAGGTCATTTGGAGTCCAGGGAGCGCTTTTAAAGACCTTCTATGACTCTGTGGTGGCATCTGTCATTTTTCACAGTGTGGTATGTTGGAGCAGCAGTTTATCTCCCGCCCCATGCATGTAGATGTTGCTGAACTGCAGAGCTGCTTCAGTGACAGACTGCTGCATCCTCGATGCATGAAGGAGCGTTTCCGCAGGTCCTTCCTCCCTGCAGCTGTCAGACTGTACAATCTGAACTGCTCCCAACAAACACAGATGTTTACATCAGCGCTGTATCGTGCACTGTTTTATCAACCGATTCACACTACAACCAGGGTTGCCTCTTATCTGTATTTAATTGTATTTAATTTAACAACAGTATGGTACTCAGTTTTTGGTAACCATTGTCCTTCATGTAAATATGTAAGAATTGTGTATGTTTCTGTTCTGTGTCATGTGTACTGTTTGTTTGTATATGTGTTTTCTTGCTGCTGTTACACCCAAGTTTCCCCTTGTGGGACAATTAAATTGATATAACAACACTCGTGGTAAAGTTGTGGACTGGAAGAATACCTGACCAAGATTATCTTGCAATGTTTTGCAGCCGCCAGTCAAGCCGGTAGATAAATGTCTGTGATTGTCGCAGGTGGCTGTGTGGCTGGCAGGAGCTCTTTCCTATCAGTTTGTCCCCACCTTCACCTATGGTCACGAGCTTTGGGTAATAACCAAAAGAATCCGATTCTGGATATGAACTGCAACTCTCTTTACATTGGCCTTTCCTCCACCCTTCTCGTTAGATTGCAGACTGTCCAGAATGCGGCGGCACGCCTTTTGACAGGTAGCAGGAAGTTTTCTTCCATCACTCCTGTTCTTGCTGGCTTGCACTGGCTTCCAATTAAATACCGTATTCAATTTAAAATATTACTTTTCACCTACAAAACCATTAATAACTTTGCGCCGAGCTACCTCAATGAGCTTCTCAGGTTACACACTCCTGTCAGAGCACTTAGCTCTGCTACCCAAATTCTTCTGGAGCAACCTCGTTCTCGGCTGAAGTCTCGCAGTGACCGCGCGTTTGCTGTAGCTGCCCCGGTCTTATGGAACAACCTTCCTGTCGCTATCCGGGCGTCTGACTCTATGCCACTGTTTAAATCACGGCTTAAGACTTATTTCTTTAATCTTGCCTTTCCACCCAGTTAACACTTGTGTGCGCTGGTACATTTTTTATGCTTGTGAACTACTTTTATATCTTATGATGGTTTTTATAATTGATACGTGCCAGGTCCTTTCTCTTTTCCCTCCCATCTCCCTTTTCCTATTTTATTTTTGTCAAGCACCTTGGTATACCCTTGTTTTTTTAGTGTGCTTTATAAATAAAGTTTATTTATTTATTTATTATTTGTTGCTGTTTAAGTTTGTCAATTTCAGACCTCTGTCTCTGAAGTTCAACGTTCTGCATTTCCAGGTCTTTCAGTTTTGCGACATGGTCTGACAGAAAAGAACATAAATAAGTCAATATGAATTTTATTTATCTGCATCATTTGAATCTTTTCATTTTTAGTAGGTTAGATTATTGAATAAATAATGAATAAATAATAAAAATAAAAAAATTAATGAGAAACGTTAGTGATAGATTCATGAAGTGACATTGATATCTCTGTAACAGGGGCTCATATGAAGGTTTCCTCATGCTGTCATTTTTCTCACTACCTGACATCATACTCTACCTTTATTCTCTTGTTTTAAGGTCCTGATTTCCACTTTCTGTTCAGCCACTGAGGCAGTCAGCTCTCTGAGCACAGCATGGATTTCCTGTGGACAGGGTTGTTGGTTTGAAATCTGCTGGTCAAGAATTTCATTATCTGCCTCTGTCTGATTTGTGGAAACAGAGCAGACCAGAAGCAACAGCGAGAAAAACAGCGTGATCTCCATTCTGTCAGTGAAAACTCAACAGTATCTGTGTGTCATCTGCAAACCTGACTGACTTTTATATTACACAGTACAGAGGGGAGGTCACTGTAGCATTAGATTCAACCTTATTCTAGTGAATCAGTGACTAATGTAATCTTTATGACTTCAGATGCAGTACAAGGAGAAGAACAAGTGAGTATCAATGATTGTCAACTGACAGTAAAACATGAGCATGTGTGTTTCCACCAACTGACCAGAGCTTAGAGGACAAATATCAAAATGTGTGCTCAGATACAGATGTTTAAGCAGCTGTGAAAGAACATATCTGGAAGTTTTTGGCACTGAGGAAGTAATTGCCTTTGATTATGGAATTCCTCTAATAACTCAGAGCAAAAATACTCTAAGCGACAAAATGCATAAAGTAATCTTTACAACTTTTACAAGGTACAAGACTACAAAGAGATAAACAAGTGAATGTCAATGATTATCAGCCGTTCATAAAATTAATCAGCACGTGTTGTTTTAGAAAATCCAATGTGAATGTAGGAACCATGAAGGTCACTGACATGGTATAACTTGAAGATGAACTTCTACTCTTCATGTGTAACATGACACTTGGTTGACCACCCTTCCCACTCCAGTTCAATAAAACCACAGCTGTCCTTTTTTGTTTCTTTCTTCTCTGACCACTTAGGTGAGAAAGCTAGTGTTCAATGCTTTCCAGAGAATGAATTAATCTCTGACCCTTCCACTCCAAGCACTCCTCCAGATGCAGTGAACAATCTTATAAGCAATACAAGAGCATGCTGAAGAGTCTTGGTTGCTAAATACAGCAAAAGTATTCGGGCCCCTTGAATTTTTCCACATTTTGTCACATTACAGCCACAAGCATGAATCAATTTTATTGGAATTCCACGTGAAAAAAAAATCGACGAGCTCTCAGCACTGGTACGGAGTCAGAGGGAATACCGAGAGTGTAGCCTGATGTGTTTCACCGAATCATGGCTGCACCAGGTCATTCCCGATGAGAATGCTTCCGTGGAAGGCTTCCACACTGTTCGGGCGGACAGGGACAGCATCGCTAGCGGTAAGCGTAAAGGAGGTGGGCTTGCTGTTTTAGTTAACAACCGGTGGTGTAACCCTGCCAACATAACAATCAAAGAAAGGACTTGTTGCCCGGACACTGAACTGTGTGCTGTTGGACTCAGGCCGTATTATTTACCCAGGGAATTCTCTCACGTCATCTTGGTGGCTGTTTATGTTCCCCCCTCTGCTAACCCCACAGCTGCATGTGACACTATCCACTCTGCCATAGCTCGGCTACAGACTCAGCACCCGAGTGCCTTTATTGTGATCTCGGGTGACTTCAACCATGTATCACTGGACAATACACTACCAACATTCAAACAATATGTGGACTGTCCCACCAGGGGAGAGAAAACTTTAGACTTACTGTATGCTAACGTCAAGGATGCATACAGCTCCTCCTCCCTCCCCCCACTTGGTAGGTCAGATCATAACCTGATTCACCTCACCCCCCGCTATTTGCCAATTGTGAGGAGGGAACCTGTGACCACCAGGACTGTTAGGAGGTGGTCAGAGGAGGCAATAGCGGAACTACAGGGCTGTTTCGAGGTGACCGACTGGGAAACACTCTGTGAGCCTCACGCCGAGGACATCAATGGGCTTACTGAGTGTATCACAGGCTACATAACTTTCTGCACCGACTCCATTGTTCCAGCTCAGACTGTTCATTGTTACCCAAATAACAAGCCGTGGGTGACTAAGGACATCAAAGCCCTCCTCAACAACAAGAAGAGGGCTTTCAGAGGGGGCAACAAAGAGGAGGTGAGGAAGGTCCAGGTGTTACTAAAGGACAAGATCAGAGAGGCTAAGGACAATTACAGGAGGAAGCTGGAGTGGAAACTCCAGCAGAACAGCATGAGAGAGGTGTGGAGGGGCATGAAGACCATCACTGGATTCAGGCCAACCAACAGCAGGGGAGCTGAGGGAGGTGAGAATAGAGCCGACGAGTTGAATCTGTTTTTCAATAGATTCGACACCACAGTGTCTGCTCCTACCCCCACAACCTCACCTGCAGTCAGCCTGGAATCCAGAGCCACACCACTGTGCCAGCCTCTCTCTTCACATGTTGCCTCCTGTGAGATTCCTGACACCCCTCCCCCACCCATCACCTTCACTCAATACCAGGTTGAGATGCAAATGAGGAGACTTCACTCAGGCAAGTCTGCTGGACCAGACGGAGTGAGTCCCCTTGTCCTCAAGGCCTGTGCCCCCCAGCTGTGTGGAGTCTTTCATAAACTGTTTATGCTGAGTCTGAGTCTGCAGAGGGTCCCGGTGATGTGGAAGACATCATGCCTCGTCCCTGTACCAAAGACGCCTCGTCCCAGTGGCCCCCAGGATTACAGGCCCGTGGCACTGACCTCCCACATCATGAAGACCCTGGAAAGGCTCATCCTGGACCAGCTGCGACCCATAGTAAGACCACATCTGGATCCCCTTCAGTTCGCTTATCAGCCTCGTCTCGGAACAGAGGACGCCATCATCTACCTGCTCAATCGTGTCTACACCCATCTGGACCAGCCGGCGAGCACTGTGAGGGTCATGTTTTTTGACTTTTCCAGTGCTTTCAACACCATCAGGCCGACCCTCCTGGGTGATAAGTTAGCAGCGATGCAGGTGGATGCTTCTCTGGTGTCCTGGATTGTTGATTACCTGACAGGAAGACCACAATATGTACGTCTCCCACAGTGTGTGTCTGACAAGGTGATTAGCAACACAGGGGCACCACAGGGGACTGTCCTCTCCCCCTTCCTCTTCACCCTCTACACCACAGACTTCAGCCACTGCACAGAGACCTGCCATCTTCAGAAGTTTTCTGATGACTCTGCGGTGGTTGGATGCATCAGCAGGGATGATGAGACAGAGTACCGGGCTGTGGTCGACTCCTTTGTCACGTGGTGTGAGCAGAATCATCTGCAGCTCAACGTGGCAAAGACCAAGGAACTGATCGTGGACTTCAGGAAGACCAGGAAACACTTGACCCCTGTTTCAATCCAGGGGGTCAGTGTTGACATTGTGGAGGACTATAAATACCTTGGAGTACACATTGACAATAAACTGGACTGGGCTAAAAACACCACAGCACTTTACAGGAAGGGCCAGAGTCGTCTCTATTTTTTGAGGCGACTGAGGTCCTTCAACATCTGCCAGAGGATGCTGAGGATTTTCTATGAGTCTGTTGTGGCCAGTGCGATCCTCTATGCTGTTGCATGCTGGGGGAGCAGGCTGAGGGTCGCAGATGCCAACAGACTTAATAAACTGATCCGTAAGGCCAGCAATGTTGTGGGGATGGAGCTGGACTCCCTCAAGGTGGTGTCGGAGAGGCGGATGCTGTCCAAGATAAAGACAATGTTGGATAAAACCTCCCACCCACTCCATGACATGTTGGTCAGTCACAGGAGCTCGTTCAGTGAGAGACTGAGATTACCGAAAAGCACCACTGAACGACAAAGGAAATCATTCCTGCCTGTGGCCATCTCCCTGTACAACGCATCCACTTAACACACTGTTTGCTGCTACAACTACACATGTTTCTTTTCCAAATATTTATTTATAAGTGACTTATGTATGTATGTATGTATATATATGTATATATTGTACTATTCTTAGTTAGCGTATTGTCTGTCTTGTCTTAATGTTGGTTTAAAATGGAGCACTGTAACAAAAAATAATTTCCCCCAGGGATCAATAAAGTATTCTGATTCTGATTCTGATTCTGAAAGACCAACACAAAGTGGTGAACACGTGAGAAGTGGAACGGAAATCATACATGATTCCAAACATTTTTTACAAATAACTGCAAAGTGGGGTGTGCGTAATTATTCAGCCCCCTTTGGTCTGAGTGCAGTCAGTTGCCCATAGACGTTGCCTGATGAGTGCTAATGACTAAATAGAGTGCACCTGTGTATAATCTAATGTCAGTACAAATACAGCTGCTCTGTGACGGCCTCAGAGGTTGTCTAAGAGAATATTGGGAGCAACAACACCATGAAGTCCAAAGAACACACCAGACAGGTCAGGGATAAAGTTATTGAGAAATTTAAAGCAGGCGTAAGCTACAAAAAGTAGTGATGGGACGTTCTGTATCGAGGCTTCGGAGCGTGTGTCGAGTAATGGAGGGGGCGTTTCCGCGAAGCGCGTATCGAGGCTTGCTTCATTTATGCGAGGAGCTGAAAATGATGACGTCCGAAGCCTCGCTGCCCGGCTGTACCACGTGACTGGTTCATGAAGTGGTTCGAACTTTGCCGCGAGATATGACAGCGATATAAACCCCTCAGACTTCATTCAAAATGTGGGTGTTTGATGGAGAGTTGCGGTTAGAGAGAGTTTGGAGACCGTTTGGAGGTTTATGAGAGTGAGGAGAGAAAGTCAGGAGAGAATGGAGCCAGCTAAGAAGAGGAGGATGTCCTCCCCTGTGTGGGAACATTTTGATTTTATTCCTCCCAACAAGGTATTTCTACAGAAGATGTATTGTCATGATACTGATGGTGCAATACAATTTATGTTGAGCTGTCTTGACTTTTGTACAAGGTGAGGTGTTTGCTATGTGCCAGGGAGCTGGGATATAACAACAACACCTCATCCATGCTTAGGCACTACAGAGCTTTGCATGAGAATAAGAGGAACAGCGATTGTGGAGCAAGACCAGGTGAGCCATCAAATGCAATGATAATATAGCATGCAGTAATGTTACTAAATGATATAACAATATTATACAACTGTTATAAGTTACGTGTGTGATATTTATATTTGTGCTTTGTCTTTATTGTCTTTCCTCAGGAGAACAATCTCAAATAGATGAAGACCTGGTCAGCATGGTGATTGAGGACTCCCAGCCATTTAGCATTGTGGAGGACAAAGGATTCAAAAGATTTGTTAAATCATTAAATCCTAGCTATGTTCTCCCCACTAAAAAGGACGTAAAAGCAGTGAAAATTTAGTTTTTACAGAATAAAATGTGAACAGGCAGGACTGAGGCTCAAAGCCTCAGTGTGTAGCTGTCCATACCTCAACGTTACAAAAGCACAACCACTGTCCACACCCCAACCACACCTCACCTCACAGTAAATGATCATTTCCATTTCAAGCATTTCCAAATAATCATTTTCCATACTGCCAGTATAAATATACACAGTGTACTGCCATCACTACAATATACATGTTTTACACACTCCTTTTGTTGTTGACATTTACAGGCTGTGTGCAAAAGGCCACACTCTTCAAATTCATGCCAGCTATTATTTTTACGTCCAGTAGGTGTCCTGCTAGAGCAAATGAAGCTTCATGAAGCTTCGCGTTGGGGTGAACCAATTGGATGAAAAGCTTCAGTGCTTCATGGGGCTTCATCTGCCCATCACTAACAAAAAGATTTCCCAAGCCTTGAACATCCCACGGAGCACTGTTCAAGCCATCATTCAGAAATGGAAGGAGTACGGCACAACTGTAAACCTACCAAGACAAGGCCATCCACCTAAACTCACAGGCCGAACAAGGAGAGCGCTGATCAGAAATGCAGCCAAGAGGCCCATGGTGACTCTGGACGAGCTGCAGAGATCTACCGCTCAGGTGGGGGAATCTGTCCATAGGACAACTATTAGTCGTGCACTGCACAAAGTTGGCCTTTATGGAAGAGTGGCAAGAAGAAAGCCATTGTTAACAGAAAACCATAAGAAGTCCCGTTTGCAGTTTGCTACAAGCCATGTGGGGGACACAGCAAACATGTGGGGGACACAGCAAACATGTGGGGGACACAGCAAACATGTGGGGGACACAGCAAACATGTAGGGGACACAGCAAACATGTAGAAGAAGGTGCTCTGGTCAGATGAGACCAAAATGTAACTTTTTGGCCAAAATGCAAAACGCTATGTGTGGCGGAAAACTAACACTGCACCTCACTCTGAACACACCATCCCCACTGTCAGATATGGTGGTGGCAGCATCATGCTCTGGGGGTGCTTCTCTTCAGCAGGGACAGGAAGCTGGTCAGAGTTGATGGGAAGATGGATGGAGCCAAATACAGGGCAATCTTGGAAGAAAACCTCTTGGAGTCTGCAAAAGACTTGAGACTGGGGCGGAGGTTCACCTTCCAGCAGGACAACGACCCTAAACATAAAGCCAGGGCAACAATGGAATGGTTTAAAACAAAACATATCCATGTGTTAGAATGGCCCAGTCAAAGTCCAGATCTAAATCCAATCGAGAATCTGTGGCAAGATCTGAAAACTGCTGATCACAAACGCTGTCCATCTAATCTGACTGAGCTGGAGCTGTTTTGCAAAGAAGAATGGGCAAAGATTTCAGTCTGTAGATGTGCAAAGCTGGTAGAGACAGACCCTAAAAGACTGGCAGCGGTAATTGCAGCAAAAGGTGGTTCTACAAAGTATTGACTCAGGGGGCTGAATAATTATGCACACCCCACTTTGCAGTTATTTATTTGTAAAAAATGTTTGGAATCATGTATGATTTTCGTTCCACTTCTCACGTGTGCACCACTTTGTGTTGGTCTTTCACGTGGAATTCCAATAAAATTCTCTCTGGACAATGTCATATCATGAGTAATAATTAAAAATAATCCATATACATAAAACAAACACATGCGCACACACAGTGACATTTTAGACCTTCAGAATACTGTATATACTTTGGGCATCTCGGTGCTGATCCAGAATCCTTACATTATTATTTATTACTAGAGCTACAATAATAAAGCAATGAGGAGGGGGAAGTAATAAATATGAAATAATGTATTTATGATGATTCCATTTGTTTCACTATCCACTCTGTGCAGGGCAAAGCTTATTACATGTTTAAACTGTAGAGATACAATAATTTTACTGCTGTAAAATCCAAATTTTGTCTTATTTAAAATATAAATCTAATATAATCTGCTTCTTAATGTATGTTCTTTAAAATACAGTGTGGCGTGGGTGTGGTCTCTGGCCAGCTGCAGAGGAGGGGTGACGCAGTGAGCTCCCGGGGCGGTGCAGGGGCGGGGTGAACAGGTGTGCTGGGATCTGACAGTGATTGTGTCTCTTTATATGTTGGCAGTGACAGTCGGAGGAGGAGGGCGGACATGACAGCAGAGAGAGAGCGGGAGTGTCTGTGTCCCTGTACAAACGCACAGTATTAAATAAAAGTTCGGCTGTCGTCAAATTCGCTCCAGCTTATATTTCTTGGGTCCAACGTTACATACAGCTTGTGTTTTTTAATATATCATAATTATAATAATGCATAATTATGTGGACATGCATATTAGATCGTTTTTTAGTGGAATATAATCCCTCCAGAAAGGCAGGAAAAGCTATGTAACTTGCTTTAAAACTAAATATGTTCCCTAAAACGGTGACAGAGCTACAGACACATGACAGCCTTACACAGGTAGCCAGCAGCTATGACCAGCACTACTTGTGCAGTTAATAAAAGGACAGGTAATGTTTGTCACGCTGTTGCACACACAGCACGCTCATTTGTTTCAGTTCGTCAGTTGCAACAAGACAACTTACAAACGTGTACGTAATAAGCTGATACTCCTGTGTGCTACACACTACAGTGTACGCTGTACACCTACTTACTGGTTGTGTCGCATCAGTCTGTGTCTCTGAGTTAACTTGTGTTTCTCCTACAGCTCCGGACCGCTAAAAATGCGCGTGCTCTTTGTGAGCTCGTTCCCGGCTCGTAACCAGCGCGTTCTGCCGTCAAGGGCGATCATTGGTTAAATGTGATCATGTGACTGATGCAAGCCAGATCCTTTTATTTAGCAAAACTATGATTAATAGTTAAATATTATTGTTGAGGGGCACAGACAAGACTCCGCAAAAAAATTGTAAAAGTTGCCTCAACAAAAGGGCACTCTGGGCACCCATCAGGAAAGGGGCGGGTGCTCAAGCCCCTCCAGCCCCCCCCCCCCTGCACGTGCCTGCTGTTACACCATCGTAGGTTATACAGGCACTGATCCAATAGGTGTTTTGGCAGCCATCTGCTGTGACTGGTTGGGGGTGACGGAAAAGAGACGAGGGCAGATGGCGACAGGATAAAAGACACACATCAGGAAGAGACAAAGTTTATTACTCCTACTGATTAAATATCACAAACAACAGCCAATACAAACTAAACAACAAGCTAACAGGGGTGCTGCAGTCTTGGAATAAAACTGCAGAGATGATCAGTCTATGAAACCAAAGGTGCGTTTTATATTGGGAGAAGTACCAAAAAATGTAAATAATGGGATATAAACTTGGCACTAGGACAAGCAAATGATTTTAAACTGGGCAGGAAAAATAAGATGCTTTTGAGTGGAGTCTCATGGGTCCCCCAAATATTTGTATCTTTACAAAAAATAATAATAACCAAAGCGCAAAAAAAGAGTAATATTTGGCATAATTAAAACTTGCCTACTAAGAATGACATAAAAATTACATAAAGTAGCACAAACACTTTAATATGCCACGGGTAAATTGAGCTGTGGCATTTTTCCTTTTTAAATCCGCCTTTTTTCTGAGCTAATTGAAAGCTGTTTAGAGATCCGTGGTTCTTTCACAGAAAATGATGCATTACTGTAAACTGAACACAATATAAAGTATTTAAAATGAGTTAAGCTTTACACATGTGCCGCAGTGACATTACTGCAGGTGTGATTCACTGACAATCACTTCCTCACTGAATGTTTCAGTGGTGCAGTTGCTCGGGCCTCTGAATCTCTGTTTTTTTGTATTTACCTGCTGCTGATGCTCCTCATGCTTACCTCTGGTCTTACCTTTGCTTCTTCCCCTCTGCTTGGATCTTCACCCATGTGCCTGTTGGACTGTCCTCTCCTCTGTAAACTCAGAGACCTCCTTGCCCTCCCCATTACACATTCTGGCTAAACTTGATAAAAAAAATACTGTAAACCAATGTGTCCTACATTTGAGTCCAATTATCATGAACATAATTTCTCTCTTTTTAGTTAATAGATCAGATTGTGTGCTTTATAACATGTTTCCTTTATTTGCCTTTTCTTTCTGTGGTCATGTTAAAAAGCAGAGTGTAGTATATTGTTAGAGAATTGAGCCTGTCCACAGTAAAATAGTCACTTCTTTAAACTTAGTCCAAAATGGTGAGAAGAACCTTAACCTCACCTCAGAGTCTGACCTTAAACAACATTCAGTGTTCTGTTCTTCTTTCTGCTTTGTCCTCTCTTGTTTTCATCCATGTTTCTAGAGTTACATTTATTTATACTTTGTGTCGGCTCAGTGATTTATTTTTCTGTCTGCAGGTAGAAAAATCATTGACGTTTGCAGATGACACAGATGCTGTTATGTTTTCAGTGACTGAATGGAGATCATTGCAGTTTTCTTTGTTCTTTTTCCACAGATCAGACCACGAGCAGACTGCACTCCAACAACCCTGTCCACACTACATTTGACTGGTACTCACACTGCCCTTGAACATAAACTAAACAACATGTTGATTCCACCATGTTAGAAGATTTATAGAACTATCATATCATCCCCTTTATGCCTCCGTACTTAAGTAAGTACTTAAGTAAGTAAGTACTCATTCACCCCTCTTTCTGTCATGGTATAAAAAGCTCAGGTTTGCACAGACACACATACTACGTCTGAAAAGAAGATCCAAGGTAAAGTGTTGGGTCGGGTAGTGAGACTATGCTTAATGGTAATTTGTGACTGACAATATTGCTGTAATTTCCAGAGAAATTGATGGCGGAAGGAAGAAGATCTTGCACAGTTCATTTTGCACTTGCATTAGAGCATGAAGCAAAGGTGGAGAGTCAGAAGACTGAAACTGACCAGTTGAAACAACAGCAGTTTTTTTTAATCATACGCACTGGACTCTAAACTAAAAAGTGATTATTAAATGTGAAAAAATGTAAAATTGCTGTACTGCATGGTAAATGGTTTGTTTCAGTGTCATGGAGCTGCAGATGTTTTAGAACATAAATCCTGAAAAATGCAACCAAAACCACCCCAAAAAAATTATATATATATATATATATATATATCATTTTTTTGGGGTGCAACGATACACAAAATTCACGGTTCGGTTCGGTTCGATACTTTGGTGTCACGGTTCGATATTTTTTCGATACAAAAAAATGTTCATGCATTTTTAATTTGTCATTTATTAAAATTATAAATATATATTTTAACTCAAAAGTACAGTTTTTAAATTTAACCCTAACCCTTGTGCGTGTTTTTTATTTTGACAGCGAATGCGCACCTGCGGACCACTTATGTGCAGCCCTGGTTATTTAGCTCGTCATATTGCAGCCACAGAAATTCTTTTGTCCATGAAACCATAAAGCTGCACTTTCTTTTTGCCTTATAGTCTGATTTGTCATAACTTTTCCGTTTTGTGGTAAGCTTTTCTTTGGCTGTCACTTCTTCACCCTGACCTGTCTTATTTGGCTCAGCAGAACTGAAATATAAATCCTGCTGCTTTTACACACGCACTCACATAAGCTCAGCGATTCTCTGCGCGATCAACCTCTCACATGTTTAAGCTGCGGGAGATTTCACTTGTCATGTTTGCATAGTAAGCTAACGATTAATAAGACGATGTCAGAGGAATTGGTGCACAAATTATCATCACTCACAGATCAGTGCTGTCGCTCTCTATACACAGTTCGCACGATTGCAAAGTGAAAGCAAAAAAACAAGCGCAAATTCAAACGCGACTTCAATATGTCACATATTGACAGTGGCTCACCGATGCCAATGACATAATTACCCAGCTACATTTCTGAAAGAATGCAAAAGCATTGACATATATTTTTCCTACAATAGCCCGACGGGCAGGGAAGAGATAGATTTTGGTAGCCCGACTGAAAAAATCGCTAGCTCCGGGACGTCGGGCTAGCGATATTGCGAGCCCTGTATCTGATTGAGGAATCACTCATCTTTGGAAAAGAGAGTTTATTACAGAGAAATGGCTCTTTCCAAAATAAAAGCTATACTATCCGCTTCTTCTGGGCTATATTCTCAGCAGCATAATGAGAATCATGTGCTAACAGCTGTCTAAATGACTCGGCTAAAGTTAGTAGCATGCTTGCTTTTTTTTGTCTGCTTCCACTTGTCTTTGCACTAGGATGATGTCGGCGTAAATGTGCAGTCATATTCGTTGTGTTCCCACTAGTGCTTTCAGGTTAATCTCGTTGAAATGACCTTAACGCCACAACACGGCAAATCTCCGTTAACGAGCTACCGCCGATCGCCCCGTGCATGGGGCTAGACGGCCAACACGTTAACGAGCTAACTGCGCTAACACACTAGTTCCCACCCATGTAATTGAGCATTGCATGGCACATCCAACATACTGTTTTACTTTAGTCCATGACTCGCTTACCTTCAGGGTCATACGTCACATTAAAACCAAAATAATTCCAAACGCCAGATCTGAATGAGGTTCAATTTGCCTGTTGCAAGTAGAGCTTAACTTCTGTCTCGCTAGCTTGCCCTGCGCTCTTCCTTCTGACGATGCTGTCTGTGTTGAGCGCTCAGTGGATCTGCGCTCGACAGTGCAGCCTAGGCGGAGTAGTCGAACACAGATTCACTGAGCGCTCAACACAGACAGCATCGTCAGAAGGAAAATTGATAAAATAAATTACAAATGTTGTATTGTTCGATACATATGCGTACCGAACCGAAAGCACTGTATCGAACGGTTCAATATCGATACGAATATCGTTGCACCCCTAATATATATATATATTAGGGGTGCAACGATACACAAAATTCACGGTTCGGTTCGATACTTTGGTGTCACGGTTCGATATTTTTTCGATACAAAAAATGTTCATGCCTTTTTAATTTGTCATTTATTAAAATTATAAATATATATTTTAACTCAAACGTGCAGTTTTTAGATTTAATGTTGCTGCAACAACAAAGGGATAAAATAAATCTATCTGATCAAGAAATCACTCATCTTTGGAA
Source organism: Mchenga conophoros (assembly GCF_057382185.1). Classification (NCBI taxonomy): domain Eukaryota; kingdom Metazoa; phylum Chordata; class Actinopteri; order Cichliformes; family Cichlidae; genus Mchenga; species Mchenga conophoros. Next base: position 37,367,696 of record NC_140528.1, read on the forward strand.
AAGAGAGTTTATTACAGAGAAATGGCTCTTTCCAAAATAAAAGCTATACTATACGCTTCTTCTGGGCTATATTCTCAGCAGCATATTAAACATGGCCCGGAAGTGATCCCAGGACTATGTTATAGGTAGCCAACACTTTTTCCATGTTTGAACTTAATGTGACCACTAGAGGGAGGTATGTGCCTCTTAGTGCCATAAGCCAGCTGTGCAGCAGGCAGGTTGTTTGGCTTCATTTTTGCACAATGGGAGGAGGCGCTGTCGCGTCGTCCATGTTTTCTACAGTCATTGATTTGGACACAGCCAATGTGTTTAGTTTTACTCTTCCCCATGTGATGTCATTATGTCCATTTGTGTCAGCTTTTTTCCCAGGTGCCTCCACTTCCCCATCACCTCATATGTGTATGTAAGTCTTCTGTCTCCCTTTGTTCATTGTTGCTTCGTCTGTGTTCCCACCCCCATGTCCTCATAGTCACAGAGTCATAGTGTGTGTCATAGTGCCCTCATATTATCACAGTATGTCATAGTTGTTCATAGGTTTCTTAGTTCTCCTGTCACCAGCCAAATAAAGGCTCGCTTTTGGTTTCAAGTTCCATCTCTCTGCCTATGTCTGTTCGTGGGTCCTCTACATACACTCCACAACCGAGACAGGAGAGGAACCTGATAACAGCTGAACGTTCTTTTGTTCACACGGAAAATAGGTGTGAAAGGCAAAATTATAAATTGTTTCTAAAAAAAATTAAATAAAGCTGTTTTATTAAATGAATATATACATAATGCAAATGTGCTCATAAATGAGTTGACTCTGTGTTTTCAGAGTTAACAGATTCATTCAGCGATATTGTCTGGATCTGAAATATTGCAGGTACACGCAGAGTGCAGAGGATTTTTACACATACACTGATAATTGTTTTCTATAAGTCTCTGGGTCAGGAAGTCCAAACATGACGTCCTGAACTGGGCCTTAGAATAAGCTGAAGGATAACATTAGATAATCAAGGCAGGATGTGTTTTTGTGTCCATGTGTTTCTGATTCCAGGAGGAGCAGATACCAGGGGAGGTCGGATGTGGACGGGGAGGATTCGCAGCAGACTGCCACGTTGGATTTGGGAGAAGATAATAATATTTTGTCATTGTCAAAGTATAAAAGCTGTACAGCCCATTTCAGGGTTAGGGTTGGGGTCAAAGTGAAACTAGAAATATTTAGAATCACAATGAGTTCAAAGCGTGAGGAGGTCTGATGTTCCAACAGTGTTCAGGATGAGAATTATTACCTGCAATGCTCCAGTTTGACCTCATGGTGGCAGTGCCGTCTCACTGTTATAATGGCTACACTCAGACTACAGGAGAGAACAAGAGGCTGTACTAAAACTCTGATGTTTTATCGTGTGTTTATGACATCATGCTGACGTCAGCCTGATAATACCTGTTGATTCAACTAAACAGCCAAGGTTTCCAAGGCTCTTAAATGAACCACAAACTACAGGGTAAGAGTGAGCTGCTGAAAGTCAGATCTGTTCTTCAAAGCAGACTTTCAGCTTTATTACAAACTAAGAGTCGGATCAGCACAAATACTGACACAGAGATGGCTGCTGGCACTGCGCTGCTCTGCTGCACTTTGCTGTTTGTCCTTGTCTTCGTCTCTGCAGGTGAGATTGAACTAAACTGAGGTTCTCTCTGAGATAACAAGAAGTACAGGAGGATTATTTTCATCTGGATTCAGTTTGTCTGTGTGTGAAGGAGACACCAGGCTGGGTGGACACTTAACATCTGTAATCCAGCTGTGACAGAGACAAAGAAGTGTAATGTGTGTGTCAGTGTGATGTGTTGTAGTGTCAGGAGTCAGTATGCAGCTACAAAGCTTCTTGTTCAGTGTATACAAACAGCTGTAGCTCCATAAAGGCAGCATGCAGAGACTCACAGTGTCTTATAATGAGAGGCTGCTTTCTCTCACACATTATGTTCACTTATTATCAGCACATGTTGTTGTTCTGTGGAAGCTAACATCTTGTAGTTTCTGACACTTTGCATGTTTAGCATGAGGCTAAAATTCCCCCTCAGTGGGTCACTGGTGACCTGCTGGATGTTCAGAGGTTCATTAAATCCAACATGACTAAAAACTCAAATGTCAAAGTGTTGTTTCCTCTTTCAGAGCAGAAAACCATCACAGCTGAGTCTGGACAGGACGTCACTCTGACATGTCGAGCTCCAAACAACAACATTAGAGTAATAAAGTGGGAGAGATTTGACCTGGGAGATGATTATGTGCTTTTGTACCAGGATGGTCTCCCTGATTCAACACACCAGCATCCATCTTTTAAGAACCGGGTGGATCTGCAGGACAGACAGATGAAGGATGGAGACGTGTCTTTGATTCTGAAGGATGTGACAGTTCATGACGCTGGAGCATACGAGTGTCGTTTCTTCATGGAAGAAACTCGCTCATGGAAGTCCATCAGCAGCCTCAACCTGATTGTTACAGGTGAGTGAGTAGAGTTGAGTGTGTGTGTGATCAGAGGTGAAGCTGCTTCCTGGTTGTTGATGTGTGTTTGTTGTATGGATGAGCTGGTGGATGTCAGAGGTAGACAGATGTTTCTCCAGCTGTTGTCTTTGTGGCTGGTAGTCTAGAGTTGTAGAGCAGCATTGTTTGGTTAGAGCAGAAACAAAGACATTTATGAATCCGTCTCTTCTTCTCTTGCTCTCTAACTCGTCTGTAAACATGTGTGGGGAAACTCAATGTTAAAGCCTACAGCTGGAGGGGGAGGGGAGGGGTGAAGCTGGTGGTGAGTCTGTGAAAGTGTCATGGTCTCCGTGCCTGCCCGGTCGGCCCCACAAGGCTACAATTGCTGTTGCTGTTTTCTCCCTCTCTGCCTGGGCGGAGCTCACTGTGGGCTCCCGCCCTTGGCCCACACACACACCTGACAACACTAACCCATCATCACCGGGAGCACTATTTGAGGCTGGAACACAGATCCTCTCGTCGCTGGATGATTGTACCCCTAACGTTAGTGTTCTCACAGCTCTTGTGCTTCATATCCGTGACTTGTGATTAGTTGATGACCTGCCTTCTCGTCTGCTTCAGATCCCCCCCCCCGGACCTGCGACCTCCCTGCTGCGGGAAAGTGTGTGAGTGTGAGAGAAGAAGACGTGAGCGAGTTACCCTGTGATTTCCCCCCCGGAGTTTTGGATCCCTTCACTGTACATATATTGCACTGCACTGTAAATAAACCACACCTTGGAGATACCTTACCGCTCTGCGTTTGAATCCCTGTACCAGATCGTGACAGAATCATCCAGCCACGGAAATGGATTCAGCAGACCCAGCGGTCTCGACTCCCACCCTCGCCACTTTGGCCGCGATGCTGGCACGCCACGAGCAGATGTTCATTCACCTTCGAGCAGAGCTCGCGAACCTCACACAGGCCGTGGCTCGGCTAACACCGCTACCGGCCGCTCCTCTGGTCGCCGCTCCTCCGTTGGAGGCGCCAGTTCCAGCTGTAAGTGTCGCGCCACCTGTTCACGTTGACAGATTCCTCCCTACTCCCAGGGCTTTCACGGGAGAGATTGATAAATGTGCTGGTTTTCTCACTCAGTGTGCCCTTCAGTTTCGCCAGCAACCGCAAACCTTTTCTACTGATGGTGCGAAAATCGCTTATATCGTCCAGTTACTCCAGGACCGTGCTCTAACCTGGGCTCAAGCTGCGCTTCAGGCGGAGCCGGACATCACCTTTTCTGACTTTCTTACTAAGTTTAAAGGTGTGTTTGACAGGAAAGCCACAACTGCCACCGCCGGCCAGCGCTTGCTTGCGCTTAAACAAGGTAAACGCAGCATGGCTGATTTATCTATTGACTTTTCTACCTTGGCTGAACAGGCGAAATGGGGGGAAGAGGCCCTTAAAAGTGCATTGCTCACTAATATTAATGAGGAAATAAAGAATGAACTAATGCTCCGTGAACTGCCTTCCTCCCTGGATGCGCTTCTGGTTTTGTGTATGCGGGTGGACGATCAGGTGCGCGCACATCGGAGCGCACGCGCGCGTTCGGGGCATGCCCCGCTGGACTTTTGTGGGACCCCTACTGCAGCCCATGGGTCGTGTGACGCCGACACCGGGGATGGGGAAGAGCCCATGCAGCTTGGGCGCTCACGGCTGTCGCCCGCGGAGCGCCAGCGCCGTCTTGCCTCCGGTGAGTGCGTTTATTGCAGCCGTAAAGGCCACTCTGTCTCCTCCTGCCCAACGCTGGCAAAAGGGCGCGCTCACCAGTGATCGTGAGGGTGCTGGTGGGCGATCTGTCGAGTGAAAGCCCTCTCCCCAGGCTTCTTTTGCCGGCTACTCTGCGTGTTCGGACTGTTTCTCATTCTCTCTCCGTTCTCATTGACTCTGGGGCTGAGCAGAACTTTATTGACACCTCACTCGCCGCCAAACTGAACATCGCCTTGGAGCCTCTGTCACGCCCCCTCCGCGTTCACGCACTGTCGGGCCAGCGCCTGCCTGACATCACTCATGTTTCTGAATTCCTTTCATTATCTCTCTCTGGCAATCACGCAGAAAGGATTTGTTTTTTTTCGTTTAAGGCTCCTCTCACTCCGCTGGTTCTGGGTCACCCCTGGCTTGTCCTCCACAACCCGCATATCGACTGGGAGAAGGGTGCCGTACTAGGTTGGAGTGTGGCCTGCCATATGAACTGCCTCCGGGCTGCGGCTTCCCCCGTTTCGCTCCCACCCACGGCCTCGCCGTCGGACGCCCCGGACCTCTCGATGGTTCCGCGGGTTTATCATGATCTGCGGGATGTTTTTTGTAAGGATCGGGCGCGGTCCCTTCCCCCGCACCGCCTGTACGATTGTGCCGTCGATCTTCTTCCTGGAGCTCCGCTGCCGTCTAGCCGCCTGTACAGCCTCTCCCGGCCTGAGAGGGATGCTATGGAGCGTTACATCTTGGAGTCGCTGGCGGCAGGGTTGATTCGCCCCTCCTCTTCCCCTGTCGCGGCTGGGTTTTTTTTCGTGGATAAGAAGGATGGTTCGCTGCGGCCGTGTATTGACTTTCGGGGCCTTAATCAGATCACTGTTAAGAACAAATACCCTTTGCCGTTGCTTTCCTCCGCCTTTGAACTGCTTCAAGGCATGACCGTCTTTACCAAGCTGGATCTGCGCAACGCTTACCACCTGGTGCGCATCAGGGAGGGGGATGAGTGGAAGACCGCGTTCAATACGCATCGGGGCCACTTTGAGTATCTCGTGATGCCGTTTGGGCTGACTAACGCCCCCGCAGTGTTTCAGGCGATGGTTAATGATGTCCTTCGTGATTTTGTTAACCGTTGTGTATTTGTGTACTTGGATGACATCTTGATCTTTTCTAAGACACTCGAGGAGCACAAGGTCCATGTCCGGCAGGTCCTGCTGCGCCTTCTGGAGAACCGGCTCTTTGTGAAGGGGGAGAAGTGCGATTTCCACGTGGCGTCAGTGAGTTTTCTGGGCCACATTATCGAGAAGGGGGACTTGCGGACTGATCCGGAGAAAGTGCGGGCTGTGGTGGAATGGCCTACTCCTCCTGATCGCCGCCAAGTGCAACGTTTTTTGGGATTCGCCAACTTTTACAGACGGTTCATTCGTGATTTCAGCAGAATCGCTCTCCCTCTCACTAAACTCACCTCTCCCAAGGTTCCCTTCCAGTGGGATTCTGCCGCTCAGCGAGCCTTCGCCCTGCTCAAGGACAGGTTCACCACCGCTCCCATACTCTGGCAACCGGACCTTACACGGCAGTTCGTTGTGGAAGTGGACGCATCGGACTCCGGGGTTGGGGCAGTTCTGTCTCAACAGCTGGACGGTAAGCTGCACCCGTGTGCCTTTTATTCTCGCCGTCTCTCCCCAGCAGAGTGTAACTATGACATCGGGGACCGGGAGCTTCTGGCCGTCAAGCTGGCCCTGGAGGAGTGGAGACATTGGTTGGAGGGAGCAGCACAACCATTCATCGTCTGGACGGATCACAAGAATCTGGAGTACCTGCGCTCGGCTAGACGTCTCAATTCCCGGCAAGCCAGGTGGGCACTGTTTTTCGCTCGTTTTGACTTCACTATCACCTACAGGCCAGGAACACGGAACGTAAAGCCAGACGCCCTGTCCAGGCAATTCTCCATCACTGGGGAGGACTCGGACCCTGAGCCTGTCCTCCCGGCCGCCTGCGTAATTGGAGCCATCTCCTGGGAGATCGAGGGGCTCATCCAAGAGGCGCAGGAGACCGAACCGGATCCTGGCACTGGTCCACCTGGTCGCCTCTTCGTTCCTTCAGCCGTCCGCTCTCAGGTTCTCCAGTGGGCTCACACCGCCCGCTTTTCATGCCATCCTGGGGTCCTCCGCACCTGCTCGTTCCTCCGACGTTACGTCTGGTGGCCTGCTATGACTAGGGATGCCAAGGAGTATGTAGCCGCCTGTTCGACCTGCGCCCGGAATAAGCTTTCGAACCGCCCTCCACCGGGTCTTCTGCAGCCTCTCCCTACACCAGCTCGACCATGGTCCCATGTTTCTTTGGACTTTGTCACGGGCCTGCCGCCCTCCGCTGGTAACACCGCCATACTTACCATTATCGATCGTTTCTCCAAAGCTGCACACTTCGTCGCCCTCCCGAAGCTCCCCTCGGCCTTGGAGACGGCCCGGCTCCTCACCTCCCATGTGTTCCGTCTTCACGGGATCCCCGAGGACATCGTCTCGGATAGGGGGCCGCAATTCACGTCCCGTGTTTGGAGGGAGTTCTGCTCCGCACTGGGGGCCAAGGTCAGTCTGTCTTCCGGTTTCCATCCACAGAGTAACGGGCAATCGGAGCGGGCCAACCAGGAGCTGGAAGCTGCCCTCCGCTGTGTCACTTCGCACAACCAATCGACCTGGAGTGAACAGCTTCCATGGATCGAATACGCCCACAACAGCCACACATCCTCCGCCACGGGCAAGTCTCCCTTCGAAGCGTCCCTGGGCTATCAACCACCTTTGCTCCCGGCCATCGAAGGTGAGCACTCCGTTCCTTCTGTACAGGCTCACCTCCGCGGGTGGCGTCGTGCCTGGCGGGCGACTCAGGCTGCCCTGCTCCGTACTAAGGAGCGGAACAAGACCCTCGCTGACCGTCACCGGACACCGGCCCCCGTGTACACCATCGGTCAACGAGTATGGCTGGCTACCCGTTTTGTGCCGCTACGGACTGAGTCAAAGAAGCTGTCTCCTCAGTTTATTTGCCCTTTTCCCGTTGAGGCCATTGTGAACCCTGTGTCTGTCCGCCTCAAGCTGCCGCGCAACATGCGCATTCACAATGTCTTTCATGTGTCTCAGGTCAAGCCGGTGCTCTCCAGCCCGTTGTGCCCTCCCTCCAGGGCCCCGCCGCCCCCCTGGCTCGTGGATGGTCAGCTGGTCTACAATATCACCCTGACAACACTAACCCATCATCACCGGGAGCACTATTTGAGGCTGGAACACAGATCCTCTCGTCGCTGGATGATTGTACCCCTAACGTTAGTGTTCTCACAGCTCTTGTGCTTCATATCCGTGACTTGTGATTAGTTGATGACCTGCCTTCTCGTCTGCTTCAGATCCCCCCCCCCCGGACCTGCGACCTCCCTGCTGCGGGAAAGTGTGTGAGTGTGAGAGAAGAAGACGTGAGCGAGTTACCCTGTGATTTCCCCCCCGGAGTTTTGGATCCCTTCACTGTACATATATTGCACTGCACTGTAAATAAACCACACCTTGGAGATACCTTACCGCTCTGCGTTTGAATCCCTGTACCAGATCGTGACAGAAAGTGAATCACAGTCAACTACAGCCCCTTAAATTGCCTTATTACACAATGCTGAGAAAGCATTCGAACGGGTGGAGTGGGATTATCTGTTTTATACTCTAAATAAATTTGGATTTGGCCCTAATTTCATTTCATGGATTCAGTTACTTGACTCCTCACCTATGGCACGTGTTAGAACAAATTTGTTATTCTCTTCTTATTTCCCACTTGTCCGTGGTACGAGACAAGGATGTCCCTTATCCCCTCTCCTTTTGCGTTATCAATTGAACCATTGGCGATTAAAGCCAAGCTGACAGCTGACAGTTGCATTAAGGGCATCTTCAGAGCTGACCAGGAGCACAAAATATCCGTATAGGCTGACGATCTCCTGCTGTATATGTCAGAGCCTTTATAACACTGAATAAGCATATCCCTGCATTTATTTGGAACGGCAAAAGTCCATGAATTCATAAAGATTTCATGCAGAGGACTAGGCCAATGGGTGGATTAGCCTTGCCAATTTTTCAGTCTTATTATTGGGCAGCAAATATTCGAAATATGCTGGATCAGTAATTTTACCACAGAGACTCCAGCTTGGCTCCAAATTGACTCATCCAATTGTGGCAAAATGTGCCTATCAGCTTTGTTGAGTTCAGCTCTCCCATTAGAACTGTACACCTATAAATGTAACCCTTTGTTGTATGACTCGCTCAGAATCTGGGTGCAATGTAAGGTTTGGGTTACACTATCAGCTCAAATCATATGTTCCCACCCTCAATGATGGATTCTGCCTTTAAAATATGGGAAGGTAATGGACTTAGAAATATCAAAGACCTTTTTGCAGATGAAATTTTTCTCATTCACGCAGCTCCTGAAGCAGTTTAATGTTCCTCGCAAACATTTTTTCCGCTATTTACAAGTTCACCACTTTGTAAAGAGTCGATTTCCTTCATTTCCAGAAGTACCTGAGGAAACTTCTTTGGATAAAATTATTAATATAAACACTCATAAGAGAGGGGCGATTAAAGAAATGTATGCTATATTATTAGATCTTCAATCTCCTTCTCTCTCCATCCTTAAAGCTCAGTGGGAGAAAGACCTTGGGATGACTTTAACAGATGAGCTCTATGTTTTCTCCATAGGGTACACTCTTCTTCTATATGTGCCAGACATGGGCTGACCCCCTGTGTAACAGATGTAAAGCAGAAACAGGTTCACTCCTTCATAGTTTTTGGCCCCAATCTTCATAACTATTGGGTGTCTACCCATACGGAAAAGATGCATATAAATCTTATAAAGTTTGTATCTGTCTTGTGTGAAGCTTGTATGAAAAGCATACAAGAGTGAAAACAGATTAAGATCCCTTGAAAATCATAAATGAAACTTGTATGTTTTGGATATTTACTAAAACAATATAAGAAAGTAATGAGAAAGTGGCCACTTTCATGAGTAAATCATATAAGCCTTATATGATTGACTGTATGAAGTAGGCCACATCTTATGCAAGTCTTATAAGTTTTTTCTATTTCTTTTCCATATGGGTATATTTAACACCTTTTCAGAGATATATAACGTTAATTATGATCCCTCTGCTCTAATCTTTGGGGTGATACCTCAAAACATCACTTTGCCAAAATACTATTCAAATTCTTTGCTTCACTCATTGCAAGGCGCCTTATACTTTTAAGATGGAAGCAGGAAGCTCCTCCCACACATGAACAGAGGCTTGCAGAGCTCATGAAGTTTTTGCATTTAGAAAAGATGAGATATACACTGGTAGGTTCAACCACCAAATTTCTTGAGGCATGGCAGCCTTTTCTAATGTACATGGAAACATTTAAAATGACCACATTGTCATGACCAGATACCATCCATCCATTTTATTTTTGTTGTTGTTGTTTGTTTGTTTTTTGTTTTGTAGGGGTTTCTTTAGTTTGTTTGTTTGTTTTCTTTCTGTTATCTTTTGGGGTATTGTAAAAACTGAACAGCAAACTACTGTATGTTCAAAGTTTTGCTATTAACATGCTGCTGTAACTGAAAATAAAATGAAAAAAATAAATAAAACTCAAATGTCAAAGGAAATAAACAAAATATTTAAAGTCAACCATTCTGATCATAATTGCACTTTGACCTTTAACCTCTCTGCTCTGTGTTGTTTCATCTTTCAGATCAGAAAACCATCACAGCTGAGTCTGGACAGGATGTAATTCTGCCATGTCGAGCTCCAAACAACAACATCTTCGCTCTAGAGTGGGAGAGAGCTGACCTGAAGTCAGGAAATGTTCTTTTCCGAGTTGGTTGTGATATTATTCTAGATGACCAGCATCCATCTTTTAAGAACCGGGTGGATCTGCAGGACAAAGAGATGAAGGATGGAGATGTGTCTTTGATTCTGAAGGATGTGACGATTAATGATGCTGGAACATACGAGTGTCGTTTCCTCATGGTAGAAGCACGCTCATTCAAACACAGCTTCATCAAACTGGTTGTTGATCCTCCAGGTGAGTGAGTAGAGTTGAGTGTGTGTGATCAGAGGTGAAGCTGCTTCCTGGTTGTTGATGTGTGTTTGTTGTATGGATGAGCTGGTGGATGTCAGAGGTAGACAGATGTTTCTCCAGCTGTTGTCTTTGTGGCTGGTAGTCTAGAGTTGTAGAGCAGCATTGTTTGGTTAGAGCAGAAACAAAGACATTTATGTCTCTTCTTCTCTTGCTCTCTAACTCGTCTGTAAACATGTGTGGGGAAACTCAATGTTAAAGCCTACAGCTGGAGGGGGAGGGGAGGGGTGGAGCTGGTGGTTGTGAGTCTGTGAAAGTGAATCCTGCCGGTGCCATAGCTGCTGAAAACGTACTTAGTGCAGACACAAAACGTCCATCAGCTTCAAAGTGTGTCAGAAAAATGTCCACATGGTGACTGATGGATGAGAGAGGTCCCATTGTTGTTGTTGTGCACAAATCATTGAACAACACAAACACTTAGAGCTGCTTTCAGTGCTGCCTGTTTTGTTACTGCACACATTTCTGATGGTCCTACAGTCCATTAACTCTATTCTAACTCTAGTAACTCTACACCAGGAAACCACCAAATCTTCTGCAAATGTGATTTTAACCAGTCAAAATGTTTTTGGATATTTATTCAGTGTAGAAACCTAAAAAGTCAGTTTTATTTTTAGATGTTTGGTTGTTTTGAACAATTATATCAAACTGTAAGTATGATGTTTGGTATATAGTATTATATATTGCATGGTATTGATATATTGCACTGTTTGAAGTGCTTCGTATATAAAAGTAGTAAACTGTGTACACAGTGTTTGGTGTGACAGAGCTGTTGTCACTGAATCACAGGTTCAGATGTTTCAGCCTCATAATAAACAAACACGTTTTCAGAGACTCGAGGATTTGACCTTCCAAAAGTCTCAGACATGTTTTAATGAGCTCTCACAGTCTGCAGCCAAACAGGTCAAATTATAAAGAACAGCTGGATCAACCCAACATGACCTCTGACCCCGAAGCAGCTGTTAGACCTGTGTATTTGAAAAAAATTATGATTTTTTTATGGTGAAAGCAAGATTCCAGACTGCAGTTTTGGTCAGATCATGTTTTTAAATAAAAAGCAGAAAAATCAACATTAACATTTTCTCACTTTATAAATGTTATGAATGATTTTTTCATCTAATCTCCTGAACTAGAAGAGGACACCTCACAGCTGTTTCTCACCTGCAGGTCAGCCAGGAGGAGACAGAGATGAACTGTGAGTCGGACAATCTGAGGACAGACAGAAACTCTCCTGAACATCCAGCAGTCGACTCTGATGATCATCATGTTCAGACTCGGACCAACAGTGTGTGTCTGTGCTGTCAGTGACTCTGAACTACAGCTTATTCATCTTGTTCATGAGATTTACTGACACAAAGTCAAACTGTGTTACAAACACACATGAATTTCTGATCTCAGAGTCAGTGAGTGTTGGAGCTTCAGGTTAGGCAAATTAACTATTTTATGTTGGTGTGATTGTTTATTAACTTCATGTGACTTTTTCTTCTTTAAGTACAGTCCACTGGAAAACACTTTGTATAAAAATCATCTCTTTGGCTGACATTGTTTTTAGTTTGTAAACCAATCTTACCCAGTTTAACAGATTGTACAAACTGTTAACGTCTCTCTCTGATCCTGCACTGAGAAGTTTGACAACCTCTTCAACTTTTCTTTAACATGACACACTGTTCAGGTCAGATTTAACCTGCTTTGACCTTTGACACCAGCAAAACATCCTGAACAACTTTGCTGGGTTGAGACCTGATTACTTTTCATAAACAGACCCATAAGACTCAAAAATATGAAACATATTTTCACATTTATACTGTTGTATAGATGATGCAAACCTTTGTACACTGATGCTCTTTTGGGTGAAGTTTGACTCATTTGTTTAGATGGATTTTCAGATCCACCAGTTTGGCTCAAGTTAGAAACATTGTGATTTTAGGGAAAATTGCCACTCATAATGTATAAATATACACATCATGTTTGTGTGGATTTGTAATGAGACAGCAGTGTCGGAGGTCACAGTCATCCTGTTGCCCACAGAAACAGACTGTGAATTAGTAAAGTAACACATGGAGCGCATGAGGAACAAAGGTCATACATGTATCTCCTGAAGTGGATTCTGGGTCTCTGACTTCCTCCCACAGTCCAAAGACATCAACGGGTGTTTTTTATTTATCCGTGTATGCTGTGTGTGAATGTGTGGTTCCTACAGAACTTAATGGTCAGTAACACTAACATGTAAACATGAGTACATCACATCAGCACATGAAAGAACAACAGTGTGGCATTAATATTACAGCAGTGAGGACAGTGTGATGAACTGATGCTCTGATCTCTGGTCTGACCGAAGCTTTAACTCCAAACATCTCTCCACTGTTAGAGCTTCTGCACTGTTTCAGGTTCAAATCATGGTTCATATTTTCATGGCCTGATGGTGTGACGTAGGGCTGCTCAATTAATCGAATTTTAATCACGATTACGATCTGGGCTTTCAACGATCATTAAAAATGACTGAGCCGATTATTAGCCCCTCCCTCATTTATCCGCGACACCTTAAAGGCCGGTCCGTGAAAATATTGTCGGGCATAAACCGTCCGTGACGCAAAAAAGGTTGGAGACCGCTGATTAAGAGGACCCGAGGGAAGCTCGGAAAGCTAAGCAGAAGTTATTTGGAGAGTGACTGCCGTTGGTTGAAAAGAGAGTTTAAAAAAAAAACTTCAGTGGTGTTGCACACTATTTTATATTATTTTTTTAAAGTCATTGTTAACCCTTTAAATCCGGTCAGAGCAGCACGCTCCGTTTTGTGTAACAATTTTTAAATCCCTGTAGAACCTGAACCGTGTAAGCTAGCGCAATAATTTGTTTTGCATATGAAACCGGAGGAGTTGTACTTACATCTTATGCCATCAGCTTGTCCTCGGTCACGGTTTCCTTCCACATACAGCTTTGCAAAAATTGCATAAAAAGCGCTTGCAGGAACAAAAACATAATATTCCAGAAACACGCTTTGCCGATCCACCAGCTGTTCGTAACACTTCCCACAGTGAAAAAGTCGTCAGCGCGAACTATCACATGTCCACCATTTCCTGGCCGAAACCGGAAGTGATGTCATTTTCGCGGAAATGTAGTTCTTTACTTGTAGGCCTTAAAAACCTATACTGGTCATGTTTGACTTTTCTGAATAGTTGCTGGGATGCTTAGAACTCAAATTGCACTGCTGGAAATAGTTTATTTTGATGCACCTTCTGTTTTCTTTGCAAATTTGCATCATAGGATTGTTTTTTTGTTTTTCCTGCAGTGTATATAAAAATTGGTGTATCTCCAAAATAAAACTATGAAGACACTCAAAATAAATTTCCTGTTGTTGTAAACTATTTTTTGCAACTTTTTTGTATTTAAAGTTTTGAGGGATAAACCTCTTAAATTTCTCCAAGTAGAAATATATGTAAAAAAACAAAAACGATTTTCAATTTTCTTGTAGTTTATTGCACTTTTTTGCAATTAATGTAGTTACTATGGACTTAATGCATACATATTATTAAAATATGGGCTATAACAGTTGTATAGCAACTCTAAATGCTCCCACAAATGGCACTACAGCATGTAAAAATATAATATAAGCTCTGGTGGACTTGGTTCTATAGTAGGTCTTAAAGGGTTAAATAAATATCGTCAAATAATCGAGATCTCAATTTCAGTGAAAATAATCGTGATTATCATTTTTGCCATAATCGAGCAGCCCTAGTGTGACGCCTCCACCTACATCACTGAACTGCTCCACTTCTGTACTCTTCTCTCTGTGGCCTTCTTGAAACATCCTCTTGGTGTTTGTGGGGTTTTTCTCAGTTCATGTGTGCCTTATAAGAGTTTGTTTTTTAAAGACAATGACAATCAGTGAATTCCTTCTGTGATTGAATGAAATATGAGCACTATGTAAGTGTGTAAGTGTTAATAAAGATTTACATGTACCTGTTGAATTCTCTTTTCATTGTTTTTGTCCCTCCAATAACAGACAAACCTCTGTTTCTGAAGTGCCTTAGAGCAACGTCTTCCTCTGTAACTGAATGCTGTGGGTAAACATGTCTTTACTTCTGTGCCTGAAAACAACATCTCCCTGTAGAAAGTGAAGGCTGAGCTCACTCAGATCACTCAGTCAGATCAACTGAGCTTAGAAATAAACTGATTTGTTGATTTTACAATGCTGTGATTGCAGCTATTCCACAACTCTCTCTGTTAATGGTACACATGGCCACTGATTAAATGGTCATTGATCAATGATCATTATTCTTTCGGATAGCGATTGAGATTGTGGATAGAAGTGGCAGAAATGGGCTTCCTCCAAAGAGTGGTTGGCCTCTGCCTTAGAGATAGGGTGAGCAGTTTGGCTATTGGAGGGGCTCGGGGTAGAGCTGCTGCTCCATCACATCGAAAGAAACCAGTTGAGGTGGTTTGGGCATCTGACGAGGATGCCTCCTGGGTGAATTGTTCCATGCATGTCCCACAAGAAGGAATCGAATGGAACTGAAGAAATCACTTGGAAGAGTGACAAAGCATTTCTCCAATTGAATGCGTCCAGATAAACAGAATCAACCTTTTGTGACACTTTTATAATGTTCAACACGATTACTAACAGATAACACACCCAGTGTACTAAACTCACTGTGTGCAGGACTTTGTTTGGTGTTTACATAAACGGTAAATGGTCTGAAATTCTATAGCGCTTTACTAGTCCCTATGGACCCCAAAGCACTTTACACTATATTCAGTCATCCACACATTCACACACTGGTGATGGCAAGGCAGACATACAGCAGTTTTTAGTGGTTCTGGAAACACACCTGACATTAAAGAAAAGTTGACGATCTGTAACAGGTCTGACTCCAAAGTCTTTGAGACCTTTTTGAAAAAACTTGTTGGCAGGACATCTAAACAGCAGGAGGAGGAGTTCAGTTGACCTAAGATGTCCTCCAGGTCTTTGCTGTTAATCGGGTGAAACTGTTTCATGGTGTTTAAACAGTTTTTCGGTGGACACAGTACATATCCTGGATCTGCTGTTGATGTACCAACTGCTTGTCTAATCTTTTGGATTTTTTCTGTGAAGAATTTGGCAAAGTCATTGCAGGCCATGGTTGAATGAAGTTCAAGCTCAGCTTTCCTACACTCTCTTTTTTCATTTTTCACCAGTGTGGAGTTTCTCCATGGAGACTTTTTCCTTCCAGAGATAACCTTCACCTTAATGGGAGCAATAGTGTCCATTACATTTAACATGTTAGCATTGAAGCTATTGACGAGCTCATTGACTGAACCTTTGGACAGGTCAGGTGTTAATGGGAAGACCTGGTTAAAGATCTCACTACTGTGTTCAGTTATACACCGTTTTGTGATCACAGCTGTTGATATATTTATGTGGGCTGAGATTTTACTTTCAAAGAAAACACAGTAATGATCAGACACGCCCACATCAGAAACAGTAACCTTTGAAATGCTCAGGCCCTTGGAGATCAGTAGGTCAAGAGTGTGTCCTCTATTATGTGTGGCCTCTGTTACATGCTGAGTCAGCCCAAAGTTGCCCAGAGTGTTACTCAGGTCTTTAGTCCCTTTGTCCTGAGGGTTGTCCACATGGATGTTAAAATCCCCAACAATAACTACACAGTCGAAATCAACACAGATCACAGACAGCAGTTCACTGAGGTCATTAAAAAAGTCTGTGCAGTATTTGGGAGGCCTGTAAACATTAAGAAACACAACTTTGGATGGGCCTTCAGCTGTAAAGCCACATATTCAAAAGATAGCTGCTTACATCGAAATGATTCATAAAATAAGACAGCAAAATAATTATTCTGTCCTGATTTTAGTTTTTATAAAAAAAACCCAAAATCCTCAGGAATAAAAACTGAATATAAATAAATAATAAGTAAAATATATTACATATAATCAACACACCGTACTAAATGAAAGTTTATATAAATCACATTTATAACAAATAAATTCTAATCAGAAGCCTCTTTATGATTATGATTTCTCCACCATCAAATAAAACAGAAGAGATAAATGCTGATTATAGATCTTCTTTTGTTGTTGTTCCTTAAATTATTTATTTATTTAAAATATTCTGGAAACATCCAGAGGATGTGTTTTAGTTACATTTTTGGTCATGTGTTTTTTAAAACTTTATTTAAATTTAATGTTTTTCTCAATAATTACTCCAAGGTTTTTTTTGTCCAAATGTCAGCTTGTTGTTGTCATAGTAACAATGTCAGTCAGTGTACTTACTGCTTTCCTTGGGTTACTGTGTCTATAACATAGCTAGCATTGTTTTATCCTATTAAACAGAAATGAGGCATCTTTGGCACAATTTTGGTTTTAGATGCTGTGATTTGAAGCATTGGGTTTTGCATTATGTCCACTGACATTTTTACATGGTGTTCAAAATTACTGCCCAAATATCTGCCCAGAGATGTATGCAACACAAAAAATGACTTCCCCATTCAAGCACCAATGCCACAGCAAGTTTTACAGTTTCACCAAAACAAAATGTTTTATTTGTCTTTAGAGGAACATCAGAGGGACACATCTAACACAACAAACAAAGCCTTGTAGAAAGGAAACAAAAATGACGTAAAAGGCTTCCCACTCCTACAGCTACAAAAATGTATAATTAATTACAATAATAATAATTTCTACAAAAAACTAATTTAGCTCTTCTAGATGCAGAAACTTCATCACACAAGTAAGCACAGCCTGATTGGAAATGGGGCATAGGTAGGGACAACCAGTCTTGTAGTCGTCCCCATTCAATCTCCAACCGATGATCACCTTCCAGCTGGAACTTACATAACCATAAAGGTAAGGAAAGGAAAAACTCAATGCTTCATGGGAATCCCCGGCAGCCTACGTCTACTGCAGCATAACTAAGGGAGGATTCAGGGTCTAACTATATGCTTTAGCAAAAAGGAAAGTTTGAAGCCTAATCTTAAAAGTAGAGATAGTGTCTGTCTCCTGAATCCAAACTGGAAGCTGGTTCCACAGAAGAGGGGCCTGAAAACTGAAGGCTCTCCCTCCCATTCTACTTTTAAATACTCTAGGAACAACAAGTAGGCCTGCAGAGCGAGAGCGAAGTGCTCTAATAGGGTGATATGGTACTACAAGGTCATTAAGATAAGATGGGGCCTGATTATTTAAGACCTTGTATGTGAGGAGCAGGATTTTGGATTCAATTCTGGATTTAACAGGAAGCCAATGAAGGGAAGCCAGTGTCAGACCAACAGAATAGACCCAGCAGAAGAAGCTACTTCCATTTAGGAGTTTTCATGGCCTCTGAGGATTTCCTCCAGTTTTTATCCATCTATTGGTATCAAGACTGCATCTGTGAGATTTTCTGCCACAGAGGGAATTTTCCACGACTGCTACAGCTGCCAAACGTCTTGATGCATGCTCAATCATCCAGGTAAGTAAATCTCCAAAAGTTGATTCTGTTCATCTGGACGCAGCGTTTTGTGGGAGAAACGTTTCGTCACTCATCCAGGTGACTTCTTCAGTCTGAGCTGACTGCAGGTTTCCTCAATCTTATAAACAGAACATTTGCATAATGACTGAAAGCAGCCCACTGAAGGAAGAATGGGCCCAGCCCGACTGCCTTGAAGTTCAGGTGTCTTCACTGCCTCCTCTGATAAGAGCTGGAGACCTGAGTAGGTTCGTCACCCATCAGCAGCAGATCACCTCTCGATCGGGCACGTTTTCATCTGGGAGGCTTTTAGAGCTCACTGCCCTCGGCGTCGCTGCTGGAACAACCAAGTTTTGCTATTGAATCTTTGACCTGCTGATCTCACAGAGGCAGGAGACTGTTAAGGTTCAAAAATTGAGGAAGGAGAGTACAAACAACCATTGGTCCAGAAGCTCTTGGTCAAACAATGATTTTTAATGAATACACACGTGTGGGAAGAGCAGCTCTGTTCGCAGACAGGAACTGGTCTTCGACTTAATCAAAGCATACACAGATTTTATAGCATCAGGGTTTGATTTACTGACGCCCCTTCATGCGTCACAGACAGGATATAGACATACGTCAATATCAAAACTACAATGACCTTTAACACAGTTTAAAAGAACATCGTCTTCCATCTTCATAACAGGTGCATCCTGTCACTGCCGGATGCTCGCTTGTCATCTTGACACCTCAGCAGCAGTTCTGCGACAAACTGCTTTTTGCAACCTCAGCAAAACATAATTAAACTTTCCCCTATAAATGATTCTCTCTAACTGAGTGTGTGTGTGTCTGTGTGCTAACCACAATTGCACCCTGTTTCACCTCGCGACTAGCTCCTGACCTCTGACCAGACAGAGAGACAGAAACCACTCTCGTATATGTAATAATCGAACTGAAACTATGGATATATCATCTACTTAAAATAAATGTTTCAATCAAGAACCTCTACTTAAAAGCTTAATATAAAAATGACCTGATATAAGTGTTTTGTAAGCATGTACGCAGTTTTAACCTTCTATAGCTCCAAGTCACTTGTACAATAGATTGTCCGGACATCGCGCCGAACAAAGCTTACAACCTCCAATTAATTGACCGAGCTCCAACTCTTTAATAAGCACAGATATGCATTGTGTATAAAATAGTCATAACTGCACCTGAAATACAAGGTTAACATAATAACTGTATGCATAACATCTTAAGGCCTTCTTAAAGCTATCTGTTACATTGTTAAAGCCTCGTCTTAGCCTGCTGCTCAAAATAACTTTCACTTCTGCAAACTCTCTGCAAGCCTGTTTCCTGCCACTTAGTCTTTCTGAAAGACACACACACTGTTCAACCTCTGAATGCAATATAAACTCCAGATTATATTATTAATGCAATGGTAATGATGACAATTATTTAACAATAGCAGTAAAATAATTTCCCTGCTCCACAAGACCCAGAACATCCATGCGAGCTTCAGTTTATGCTCTGTCCTGTCATCCAATCAGATTTGCATGTAATACACTGATATTCAGCCCCAGCCTGGTGTTCTCTCCATCTCTGACCTTTCACACAATTTAAACTAACAAACTTTCTCTTTAAAACTGTTTGTCAATCACAATTTACTCGATTTATTATTCTTCTATCACATATTTATATCAGTCATAATGAACTCAGTATGATCTGAGCTGTAAACCTGTATTGATCATCACAAACCTTTATAGCGCTTCAGAGCAGCTCCTTCAGTGGCTGCAGCACCCACGATGTGGGCGGAGAGATTTCCTCCCCTCTGCTGTCAGACTCCACCACAAAGACTTTGCAGCTGATCAAACACACACATGTGCAATAGGACTAAGTGTAACACTCTTTTTCTGACAACGTTGTATTTGTACTCAGTTGTATGTAGCATGTGTATTCTATTTTTATCCTATCATTCTATTCTATTCTATTGGGTACAGTTGTGTACAGTTTCTTATTCTATTCCAGTGTTCTCTCATGTTTGCTATGTAACTGCACTGTCCACTTCCTGCTGTAACAAAACAAATTTCCCACATGTGGGACTAATAAAGATGCTCTTATCGTTACTGTATAACCACAGGTTCACTTCACATTTGTTAGAATATAAAAGGACAAAGCTGGACAATTGTCATCACATTTCTCATTAGTTGCTGTTAGCACAAGCACACAAAGAAAGCAGAGCTTTAGCTTTAGCTCCCTACATCACTTTTAAGCCTGGATGTTGAGGCTTTTGCTTCCTCTCAGCTGTGATGACATCTCTGTCTGCTCCATCTCACCCAACATCATCCATCTGACCTGATGCTACCTGACAAACTAAAGATAAAATATTAAATTCATTTTGCATCACTTACATTTAAAATACATTTAAGGTGGATTTCTTAAAAGGGAAGGGACTGACCTGACTATTGTGTCGAGACAGGTGTGAAGGGAGTTAAATCCAGTCTTATACTACGGACGTGTTTGGTTTTGGTCTGTAATACGTTGAGTTTATTATCTATAAGTTAACATAGCAAATCCTCCATCCAGAGGCTAAAGTGATATCAGAGCTAGACTACTTTAAGTGAAAACAGATGATCGTCTGAGCCTTAAATGAAATAAGGTTAAAAAGAAATGCTGCTATCGACAGTGTGAGGCAGTGAGCTCTGTTATACCATATTTTTTAATTTTCTTTATTATTATTATATTATAGTGTTATTACCTTCCTGTTACTTCATAATAGAATGACAGTTAATGGTAAAAGTCTTGAATAGTTTTGAATTTATTTTTCCATGATCACATTTCATTCAATCACTCGTGGACTTGTATGAATGTTACATGTGTTATTTTCACCCGTGGATTTACAGACACTGTGTGAACAGTTTTCGTTTTATCCAAAGTTTTACTTGATGTCCAACTGATAAAATCACTGACAGAAAACAGAAGCAGGAGCTCAGAGAGAAATTCAATTCAACTTTATTCATAAAGAGACAAATCACAACGTTTGGTTTTATTTTACAGAAACTTAAAACTAAACCAAATTCAGGACGTGTATTAAACCTGCAGCTGATCCCTGTCTGCTGTTCACTCCCTTTGATTTCTGTTACCAGCATCATCTCATGTTCCCCAGGTTCACTGACAACGCTGAAACCACCAGCGGGAGACTAAGAGTGCTGATTTAAAAAGATTCAGACATTTTATTTTGCTGCAGCTCAACATGAGGCTGGATCCTGATTCTTTGTTGTTTTTGTTTTCTCTACATCAAGAAAACAGCAGCAACAAGAAGCACAGCAGGAACTGACAGGCTGACCTTCAGTCCAACAGATCCTCCTGTGTGACCTGCAGGTGAGAAACAGGTGTGAGGTGTCAGGTAGGTGATGATGAAGAACAGAACAGAATCCATTTGTTCTTCAAACTGCTGTCAGACATTATCTGCTGCACTCTGATCACATCACTCAGACCAGCTGCTTTCTACAAAGTCTCATCAGCAACATCTTTACAAACCAACATCAGATTGTGTGTTTTGTGGTCTAAAGTTTTGTGCCTCTGGTTTCTCATTGGCTCACACTCTTGCAGAGCCGTAACACGCACATGAATGAGAGGTGGTGAGTGTAGTTCCTGTTAACAGGGTATTGCAGACCATCCCGCTAATTGCTGAATTTACTTTTGTCTGTCATATTTATGATGAAAAACAAATGTAATCAAATTACATATTGATATTTTCATATGGGAATTGATCCTGCAACATGAAACGCTGGGATTGGAAGTTCAGCATCGCTCCACACATCATACCTGTGAGATGACAGACAGCAGTGTGGAGGAGAGTGCGACACAAAAACACAGAAATATGACTGACAGCTGCAAACGAAGCAGCATCTGCTGCAGGTGAAAGATATTGGGACTAGCAGAGCAGAGTGGCTTCACTGTAAAACAAAATTAGCAGTGAGTGTGAAAAGTTTCTGTGTGTGGAGTTCAACACCGTCCACTCAGAAGCTGCATCACTGGATGGTAGATTTAAAAAGCTTGCATTCAGTGACAACAGAGCTGTTGATGAGGCACTTCAGAGAATAACTGCAGCAGCAAAGTGCACTCCCACCCAGCTCCACCATTACAGGGCCAAGTGAAGGAGGAGCCACAGACGTCTGCTGTGTGGAGCCTCTTTGATGAAAGAGCTGCAGGAGATGCTGCAAAGAGAAATACTACAGCTGATGTTATGATGGAGATGAAATGTTATCTTGAGGAGCCCCTCATCCAACAAGGAGAAGGCCCACAGAGCTGGTGGGAGGCCAAGGCCACAGTCTTTCCCTACCTGTTGAAGGTGATGGAGGGGAGACTGTGCATTGTGGCAACATCTGTTCCTTTGGAGGGTCTTCTCAAAAACTGGGCAGATACTAAGGAGAAAGCACATCAGCCCATCCAAGCTGAGGCAGCTGGTTTTTCTGAATGTCAACCTGCTCTGAGGACAAACTGTTTGGCTGCTGAGTTTGGTTCTGTTCTGTGGATTTGTTTACAGTGGGGCTTTTTGTGCTGAATTAAACTTAAAGGTTTGATTAAAATATTAAACAACAGTAAGAATGCCTGCTTTTGTAACAGAACAAAAACACAAAATTAGGCAATTATAAGGCTTTTCATAAAAACACTACATGCAAAAGGGTTTGTCAGCACACAAAGCATTCACATTTGCCAAGTAAAGCTAAAGTATGAGGCTACAGAGGATAATAACTTAAGAGACATTTAGGAGCCACGAGACGTGCAAGATAATCCAGAGCTTAGATCTAAATAAGGAAGTCTTAACTCAGTAATGGAGAATATCCTCACACATTAAGAAGCACCGAGGGAGGGAAGTCCTTCATTACTCTGTCAGTCAGGTAGGTGATCAGTGAAGAACAGCACAGAATCTATGTACCTGCATGTTCAGCTCAATTTGTGGATGCAATAAGAAGTAAAGTGAGAGTGATCAGCTTACCAGTGACTGTGATATTAACCAGGTTACTGATGGCACCATTACTGGACTCACACCAGTAAACTCCGGTGTCGTGAGGCACCAGCGTACTGATTGAACATGATTGATCACGTTGATGTTGTCCCCGCCCATCTCCACACTCAGCCCTCTGCAGTTTGCTTGTGTTTCTCCTCACAGTCCAATCAGAAAAGCTTTGGTCCTCCTCACAGATTACAGTCACAACATCTCCCTCAGAGACATCAGAGCTGTGAGGAAGAGGAGAGGTTAGATCAGGGCAAGGCTGGACTGGGACAAAAAGTCGGGATGAAGATTGAAAATGTGACGTCATTCAGGGGTAAAACCGCAAAGGATTCTGGGAACTTGTGGCAAGAGGTACTAGCGCACGCAGGCTTTCAATTTAACTCAGTTACACAGCGATAAAAAGAAACCCAAAAAATGGCAAGAAGCTGTTGTATTATTAACTGCAACAGCCGGTCGCATGACAGCCACGGGAAGCCGACGGGTAAAGAGATCGTTTTTTTATCGGATTACGTCGTTGAAGAGAAATTTTTTAAGCCATGTTTCCGAAGTAAGAGCCGACGGATGGTCTGGATATACCAAATATAACGTCCCTGAACACTCCAGCTCACAGGTTAGTCTGCTCCAAGCATTCCCACAAAGGTCAGAGTTTTGTTGTAGTTAATGCGTCATTTTTCTTAACATAATTGGTGATATAGGTTACAAGCAAGTCTGGCGCTGAACAGAAATTGCTCCTTTGTTTATTGTGCATAAATAGTGAATTGTCCTGACACAATATTGTGTTTCGCTTCTGTTATTATGGTACATTGACAGAAACATATACTTTTATTCACAGGGTAAAACAGGTGTTTTGTATCACTAATTGTCCAGTACGATTACAGCATACAATATTATTGTCACTGCTACATTTCTGTGATGAACCAGAAATTATTTCCACTACTAATTAATTACCGTTGAGCTCAAAGGTTATATTAATAAACGGTTAACGAATGTGTATTTATGACGACGATTTGTGAGACTGGTAAACTTACCTTTGTTCTTACGATGGTCTTTACTTTCTACACGGTGCATTTCAAGGTCCTGCACCCATCCGTCGGTAAACTGTACCTGGGCTTGTTGCAGTGACCTGAAGTTACTAAACTTCATGAGTGTATGCACTCACTCCAAGAACCGTATGATTATAAATATGAGCGTGGTGAAAGTTGGGCAGCACGCTGACGTCTTTGGTCCCTCTGTGTGCTCGTAAGGGTCTGACCCTTTCACTCCTTTGATTTTTTCCTCGTATCTTTTCTTTGTCTTTTCGTCGAGACTTTTTTGTGCGGCAAAGAAAGAACAAGAAGGTATTGGAACCGGAGAATGAACGTTTTGCGGTGCTGCAAATGCTTGCATTTGATGCGGTACTTGGATTGTTTTGCCACGAGTTCCCGGCATGCAATGCGCGAAAATCACGTGATTGCTAAACAAGGGGGAGGGTGCATCCGGCCTCCTCGGCTGTAATTGGTCCAGCCCAGAGTCGATCATGACCAATTGGCCAATCCAACACCTTTCATTATATATACCCTTCCTTAAAAAAAAAAATCCATCGGCCCATAAAAACAAAAAATCGCCAGCTATGGATCAGGGGTGTCAAACTCAAATACACAGTGGGCCAAAATTCAAAACTGGAACAAAGTCGCAGGCTAACGTTAATATTTATTGAAATATATTTATTCCTCCAGATATAAGAATGAATCTTTTCTCAAACACGTTTTGCTGAAAAACTGAATATGGAACAAGTTCTGCTCCAATTATTTGGGTAAAGATAATAAACACTTTGATGGCCTATAAATGAAAGTGAAAACGTGATAAACCAATAATATAATTAATAAATAATAAATAATTATATTTTTTGATAAGTGAAGTTCACTGAACTGAAAGGAAATTTTGGTTTGATGATGGTTGACATGTTTTCCAAATAGAAGTTTTTCCTCTAGTGAGGAGATGCAGGTGCAGCAGAGCATTGCTGGAAGAAATGATCCCAAGGGTGGAATCTCCTGAGAAACCTTCAGAGACCCAGCGAGAAGTAGGGACCATAGCTGACAGCCCAGGCAGGGGTTGAGGTCAAAGGTCATGCTGTTTGGGGACCTACTGGTCATCATGAGAAGATTCTGGAACCACAGCAATGACCATAAAGCTGCACTGGATGGAGAGCTGTGCCACGGGGCTTTCCAGAGGTAATCACGAGGAGATTGTGGACAACATGTGAAATGAGAGAAAAGCTCTTTATTAGTAACTTTTACAACTTCTGGCAGGTTAATGTCTGAACTTTGGTGTGAAACACACCCTTAGTTACAGGAAATAACACCACTGTCTGTAACTAAGTGAATCCACCTTAACACCACCTGTGTGTGTGTGACTGCATTACACTCCCACTGCTGGGAACCTGAACAAGAACCAGAACAAAGTCTAAAATAGAAGCTGACAAACAGCTGCACCACCGAGTGACACTTTATTTTATAAACTTCACAACAGGTTTCATGTTGTGACCTGTGGAGGTGAAAAGACACAAAACCTGTTTTACAGCTTTTGAGCTGCAGGCAGGATTGAAACACACCTTAGTTAAAAGTCAAACAGCAACATTTGTCTCCTCCCCTCACGTCACTCAAATGTGACAAACCAGGAAACAGAAAGTTCTTCGTCCTCAGTAAAGAGAGACGCACAGACGATCAGACTGAGCTCAGACCAAACTAGCAGCTTCCTCTGAGTGAGTCCAGCTACAGGAGAGAAAAGTGGAAAACTCCAACACTGCTGCTTCAAGCTGCTGACGCTCCACACACTGAATGTGAGTTTGAGCAAAAACACGACTCAAAGGAAGTTTCAGTGAAGGTGGTAGAGGAGGGAGGGGAGCCAGGACTGACTGTACTTCCTGTCTGCTGTTTTCAGCTTCACTCACAGACTCAATGGCTTCCAGATCAGAGGAGGATCTCTGCTGTCCGGTCTGTCAGGAGGTCTTCAGAGATCCTGTTATTCTGTCATGTAGCCACAGCTTCTGTAAAGACTGTCTGAAGAGATGGTGGAGAGAGAGACCAACACACGAGTGTCCAGTTTGTAACAGAAGATCTTCAAGGAATGATCCACCTTTAAATCTGGCTTTAAAGAACCTGTGTGAGTCGTTCTTACAGGAGAGAGATCAGAGAGCTTCAGAGGCTCTCTGCAGTCTGCACTCTGAGAAACTCAAACTCTTCTGTCTGGACCATCAGCAGCCAGTGTGTCACATCTGCAGAGACTCAGAAAAACACACCAATCACAGATTCAGACCCATCGATGAAGCTGCACAACAACACAAGAAGGAACTTCAGGAAACTCTGGAGCCCTTAAAGAAGAAGTTAAAGGTTTGTGAAGAAGTTCAAGTGAAGTTTGATCAAACAGCAGAACACATTAAGGTCCAGGCCCGACACACAGAGAGGCAGATTAAGGAGCAGTTTAAGAAGCTTCAGCAGTTTCTAGCAGAGGAAGAGGAGGCCAGGCTGGCTGCACTGAGGGAGGAAGAGGAGCAGAAGAGTGGGATGATGAAGGAGAAGATGGAGGCTCTGAGCAGAGAGATAGCAGCTCTTTCAGACACAGTCAGAGCCACAGAGGAGGAGCTGAGAGCTGAAGACGTCTCATTCCTGCACAACTACAAGGCTGCAGTGGAAAGAGTCCAGCGCTGCCCCCTGCTGGATGATCCACAGCTGCCCTCAGGAGCTCTGATAGACCAGGCCAAACACCTGGGCAACCTGACCTTCAACATCTGGAACAACATGAAGGACATGGTCTCCTACACTCCTCTCATTCTGGACCCAAACACTGCTGGTCCAAAACTCATCCTGTCTGAAGATCTGACCAGTGTGAGACGAGGAGGAGAGAAGCAGCTTCCTGATAATCCAGAGAGGATTGATTGGTCCTGCTCTGTCCTGGGCTCTGAGGGCTTTAACTCAGGGACTCACAGCTGGGATGTTGAAGTTGGAGACAGTACATGGTGGGGACTGGGTGTGTTAGCAGAGTCTGTGCAGAGGAAGAGACACATAGAGTCTGGATTATGGAGAATATGGTTTGATGAAGGTGAATACTCAGCACGCTCACCATCAGCTCCATCCACTGCTCTCTCAGTAGAGAAGAAGCTCCAGAGGATCAGAGTGAATCTGGACTGGAACAGAGGAAAGCTGTCGTTCTCTGATCCTGATACTAACACACACATACACACCTTCACACACACTTTCACTCACAGGATGTTTCCATATATTAACGCTGTTGATGGTGGTAAAGTGAAGGTGTGTCCGTTGAAGGTGTCAGTGTCAGTGCAGCAGATGAGTTGAGGATGATGATGTTTCTAATGTTGTTTCCTGTCAGTGAGTTGAAGCTGTTAAACTGCAGCTGTCCTCCTGCTGCCTCGTTGTTCCAAAGCTCTTTGTTTCTCTTTTAGTTTCACTCTTTCTTTCTGTTTCTGCTGTCCACCTTTTCACATGGAAAATCATTTCACTGTTTCTCACTGAATGACTCCCCAAACTAGATTTGAAATTCTATCAAGTTTCTAATCATTACAAGTGATTCATGTTTCTATTTGATGTGTAAATGGAGATGATTTAGTTTGCTGGGATATGGACTGACATGTGTTGAATGGGAGGAGCAGTTTGTTGTTGTCTTCTTGTCTGTTTATGACAACAATAAATATGTTGTTGAAACAATGATTCATGTTTAACTCCATATATGAAATGTTTCTGATCTTTGAATTCTGTTTGATTAAAGACTTTCTTCATGACACAAATGAGATTTCAGTGTATTAATAGAACTAAATAAGCTCAGAGTTGAAAGGCTGGAGTATTATGTACGTGCTTCACTGTCAGGATCTTCAGGGGGATTCAAAGGGAAACATCAAACTGCTGTAATGAGATAAACTAGTTGGGCTGAACACACTTATCTGTAGTTTGTCTCCATCCAGGATCATCAGAATATAATGAACATGTGTGAAGAGCCACAAAATGCTGCTGCCCTCTCAGCATGATGAGCTCCAGCCTTTGTTAGCAGGACAACAGGAAACATGAGACAACTTTCAGAGACAGTAACCAACTGTGGCCACAAGATGGCAGCAGCTGATCTGAGATCCTTTATTGGACAGAAGGACTCTGCTCTGTGACGTCATCAGAGAGACGGCCTTCACTCTGATAGATCTGACGTCATGTCTGCACTGCGATGATGAAAGCTGATAAACACATTGTTATTGATCCATGAAATCACCTCTGTCCTCTCAAGTGTAGCTGTTTACAGAGCTGAAGAAGTCCTTCATCATCAAAACAGACAAACATGTATTTCCTGTATTAAGTGACGTCATCCTCACTCTGACCTCTTACATACATTCTGTTCAGTTTTCCTGCTGTAAGAAATAAACTGTGTGAAAATAGAAATGCAGGGAAACATCCATTAATCACAGCTGAGCCGTTTGTTTCTGACTCACATTCAATGAGGCTTCAGGTGTAAATACCTCAGAAGTGTATGTGAGTTCAGTAGAAGCAGACCCAGTCGACCATCATGGCCTCCACAGCACTACACAATGCAACAGAAAGGCCTTCATCATCTGCTGAACCACCTCTGAACCACGACGCTCTCCCTGCATCTAAAAGCTGTTAGTCAGGATGAGATGCTGCTGTGATCGCTCACAATTTACCTGTGAGACCTTTGTAAATATTGTCTTTGTTTCTGGAGGAAACACCTTTAGTCTGTTTGTATTTGGAGTGCAGATCTGGGCGTCCATCACTTTAACCTGCACACGTTTAGTTATTGAGTGTAGTTGATGTTTGGCAGCATTTTATAAGTGACAGTTCATGAACGGTGAAGGAACAGAGGACGCCTGACCATCCTACCTGTGTCAGTAAGAAGACTTTCATCACAACTTCACAACTTAACACAACTGAAACCTGAATTCAGTGTTGCATAGTTTACTAACAGTGTGTGCTGACACTGAAGTTAGCAGTTTGTTTCCTAAGAGCTGCTGGGACAAACCACAGTGAGCGGCTACAGAGTTTAGTTAAGGTGGTTCTAACATGTGACCTGTTAAATTATTTACACGGATTTATTTTTCATTTAAAGCATCATTTGTGAAGTTTTTATGAAGTTTACTTCTTTTTTGTTCTTTGTGTAACGTTTAGATTTTCTTCTCTGGTGTTTTAACTCTTCAGGTTTCCTGTAACAGAGATGTAAACCACCGTTTTCTGATGCTGCTGCACTGGGACATAAACACGGCCACTTTATTAGGCACACCTTGCTGGCTGCAGGTTATAACCCCTGCTGGAAACATCCCCACAGATTTGGATCCTTATTGCCATGACAGCACCACACAGCTGCTCCAGATGCTGCAGGATGCTGGTCAGGGCTCTAACAGTGAAACTTTACTGAAAGTAAGAAACCTGAGAGGAAATAAACTTTGACTTTAGTAAGCTGAGCTCTGAAGCTGTGATGGAGCTCAGTCGGTGTGAAGGCGGCTGCTGTGTAACAAGTGTTTGTCTGAGGTGCTGCGACTGATCGTGGTCATGTTTATTTAAAGAAGTCGGTGATGAAGCAGGCTGTGCAGTCCGAGCTCTTCATCAGTTAACAGTCCTCCAGAGCTGCTGCAGGGAGCTGACTGTCCTCCAGGTGGCGCTAAGTGAACAAAGTCCAAAGAAATAAACTTGGACTGTTTTTTGAAGCCTAAATAAAATGTGAATAAACTTTATAGATACATTTGAAACCAGCTACTCTGTGACTTTACACACTCACACAGTAACAGAGCTGATTCCTGATTGGAGCAGCACAGAGTTAGACTTCTTTTCTGGCTGTGGATTGGTTCGTCAGGATTTCCTCCTTTACAGGTTTAAAAACAATCTCTGTTTCTACATTTTTGACCTCCTTCTTGTGTCTAAAGGTGAAGCAGCACCAGCCTCCTCTGATCCTCATGTTGTAGCTCTGTGTGTCCAGCAGGGGGCAGAACACCTCCAAACTGTGCCAGCAGCTCTCACTGTGAGCTCAGACGTTTGTGGACACTCAGTTTGTTTGAACATAGTAAATAATCAGAGCTTCTCACACTGTTTATGGGGACACCACCTGCCCGAGGGTGTACTGTGTCAGAGAGGTGGTGTATGGTGCTGGGTGTAGTCTCTCTGCTGGTTCACAGTTTTTACTGAGGAGCTGTGTTCATGTCAGGAAGGTTTCGTCTGATCACTGTGGTGCAGTTTGGTTTACTCTGTTTCTGAGTGTTTGTAGGATCAGTCTCTGCAGGTCACCTGATACCTGGCAGTGAAGTGTTTATGAATCAGCTCCGTCAGATTTAATCCAACAGAATAACATGTAAAACACTCCAGGGCTTTTACTCTGAAACTTTCTCCAGAGCTGTCTGGAGTTTTCTTACATTAAAATATTCTGGGATTACCAGACTGTCCACATCATGTGTCCTACAAAACTTTCATCCACAAATATACCCTGACATTAAACCCAAATAGATCTGAGAGCGAGTCATTAGTGTCAGTACTGTGTGTGTGTGTGTGTGTGTGTGTGTGTGTGTGTGTGTGTGTGTGTGTGTGTGTGTGTGTGTGTGTGAGATATATTCAGGTAACTTACTGGGTTGCTGCACATGCTCACACCTTTTCAGCACAACAGGTGCAGTTTGGTGTTTTACTGCCTCCTGCTGGAACAATGATGGCAGCTCTCAAGACTTTATTGGTTATTGTCATTTCGTGTTACACAGCCTGAAACGAAATACTGTTCCTCAGCAGCCTCTACAGTGCAATAACCAATATATTTTAAAAAGAATAAATACAGTTTAAAGGGAATAAGTTTAAAAAAGAGCAGCAAAAAAGGCATAAATAGCTTAAAATCTAAGTTCTAAAAAAACCTCCAGTTTTTATTAATATTTTATTATTTATCAAATTATTATAAACTAAAAATATTTTTTACGTGATAAACGACTTCAGTGCTTCGTCCATGACCTCCTGAAGGTAAAGGGCCCAAAGAGCCAATCAGCAGCTCTGAAACAGGAAATATGACTCATGGAGAAGTTCACAACAGTTTCAGCTGCCAATTGTACTCATCACCATGGAGACGGTCTCCATGGTGGAGGCAGAGTGACAGTGTTGTAGATGCTGCATTTTGAAGCCTCAGTGTTTATATTTTTGTTCACAGCCATGTAGACAGAGAGGCAGAGAGAGACAGTGCTGTCACTGAGCTACATGTGTCAGAGCTCAGATGAGGCCCACACATGTGTGTTATCTGTTGTTGCTACACACAGTTAAGATATGGAACATGTGAACATGAGACATATGAAGAGACTGAGCAGATAAAATGTCCTTTATATCCATCAGTGACTTTTTATTCTTTTAAACTTGTGCTGCTTCTTTTTGACTCGAGTTAGTGTGACACTGATGGAGCTTCTTGCTGCAGTGTGTTTGGGTTTGGCTGATAACACTGGTCATGCATGTTTCCTTCATGCTCTGTGGTAAAAGTGCATCAGTCTGCAGCTCTGTGGCCGCCCTTCTTCTTTTTCTCAGAAACATCCTGATTTCTTTGTTCTCACTGTTTTGCAGAGGTGTTAAAATAAAATAAAAACTGTGAAAAGCTGCTGCTATTTATAAAAAGACACCATTTAATGCTTTTAATAAGCTTAAAAGAACAGAATGAAATGTCTCCATCGCTGTAGTGTAATAATATCACAGCACTGTTGCAGTAATTTTAATGTGTTTATTGTACAGAGACTGATTCAGCTGTGATCTACTCAGCAGTGAGAACTGAAGACGTCCGTTATGGACAAACAACCATCAGAACAAGGAGGCCCAGGTACAGCTGCTCTTTATCTTTGACTGTGGACAGAGACAAGCGTTTCCCTTTTTACATGGTAAAAAGAAGATGACCACTGAAGGTGGAATGGTGAAAATGATTGTCATATATTTTAAAACTAACCCAGAGACATAAAAACACCTGATCTCCAGTCTCTAGACGCAGTGAGGCTCCATTAGAAGCTGTTCCGAAATGTGAGGCCTGACGCTCCCACGCTGAAAAAATGCGTTCTCCATTCTTAAACAACACAACAGCTGCACCATGTTTTAGTTATAGCAGCAAGTCAAAACTAATCACATGTTAGGGCTCTTGGTTTTGTGCTTGTGGGTGAAAATGTTATTTTCAAGCTTTTCTTCGTCACATTTTAATATTTGCATTCCTGTTGCCATAGTGCCTGAAGGCTCTAACAATTTAAAAAGAAAAAGAAAAGATTTTACCGGAGGAATTCTCACCTTTTACCTTTGGGCCAGTATTCGTAGAACATTCAGTGTTAACCTGTTCATAGGCCCTAGAATGTTGAATTCAGGATCCAGCAGATGTTTGTGAGGTACATTTTGGAAGAGCTGGATAAACATCGTCTAACTTTTCTTTGCTCTCCAGTATCATTGCAGGAAAATGCAGGTTTTATTAAAACTGTGACAATTTAACACTCAATCCCAAAAACAGACTTGACATGTTTCCATGAAGACTGCTTCATAAATCAACAGCTCTGAAAATCCATTAAAAACAGTAATGTAGAACATGATCGCTCTCACTCTGTGTCTCTAAAAAACCCAGCAAACTGGTGATCACTTCAACAAAATGGGCATAGTTTATGGCTTTATCAGCTGCAACACCATGTGGCACCTGGATCCCCACCCTGCAGGCCCTACGTGTCTGACCTCCAAGCCTTGTTGCATATGTCCCTCTGAGGTGCTTGTGCAGTAGCAGTAGCTGTACTAGTAGAACAAGAAGTAGTAGCAGTAAGAGTATTAGTATTGTGCAACAACCAGGCTTCAAGAGCAGTCACTCTTCTGGCTTACAAATGGTGAAAACATGTCATGTGCACATGCCACACTCTTAACCGTAAATCAGAAATTTTGAGAGGCGAATTGGAAAAGCAGTTTTAAATTCTGGTTTGGCATAGACCAGAGGCGGAGCCAGACATTTGAAACGCCCGGGGCTTAGCCCTAAAGGGTAGTATGCATGTGGGGTTTTTTTTTTGGTTTTTTTTTTTGGTTTTTTTTTTTGGGGGGGGGGGGGGGGTAGAAATGACTGAAAGATTAATAGGCTCTGTTTTGAGTTTTGTTCAAAAAAGAATGACTTCATATCGGGAAAAATATATATCACATGTGCAGGACACCTTAAACTAGTTTTTTAATTAAGCAGCAAGGCAGAACAAGGTCAGGGCTGCATCAAGACACGAGGACTAAACCTCAATTCAACCAGACCCAGAACTGATCCAGAATTAAAACAGGACTACAACAGTTCAAAACCAGGACTACTGAGGACTTAACCAAGACAGAACCACAATCAGAACTAGATGATAGTAGAACTAAAAATCATCATAGACCTGCACTACACTTATTTTTTAATTCTACCAAAGTACAATATTTAGATTCAGAAAATTTTATATCCGAGGTTCGACTAGCTGCCCTTTGTCTCCGGTTCTGTTCATAATTTTTATGGACAGGATTTCTAGGCGCAGCCAAGTGGCGGAGGGCTTTCACTTTGGTGGCCTCAGAATCTCATCTCTGATTTTTGCAGATGATGTGGTTCTGTTGGCTTCATCGGGTGAGGGCCTCCAGCTTGCACTGGAACGGTTCGAGGCCGAGTGTGAAGCAGCGGGAATGAGGATCAGCACCTCCAAATCTGAGGCCATGGTTCTCAGCCGGAAAAGGGTGGAGTGCCCACTCCGGGTCGGGGATGAGTTCCTTCCCCAAGTGGAGGAGTTCAAGTATCTCGGGTTCTTGTTCGCGAGTGATGGGAGAAGGGAGCCGGAGATCGACAGACGGATTGGGGCTGCGGCTGCAGTAATGCGGACGCTGCACCGGTCCGTCGTGGTGAAGAGGGAGCTGAGTGTAAAAGCGAAGCTCTCAATTTACCGGTCGATCTACGTCCCTACCCTCACCTATGGCCACGAGCTGTGGGTAGTGACCGAAAGAACGAGATCGCGGATACAAGCGGCAGAAATGAGCTTCCTCCGAAGGGTGGCTGGCCTCTCCCTTAGAGATAGGGTGAGAAGTTCGGCCATCCGGGAGGGGCTCAGAGTAGAGCAGCTGCTGCTCCACATCGAAAGGAGCCAGCTGAGGTGGTTGGGGCATCTGACAAGGATGCCCCCTGGGCGCCTCCTGGGTGAGGTGTTCCAGGCATGTCCCACCGGGAGGAGGCCCCGGGGCAGACCCAGGACACGCTGGAGAGATTATATCTCTCGGCTGGCCTGGGAACGCCTTGGTATTCCCCCGGATAAGCTGGAGGAGGTGGCTGGGGAGAGGGAGGTCTGGGCCTCTTTGCTTAGGCTGCTGCCCCCGCGACCCGGCCCCGGACAAAGCGGATGAAGATGGATGGATGGAAAATTTTATATAATTATTTAGCCTTGTTGTGCAAACAAGCCTGCATAACTTAATAAATACAGAATTTGAAAAATAGCAAACCTAAAAAGAAACATGAGTACCTGTGATACGGTGATACTTTTGGTAAACAACCATTTGACTAACATGTGTGTCTCACCTGCTCTTGTTCATCTCTGTTCTGTCCTCATTCTGCATCTCTCTCTCTGTTCCTCTCTCTCCCTCTCTCTCCCTCTCTGTTCCTCTCTCTCCCTCTCTCTCCCTCTCTGTTCCTCTCTCTCTCTCGCTGTTCCTCTCTTTGTTCCTCTCTCTGTTCCTCTCTCTGTTCCTCTCTCTCCCTCTCTGTTCCTCTCTTTGTTCCTCTCTTTGTTCCTCTCTCTGTTCCTCTCTCTCCCTCTTTGTCCTGACAATCATCAAATAAACAGTTGAAACCAGATATTTATGTACTCTTCAGATAAAAACATTATTTATTTATTTTTTTCTCAAATCTCTTTATTTGGTTTTCCAGTGTTCTTTATCATAAAGGCTACTAAGATTCAAATATAAATGATTGCATATATACAATAGGAAAAAACAAAGTAAAAACAAAACAACAACAACAACAACAAAAAAGGCAACAACAAACAACGTTGGACAGAGGATGCTATTTATCGAACTACCAATGAGGCTCAGTGACCATTTATATCTGTACAGTATTGAAGAAATCTATAAAAGGTTGCCAGGTTGAATGGAATTCCTCCAACCTCCCCTTTAGTAGGAGTTTAATTCTTTCCAGCTGCAAGTGTCTCAATACATCTTGTATTAACGCTGATATGGTAGGAAGCACCTTTTGTTTCCAGTTTAATAGAATCAAACAGCGTGCCAGCAGCGTCACAAAACGTATCACATTATTTTGGGTGGCTGATAGGTCTACAACAACCGGCTTCACTCCAAATAAAGCACAGATTGGGTCTGGCTTAAGTGTTTTTTTTAGAATTTTAGACAAGATATGAAAGACATTATTCCAATATGTTGTTATACTGGGACAATTCCAAAACATATGCGCCAGTGAAGCAGGTTGCTGTTTACATCTTTCGCAGGACGAGTTTACGTTGGGGAACATTTTTGACAGTTTCAACTTTGATAAATGGAGTCTATGTAGCACTTTAAACTGTAAGAGTCCATGGCGAATGCAAACAGAGGAAGAGTGTACATTTTCCTGGGCTTTTTTCCATTGATTGTCTGTAATTCTCGTACCAAGGTCACGCTGCCAGGCCTCTTTCAGATAGTCAAGTGTGACAGTTCCATCCAGTTGTGACAAAGTGTTGTGAATTTTTGTTATTAGTCCTTTCTTGAGTGGATCAAACTGAAATAAGTTATCTAAGGCAGAGTCTGGGGGCCGACCTGGAAAAGATGGAAAAAGCTTCCCTACAAAGCTTCTGATCTGTAAGTATTTGAAAAAGTCATTACTGTGCAAGTCAAATTTTCTTGCAGTTGCCGGAATGTGGGAAAAACCTTGTTGATGAATAAATCCTTTATTGAGTGCAGCCCCTTGTGGTTCCATTGGAGAATTAAATGTTTGAGAGTGATGGTGCGAATGATGCGTTATTCATGAGTGGAGTTAGTATGGAAGCTTCCTTCCACCCGAAATGTTTCCTTATCTGTGTCCAGATTTTAATTGTATGAGAGACTACAGGATTTTTAAAGTCATGTTTAGGGATAGGGAGAGCTGAATAGATCACAGCTTCTAATGAGGAGGGGTAGCAGCTTTCATTCTCCATCGTTGTCCAGTCGGCCCCCTTAGTCCGCAACCAAAACGACATGGAACGAACATTACATGACCAATAATACAGACGGAAGCATGGTAACCCCATCCCTCCCTGACATGTCGGTCTCTGCAGGTAGCTTTTCTTGATTCTTGGATTCTTTCTGTTCCATATGAAATAGGATATTAAGGAGTCTAATTTATTAAAAAAGGCTTTATTAATCACAATAGGGATACACTGAAATAAAAATAAGAATTTGGGAAGAATATTCATTCTAACAATGTTTATCCTCCCTGCTGGTGAAATTGGTAGATTAATCCATTTGTCTGTTATTTTTGGTTTCATCATATAGTTTAGAGAGATTGTGTTTAAATAAACCACAATAATCCTGAGTGACATTTATTCCAAGATATTGGAACTGTTTAGAAACCCGGAATGGCAAGGTACTGAAACAACTTGGGTTACCTATTGCTTTAGAGTTGTCATGGTCCTGAGTCTGAGGACTCAGTGTTTTGTGTTTCCTTATGCTTTTGTTCATTCCAAGTGTGTATTCTGTTGTGATTTTGCCATTTGTTAGGTTTTCTGTTCTCTGCCTGCCTGCTCCCCCTTCTCTGTGTTCCCTCTGTCTGTCCATGGTGTTATTGTGTCTGCTCATGAGTCTGCCTGTCAAGTTCAGTGTCCTGTCTGGTTCTCTGTGTCTGTTTCCTGTTTTATTCTGAAAGTTCATATCACATGTCAGTGTGTTCAGTTTTACCTCTCCCCTGTCTCGTTATGCCCATTAGTTCCAGCTGTGTCCCCTCCTGTGTGCCATTTCCTGATTACCTGGTGTGTGTATTTATAGTTGGTGTCTGCTTCTCGTGGTGTCGTCTGTATTTCTCTGTGAACCTCCCGTGTAGTCTGCACTGTTCCATGTTTCTTCGTGTCTCTCTGCTCCTCGCTTCATGTCCTCCATTTTTGCATTAGTTTTCCCAGTTTAGGTTTATGTTCGGTTCTGCCCACACCTTGGTTTTGTGCACTGTAAATAAAACCCACTTGCACCTCCGCCATTGTCTGCTATTGGATCCTCCTTTCTCACCCTCCACACGACTGCCGCCCCAGCCGTGACAGAACGACAAATTAAGAGTGTAATATCTTTATTAAGTTGTTATTTATTAATGCATAGGGGAGACCGGGGATAGTTGTAACATTTTTGACATTTCTGTCTGTAAATTGGAGCTCTTTTAAGGTAGTGGATTCAAAATGTAATGCAAAGTATTTACATGTCTCGGCTATTAAATAGTGCAGCTATTTTCTCTGCAGCACAATTACCCATTGCATGGTATGGCCTCAAACACAAAGAGTGAAATGTTACAATTAACCCCATAGTCTGGGTTAGTTGTAACATATCCTGGGGTGAAATGTAACACAATGAAATAAGGGTACTAACAAAACATTAACATGTAATCTTTGTTTATTCAACACATGAATGCACTTGGAGCCATTTATGTAGCTGTGTGTGTGTGTGACAGAATGCAGAAATCTAACTTTGAACATATTCCAACCCCCCAAAAAAGACAAGTTATGGAATTTTCTGCAACTGAATATTTCATTAATTTTGGTTGGTCTTCCTTGAGTTTGGCCTCATTGGCTCAGTGGGCATTGTAACCTACAACTCTTGCACCAATTTGAACATAACAATGAAGCTGAAAAAATGTAGTTGTTCACCAGCATCGCAATTCCATTACTTTTATCATGGCTTACCTTGGTGTGGTTTGCAAAGTGCTTCAGAAAGATGAGGAAATCTGTTTCTTGCACCCATCCTGATTTATTTCCACTACCAGTACTTCCTACTGGTCCATCTCTGACACAGTGGTCTGCATAATGTATGTGTGGGAACACAAACAGTGGAGGAATTGTGTTGTCAATGGCATTAACCGCATATACAAATGCGACCAGTGAACCTCTCTCTGCTGATGTCGTTGCCCCAACTTGTTTAATATAAGTTAAAGTAATAGTGTGGTAAGTTGTAACATCTGCGTTATTGTTACAACTAACCCAGACTGTTGCTGTTACAACTGACCCAGACTCCTATAGCCATGAACTAGCTAACATTACAGCCAACGGCTAAAACATTAGCACTAAAGACCTACACAGAATATATCCCCATAGACATACAAATAACATAATTTAAGTTTGATGAGTTTAACTGCAAAGCAGATAATGCTATTAGAAATTGAAATAAAGTAGAAAAACTTACTTTTTGGCATACAAATTACTTTTTTTCGTGTTAAATTGTCTGTGTTTGACAAAATGTGCTGATTTTTCACATGTGATAGCAGAACTGAATTGGGCATGTACAGGATGAGTCACATCATTTGAAACTTAGCCCTGATTGGAGAAATTGGAAGTGTTACAACTGACCCACGTTACAACTATCCCCGGTCTCCCCTACATAATAATGTGCTCAGTGACATAAAGGTCCCCTTTCCAGAGTTTGTGTGCTGCGTAGCTTTTTTCTCTTTGTTTTAGTTGTTTTGTTTTT
Organism: Mchenga conophoros; assembly: GCF_057382185.1. NCBI lineage: Eukaryota > Metazoa > Chordata > Actinopteri > Cichliformes > Cichlidae > Mchenga > Mchenga conophoros. The sequence continues at coordinate 37,406,062 of NC_140528.1, forward strand.
CCATCTTCTATTCACAACCCAGTGTTTAAAATGTTTAAAAGGTTAAATAATATGCTTATTTAATAATGTTCTACAAAGAGGTCAATGTGTTTGGGATCTTATTAGATCTCTCAGAAAAGCTGTCAGAGCAAAACTTTTTTTCTTTCATAATAACAGCTTAATGTTAAACCGCTGAGTCCATCTAAAACATGTTTGTGCATCAGGACCAACCTGATACATAGAGTTCTGCTGGAGGATGTTGCTTAGTGGCAAAACATTGGTCTGATTGAGCTTTTTGGTTGTTCAGAACTCACTCAGCCTTTGGAGTTAGTTTTTAGGACATCCTGATAATAATGAACTACATTAGTCCAGCCTAGAAGCAATAATAATATTACTTTAAGATAATAATAACAATAATATTTCAGGTTGTTAGAGATTTACAGTTATCAAACAGTTAGGTGAATAAACAACACTGAGACACTTGGAGACAGTTAACGTGCTGCACGGGTGAGAGCTCAGAGAGAGACTCACTCACACCGAGCTGCAGTAGTTTGTCTTTATTTATAGTAAGCAGGGTGAAACAAGCATAGCAGTTTCCTTTAATTTTGCATACGTGTGTGTGTGTGTGTGTGTGTGTGTGTGTGTGTGTGTGTGTGTGTGTGTGTGTGTGTGTGTGTGTGTGTGTTAATCTCTCGCGGTAAATGTCACAGGGTGAACTTCCTGTTTCTAGAGACAGAGCGAGTAGTACATTTTGTTCTTTTCCTATTAAGAGTAAAATATGAACATATACTTTAATGTATATAAAGTATGTTTGCTTGGTATGTAAACCAAGCAAACAAATCAGGAAGAGGAATCATTGATCAATGACTGCTGAACATAAACCTTATAAAAGCGTTTCTTCCTTAACACAGCTGAATACCTCATGAAGTTCCTCAACAGAGTGCCAAGAGTGTGCAAAGCAGTGATCAAAGCAAAGGTTGACTATTTAAAAAAATATAACATAAACATAACCAAACATATTTATTTATAGTTATTTCATTCTTTTTTCTTTACTACAAAATTACACATGTGTTCATTTAGAGTTTTGGTGCCTTCAGTAACAATCTACAAAATAAAGAAGTAAAAATAAAGTAAAAAGAGGTAAAAATGAAAAGCTGTGTCCAAACTGTGTGTATTATGTAGAAACGTCTCCACTAGTTTCACATAAGCATGATCTCACAAAATAATTTTTAATCCAGCAGACCTGACGTTATTTTGTCCCTCCAAAGCGTAAAACACAACAAAATCATCGTGATTCCTCACAGGACTGTGGCATAATATTACACAGAATCTGACACCTCAGCTCTATAGAAGATGGATGGACTAAGCAAATTTAGTCCATCCATCTTCCTCTGCTTATCCAGGGACTGTCACTAACCAAATTTTTAAGCAGGAGAAAAAATAGCACTTTTAAGGACATGAAAAGCTTTATCGACAAAAAGAAGGCACCCTGCCCCTGTAATCTTTTATTTACAATATTGTATTTGGTTAAAATGTTCTGATGGTTCAAATATTTTATATTATTTAGTTGTTGCAAAATAATGTGTGTGCCAGTCTCCAATGAGACATTTACAAGTGTGTAACAATATACTATGTCTATATACACTCAACAAAAATATAAACGCAACACCTTTGTTACTGCTCCCATTCCCCATGGGATGGACGTAGAGACCTAAAATTCATTCCAGATACACAATATAACCATCCCTCCCAAACAGTGGTCACAAATCAGTCCAAATGTGTGGTAGTGGGCACATCTGCCATATTGAGATAATTTGTCCCACCTCACAGGTGTGCCACATCAGGATGCTGATCTGACATCATGAGTAGTGCACAGGTGTACCTCAGACTGCCCACAACAAAAGGCCACCCTGTAGTTTCTGACACTTTGCATGTTTAGCATGAGGCTAAAATTCCCCCTCAGTGGGTCACTGGTGACCTGCTGGATGTTCAGAGGTTCATTAAATCCAACATGACTAAAAACTCAAATGTCAAAGGAAATAAACAAAATATTTAAAGTCAATCATTCTGATCATAATTGTACTTTGACCTTTAACCTCTCTGCTCTGTGTTGTTTCCTCTTTCAGACCCAAAGATCATCACAGCTGAGTCTGGACAGGACGTCACTCTGACATGTCGAGCTCCAAACAACACAGTTACAGTTTTAAACTGGACAAGATCTGACCTGAAGCCAGAATATGTGCTTTTGTACCAGCATGGTTCCTCTGAATCAACACACCAGCATCCATCTTTTAAGAACCGGGTGGATCTGCAGGACAGACAGATGAAGGGTGGAGACGTGTCTTTGATTCTGAAGAACGTGACGATTAATGACACTGGAACATACGAGTGTCATGTGTTCATGAATGAAACAAGGTCATGGATGAACATCAGCTTCGTATACCTGGTTGTTCCTCCAGGTGAGTGAGTAGAGCTGAGTGTGTGTGATCAGAGGTGAAGCTGCTTCCTGGTTGTTGATGTTTGTTTGTTGTATGGATGAGCTGGTGGATGTCAGAGGTAGACAGATGTTTCCAGCTGTTGTCTTTGTGGCTGGTAGTCCAGCATCCACCCACACTCAGTTGGCCTCCATCAGTTTTCTTTAGCACAGATGTGTCCTGCTCACTCTGGAGTCAGTGTTATCATCCTCATCTGTGACAATGTGAGACTCCAGCTGAGCTAGTTTGTTATTTATTAATTCACTGACTTCTATTATGTCCTGATAGTTTAACCTCAGAGTTTAATCCATGTGTAGCTGAGCAGACTCCCTGCATGTTGTTGCTGTTACAGAGAGAGGACGGCTGCTGTCACTCTGTCAGGTTTAGATCAAATCAAACTAAGCTGGCAGTTTATCTGAATACAGGCAGTGCTTATTGTAAAGTATCTTTACTGCAGCTGTGTTAAAAACATGGCTGCCCTCTCGCTGTAATGAGACCAGCTGAGCTGAGTTACTGATCTGGAAGCGTTTATTTACAGTGTGGTAAATATCGATGCACAATTAATCCCCGTGCTCCCCAAGGCTACCGTGTGTGTCCATTGGCGTCCGTTTTCGTGCTCCCCGCTGTCGTGACTCTGCACACCCTGTGCGTGCTGTTCTTCCTCTCCATGTTCCTCCTGTAGGAAAACAATAGAGGCAGCCGTTAAACACTGACCCCGCGGGGACACTCACTCACTCACTCACTCACTCACTCACTCTGACTTGGGAGTCTCACGCAGTAATCCCACATCTGTGGGAGCTCCAAGACTCTCCTAAGTAGCTCCCCCGGCGAGCCCTGATCAGCAGCAGGTGTGTGGCTTCGGGTGTGGCCAGTCCCCTAGCAGGGCCACACCCACCAGGCCTGAAGGTGCCTGTAAACAAGAGTTCAGACACACACACACACACACACACACACACACACACACACACACACACACTCATATCTACAAACATGGAGAAGAGGGGCAGCAACACCAAAAATACATGTAATATAACAGGTCCATAACTGCTCAGGGATCCTGGGTCGCTCAGACATAGGACCCTGACAATAATACAGTTTGTCTGTGTAACAACTGTAAAAAACTATTGTAAGGAGCTGGACTTCTTCAAGTTTGTTTAAAACGTTTAATCCAGTCAAATAATAAAGAACAGCTGGATCAGTTTTAGTCATGTTTAGTCAGAACATCTGTTTCCTTTTAAGAAGCTCGAAAAATCCACCAGTATTTTCTCACTTTATACATATTGTGAATAGTTTGTATTAATCTGTTGTCCTGAACTAGAAGAGGAAACGGATTCTGTTCTGTTCTTCACTCATCACCTACCTGACAGCTGACACCTCACACCTGTTTCTCACCTGCAGGTCACACAGGAGGAGACACAGAGGCTGGAGGGAAGGAGGCTGGAGGGAAGGAGGCTGGAGGGAAGGAGGACGGAGGGAAGGAGGACGGAGGGAAGGAGGCTGGAGGGAAGGAGGACGGAGGGAAGGAGGACGGAGGGAAGGAGGCTGGAGGGAAGGAGGACGGAGGGAAGGAGGACGGATCTGCTCAACTGATAGTTGGTCTGTCAGTTTCTGCTGTGCTTCTTGTTGTTGTTGCTCTTCTTATTAATCTGATCTGCAGAAAATATGAGAGGGGTTTTAGCACAACAAAACAAAACCTGAGAAAAAAACGTAAAAAAATAATTGAAAGGGCTGCAAAGTATTCAAAGCTGAATAAAGCTGAGCCTGATGTTGCATGAAGTCACTGTTACCCAGCATGACGAAAAACAGATGATCAAGGACAGAAAGAAACTGATGATGCCTCATGTGACTTTTCCTGCCTCGTGTGACTTTTCCTGCCTCATGTGACTTTTCCTCCTTAAGTCCAGCCCACTGGGAGACAGCTTGTACTTTGTTCTCCGTGGTTTGTAAATCCATCGTATCAAATTTGACAGAGTTTACAAACTGTTATAGACTCAGTTTGGGCACACAGGTAACGGCTGCCCTGAGCATGAAGGTGTGTCTGCAACATGATGAAGCTCGTCTAGAGCAATGATTACAATCTGCTCCGGGGCAGCTGGAGAGTCCTGTTTGCTGTTTGCCTCCTTTAGAAAATATAATAAGAGCCAGAAACTTCTTCTCAACACAAAATAGTCTTTGAATGTGTTTTATCTTATTTTCTAGGGTCCATTAGAGTGACCGTGGATACAAAGTGATGTTAGTGGAGAATTAAAGGTTTTAGTAAAAAGTGTGAAGGTTGACAGTTTGATTACAGCTGTCAAACTGATTTCCTGTTCTTTGTATGTTTGTCACACTTATTAAATGTTTCAGATCAGGATGATGTAGCTTTGGATTTGTTCCCTTAATAACAAACATCTTTATTTACAAACTTCAGTTTGTGTTTTCTTTGTTTAATATTTTAATGTGTTTGATCTGAAACATTTAAGTGTGACAAACATACGAAAACCAGGAAACCAGGAAGGAAACAAACTCTGTTTCACTCTGTTTGTTTCCATCTTATGTTCTTATATGTTGTTTGACTGCAGGTTTCCTCAATCTTATAAACAGAACATTTGCATAATGACTGAAAGCAGCCCACTGAAGGAAGAATGGGCTGGGAGGTCAGAGATCAGTGGGCTTTGGTCAGTGGTTGTTGATCATGACCTGACAGATCTGTATCCTGTGTGTGCACCCACTGTGGGCCTTTTCTGTGCTTAGTGTCAGCCTGAGCTCCATGCAGGCCTCAAAGGCCAAGCAATTCAAAAGCTTCACCAAAACAAGGCACCACTCAAATAGCTGGACCCAGGCTCGCCGCCCTTATGGAGGAAAACATAGAAGATGATCTCTGTGAGTTATTTTTACTGTCATATTATAAAATGTGATGTTCTAGCATCATGTTATTCTTCTTAAGCCTTTGAAAAGCTTCCTCTGTGTCCATTAAACTGATGACTTTAGTGCTGCTGTCTACTTGTTACATTTAGTACTGTTTAATTTTCAACCTAGGAAGATCTGTGAAAAGGACTCACAATATAACATAATACTGTAAGATTACTTACAGGTAAAATACTCAGATTGTACTTAGATAAAAGTAATCACAGACTCGCCCAGCCCGACTGCCTTGAAGCTCAGGTGTCTTCACTGCCTCCTCTGATAAGAGCTGGAGACCTGAGTAGGTTCGTCACCCATCAGCAGCAGATCACCTCTCGATCGGGCACGTTTTCATCTGGGAGGCTTTTAGAGCTCACTGCCCTCGGCGTCGCTGCTGGAACAACCAAGTTTTGCTATTGAATCTTTGACCTGCTGATCTCACAGAGGCAGGAGACCCAGAACATCCATGCCAGCTTCAGTTTATGCTCTGTCCTGTCATCCAATCAGATTTGCATGTAATACACTGATATTCAGCCCCTGCCTGGTGTTCTCTCCATCTCTGACCTTTCACACAATTTAAACTAACAAACTTTCTCTTTAAAACTGTTTGTCAATCACAATTTACTCGATTTATTATTCTTCTATCACATATTTATATCAGTCATAATGAACTCAGTATGATCTGAGCTGTAAACCTGTATTGATCATCACAAACCTTTATAGCGCTTCAGAGCAGCTCCTTCAGTGGCTGCAGCACCCACGATGTGGGACGGAGAGATTTCCTCCCCTCTGCTGTCAGACTCCACCACAAAGACTTTGCAGCTGATCAAACACACACATGTGCAATAGGACTAAGTGTAACACTCTTTTTCTGACAACGTTGTATTTGTACTCAGTTGTATGTAGCATGTGTATTCTATTTTTATCCTATCATTCTATTCTATTCTATTGGGTACAGTTGTGTACAGTTTCTTATTCTATTCCAGTGTTCTCTCATGTTTGCTATGTAACTGCACTGTCCACTTCCTGCTGTAACAAAACAAATTTCCCACATGTGGGACTAATAAAGATGCTCTTATCGTTACTGTATAACCACAGGTTCACTTCACATTTGGTAGAATATAAAAGGACAAAGCTGGACAATTGTCATCACATTTCTCATTAGTTGCTGTTAGCACAAGCACACAAAGAAAGCAGAGCTTTAGCTTTAGCTCCCTACATCACTTTTAAGCCTGGATGTTGAGGCTTTTGCTTCCTCTCAGCTGTGATGACATCTCTGTCTGCTCCATCTCACCCAACATCATCCATCTGACCTGATGCTACCTGACAAACTAAAGATAAAATATTAAATTCATTTTGCATCACTTACATTTAAAACACATTTAAGGTGGATTTCTTAAAAGGGAAGGGACTGACCTGACTGTTGTGTCGAGACAGGTGTGAAGGGAGTTAAATCCAGTCTTATACTACGGACGTGTTTGGTTTTGGTCTGTAATACGTTGAGTTTATTATCTATAAGTTAACATAGCAAATCCTCCATCCAGAGGCTAAAGTGATATCAGAGCTAGACTACTTTAAGTGGAAACAGATGATCGTCTGAGCCTTAAATGAAATAAGGTTAAAAAGAAATGCTGCTATCGACAGTGTGAGGCAGTGAGCTCTGTTATACCATATTTTTTAATTTTCTTTATTATTATTATATTATAGTGTTATTACCTTCCTGTTACTTCATAATAGAATGACAGTTAATGGTAAAAGTCTTGAATAGTTTTGAATTTATTTTTCCATGATCACATTTCATTCAATCACTCGTGGACTTGTGTGAATGTTACATGTATTATTTTCACCCGTGGATTTACAGACACTGTGTGAACAGTTTTCATTTTATCCAAAGTTTTACTTGATGTCCAACTGATAAAATCACTGACAGACAACAGAAGCAGGAGCTCAGAGAGAAATTCAATTCAACTTTATTCATAAAGAGACAAATCACAACGTTTGGTTTTATTTTACAGAAACTTCAAACTAAACCAAATTCAGGACGTGTATTAAACCTGCAGCTGATCCCTGTCTGCTGTTCACTCCCTTTGACTTCTGTTACCAGCATCATCTCATGTTCCCCAGGTTCACTGACAACGCTGAAACCACCAGCGGGAGACTAAGAGTGCTGATTTAAAAAGATTCAGACATTTTATTTTGCTGCAGCTCAACATGAGGCTGGATCCTGATTCTTTGTTGTTTTTGTTTTCTCTACATCAAGAAAACAGCAGCAACAAGAAGCACAGCAGGAACTGACAGGCTGACCTTCAGTCCAACAGATCCTCCTGTGTGACCTGCAGGTGAGAAACAGCTGTGAGGTGTCAGGTAGGTGATGATGAAGAACAGAACAGAATCCATTTGTTCTTCAAACTGCTGTCAGACATTATCTGCTGCACTCTGATCACATCACTCAGACCAGCTGCTTTCTACAAAGTCTCATCAGCAACATCTTTACAAACCAACATCAGATTGTGTGTTTTGTGGTCTAAAGTTTTGTGCCTCTGGTTTCTCATTGGCTCACACTCTTGCAGAGCCGTAACACGCACATGAATGAGAGGTGGTGAGTGTAGTTCCTGTTAACAGGGTATTGCAGACCATCCCGCTAATTGCTGAATTTACTTTTGTCTGTCATATTTATGATGAAAAACAAATGTAATCAAATTAGATATTGATATTTTCATATGGGAATTGATCCTGCAACATGAAACGCTGGGATTGGAAGTTCAGCATCGCTCCGCACATCATACCTGTGAGATGACAGACAGCAGTGTGGAGGAGAGTGCGACACAAAAACACAGAAATATGACTGACAGCTGCAAACGAAGCAGCATCTGCTGCAGGTGAAAGATATTGGGACTAGCAGAGCAGAGTGGCTTCACTGTAAAACAAAATTAGCAGTGAGTGTGAAAAGTTTCTGTGTGTGGAGTTCAACACCGTCCACTCAGAAGCTGCATCACTGGATGGTAGATTTAAAAAGCTTGCATTCAGTGACAACAGAGCTGTTGATGAGGCACTTCAGAGAATAACTGCAGCAGCAAAGTGCACTCCCACCCAGCTCCACCATTACAGGGCCAAGTGAAGGAGGAGCCACAGACGTCTGCTGTGTGGAGCCTCTTTGATGAAAGAGCTACAGGAGATGCTGCAAAGAGAAATACTACAGCTGATGTTATGATGGAGATGAAATGTTATCTTGAGGAGCCCCTCATCCAACAAGGAGAAGGCCCACAGAGCTGGTGGGAGGCCAAGGCCACAGTCTTTCCCTACCTGTTGAAGGTGATGGAGGGGAGACTGTGCATTGTGGCAACATCTGTTCCTTTGGAGGGTCTTCTCAAAAACTGGGCAGATACTAAGGAGAAACCACATCAGCCCATCCAAGCTGAGGCAGCTGATTTTTCTGAATGTCAACCTGCACTGAGGACAAACTGTTTGGCTGCTGAGTTTGGTTCTGTTCTGTGGATTTGTTTACAGTGGGGCTTTTTGTGTTGAATTAAACTTAAAGGTTTGATTAAAATATTAAACAACAGTAAGAATGCCTGCTTTTGTAACAGAACAAAAACACAAAATTAGGCAATTATAAGGCTTTTCATAAAAACACTACATGCAAAAGGGTTTGTCAGCACACAAAGCATTCACATTTGCCAAGTAAAGCTAAAGTATGAGGCTACAGAGGATAATAACTTAAGAGACATTTGGGAGCCACGAGACGTGCAAGATAATCCAGAGCTTAGATCTAAATAAGGAAGTCTTAACTCAGTAATGGAGAATATCCTCACACATTAAGAAGCACCGAGGGAGGGAAGTCCTTCATTACTCTGTCAGTCAGGTAGGTGATCAGTGAAGAACAGCACAGAATCTATGTACCTGCATGTTCAGCTCAATTTGTGGATGCAATTGTGATAGATTGATTATTTGTTGAAGTTCATAATGGAGTAAAAAGTTGTGGTTAAAAGTTACCCAATATATTATTCAATTTATTTCAAATATGTAAATGTATAAACAAGGGTAAAAGAAGTCCCATTAAGAGACGTAATGTAACACAGGCTAAAATAGTTAAAAGAGTTCATGACTATGTTCAACCGGATAATAATCCTTAATGTGACTACAACCTGTGTAAAATGCAATCTGTGATCCACTTGTCGAGCCTGGGGAATAATCCATGTGATTTAGTGATCATGATTGATTAGTTATGCCTGCCGTTGCCAGAAGGGGGAGCTCAGATGCCTCATTCGCAATGAAGCTGCTGAAAGAGAAGCATCGTGTCTGAGCGTCGTCATTGACTTATCCCCTTTTCAGCCCCTTTTCAGGGTGTAACATTTTGGAGGCACCGCTGGGATGAATGTGATGAGGGCCCGCTGTCCCAGATAGACGCCCCAGTCATCATTCAACCTCTCACATCAAATACCACGGTGGGAGATACAGTGTGCTGGTTTCGACAGTTACGCAGAGGGACCTGCATGCAACCTGAGGTTAACTACTGGTGCCAGGGAAGCTGCACTGACTCTTCTGCAAAGAGGTCTTACATCACACTAATCTTTTCCACAAGCCACAGACTGAAATGGAGTCTTCAGGGCTAGAGGACCTGAAGTTAGAAGTTGCTGGTGCATTGTATACAGTGACAAGAGACATTTTGATAGAAGTTTGTGATTTCCTAAATATTGCTGGTTCAAAACTTGAAAGGGTATCGGGTAAAAGTCGTTCCTCTCTCATTTCCTATATAATACAGCACTTAGAAAGAGAGGAGCTGGGTGAGCTTGAAGATGAGGGAATGTCTGAGCTACTGATTTTGAAAGACAAAATTTTTGAGTTGCAACAGGCTGCTCAGAACGGTACATCGGGACACAAAACCTCAGATACTAACCAGACAGATGAGGTGCAGGAACAGGTTGGTGAGGCCTCAGTAGAAGAACAACTAATAAAGGAAATAGAGACGCTTCAGTTGGCTCTTGCATTATCATGACAGAACAAGGCGAAGCAACCTAGTACAGTCAAACTGTCGATGAGTGTGGGGGACAATAGTGCTAAACAAACCACTCCACCTTTTCTGACACTACCGTGGGGCAGAGAATTCAAAATAGCAGGTCAGATTGGTGAGCCCGGCCAAAAGGATAAACTAACTTTCTCCAGCCTAGCTCATCAGATTGAACAAGGCATCAGCAAAGGAGTCCCTGAAATAGAAATAGTTGATGCAGTAATTAGGGCAATAGCACCAGGCTTACAATTGCGTAGCTACCTAGAGGGCAAAACCAACCTTACATTGCCTACCCTGAGGAGGATTCTAAGGACCCACTACCAAGAACGAGGTGCAACAGAACTTTACAAAAAACTCACGTCAGAGGTCCAAAGCATTAAAGAAACCCCACAAACTTTCTTAATCCGTGCCCTAGACTTAAGACAGAAAATTCTGTTTGCATCGCAAGAAGCTGAATCTGGCTTAAGATATGATCCTGTGCTTGTACAGAGCATGTTCCTTCATACAGTTCTGACAGGCCTGCAAAATGATAACATTAAGAGTGACCTCCAGCCCTATCTACAGGAAACCGCAACCAGTGATGAGCTCCTCCTTGAGAAACTCAATGTTGCCTGTGCAAATGAAGCAGAGAGACAAAATAAAAAGAAGTTACTCTCCCAGCAGCGGCCAACCACTGTGCATTCACTTCAGTCTGACACCCCTGCAGATAAAAAAGGGAAAAACCTAAAACCTGAATCCATCAGCAAAGCTCAGCCTGACCTACTAAATGAACTTAAAGAAATCCGTTCTGACATGGCATTATTGAAAAATCTTGGAGCTGACGTCGCACAAATCAAAGAAATAATTCAACAGCCTAGTCCGGCACAAACACAGTATTCTGCCTCACTTGCAGCACCAGAATGTGTTCCCTTTTCTCATCTTGAGCATCTGCCACAAAACTACTGGCCTCCTGTGGGACCTGGACGGAGAGGTGATACAGCCCAGTATCAACAGAGGTTTGCACCACAACGTCAATATCCTGCTGTAAACCGAGCACGCCTAAGGAAATGCTTTGGCTGCCAGCAAAGTGGGACTGAGTACTGCAACCATAGCTATCGATGTGGTAGTAGTGAACACTTTCTTGCAGGCTGCAGGGCGAAACTAACTAGACCAGACAAAGATCAACCTTTAAACGGACAGTGGTTGCCCCCACGGGACAGGGAGTAACCAATAATAGTGTAACGTCCCAACAGCTTTGCTCTTACTGTGGTGTTCTGGGAAAATTCAAAAGACTCAGAAGGTGTGCATCTTGTAAAAAAACCACTTATTGTTCTAAGATGTGCCAAGCTGAGCACTGGCCCAGACACAGAAAACAATGCAACAAACACTCTCAGCCTCAAGTAAATCAGCACACGCACCCAAAGGCAAGTGTTATTCACCCCAGAAGGATGGACAGCCAGTCCCATCTTGTTGCTCTTGTTGGGAAACAGTGTATAGTTGACTGTTATATACAAGGCCACCAAATTCAAGCCTTATGGGATACAGGCTCCCAAGTGTGTATTGTTGATGAAGAGTGGAAAAAGAAGTATTTACCACATGAGAAATTAAGAGATGTTTCTCAGTTACTTGATGCACCTGACGATTTAAAAATCTCAGCTGCTAATGGTCAAAACATCCCTTACAAGGGTTTCATTGAAGTCATTTTTGGTCTAGCTGCTGAGGGAGCAAACCCTAAAGAGCTGGTAGTCCCCATGTTAGTGATGAAAGGCGGAAGTCTTTCGCAGCCCATTCTAGGCTTTAATGTCATTGAGCAAATACTGAAAACTAGTACTATAGAGCAAATGGATGCTGAAAGAACTGAGCAGCTGCACGAGGCATTAAGAGGGGCTTTCCCTTGCCTTAAAAGAGAAAATGTCACAACCTTTATTGATTTAGTGACTGCTAAACAATCACATGATTTTGTTGTGAGAACAACAAAAGAGAAAGTCATTGTACCCAAACACACTTCTGTTCAGATCGACTGTAAGGTGCAGACCCGCCCGCTGAAGAAAGACACTACACTTCTCTTTGAGCCTGACATAAACCCTCAGTGGGCTGAAGGTCTGGAGTTTTGTGAGACACTAGTAGAACTCAGAAGGGGGGTCCCCCCCTATATTGTTCTTGATGTGCAAAATCCCACTGATCACGACATTGAGCTGTCAGGAAAAACTGTTGTGGGCACCTTAGAGCAAATTCAAGCTGTGTACCCAGCGACGGTTTTAGAGAAATCTGACCAGTGCTCCCCATTATTGGTGAATCAAGTGAATGCAGAGAGTGAGCAAATTCCTGACACCTCATGGGACCCACCAATTGACCTTACGCACCTGAGTGAATCTGAAAGGGGGGTGGTACAAAAGATGCTCCGTGAGGAATGCTCTTCCTTCCTTCCTTCCTTCCTTCCTTCCTTCCTTCCTTCCTTCCAAAGCAGATGATGATATTGGATGTATCGACAAGTTGAAACTGAAGATATCATTGAAGGATATGGATCCTGTAGCACGCACTTACCTGTCGGTACCAAAGCCGCTATACAAAGAGATGAAAGAGTATCTGCACAACCTTATTGCACAAGGATGGGTCAAGAAATCCAACTCATCTTATGCCTCACCAGTTGTCTGCGTGAGAAAGAAGGACGGCAGCTTACGTCTTTGTATAGATTACAGAGAACTAAACAAAAAGACTCATCCAGACAGACAACCAATCCCTCGAGTGCAGGACATTCTCGACAGTCTTGGTGCCAACTCATGGTTTTCATTGTTAGACCAAGGCAAGGCCTACCATCAGGGCTTTATGGATGAAGGCAGCCGACCTTTAACTGCTTTTGTGACACCATGGGGCCTGTACGAATGGATAAGGATTCCATTCGGGCTGATGAATGCACCTGCAGCCTTCCAACGCTGCATGGAAGAGTGTCTGGAAGAGGTGCGAGACAACATCTGTGTACCCTACCTTGATGACACTCTAGTGTACAGTCATTCATTTGATGACCATATCAATCATGTCAGAAAAGTGCTTCAACTACTGAGGAAGTATGGAATCAAGCTTAAACCCAGTAAATGTGAATTATTCAAACACGAGGTTCGCTATCTAGGGAGAATTGTTTCAGCCGAAGGTAGCAAAATTGATCCAGCTGACACCAATGCAGTGACAGCCTTGAAGGACAGGAGACCAAGCAATGTGGGAGAGCTGCGAACTGTCTTGGGTTTGTTAAGTTACTATAGGCAGTACATACGGGACTTCTCCCGTATTGCAGGTCCACTGTATAGCTTGTTGAAGGGCACAACAGAAGATAACAATGCATCCCAAAACCAGACAAACACAAAACAAGTCACAAGAAAGAGTAAAGGGGTTCCATCACACAAGTCAATTGTGTGGACTGAAGAACATCAGCGCATATTGGAACGACTAATAGACTGCCTAGTTGAGCCACCAGTCCTCGGGTTCCCAGATTTTTCTAAACCATTCATCTTCCATACCGATGCCTCAGCTCAAGGCCTCGGAGCAGTTCTATACCAACAACAAGATAATGAACTCCGTGTGATTGCTTATGGCTCCTGGACATTGACTGCAGCTGAACGAAACTAACTGGAGTTTCTCGCACTGAAGTGGGCCGTCACAGAGAAATTCAGAGATTATCTTTATTATGCGCCTACTTTCACTGTGTTCACTGACAATAACCCCCTCACCTACATCCTTTCAAGTGCCAAGCTAAATGCAACTGGATGTAGATGGGTGGCAGAGCTTGCAGACTTCCATTTCACCATCCGAAATCGCCCAGGTAGAGAGAATGTGGATGCTGACAGTCTTTCAAGAATGCCTTTTGAGATAGAGGAAATGATGGAACAGTGTACAGAGGAAGTGGGTTCAGATTGTGTGGCAGCAATAACCCAAGTTGTGGAGACTCCAGATTTCAACTCACCAATGGTCTGCCCCATACTCACCCGTCTCCAGTGTACATCAGTGAGTGAAGAACCACACAACCAATTTTCGGTTACAGAGATCAAACAAGCACAGCAAGACGATGGAAATATTGGCCCAATAATGCAGTGCAAAATGAGGAATGAAAAGCCAACAAGGCATGAACTTAATACACTAACTGCCCAAAGCAAGTGTCTCCATGTTTATTTTGTGTGAAGGGACAAATGCCTATTAGTATTTTTATATGAATATTTTGTTTATTTTCTGTACATTTCAATTTAATGATCTAAGTTTGTTTATTGATTCATAAGCTGTTTTTGTAAATTCTTACATCCAATTTAATCTGTAACTTATAGAAAAGGAAAGGAAACAGTCTTGAGATATATTGTCTTACAACTAACAGAGACTGTACATCGTTGTTAAGATGTTTAATACTTTTGTATGTATGTTTATATTTCTGAATCATTCGCAATGAAGCTGCTGAAAGAGAAGCATCGTGTCTGAGCGTCGTCATTGACTTATCCCCTTTTCAGCCCCTTTTCAGGGTGTAACACAATAAGAAGTAAAGTGAGAGTGATCAGCTTACCAGTGACTGTGATATTAACCAGGTTACTGATGACACCATTACTGGACTCACACCAGTAAACTCCGGTGTCGTGAGGCACCAGCATAGTGATTGAACATGATTGATCATGTTTCTTTTTCACCCGCCCATCTCCACACTCAGCCCTCTGCAGTTTGCTTGTGTTTCTCCTCACAGTCCAATCAGAAGAGCTTTGGTCCTCCTCACAGATTAGAGTAACAACATCTCCCTCAGAGAAATCAGAGCTGTTGGGACTCACGATCAGACGAGCTGTGAGGAAGAAGAGAGGTTGGATATCACTCACGACTGAACTTCTGGGACCGCTCCGCCCCCTGGTGGCCTGATTTGATAGTGAAAAATTATTTTCTACCAGGCTGATGTAATAAAGCTGTGGAATCAGGACTGAGGTTTCGGGCATTTCCCCTCGGCTATTTGCAAGTAAGAAGAGCAAACATCTGAAGAGGCACAAGCTCCAACATTTTAGTAATATGAAGAACAACTTTGTTGCTTGACCAGCACGTTGTGGCCTGCAGCCTTCATAGGTTTAAGGTTTAAAAACATTTTTAGGATTATTTGGTTCAGTGGAAACTACTGCTACTGACAGTGAAAACATTTGCAGACCTCAAAGTTTTCAGAGGATGAGCATTTGTTCGAGGGTCCACTTTCTGCCAGCTCTTCATTTCTGTGTATGCACAGGATTCTCTCCCTTTCCTCTCCTTCCACTGGTGGGTGAGAGGAAGTGGGCAAATTCTACAAATGTCATTTAAAGATTAAACGACTCACTACATGTGAGTTCATGTTAGCTAGATAACACACATGTCTTAAAGACATAAAGACCTGGATGACCGCTAACTTTCTGCTTCTTAATTCAGATCAAACTGAGGTTATTGTACTCGGCCCTGAAAATCTTAGTAATGTCGTATCTAAGCAGATTCTTACTCTGGATGGCATTACCTTGGCCTCCAGTAACACTGTGATGAACCTTGGAGTAATTTTTGACCAGGACATGTCCTTCAACGCACATATTAAACAAATATGTAAGACTGCTTTCTTCCATTTGTGCAACATCTCTAAAATTAGAAATATCCTGTCTCAGAGTGACGCTGAAAAACTAGTTCATGCATTTATTACTTCCAGGCTGGACTACTGTAATTCATTATTATCAGGGAACTTTCTTTTCAACTTATTTATTTTCACTTCCTGTTTGTTTACACTATATACCACTAATACACGAGAGAGGTGACCAGACACAATGTGTCAAAAGTGATCATTGATTTATGACAGTGGAAGTAATAAAAATGTATGACAGTCAAAATAAATTATGACATATCATAAAACTATTATATTTTATAACTGTTTGAGATATGTACAGTAATTAAAATTATGTATGGAACAATAATTCATAATGGTGTGCTTTTGTCATTTTAAGCAAAAATAATAAATAAATAAATAAAAATAATCTTACTTTTAAGACAAAATGTGTTTGTTTTTTTTTCTCTTTTTAAGACACTTGTGTTTGTGTGTGTGACTATGAGAAAACGATAATATTTGTAATTAAACCGGTGATTTTTGTGATAACACAGGGCAGTGATGATGGGGGAGCTGGAGGCTGCATGCCCTGTTGGAAGGCTTTGATTCGTTTTATTTGCGTTTGTTTAACAGGAATTAAATAATCACAATAAAAGTGAAACTTACAGTGAGGAACATAAGTATTTGAACTCCCAATTTTGCAAGTTCTCCCACTTAGAAATCATGGTAGGCACACATTGTAGATGCATTCCCACTGTGATAGACAGCATTTGAGAAACAATTCAGGAAATCACATTGTATGGCTTTTAAAGAATGTATTTGTGTAGCACTGCTGCAATACAAATATAGCAGCAGTGCTACACAAATGCTATATACAGTGAGGACAATAAGTATTTGATCACCCTGTGATTTTGCAACTTCTCTTACTTAGAGATCATGGAAGGGTCTACAATTTTCAGCATAGGTGCATTTCCACAGTGAGAGACGGAATCTAAAAAGAAAAATCTGGAAATCACATTGCATGATTTCTGAACAATTTATCTGTGAATTACTGTGTCAAATAAGTATTTGATCACTTGAGTCAAAACATTTAAATATTTGGTACAGAAGCCTTTGTTAACAATTACAGAGGTCAAACGGTTCCTGTAGTTCTTCACCAGGTTTGCACACACTGCAGGAGGGATTTTGGCCCACTCCTCCATACAGATCTTCTCTAGATCTGTCAGGTTTCAGAGCTGTCACTGAGAAACGCGGAGTTTCAGCTCCCTCCAAAGATTTTCTATTGGATTTAGGTCATTTAGATTTAGGAGCATTTGGACAGACAGTGATATTAATTTTGTTTGCAAACAAACAAGAGTCTTCAGGGTGTACGTCAGATGTCTTAAATGAGGAAGACTTTAATGCTTTACATTAAGGAGGAGGAGAAATTGATGTTTTCTGAAAAATATAAAGTGAAATATTTCTCTTGTCAGCGATGAAGTAGGTGGTGGTCGGCCCTTAGTCCACGGCTGGGCGCAACCTGAAAAAGTTACATGAGCCCTCCACCCACAGTAGGTGCCGTAGGGGTTGGGTGCAATGTGTGCTGGGCGGCAGCCAGGGGCGAGGTCTCTGGTGGACCAATCCCTTGCTACAGAGACTAGCGACTGGGACGAGGCGTGTCACATCTCTGGTGGGAACGGAACCTGAGCTAGTGCATGAGGTTGAAAAGTACCTGCTGGGGGTTAGCATAACCTGCTTTTAAAATGAAGTGTGGAGTTGGCAGGGGGGCATGGGGGTGCTGAGAGGCAGTGCTTCGTTTAACATCTCTGAGCTTTCCCAATCACAACTATCTCTACTGAATTTTGGCTCCGTCTAAACAGTTCTTTGAATTTTGCGGCTTTTTCGCTCATCATTTTTAACCAATCCTGAGTAGGGATTCAGAGCACCGTATGAAACAGGGCTGCTGATGAACTCGTCTGCATTAGCGCTGTCCTCTGTAATCTGATGGAGACTCTGCAGTCCCATTTGCACAAGGCAGCACTTCTATTTCCCAGGGCCATAGGTTATAACTCTCTTAATTAGATTTAGAGGCTGATGTTGATCTTCCTCTTTCACAGAGGGATAGTGAGTCTGTGTAAGTGGATTTCTCATCCTGGTGTCTCCATGCTGACGTGTCTCTTGCAGGCTTCTGTGCAGCTTGCAGGTGACGATTAGACTCAGAACTGCCCAATCAGATGCAGTCAATGTGATCCTTGTTGTTAACAGCCCAAAAACTTCACTGACTTTCAGCTGGTAAAAACAGAGCTCAGTAGCTCAGTAATTAAATGCATAACCCCAGACTCTGGAGGAATTTCATTGCTCCTCCAGAGTTTCTTCATCAGGTCTCTGCACTCTACATATACGCATCTGATGCCTCTTGGGTGTCACTGCAGACACCCTGTAGCATCTGACAGCTGTCTGACTGAACACGGAGAGGTTATAGGATCTCATGGTCATGTTAATGGAAAAAAGGTTCTTGTTTTTTCTCAGCTGATTTCTCAAATGAATTTTCAGGCTATTTTATTGTGCTGTTTATTTGGGCTCTATCTGCACCTCTAACCCGTAACACCTCAGAAGGCAATAAACGGCTGATTAGTGTTTCTAATCGGCTGTGCCCCCCGCTGTCTGATTGGTAAATGTTAGGGGTAGGGCAACCTCAAGGAGGAGCCCCACCTCATGGCTCAAACTGTCAGCTAAGGGTGTTGGGCTTTAGCTGAAATTCAGGCAGTCGAGAGCTTCTGGTTTCTCACCGTTGGCTGACTTTGGGAGAGGAGGAGCCGTTTCACATGGATCAGGTTAAAGTCAGCGTCATTCTCATTGGTCAAAGCGAGAGCTTGCCTGAAATGTCTTTATTGATGTTTCCTGCTTTATTAACGGGTTGGTGAGGATCCCCATGCTGAGATTTTGAAATGTCAGTCTAAAAGCTTCTCAGTGCAGACTGGTTGTTGTGTGGAGAAGCACCTGACTCTCTCGGAGAGTCTTGCTCCAGTACGGCTGTGGAGCTGACTTTTATTGTGATTATTTATTATTCCGGTTAAACAAACGCAAATAAAATGAATTAAGGCATGCAGCCTCCAGCTCCCCCGTTGTCACTGCCCTGTGTTGTCACCGGTTTAAATACAATTAACCTTTTTGATATCATTTTCTAATACACTCACAAACACACACACACACCCTGTCTTAAAAAGTTAACATTTTTGGTCATCTCTCTTACATGTCATTCATCCCCCACAGTGTTTTCCTCACCCCCAGCTGGTCACTGCAGATGGCCGTCCCTCCCTTAACCTGGTTCTGTTGCAGGTTTCTTAATGTTATAAAGGAGTTTTCTTTACCCACTGTCACCAGTGTTTACTTATAGATGATTGTGTGATTGTCAGAAATTTCTCCTGAAAGCTATGGGGCCGTTATCCTGCATTTCTCATGAAATGAAACGAGTGACATCTTTGAGCTGCATCAAAGCTGGACCAGCAGTACAGTTTTGCACTATTAAATCGTAATTATATTCATACAGTCCTTTTGTTGCATTGAAATTTCACAAGTTTCAAAGTTTGACAGAAGAAAGTTACTGACCTCCGTATCCTGTGCAGCTCAGCAGTAAAGTGGGAACTGAAAGGAGGCAACAGTCACGTTATTTAGATTTTTCACACTTGGAAAAAGCAGAAGTTCTGAACTTCCACAACACTACCACCCACTCTTTTCTCTTCACTCTTTCTCTGTGAGACTGTTGCTGATCTACTTCAGATCATCAATCCCATCCTAATATTAAAGCTAAATGATTCATACTCACCTGGTCTCAGGGGACCCATTTATGGTCAGGGTTACTTTCATCCACTTGCTTTCTTTCTTTTTTTTTTTTTTTTTTTAAATCTATCAATGTGTACATCTAGGTCCTGCTCTCCTAAGGTTTTCCACTGGTGAATGCCAGAAATAGGCCACAAAAATACAGTACAGTAAAAATACAGTAAAATGTATGAAGGTGAAGGAATTTTCCGTATTAGTCATTTACAGGTATTTTTCTGTATTTTTCAACTACTGCAATGCATTGTGGGAAAAAGAACCCGAAAAGGAGGGAAAAGTAAGAGCAAGAGCAGCCATTAGGCTTCTTTTAGGCTTCATCTGGATTTTGGAGTTGGAGAAACTGCCTTCAAATTTCTGTGGTAAATATTAAAACTCATATTTTCTTTTATTAAAATAAAATTTTTCAAAAGACCTCTCATTTTTATTTAGAAAGAATTGTTAATTGTTATTTGTTAACTGCTTCACGCTGTCTCCAGATAAGTCAGGCATATTTTGCTGACTCATTTTTAAAATAATCGTTGTTTAAGTTTAACATGACTTAAGCTTTCCATTTTAGTTAATGTTAAAATCATTTTTGCTAAGATACCACCAGTATTGCCCTCCAGTGGCAGGCAGTTTTCATAAATACTATAGTTAGCTGTCTGCGTCTCTCTGGGTATTACACAGCTGTGACAGCTAAGGTCAGCGATGTAGGTAACTGGGAAAAGTGAAAAACTTCATGGTTCTACTAATGTATAGAGAGGAAGAAATTATTTTAGGACTCTAATAAGTAATATAATAATACCTATGTTTTACAGCTGGCTCTACTGTACACTTTAAAGGGTTTCAGGCAAATTTACACTAACCCTAATTTAAGTCTCAGAACTTCCTGGCTGACGCTAACAAATGCTAATGTTAGCCTCTGATTTGGGACTTTAGCTAGCTGACCAGCATAGATTAATTTGGTGGTTAACAGACTGTAGTGGTAATCAGTGTTGGTCAAGTTACTTGAAAAAAGTAATCAGTAACTAATTACTGATTACTCCCCCCAAAAAGTAATCCCGTTACTTTACTGATTACTTATTTTCAAAAGTAATTAATTACTTAGTTACTTAGTTACTTAGTTACTTTTTAAAAACACGATTTACAACCTGAAGAGGTGATAAAGTGATAGATCTTTCAGCCCAATTCTACTTTTTCTACATAATCCATCATACAAAATGTAATCAAATGGAAAAGTCTCTTTTTTTAACTTGTTTTATCAGTTTTAATCTTTTAACTTTATGCATCAAGCAAAAATTTTATTATATGCAACATTCTCTGACTTGAATAAATTAGTTTAACATTTAAACCTATTTTCTACACATTCCAGCACATAAAATAAAATATTTTTTGTGTTTTCACTCACTCTTTCAAATAGATGCAAGTAAAACACAGCAGAAAATAAATAAAGTCAAAGACTCAGCGGTCCTTTTGCTCTATTTTCACCTGTAAAGCAGGAGCAGGGTAGGCGGAGGGTTACCCTGGTGTAGGTGTGCTGCGGTCAGTTGAAGAATCCGCGCGAGTGTCTCTGTGAGTTTCCCATCACGTCGTAGCTACTCGGTGCTTGCTCGGAAGTTTAGGGGTTTTTTTCGCTGTAAAAAGAAGTTTTCTTCCCACGCACGATGGACGCTAATGTTTTTGTCACTTTTTATGGAATCAAACTCAAAGTAAGGTCAGTACTTCCACACTTTAAACGCTGCACGCTCATACTCTCTCCCGCACTCGATATATTATCCATTGTTGATCTGCACACAGCTGTTGTCACCAACGTCGCACTTGCTTACGTCACTGTCATGAGACATTCTCGCAAAAAAAATCACGGTTTTAGTAACGCAGTAACGCAGCGTTCCTACGGGAAAGTAACGGTAATCTAATTACCGGTTTTGCAATAGTAATCCCTTACTTTACTCGTTACTTGAAAAAAGTAATCAGATTACAGTAACGCGTTACAAGTAACGCGTTACTGCCCATCTCTGGTGGTAATATTATTTAGTTTCACCTCAGCACATTTACAATTATGTCTATTTTATATGCCTTGTTGGGGATGGTGACATACTATAAACTGTAATGTCTATATCAAGCTTTTAGCCTTATATAAGCAGAGACATTTGTGTCTTTCTTAAAAATTCAGATCCTTAGATTATTTGAGAAGCCATCACTAATTGAAGCACTCTAAACCCTGCAGAGGAAAATTTTTACTTATTTCACATGTGATCACACATTTTGGTTTTCCAGGGCAGAGCAATGAAAAGGAAAGTGAAAACGAGTGAAAAAAATGATGAAGATACAAGCTGGTGATGATCCAGAGCAGCTGCTCTCAGGAAATGAGAAAAAACCTGATCACCTTCTCTACAGAAACAAGGTGAGTTTAATGTTGTGGTTGATTTAGTTTTTCAAGGTATGTATGTTTCTTTAATTACAAACTGCTTATGTTGATACAGAATGCTGTTATGTGTATACAGCTCTACATGTATTATAATCCTCTGTAGGGCTGTTTGATATGATAGATATCGGATGATGAAATGAAAACATCTATCGTTTCATATTATATGCTATTTTTTGTTTCGTGATGTCACAAAATACACTGTTATGGCAATATTTTTTCATCATTAGATGGTCACCATGTGGATGCATGCACAGAAAATAGCAGCATGACCAGTAAACTTCCAGGCTGGACGACTGTAATTCATTATTATCAGGATGTCTTAAAAACTCACTGAAAAACCTTCGGTTAATCCAAAATGCTGAAGCAAGAGTCCTGACAGGGACTACAAAGAGAGAGCATATTTCTCCTGTATTGGCTTCCCTTCATTGGCTTCCTGTTAAATCCAGAATTGAATTCAAAATCCTGCTTCTTGCCTACAAGGTCTTAAATAATCAGGCCCCATCTTATCTTAATGACCTTGTAGTACTCTAAGGAGCTTGCAAAGAAAAGCGTCTGGACTTCTTTGAGTTGCTTGAAGACGTTTCACCTCTCATCCGAGAAGCTTCTTCAGTTCTAAGGTCAATTGGTGGGGAGTCACAGATTTAAACCTAGTGGGAGTATCCCCCCAAAGAGGGACAAAGGACCCCCTGATGATCCTCTAATCACATGAGCCAAAGTGTGAAAGCAGGCGTGGGTCCCAATCAGCCAGGATTTCTGGTGAGCTCATTGTGAAACCTGGCCCCACCCTATCATGCGAATTCCTGAGGTCAGATGGCCCAGGGTGTGAGTGGGCGTTAAGGCGTCTGGGAATTGATCTCAAAACTGGATTATAGATGGCAGACAGTTGGTGTCTTAAACCACCACCTCTGTTCAAAGATGGTCGCTCACAGTGGACATAGATGCTTCTTTCAGTCCTCTTTCAAACCATCTGTCCTCTCTGTCCAAAATGTGAACGTTGGCATCCTCGGAAGAGTGTCCTTTATCCTTAAGATGCAGATGGACAGCTGAGTCTTGTCCTGTGGAGGTGGCTCTTCTATGTTGTGCCATGTGCTTGTGAAGTGGCTGTTTGGTCTCTCCAATGTAGAGGTCTGGGCATTCCTCGCTGCACTGTACAGCATACACCACATTGTTAAGTTTGTGTTTAGGAGTTTTGTCTTTCGGGTGAACCAGTTTTTGTCTGAGCGTGTTGCTGGGTCTGAAATACACCGGGATGTCATGCTTGGAGAAAACTCTCCTGAGTTTCTCTGATACACCGGCTACATAGGGGATGACAATGTTGTTGCGTCTGTCCTTCTTATCCTCCCTCGCTGGTGTCTGATCTTCTTTTCTGTGCATTTTTGCTGACTTTATAAACGCCCAATTAGGATAGCCATAAAGACCTGGATGGCCGCTAACTTTCTGCTTCTTAATTCAGATAAAACTGAGGTTATTGTACTCGGCCCTGAAAAGCTTAGAAATATGGTATCTAACCAGATTCTTACTCTGGATGGCATTACCTTGGCCTCCAGTAACGCTGTGAGGAACCTTGGAGTCATTTTTGACCAGAACATGTCCTTCAATGCACATATTAAACAAATATGTAAGACTGCGTTCTTCCATTTGCGCAACATCTCTAAAATTAGAAATATCCTGTCTCAGAGTGACGCTGAAAAACTAGTTCATGCATTTATTACTTCCAGGCTGGACTACTGTAATTCATTATTATCAGGATGTCCAAAAAACTCACTGAAAAGCCTTCAGCTAATCCAAAATGCTGCAGCAAGAGTCCTGACAGGGACTAGAAAGAGAGAGCATATTTCTCCTGTTTTGGCTTCCCTTCATTGGCTTCCTGTTAAATCCAGAATTGAATTCAAAATCCTGCTCCTCACATACAAGGTCTTAAATAATCAGGCCCCATCTTATCTTAATGACCTTGTAGTACCATATCACCCTATTAGAGCACTTCGCTCTCGCTCTGCAGGCCTACTTGTTGTTCCTAGAGTATTTAAAAGTAGAATGGGAGGCAGAGCCTTCAGTTTTCAGGCCCCTCTTCTGTGGAACCAGCTTCCAGTTTGGATTCAGGAGACAGACACTATCTCTACTTTTAAGATTAGGCTTAAAACTTTCCTTTTTGCTAAAGCATATAGTTAGGGCTGGACCAGGTGACCCTGAATCCTCCCTTAATTATGCTGCAATAGACGTAGGCTGCCGGGGAGTTTTTCCTTTCCAGTCACCTTTCTCACTCACTATGTATTAATAGACCTCTCTGCATTGAATCATATCTGTTATTAACCTCTGTCTCTCTTCCACAGCATGTCTTTATCCTGTCTTCCTTCTCTCACCCCAACCGGTCGCAGCAGATGGCCCCGCCCCTCCCTGAGCCTGGTTCTGCCGGAGGTTTCTTCCTGTTAAAAGGGAGTTTTTCCTTCCCACTGTTGCCAAAGTGCTTGCTCATAGGGGTCATATGATTGTTGGGTTTTTCTCTGTATGTATTATTGTACGATCTACTGTACAATATAAAGTGCCTTGAGGTGACTGTTGTTTTGATCTGGTGCTATATAAATAAAATTGAATTGAATTAAAGATGAGGCAGAACCAGGTAGCTTCAAACAGAAGGACCTCTGTAGCATGGACATGGTTTGGTTCTGAAAAGTTTGACACAAACCAGAAAACTGTACTGCGCAAATTATGCCGCAAACTGTTCCCCACCACAGACTCAAACACGACAAACCTCTTCTACCACCTATGCAAGAATCACATGAAAGAGTCTGGAGAGAGTTTATGAATGAGAAGCAAAAAAGAGTCGTCAGGTGATCAAAATAAACCTTAGACTAAAACATTAGAACAGGTTTTTCTCCGCAGCACACCATGTAATAAATACAAAGAAAATGGCGGCTGTTACAACTTATGTCTAAAAATATACAGTTTCGTGCATCAGTCAAAACACTCAACTCCAGGTACACAACGCCCAGCTGAAAACACTTTACACAGGTCGAGTTGCCCGAGATTCACAGAGTTTAAAGAAAATGCACTATCTGGTGATATTTAATCTCCAGAGACCCAGGAAAAATGTGTTTTGAATTTGACTTTTTTTTTCATATAAATCAAGTATTGGGTTGGTAAAAAACACATTGCAAAAAGAATTTTCTTTTTAACTAATTTTATTAACATTTTACAACATGTGCACTTCAGTGCACAACGGGAGTTCATTGATCACGAATGTGAAACTAACAAAATTCAAGAGCTATTTAAGAAAATTAAATGCTCCACGGAACTCTTTGTAAGAAGGATATTAAAACATATTTAAATGACAATATCATAAAAAAGTAGATCACGGGTCAACTTCATTGACACTTTCCCAAATTTCAGGAACACCTTCTTTATATCTGTTCAGTTTTATTCATGTAGCACCACTTAAACAGTCAACAAATCTTGACTCAAAGTACAGTAAGTATTGTAAGCTTTGTGACCCTTCAAAAATGTTCACACCAATGTGAGTTGCATTTCAGTACTCAAAGTGAGTGGCTATAACTGACTACGTGTGTACTGTATCATGAGTGGACAGACATGGATGTAAACCACACCTTAACTGTTTGGCTGAGGCAAAACTACCACGAGGCAGTGATTCTAACTTAATATTCTGGATATTATTAAATGTGAACATATCGTTAAATATTAAATTTTTTGTTTGTCAGGTAGCCACTTGAATGAATTTAAATAAACACATTTACATGAAGGTAACCTGGTTTCAAGGAAATAAAAATGCTCAAATTTGAAAGTTTGTGCATTATTTTGTCTGTGTATTAGCTGTTTAGTCATTTTATGATGAGATGGATGCTGTCATCATATTTTAGTATAGTTTTTGAGTTGAGAGAATAAAATAATATTTAACATTAATTGTACCAATGTTGTTGTGTGCTAAGCACTACATTTAATGAACTACAGTGAAAAGATGTGCCTGTAAATGGTAATATAAAAAGAACTTTCAATTTTTCTATTACGGAAAATATCAGTTAATGATACAGAAAATATGCTGTGAATAAACCGAATTTTCCGTTTTATAACTGAAGGAAATGTCCATAAATAATAGAGAGTACACTGTAAATCGACAGAATTTTCCGTTTTATCATTTACAGAAAGGTCCGTCAACTTCCGTAAAAAAACAGAAAATTTACTGGCAAAAAAATTACCAGAAAATTTTCAGTTTTTCTACAGATTTTTTTTTTTTTTACAGTAATCTTCGTCACTACCTTGTGGAGATTAACAGGTCAAAGTTCTTTTGAAACTGGAAACATTGCTGCTATCAAAAGAGTCTTAGGGCGGAAGATGTGTTTGAACTTCCTTCTCCCTAGGACTAGTTGAGAGGGAAACATTTATTCATTTATCCATTTATATAATTAAAGCATCCATTCAGTGCAGATACAATTCTTTGTTTTCTTATCATGAAGTTGACTTAAAGGAAAATCATGTTTTGAAAGCTCTTCAACATTAATTAATTTATTTTAGACAAAGAAAAGTCAAAACATCACTGAACAATTTTAGAAATACTGCTGGTACTGAAGCTTCAGACCAGCTAATGCTGGGCAGACACTGTGCAATTTTTTTTTCAGTCAAGTTATTCAGCTCCTGCTCAAACTGTACGACTGAATCGCAGGGGTTAGAAGTTCATACGTCAAGATGCAGGGTCTCACACTATACGGCCCGATCCTCTGATGCGACCTGAGTGCTCACACTGTGCATCCAAATTTTAGCTTGTTAACATAAAGTGGTAGAAGTTCTACAAGTTCTGCCTTCATTGTTTGTGTCCAGATCACATGCTGCACTGCCATGCTGATTCATCTTTTTCACTTCTGCTTCTGTGTTACATGCGCAGTGTGAGACGTTGCGTTAAATCGGCTTGTGGCCTCGCATCAACAGTGTAATACCCTCACAAGTGGCAACCAGGATTTCAAACAGGTTTGATTTTCTTGTGAACATACGATCTCTAATCGGGAGCTGGTCGTGAGGTGTTAATTGCTTCTCAGTACCCCATGTATACTACACAATGCACAACACATGATTAAGGCGGAACTCGGGCTCATCCCCAAAATGGTCGCACAACTGAAAAATCATCTCAAAATGGGCCAAAAATCGCACAGGGTATGCCCAGCTTAAGCTGGAGAAGACAACAGAACTGCAGCCATGTTTTCTGTTAAAATGTTTAAGGTAATTATTACGTCTTGTACATACAGATAAAGGAACATATTGTACTTACAGAGAAGTGACAGCAGATGTATTTCCTTCATGGTTTTTCTTGGTAATGGTATCGAAACCTCAGCTCAGCTTTAAAGCCCTTCTCTTTCCTGTGACAGACTCCGTTGTGGTTTCATCATATTTCCTGGTTTTTTCCTTTGTTTGGTGGCAGTAAAAAATGATAAAAAAAAAAAACAGAGAATAGAAAACAATAATACAAATATATGAAAATGTTTATGATGCACTCGCTGATGGGGAAAATAGCGTGAAGGAAACAGCCTGAAGTTTCTATTTAGATCAGAAAGATTCTGTACTAATTGTTTTTACTTTTTAAAACTATTTGTCCTAAAATTTTCACGCCTGCGGCAGCAGTCATGTGGCGTAGGTCACTGGACTGTCCTCTTCTTGTGTTTAGATGTTGCACTGTCACGTGACGTGACTTAGACACTTTGAGGGTTGTTAAGTTGTTTACATAATATTTATATTTGCACCAGTTGTTGTTTTTGTTGTTGAGAATTTTAATTGTAATGTATGTATTATAGTTTCTCAACAGCATTTGTTTGTTTTAATTTGTTTACTGGCTTGCGTCCACTTTAAGATTTTTCGTTAAAAAAAAAAAAAAAAAAAGATAACTAAACCACCACGGCAGATCCGATGGTATTTTCATCCTTCGCAGCATCATTTATTCTTACAATAATCACACGGTTTCTGTAACAGTACATTCAACGGCTGCAGCTCTCCAGCTGCCAGCCATACACATCACCACCAACAACAACACAAGCAGAGCACAAGTTTTAAGCCAGCAAGGCTTGATTGTAGATGCCATGCACGGCCGGCTGCTGGGCAGGCGGCTGTCATGCAGGAGCACACAGAGAAGAGAGGCTAGAGAGAACAGCACGCCGGCCTCCTGCTTGACCTTCCGGATGAGGCAGGTGCAGTAGATCTCCTGGGGAGGGGAGGCAAGAGAGGTCCCCACAATCCTCTCTGCTGCTCTCACTACCCATTGTCATTTTTTTCCCGCAGGACCCAGTGCAGGAGTCATACCACACAGTGATGCAGTTGGTGAGGATACTCTCAATGGTGCCTCTGTAGAAGGTGCTTATAATGGGGGTTGAATCTCTTGCGCTTCTCAGTTTCCAGAGTCGCTGTTGGTCTTCTCCACATTCAGTGACAGGTTGTTGTAGCTGCACCACCCTGCCAGATGGTTAACTTCACCCTTGTAGTAGATCTCATCATTGTTGCTGATGTGACCTACCACAGTTGTTTTGTCAGCAACTTGATGAAAAGGTTGGAGCTGTGTGATGGTGTGCAGTCGTGGGTCAGCAGAGTGAAGAGAAGCCAGCTCAACACACATCCTTGAGGAGCCCCCGTATTCAGTGTTATTGGGCTCGAGGTGTTGCTGCCGACCCGTACTGTCTGCTGTCTTCATGTCAAGAAATCTAGCAGCCTGTTACAGTGGCTTCCAAAAGTATTTGCCCCCCTTGAACTTTTCCACATTTTGTCACATTACAGCCACAAACATGAATCAATTTTATTGGAATTCCACGTGAAAGACCAACACAAAGTGGTGCACACGTGAGAAGTGGAACGAAAATCATACATGACTCCAAACATTTTTTACAAATAAATAACTGAAAAGTGGGGTGTGCGTAATTATTCAGCCCCCTGAGTCAATACTTTGTAGAACCACCTTTTGCTGCAATTACAGCTGCCAGTCTTTTAGGGTCTGTCTCTACCAGCTTTGCACATCTACAGACTGAAATATTTGCCCATTCTTCTTTACAAACCAGCTCCAGCTCATGGTGTTTTCAGAGTGATGTGCAGTGTTAGTTTTCCACCACACATGGCATTTTGCATTTTGGCCAGAAAGTTCCATTTTGGTCCCATCTGACCAGAGCACCTTCTTCTTCTGGTTTTCTTTAAACAATGGCTTTCTTCTTGCCACTCTTCTATAAAGGCCAACTTTGTTCAAAGTCACCGTGGGCCTCTTGGCTGCATTTCTGATCAGCGCTCTCCTTGTTCGGCCTGTGAGTTTAGGTGGACGGCCTTGTCTTGGTAGGTTTACAGTTTTGCCATACTCCTTTCATTTCTGAATGATGGCTTGAACAGTGCTCCGTGGGATGTTCAAGGCTTGGGAAATATTTTTGTAGCCTAAGCCTGCTTTAAATTTCTCAGTAACTTTATCCCTGACCTGACTGGTTTGTTCTTTTTTCAGTTTTGTTTGATTCCATTAATGTGGGGGGGCTGGTTGACCTCTGATGACCTCTAGAATTTTCTTGAATATCTTTAAAATGATAGCAGCACAAATGAAAATTTTTGCAGCACAAACCAGCACAAACGTTTGATACCGCTTTTGTTGGATTTGAAGAAGGTCTAACTGGTTAACGTAGAAAACAGTTAAGCTGGAAAACCGGGGCTGTGAGCTCGCAACATTTCAGCTGACTGTTAGCAGAGCTAGCGACATCTCTGAAAACCTTGGAGCACTTTTGCAAATATGTTCTTTGTTGACAACCTGACCAGACATATGAGATTATGTCATTACATTTGCAGATAAAACATTATTAAAAGCATAGATTGTTACAGAAAATGGGGTATTTTAAAACTTTAATTACAGTTTAGCCATCACCATTGCTGCTTGTGATTTGAAATGCATTCTGCAATACTTGGCTGCACCAAGTGAACACTACCAGCAGGTCATAGCAATCGATTATCTAGGATCAACCTGTCTTGACTTACTGTGCACGGCAACCAAGAAAAGCTCAAGGCTGGGTATTGTCACTGATTTCTGTAACTGATTCGATACCTGTTTGGTTCAGTTTGAACTAAGACAATTAGAAATATTATAATTCTGATCATTTATCAGTACATATCAATATGTTATATCTGTGTATAAAAACAAAGCTGACACTTCGCATCTCTTGTGTTTCTCTCGAGTCATTTCCCAAGCAATTCTGTGCTATGTTTAAAGTAACCGGCTTCCTTGCTGACCTTCCACACTCTCTCCGTGCTCACCTGGTTAGCTCCATTGCTGCTGCACTCATTTCTCCTGGCTGCTCACCAGTAAGCAGTGTTGGGGAGTAACGGAATACATGTACCGCCGTTACGTATTTAAAATACAAAATATGAGTAACTGTATTCCGTTACAGTTACCGTTTAAAAAGGTGGTATTCAGAATACAGTTACTTTGTTGAAATAAATGGATTACACTGCGGTACTTTCCTGTTTCATATTGTCGCGGGTCAGGACTGTTTGGGTTTTGTTTGACAGCTACGTTCTGTTGTTCCAGGCGGCAGCGTTACGGTTGCCATGGTTACAGGGCGACGCTCTCTCTCTCTCTCTGCGACTGTGTGTTTCCTGGGTGAGAGAGCTCCTTTTCGTTGTTGTTGTTGTTGTGCTAAGCTAACAGGCAGAATGCTACAAGCATAGCTCTAAAGAATGTAGCATCATGGGCAGTGTAGTCCGTGTTGCAGGGAGAATGGACTGCCATACACGTTAGGTGTCTGTGAGCGCGAGGAGGGAGAAAAAGGGGAGTGGAAAGGTACGAGCAGTCATCGAGCAAAAACGGGAGCTGGAAGCATGTAAATATAATAATAACCACTGCAGCCAAGAAGAGTGCCTGACGAGCCCAGTTGTAAGTAAGCTATTAAGACTCGACTGTACACCGTGTTCGTGTTTTCCTCTGAAAACAATAAGTTTGGTTGGAGCAGCCTTTCAACGCCTCTCTCTGTCTCTCGCAATAAAAGTTGACCCACACAACAAAGTAAAGCTATTTTTCGGCTACTAGCCGACAGGGACCCCGCCGTATTAGTCAGAGGTCCCTTTACTACAGTTCGGAGTCGCGGACCTTCAGTAATAGTAATAAATCACACAGCAATAGTACATTCACGTTGTTGTAAAAAACATGATAATATATTAAGTAATCCAAAGTATTCAGAATACGTTACTGTCATTGAGTAACGTAACGGAATACATTACAGAATACATTTTGGGGCATGTATTCTGAAGGATGAGAAGTTGGGGAGAGAGGGATAGAGAGAGAGAGAAAAAACCCCCAGAGAATCTGCTTCAAAACCTGGCGACAAAAACCAAAACCACACAGCAGAGAAACAACAGCAACAACTAACTTATGCATAAATAACAGTAAATAATAAATATTAAATATTAATGAACAGCACACACTAATTGAGACCCAAGCTCCCCTCCACTCCCCAGCAACAGAGGTCCAACAGAGCCAGAGGGGCCAGGCTCTGCCAAGCACCCCCAGAGGAGCAATCTGCCACCAGACCCAGGTAATGGTTCCCTGTACTCTGGGATTGGGACAAGCAAACTCCCCCTGAAATGTCCTCCGCCTCCAGCGCCTTGCTAGGGTTGATATTCAGACTAAACTCCTCTTCAAAATTACCACGCAGACAAGGGGGATTGACTTCGCCGCCTTTACTTAGGCCAGTTGAAGAAGGGTAAAACTGAGAAAACAGCATGAAATCCTCTTAGAAACCATAAACAAGGACAAATAAACAATAGCAGTACAAATAACTTGATTGGCCAAAAGCGTTAGCTAATTCTTTCTTTACAAATGCTTCTATTAAGTAAACACTCAATCACACTTGTTCAAATAGATTTTTGTTCATTAGCAGTGTTGGGTAAGTTACTTTAAATTAGTAACTTAGTTACATTACTAGTTACTTCCATCAAAAGTAATTCAGTTATGTCAAGTTACTTGTTACTTTCAAAGTAACTAGTTACTAGGGAAAGCAACTTTGATTTTACTCAGACTTCTCTTGTTAATGTGTTGCTTCCGTAACTGGATGCCCAGCCAGACTGCCAGTCTTCTAGCTTGCTTACTTGCCACAAGTGCACTGTGCCACCTACCAATAGAAAGGAAAAGATAATGTGCATATTTCCACGAGAGAGATCCCACGCCTGGACCGTCATTGACTACTGCCATGATTCTAGCCTACGTCACAGCGTCATGTGCGCCTTTTACATCCAACACAAAAACTGCAGTCGTGGTGCTTTGATTGTACTCAGAACTCGGAAATTCTGCCTTCTGAATAGGAAGATGCAGGTAACACCAGACTGCAGAACAAGAGAGAAACAAGAGAGTGTCAGTTAACTTGACACTCGGACGGGCGGCCACTTCGGGTCTCTCCTCTTGCCTCCACTTTCCCTCATTTTGTTGTATTTATCCGCGACACCTTAAAGGCCGGTCCGTGAAAATATTGTCTGACATTAAACTGGTCCGTGGTGCAAAAAAGCATGGGGACCACTGCTGTACAATACAGAATGCGTTTAGCCTGTCAAATTTACATAAATCTTCGATCGCTAGCAGTGTTACTCTGAAGTGCAGGTGTGCCTTTGAAACCCACACCTGCACTTGGTTTCAAGGTTCAAGGTTCAAGGTTTATTTGTCACATGCGTAGTTATACAAGTATAACACACAGTGAAATGAAGCCTGACACGCTCCTCGACATGTGCAAAAATTTGGGGGGGGGGGGGGTGTAGAGGAAGACTGGGTGAATGTGCAGTAGTAGCAGCCAGCAGGTGAATTCTGTACATTAAGTGAATTGAATAAGAATAGACATCTGACTATTTTACAGGATAGACAATATAAACATATTTAAAATTAAAGGAATTGAAATGTACATTGTGCCTTGGTTTAGAGTGTCTGGAAGAGAGTCCTGTCTCAGTCAATTATAGATGATGTGAGAGGGCGGGTGTGTGTGTTTAGGGCACGGATGGCTTGGGGATAGAAGCTCCTCTTGAGTCTCTCTGTCCTTGCCCGGAAGATGCGGAACCTTCTACCAGATTGCAGAAGTTGGAACAGTTTGTTGCCAGGATGGGACGGGTCCTTCAGTATCTGCACTGCTCTAGTCCAGCATCTCCTGGTGTAGGTGTCCTGAAGCGGGGGGAGAGCAATCCTGCAGCAGCGTTCTGCTGTACGGATCACTCTCTGGAGAGCTTTTTGGTCCTTCACACAGCTGT
The DNA here is from genome assembly GCF_057382185.1 of Mchenga conophoros. Lineage (NCBI taxonomy): Eukaryota > Metazoa > Chordata > Actinopteri > Cichliformes > Cichlidae > Mchenga > Mchenga conophoros. The sequence goes on from NC_140528.1 coordinate 37,439,406, forward strand.
TCCCAAACCACGATGTCATGTTCTGTGTGAGGATGCTCTCCACAGCGCCTGTATAGAAAATCCTGAGGATCTTTGGAGAGACCCTGAACTTCCTCAGTTGTCGTACGTGATACAGGCGCTGCCTAGCCTTTTTGGTCTGGACCTGAATGTGGGCAGACCACGTCAGGTCTGAGGAGATGTGGACACCAAGATACTTGAAGGACTGCACCCTCTCCACTGGAGCTCCATTGATGATAATGGGCTTGTAGTCTCTGTGCTGACCCCTTCTGAAGTCCACCACCAGCTCCTTGGTCTTGCTGACGTTCAGCTGGAGGTGGTTGTCCTGGCACCACGATGCCAGATTCTTCACTTCATCCATGTAGGCCGCCTCATCGTTGTTGGAGATGGCACCCAACACCACTGTGTCGTCAGCAAACTTCACAATGGTGTTGGAGCCATGGGTGGCCACACAGTCTGAAGTGTAGAGGGAGTAGAGCAGTGGCGAGAGGACACATCCCTGAGGTGCTCCTGTGTTGATGGTGATGCTGTTGGAGAAGCACCTGCCCACCCTCACCACCTGAGTTCTGCCAGTGAGGAAGTCCAACACCCATGCACACAGACAGCTGTTAAGTCCCAGATCCCTGAGCTTTGTGAACAGTCTGCAGGGCACTATTGTGTTCATTCTATAATACTGGACTTATGTTTCTACGAAGGTTTGAACTCTAAGAGTGTTTAAACAAAAGAGAAAAGTGTGAAAATGTTCATGCCTGTCTGAGAAAAGTTTATAAAGCATGTAGTGAGGGGTTTTACAGTCTTAAAACATCTATAATAATTGTAAAAAGTAAAGCTGGCTGCTTTGCGGATTTCACCTACTGCGGGTTATTTTTAGAACGTAACTCCCACGATAAACGAGGGACTGCTGTATTATTAATAGCAGTGTCTGGGACATCTAATTGATTAACATCAACATTGATTATTATGCACTGTTATCTTTGTTCAAGGAGAGCAAAAAATATAAAACTATCTCTCAGCTTGTTTGTTGCCAAAAATGGCCACCTTCTGTGTATGTTCACAAAATGCTATAAAATGTGTATTTCTTAAAACATTTATCTACTTTTACCGACTTGACTCTTTAAATTAGCACCAGTCCTTTTCATCAAAAACCCAAATTTTACCTAAATTCTTTTTTTTTACTCTTTAAATGCCAGTTAGGTTATGTATTACCAGTAACTTTTCAGATAAAAAGGTGATAAAGTCCTAATGTTTTCATGAAGCTTCCTATTTATTTATTTTTTCATCTGAGCATCGGGGACAAGGCTGTCTTCCAATTGTTGAGGTCAGTGTGCGCCCCATTTCTTCCAGGATCACTCTTCATTTGTCTGTTTAAGAGGACTCCTACTACTGTGAACTGGTTTTTATGGGACAAAGGCATTGTATTCCAAGACATCTGGGAGATTGTAAAAATGAGCAGTGATGCCCTTCTTGCCATCTTTCCAGAAAAATAAATGATCTGGAAGCTGTTAGGCTTACTTACAGCAGTAGCACTTTCTGCACCTGCATAAACTCCAGGACACATTTCCTAACAGTTTGTTGCTGTATGTGCTGCAGCTTTAATATTTGCAGTTAATATTTTGGCTATGGTGTCTTGTTCTGAAATCTACAAGAGTAAAAGTGTTTTTAGCAGGTGCTTCAAAGCTAAGTTTGACTGGGAAACTCGAAGCTCAATAGTCTGTATCAACAGAAATTCACTGCAGCCTGTGTAATATTTGATGCATCATAATTTATTTCAGTCTATCTTGCAAATACATATTTGCGTTGCAATGTCATGCACAAACACACACAACTATTAGATCCTTAAGATCAAACCTGTGTCATTCTTTTGGTCCATTGCAGTTATAGTAAGCCATCAAACGCCACTATTTGAAACTAATTTTGAAAAATATTACATGAAATTGGTTGTTTGGCCAAAAATGGGTAAATGATGTAATTTGGTAAAAAAACAAACAAAACAACAGCCATAATTTTTATGTGTTGCGTTTAGAATGAAAGCAATTTTACCTACATTGCATGATTTAGCACTGTCAATACCAAAGAATTTAAAAATGTCATAATAATGGGTTTTAAGTGGCCAAAAGCTGAAAAAAATCTACACATTTTCATTCCATTTGCATTAACACAGCAAAAATGGTCAAATAAAAAAAGAAGTGAAGTGGCCATATGGCCAGCACAAGGCCCAGAGGGTTAATGCGTAAAATATATAAAAATATTATTGATTACTGGGTAATACATTATTGTTAATAGCAACTGTAAGCTTTTTATTTTGAAGTTACAAGTATAAAAAATGCTGTTACATTTACACTGTAATTTTTTACTATAAGTATGGACATTTTGTAATAAGTTTAATTGGAATTCTGTACACTGGAAAAAAACAACAACCCAACAACACATAAACAAACCAAACAAACAGCCAGTGCCTTCATCTGTCCATTAAATGTCAAACATCGCATTGACCTGTAGTCCCTGCTCATCACCACATGCTTTTAAAAAGAGCTCCATGTACCCTGCAAACTGAAAAACAAAGAAGAAGAAGTCCCTCTACACAAACACAATGCAGATGACAGGCCAGGCGCAAACATCTATTGATCTGTTTGAATGCCTCTTCATCATGTTAGCCTTGAAGTTTTTTTTGTAAGAAGACTAAGACCACAGAGAGGGCATTTCATTTTCATGGACTTTCCACAAGCCACAGTTTCATTGAGCACAGAGGGTAGAGCACATGAATGTTCTACCCAAGATTCAGAAAATGGTTTAGATGCTGGAGACAAGACATCAAGAGGGAGATGGGGCTCCACGGAGAGTTCAGTGGGGAGCAGGCCTGATAGTGGTGGCTGACTTGGCATTGAAGAATGCTGATATGACAATAAATGCCTTGCCATATCCCCACGCTGCATGATTGTCATGTTACAGACACGGCAGTGAAAGTCCACCGGCATATCATTTTGTCTGTAAGAGAGAAAAAAAAACCCATATGTAATTTAAATGTAGTTGTATAGAATGCAATCAGTTTATCTAACAATCAGATTGCACATGTTAAAAAACATCCAAGCCATCCTCAATAATGAAAGCAAAATGGTGTGGATCACAAGAGCTGTCAAGACATGCGGTGAACAGGAAAACATATTTAATGAAAACACACTTTTTTCTCTTGCTGATGAATGCACTGAACTGTACAATGTGAAAAGCAACTTTTAAGTCAACAAAGAGACTGCAGAAGTGCTGAAAAGAAGTGCATATTTATAACTTTAACTATGAGATATATTTAGTACCAACATACCTTTGAAGGCAAAGCATTTTTAATGTGTCCATTTATATGCTCCTCGATCTTTGCCCTGACAGCAGGGCTGAAAGTGGGGCACAGAGGGCAGTGAAGGAGTCTTCGGCAACACGTGGTGCATTCCTGCAATTCTGGCTTTGAGGCAAGATTTCAAATTTATACGTGCATCTAAAACAGAGAGAAAAACAGATAAACATCATATACACATTTAAGTTCAGGTTTCAGCAGAAATAACACGTTACAGTTAGCATGTAAGAGATTTGGGGAGAAAATTCTTTACAAAAACATAATTTACAAGACACTTTTATTTGTGACATACGTATCTATTGACATATAACAGACAATTTAACAAAGGCTAACTAACATCTGGGCAATGAAAAAGCAGAACAGAATGGAATAGAGAGTATTAGTATTTATAAATATATAAATCTCTTTGTGACAAACTTTACAATGTTGATGCAGGTGGAATGAGAGACATGAATAAAGCACAATATGCAGTAAATGAAAAAATGTGTGGAGGGCTTTCGCTTTGGTGGCCTCAGAATCTCATCTCTGATTTTTGCAGATGATGTGGTTCTGTTGGCTTCATCGGGTGAGGGCCTCCAGCTCGCACTGGAACGGTTCGCAGCCGAGTGTGAAGCAGCGGGAATGAGGATCAGCACCTCCAAATCTGAGGCCATGGTTCTCAGCCGGAAAAGGGTGGAGTGCCCACTCCGGGTCGGGGATGAGTTCCTGCCCCAAGTGGAGGAGTTCAAGTATCTCGGGGTCTTGTTTGCGAGTGATGGGAGAAGGGAGCCGGAGATCGACAGACGGATTGGGGCTGCAGCTGCAGTAATGCGGACGCTGCACCGGTCCGTCGTGGTGAAGAGGGAGCTGAGTGTAAAAGCGAAGCTCTCAATTTACCGGTCGATCTACGTTCCTACCCTCAACTATGGCCACGAGCTGTGGGTAGTGACCGAAAGAACGAGATCGCGGATACAAGCGGCAGAAATGAGCTTCCTCCGAAGGGTGGCTGGCCTCTCCCTTAGAGATAGGGTGAGAAGTTCGGCCATCCGGGAGGGGCTCAGAGTAGAGCAGCTGCTGCTCCACATCGAAAGGAGCCAGCTGAGGTGGTTCGGGTATCTGACAAGGATGCCCCCTGGGCGCCTCCTGGGTGAGGTGTTCCAGGCATGTCCCACTGGGAGGAGGCCCCGGGGCAGACCCAGGACACGCTGGAGAGATTATATCTCTCGGCTGGCCTGGGAACGCCTTGGTATTCCCCCGGATAAGCTGGAGGAGGTGGCTGGGGAGAGGGAGGTCTGGGCCTCTTTGCTTAGGCTGCTGCCCCCGCGACCCGGCTCCGGATAAAGTGGATGAAGATGGATGGATGGATGGAAAAATGTGCATTGATGTCAGATAGTGAAAAGTAGTGAAGTGAATTTGTTAACGACCCTGATTTGAGAATGTAGGGCGTACAAAGTACAGATACTAATACTAAAATGTAAGATGTAGAAGTATAAAGTAGGCACAAAAAAGTACAGCAGTAAAGTAAAGATACCAGAAACTTCTACTTAAGTACAGTAATGAAGTATTTGTACTTTGTTACTTTCCGTCTCTGATTCCAACAATAAATCATATTCTAATGCAAAATGTGTATTTTTTGTCATGTCGCCCACAGAAGGCTTTAATCCAGCTCTCTTACTTAACCCAGGGCCAGTAAACAGATATCTGTGTGTTTCTCTGCCATGAAGCACGATAAAAAAAAACAACCCAAAATTTAAAAATGACCATTGTTGTAACGCTAACAAAGTGCCAACATAATCAGTGTAAGCAAACTAGATGATTCCTAGAATTATGAAATTACTAACAGCAAATTTATATATGATAGACTCTCACAAAATTTAAGATCCGCTTGCAAGGTTTTCCACTGTATCCATGCAGGGAACGTATTTCCTCCTACTGTGGAGGTCACATGTTTCCGGTTACTGTGGAGGTCGCAATATGGCGCTCCCCAGTGGCTGCAGCCAGACCCTTCTCCGAGAAAATGCTAACTTCCTGTTTTAAGACCGGATGTGGGGTTGTACATTTCCGCTAGCTTTACTTTGCGATCAATCGCTACTGTGAAGATTTACTCCAAAATCATGTCCAAAACTCGAAAACGGAAAGATCGCGTTAAGTTACAAAGAGCAGAAGGTGGGAACACTCACCACTGTTGTGTCATAACAAATATAATGATCAATTTTGACGTTTAAAGCGTTTAGATCGATCAGTTGTTTACATCACTCAACACAAGCAGAACTGCATTACTGCAGCAGAAGACACATCGTCCACATTCAGAAGCACATCTCAGTATAGTGACTGGTCTCATGATTTAAACAGGCAAATGTTCAGCATTCAAACTACAGGTGAAGAATAGTCAAACCAGATGTTTCCCCTGTTATGTCGAGATCAGCTAGTCAAGTACACACCTACACAGCATGTTAACAAACCGTGAAAAAATAGCCACAAAAAAATAAATAAATGAATGATTGCTGGGAAGGGTTTCTATACATTAGTATTTACGAAGGCTATGTTGTGACTTACCTTTAAAATTGTTGTGGTCCCTCGCTATAACGCTGTTCACCTGCGCTGTTTCGCAGATTTCTTTAGTGCAGTTTTGCATGCTTTTTTTTTTCTTTTTTACAGCGCATTGCGTTCTGCATCCTGATCGGCTGCAGACCACTGTCAATCTCCTCCGTGCCGTCTCTTCTGTACAGTACAGAATCGCTACATCAATCGCTGATTCATTGATTCATTAATGATTCATTGATGAGGAATTCTCTCGAAGCTGCTCTATTCCCATGTTCTGGACCTGAAACTAGGGTTTGATCTTTGGTTTCATTCTATAATACTGGACTTTCTACAAAGGTTTCAACTTTGAGAGTGTTTAAACAAGAGAGAAACGTGTGAAAACATTCATGCCTGTCTGAGAAAAGTGTATAAAGCATGTAGTGAGGGGTTTTACAGCCTTAAAACATCTATAATAATTGTAAAAAATAAAGTTGGCTACTTCGTGGATTTTACCTATCGCTGGTTATTTTTAGAACATAACACCCGTGATAAACGAGGGACTGCTGTATTACTGTACTGAGAAATATAGAATTTGAATCCTTTCTCTCTTTTGCTCTGAGGCGTGGGGGGAAAATATCGACAAGTCGATGAACATCATCTGATATATTCGGTAAATGCCCAAGACATCTTGAGAAATACAAATCACCATTTGATTCAGCCATTTGGTTGACTTGTTTTGGAAAACCCAACCGTAAACGAGCGAATATCACACCGGAAACGAAGCGCTGTACAGGAGTTTCCCCACCGGAAGTAGCATATGCTAAGCTGCACAGGGTCTATTCAGGGGATTACATTATCAGGTGGATTACCGGGAGGAGGAAAACCCTCTAAAAAAACAGACGGAGCAGTGGAGCAGAATGATATAAAAAAACTGTATTACTAAGATATAATTTATTATACAAAAAGGGTCTAAAAGTTTAAAAGCAATTAAAACAACCCTGGCCAGGGAGAACACACAATAAAAACAAATAAAACATAACACACTAAAAGTTCAGTGGCGTACATCCACAGAATTAAAATCCAGTCAATCGGAGCGGGGCAAGGAAAACCCGGCGGCGTCCCCGGCTGTCCTGTCAGTCTCTCCGCTCCGAAGTGCCCGGATGGGCAGAGCTCCTGCTGCTTTTCTGTGGCACACCAGTACTATGGTCTCGCCGTAGGAGGTAGGTCGCTGTCCTGCTGCCAACTAATCCTCCACCGCAGTGTCCTCTGGACTCAAGCTATTCCAACAGCAGCACAGCTCTCACTACCTCTCCACACACCGGCCGTTCTATGTCCTCACCATGTACTGGTAGACCAACCCGCACCAACGCCGCGCCACACTTGTGGTGGCCGCGGCGGCCACCATCTACTCCGCTGCTGCTCCCCTTCTCCTGTCCGTCCAGGCCCTCTTATTGGGCCTCTGTGACCTCCCAGGTGTGCCCAGTTAGTAATCAGGGAGGGGTGGAGTCTCTCCAGGACAAGTCAAAAATAAATACAATAAAAGCATGCAATAAAACAAGAATAAAACACTATAGAATATTAAAACATTAACAATAATAAAACACAGCAACTCATGCGAGATAAAAACCTAGTTAACTTGTCCATTTCCACCCCGTGACAGAAGGATGCTTCAAATGCCATAGTTGGAGGCAATGACGTCACTGCGACGCGATGAAGGCTGTCCAAATTCGAAGAGCCTCCAAATGTGGCGACAAATGCGTTCTTCATTTCCCCGAATTTGAAGGATGGGTTGGGTGTATCCTTTGTGTCCTACCATATCCCAGGATTCATTGCAGGCCATACAGGAGATTTTTTTCTGACAACGATGGCGGTTGAAGCGGGAGAGGAAAACACTGTCAAATGTAAGCTCAAATGTTTTTCATGTATTGCCGCTTTCACACAGCCAATTTTGATTTTTTCAAATTAACCTTTTTGTGATATGTTTACGGGAATAAAGACCAAACGGCTCAATTTACTAAAATGAGGAGATAACGATCATCTCCTCAGTGGGGTGAAGAATTCGGCAACTGTGGCATGGCGGTAGGAGAATAAATCAATTTAGACATCATATGCATATGAGTATGGTTTTATTAACCCTCATGCTTTCCAGAACGTGTGGAGTCCAGACGGTATTCCTCGTGTGTTCTGCTGTGAAAACTCTTGGATTTAGGGATTAACATAGTTGCCATGGTTTCCTCTCTTCTCTTTTTTTGTGATCGGGACATTTCTGGAGAAGATGGGCCCAGAGGTGTGGACTCGAGTCACATGACTTGGACTCGAGTCAGACTCGAGTCATTAATTTTATGACTTTAGACTTGACTTGAAAAAATGTTCTAAGACTTGTGACTTGACTTGGACTTTTACACCAATGACTTGGGACTTGAATTGGACTTGAACCGGTTTACTTGAAAAGACTTGATATTTTACCCCAAATATAAAATTTAACATGCATATTATATAGAGATTGAAAATGTGACGTCAATCACGGGTAGAACCGCAAAGGATTCTGGGAACTCGTGGCAAGCGGTACTAGCGCACGCAGGCTTTCAATTAAAATCAGTTATACAGCGATAAAAAGAAACACAAAAATGTCAAGAAGCCGTTGTATTATTAACTGCAATAGCCGGTCGCATGACAGCCACGGGAAGCCGACGGGTAAAGAGATCGGTTGTTATCGGATTACGTCGTTGAAGAGAAATTGTTCGAGCCATGTTTCCGAAGTAACAAAGATGCGACGGATGGCCTGGATTGCAGCCATTCAAAGATCAAATATAACGTCCCAGAACCCTCCAGCTCACAGGTTAGTCTGCTCCAAGCATTTACACGAAGGTCAGTGTTTTTTAGTAGTTAATACGTCATTTTCATAACATAATTGGTGATATAGGTTACAAGCAAGTCTGGCGCTGAACAGAAATGGTCACGCTATGCTCCTTTATTTATTGTGCATAAATAGTGAATTGTCCTGACACAATATTGCGTTTCGCTTCTGTTATTATGGTACATTGACAAAAACATATGCTTTTATTCACAGGATAAAACAGGTTTTTTGTATCACTAATTGCCCAGTACGATTACAGCATACAATATTATTGTCACTGCTACATTTCTGTGATGAACCAGAAATTATTTCCACTACTAATTAATTACCGTTGAGCTCAAAGGTCCTATTAATAAACGGTTAAGGAATGTGTATTTATGACGACGATTTGTGAGACTGGTAAACTTATGATACGTACGATGGTCTTTCGTTCGACACGGTGCATTTCAAGGTCCTGCACCCATCCGTCGGTAAACTGTACCTGGGCTTGTTGCAGTGACCGGAAGTTACTAAACTTCATGAGTGTGTGCACTCACTCCAAGAACCGTATAATTATAAATATGCATATAAATATGCTACGATGAGATAGCTGACTTCATCTAACTAGCAAATGTTTTCCAGGCTACGTTGGTGATACAGTTTTTTTAATGTGTATGATATTTTTGTCATGCGATTTTAAAGCTGGTCCTACAACCGCATCCAAGAATAACATGCAGCTTATCTCAGAACTGTCGGTGAAAATTATTCTTGGAGCTAGGTTTAATTGAGCTGCATTTTAAAGAGGTGCAATTTCACAATTTGTGTATATTTTCTAAGTTCACTATTTTGTCATGTGTTGAGAAAAACACAGATTTTAAAATTACATGGTCTAATATTTACATTTAGCATATAACTGCAACATTATTTTTTCGTTTTTTTTTTTTTTTAAAGACTCGAAAGGACTTGAAATTCAAAGTTTCAGACTTGTGACTTGACTCGGACTTTTACACCAGTGACTTGAGACTCGACTCTGACTTGCCTGACATTACTTGAGACTTGACTTGAGACTTGAGGATAAAGACTTGAGACTTACTTGAGACTTGCAAAACAATGACTTGGTCCCACCTCTGGATGGGCCAGGGGAAATCATCTCCTTACAGAAAAAAAAAAGAAATGGGATAACTTTTAAAAAATACAAATTATGTATGTGTGTTATTAAGAAGGCAATTATTAAATAAACAAGTTAATAAATGTGCAATTACTAAGAGTTGTTGTGTTGTTTTTATTTGTCTACTGTCATTTTTGATTTCCTCTGCCTTTAGGATTGCAAGTATCCAGGCTCAGAAGAGGGGGTCAGTGGGAATCCCAATGCTGCTACTTGGCCCTGGTTTGCCCTCATGGATGAGGTGATAGGACTGAGGCCTTCCATTAAGCCTCCTGTCCTAATTTCCTCACTCCCTGAGGACACTCCAGGGCCAAGCACAGCAGTGGGTGACCAAAACGAAAGCAATGAGGAAGCTGATCAGACACCCACAACAAGGAGAGAGAGGAAAAGAAACAGGGATGATGAGCTGCTAGACCTCATCAGAGAGGACATGAGGCAGCAAAGAGAGGCTGAGGAGAGAGCAGGGAGAGGATGGACAGACTGTTTTCACTTGAAAGACTAGTTCCAAAATAAGTCATGTATTAAGACATTTATTTATTTGGATATATTTGTTATGTTGTTATATGTGTTGCATTAGTTTAAAAGTTTTATGTTATTAATACATTGATTAAAACAAACAGTAATTGTCACTGAACTCATTTTATTTACATGTATTTGTAACATGCACAAACATAAAGTTACCTTCGAACAATTTTACATGGATATTTATTTGATGGCAGTAAATAAATAACAATAACAATTAAACAAGAATATTTCTAATACACCAAGAATATTAAAAAAAAGGAAAAACAATATTTACAGTTGTTCACACAGGATTAACCTGATTGACCTGTTCCTGGACCATTTCTTTAACAACTGTAATAGATTACAGGAAGCCTCTGGCAGTGTTGCTGAATCTGCCCGAGCAAGATCAGACATGGATGGAGTGCTTCAACTGAGACCTGCGGTTTTTCTTTTCTGGTCGGCGAGTGGAGAATCACACAGGGTGGTCTGCAAAGAAAGCATCAGGATGCTTCCTCCTGCTGTCCACTGCATCGTCCATTCACTGGGTTTGCAGGGCTGGCTCACTCGACAGCTGCTACACCACTAAGATGTTTTCAGAAATATGTAAGCAGGAGATGGTGGATGCTATATTACTACTAGTATAATACTTGTAACTCTGTAGCAGACAACAGTTTGATAAGTGTAAAAAAAGAAACTAAAAGATTAGATTGTATAAGTTTCAAAGATATTTAGTTTATATATTTGATATAATACAGCACATGTTTATGACTGACCAGCCATAATGCAGTTACTGAAATTATCCATGAAATTAGCTAAGTAATTCCTAAATGTGTGTAGATTAAAGAAAATTATTTTAGCTGGATATGATTGTCTCTGATGAGCCTAAGGTACAAAACATGCCAGTGATGATGATAAAGTTTTTTTCTGGCTCATCGAGAATTAAAAATGTACAAATAAACTGAGCGACATTTCTGGGTCCATTTTAAAGTTGTCGCGCTGTGGCGCTAGCGACCGGAAAAACACGGAAGTAAGGGCAGACTTGAACAAAGGCTAAAAGGCTGTCCAATTTCACAGCCGCTCACTTCTGTCCTACCCGACCGTCGAATTCAGAGCATCCTTCCCCTGAATTTGGACACAGCCATGGATACAAGCAGATCATCAGTGATGCTGCCTCACAGTGATGACTCCTTCCACCTGCTTGCGTCTTCCTTCCTCCTTTCTTATTTCCTATCTGGCATCCTTGATCCTTGATTCCTCTCCCCAGCTCTTGTCCTCATGTTTTTGAGGATTTTCTCATTTCTCTAATTTGTCTCCTCTCTGTTGTCTCCTCTGTTTCCTGCCTTTGACCTGATTGCCTTTCATTTAAAAAAGTACAACATCTTGACATCCTCATATTTTAAACCTTCTTTTAAAGTTGACAAAACTCCATCATGAACAGTTTTGTTAAAGTCCACATACAGGAGCATCTTATGATGTCAGGTGTAACAGAGATAATGACGTGTTTCATATTTAGAGACATTTTTAAATCATTTCACAGCATAAATCAGTGTGACAGATGTCAGAGCTCACTCACAGGAGTCCTCCCTCCATGGTCTGTATATTCCAGCTGTGGCCACGCCTCTCTTCTAAGGTAAAAGGACTCATAAAGGATCCACCTTTGCATGATTCCAGCTCTTCCTGCAGCCTCCTCTCTCCTTCTGCCAGGAAGTCTGAAGGAACAAGTCTCAACAAACACACTGATATAAACTGAACTGGTGTTATTGTAAATAAAGTTGACTTGAATTAAAGGTCAGATGTAAAACCATCCAGTGATGTTGGATTTCTTATTTCCCCCCCAGTGTTCACACTGAGTTTCAGCTTTACATCTGTATAAAGACCTGAGGGCTGAACTATGAAGTGAGATTAATGTGTGAGTGAGAATCACACTGTATTAACCTGGCTAAATCACCATGGTAACTGATGCTAAATACAGAACCTGGGCAGGAGCAGGTTATTGTTAGGATCTGGGCTGGCTGGGTTTACTTTTCTTTATTGCTTTCCTATTCAGGAACAAGAGGACGGATGGGCGTGGCCATGGTGTGCTGGGTTTTCTTGACACACCTGAGGATGCTTTGGCTCAATCAGGCTGGTGTACTTGGGGAGCGGTGTGGCAGCTCTTCTTCTGTGTTTAGTGGTAAACAGTCATTTCTGTGTTTAGCTTTAAGATTAACTTTGTCGAGGCTGTAATCTGCACAAAGCCTGGAGCATAAACAGTGAAAGATAATACTCAAAGTCATGATACCTGTTATCTCTTACTGGGGTTTAGAGTTTATTGAGCCGGCTAACATACAGGAAAATCTGACCTTTGACCTTCCTTTGTATGCCTCTCTGGTTAAAAGTGCATCTTTGTTGATACTACTCAAGGAAAAGGACTGTGGTTGCAAATTTTGAAGCCAATATGATAACCTTATTAAGCCAATGATGTGGAGGTCCAGCTTTTCAGATCCATTTGAGATCAAATCACTCAAAAAGATCTGCTGGAAAAGAGTAGGATTCGTGAAACAGAGTTTAATACACAAAATCACATGAACAGCAAAGTCTTACATTTTACAGCAAAATAATAGCAGAAAATTAAAGTGAAGCGAGCCCCGGGGTGAAGAGCCTTTAAGCACAAACAGCTCCGACACACAAAATGACAGACAGGGAAAAAAAGCACCAGTATCCCCGGGCATCTCGACCCTCCTCTTTATATAGGGTAAGTGACCCCTCCTCGTGCTGTTGGGTATTTTCCATTCCTTGCTTTTTCCCTAATCTGTATTAAAAGGTCAACCAGCCCCTTTCTTTACTGTGAAAAGGTTGTGAAACCGGATTGGATTTTTTAAAATCATGATCACACTCTTTAAAAGTAAAAAAAACAAAAACTAGGTTAACTTATAGTAATAGTTTATAATATAAACTTATAATAGTTAAAATAAACTCTGCATTCTGTCAGAGAAAAAAAAAACTTTATTTGGAAAATACACAACTATCAGAATAACGTAGGCATGTTTTCTTTTAGAAAAAATAAATACACTGAACTGTCGAGCCTCTCAAGTTTAATACAAGAACTCCAAAAATAATAGCTAGTTCATCACAAACCAGCAAAAACGTCTGACATCAATTTTGTTTGGTTTGAAGAAGGTGTATGTTAGCCTCTAATCTGAGGCTAACATACACAGGAAGTTTTGACTATATTTATGAGTACGTGCACTGAGTGAGATTTCCACACATTTTTTGCCATCAAATATCAGTACCAAATCATGAACTAATTTCACAAGTCTTAGACAGGCTTTTTGAAGTTCCAGTAAATGGATTACATTGAATTAGACTTGCATACATTTACCTGCCTGTCAAAGGACTTGAGACACTTACTCATGTTGGTTGTATAAGTGGATCTTGAGAAAACTATAATGCCATAATCTGCTCATTCTTCTTTAATCTCTGACACTTCTGTCACATAACCTTCTGGCACTGCTCTGTAACTCTCAGAGCGCTGTTTCCAACATTAATCACTTTAATTGGGTCCTATTTGAAATTTTTATGACGCAAACTCCGGAAAACTACAGGTATCAAACATACTGCTAAGAGAAAACAATGAATCTTCCTGACAGCTTTGTCGGGTTCGCTGCCAGGGTTGGGCTGCTATACCCGTTACCCAAACTGGAGACGGGAAAAAGTGTCCCAGGTGGGCAAACTTTATTTACTCCTATAGATTAGAGATGGGAGCGGAGAGGAGAGGCTCCCAGGTGCCGCTCAGCAGGGCCGAGTTTATTTAACCCTTTGTTTAGACTAGTTACCTTTGGTCATAATACAGTCAAAGGTTACTTATTGATCCTTATCACTACATTTTAGACAGTATTGATCACATATGCTCATTCAACAAGTGGCACCAACTTTATTAATATACATGTGAATAATATTTGATCTAAAGGTGTGGGTCTTGTGATTTTAAACATGCAGGTTAAATGATAATCACAGTGATTCCATTATATAAACACTCCAGTGCAGATATTTATAGAGAGTACACAGATATATGTCATAAAAAATGCACAACAGGACCTCCCTCTTCCCTCTTCAGTGTAAGGTTAAAAAATTTCCCACGTGGGACTAATAAAGGTTTATCTTATCTTATCTGCTTCCACCGATGCACCTTCAGCATCATGGAGCACTGCATGGGAGCACATGTTGGGTGGATGAACCAACACAAAAACACTCACTGACTCTGAGATCAGAAATTCATGTATGTTTGTAACACAGTTTGACTTTGTGTCAGTAAATCTCATGAACAGCCTGAAGATGAATAAACTGTAGTTCAGAGTCACTGACAGCACAGACACACACTGTTGGTCTGAGTCTGAACATGATGATAATCAGAGAAATAACATCAGACTCTGAACATCCAGCTTTCTACAGCGTCTGCTGGATGTTCACCATCATTTATTTATGTTTGTGTCTGTCATCTGACTCACATTCAGGCTGTGGAGGCTGAAGACACAGAGCACAATACTGTCTCCTTTTTCTGTAGATGAAGACACAACCAACAACAACAGTCAGTCCAACAGATCCTCCTGTGTGACCTGCAGGTGAGAAACAGGTGTGAGGTGTCAGCTGTCAGGTAGGTGATGAGTGAAGAACAGAACAGAATCCATTTGCTCTTCAAACTGCTGTCAGACATTATCTACTGCACTCTGATCACATCACTCAGACCAGCTGCTTTCTACAAAGTCTCATCAACAACATCTTTACAAACCAACATCAACAACCAGGAAGCAGCTTCACCTCTGATCACACACACACTCAACTCTACTCACTCACCTGGAGGAACAACTGTCAGGTTGGTGCTGATGATTAGAGTCACAGGTCCTCTCACTCGCTGGACAACATGACACTTGTATGTTCCAGCATCATTAACCGTCACATCCTTCAGAATCAAAGACACGTCTCCATCCTTCATCTCTTTGTCCTGCAGATCCACCCGGTTCTTAAAAGATGGATGCTGGTTGTCTGGGACAAAGTGACCATCCTGGTACAAAAGCACATATTCATCTCTCAGGTCAGCTCTGCTCCACTCCACACCTATGATGTTGTTGTTTGGAGCTCGACATGTCAGAGTGGCGTTCTGTCCAGACTCAGCTGTGATGGTTTTGGGGCCTGAAAGAGGAAACAACACAGAGCAGAGAGGTTAAAGGTCAAAGTACAACTGCTCATTTCTGCAGCAGCCAATCAGAGTCACTTGTGTCAAACCTCATTTTTCACTGACACTGTTTTAAAAGTAGGTTCTATATGAAGGGTGTCTAATAAATAAGGAGCTAATTTTTAATATTAAATGCTTTAATAAAGTGTTTTGTCGCTCTGGAGTTCTCAGAAATGCTTCAATATCAGCGCCAGATCATTTTCAAAAGATTCCACAGTTTCTGCAGCTTCCACAGAACAACAACATGTGCTGATAATAAGTGAACATAATGTGTGAGAGAAAGCAGCCTCTCATTATAAGACACTGTGAGTCTCTGCATGCTGCCTTTATGGAGCTACAGCTGTTTGTATACACTGAACAAAACAGCCTCAGGGGGCGGGGTTAACGCTGATCGAGTCAAAACCATTGCTTTGGCCTGGTGGCCATGGTTTTAGTGGGCGCTCCCAGTGAAAATGCTTTTTTCCTCTTTCCTCCTTGCATAAAAAGATTTTAAATGTTAGTTTTAGTTTAAAATTAATGCTTAACAAAGTCTAACATGAACACCAGATAATAAAGAAAAGCGAATGGTTCAGTCTAACATTCGCTCCAGTGAGACATTAAACTTCAATAAAACTATGCAGTTATGAAACTTAACTTTAATCTGATCCAAACTGATTTGCTCAGTTGTAAATAAAACAGTGACGTAAACGTGACCCGACAGACAGAACCTGAGTGAATTAAGTCTAGTGTTTAATCACTGAGAGCTAAAACTCAGCAGAGGTTTTAAAGCTGTGTGCCAGTGACTGGTGATTGGACATCAGCTGCTGATAAAGTTGGTCCGTGGTTCGAGTGCTCTGTAGTTTTCTCAGTGTCCATCACCTCCTTTTAAATCCCGTTTGTCATCTTTAACACAGGTCAGTCACTCTGAATGAAACACAAGCTCCAGCAGCTCTGCGCTCAGGAAACAAAGTAGGTTTACTCATCTTGTGCAGAATATTGCACCGACATTGCGTTATATCAAGCTGCAGCTGCCCACTTTAAACTGTGACTATCACCAGGTAACGTGGGCGCTTCCTGAATCTGCAGCAGGTGTTAAACAGCTGAGAGGTGAGCAGGATGCATGCAGGTAAACTGAGGGTCTGTCGAGCTGATCGCCGGTGTCATGAGGTGACACGAGACCAGGCAGAAAGAGACGACTGTCCGGAGAATCTGCAGATCAAACATCTGGAACACACAAATCTAACTGGTTAACGTAAAAAACAGTTAACCTGGAACACCAGGGTTGTGAGCTCGGTACACTCTGTCAGCTGACTGTTAGCAGAGCTACAGACATCTCCGAAAACCTTGGAGCACTTTTGCAAACATGTTCTATGTTCACAACCTGACCAGACATGTGAAGATTACGCCAGCTAAAACATTATTAAAAGTATAGTTTGTGACAGAAAAACGGGGTATTTTAAAACTTGCACGGTAACCAATAAGATTATAGACAAGCTTAGGGCTGGGTATCGTCACTGATTTCTATAACTGATTTGATTCCAATTCAGTTCAATTTGAACTCAAACAGCCAGAAATATTATAATTCTGATAATTTATCAGTACATATCAATATTTTATATCTGTGTATAAAAACAAAGCTGGCACTTGTGAGACTTCATCAGAGGTGTAATCATCACAGCAGATGCCTTTGTGTCAAAGTAACTGAGATTAAAACAGAAGAACATGAAGGAGATTTTCCTGTCTATATATTTGCAGGTAAGCAGATACAAAATAGTACATAACTTGACCTTGATCTAAGGATAAGTCCTGTGGGATTATTATATTATCTTATGCCATGTTAGACCCCTAATTAAAGATTGTGAATTATTATATAGTTTTAGTTTGCATTATTCTCCTGAATTAGAAGAAGGTGATAACTATTATATTTGTTAAACTGATTTGCATTACATTAGACTGCTGATTTATTGTGAATGAATATTGTTTTATGATGCATTATACTGCTGAGGTATAAGAAATACTGTTTTCAGAGAGTCATCGCCTTATTTGTCTGATTAGAAGAGAACAGAACATGCTGCACAGGGAGCCGAGGTCATAACTTAGGCTCACTGAGAGAGAAAGAATGTGAATGTTTAGGCTTTTACGACTAGGTGGGGGCCACTAGAGGCTATAAGAGCTTGAGTAACCCTCCACCAGTTTGAGATTTACTGTGTCCATCTCCATGAATGTCTCCCCATCTGGATGGTTTATGCTCAAAATTGTTGAATTGTATGTAATAAAGAAATTGTTGATTGAACATTTATACACTGAGTATTGTCCTTCCTTCAGCCCAAAGATTGAAAGAATTGGGAGGATTTAACAACTTGGTGCCGTGTGACCCGGATCTTTGGCGTGCTGAGGAGGGGCAGATTTGACCTGTGGTGAGATCGTGAGGCGAGGCGAACAGAGGACCGGTCCAAATATAAAAAGGTAAGCACAGCCTGTTGTATTATAAATACCAAATGTGCATATTGGGTATTCCAAATTAATCTGTTCACTGAGTTACACGTATTTTTCACATTAAATTTGTCGGTGTCTGGTTTTCGGTGCGAGATACTAACATCATAAGTTGAGGCTGAATTCCAGTGGGTCATAGGAACTGCCTCTAGCAAGAAACTAATAACATACTACGTTGAGTCTAGTTGCAGCCCACGTTACCTTCCACATTTAACTTTGTTTAAGACTGGCTTCTGTGGCAATAAGATAGTAGAAAATTTCTAAGTTGCGGCCAAAAGGTCAGCATATGAAATATAGGTGAAATAGAGGCTGGCTTGTGGTGCGGTTACGCTTTGAATTATTTCTAAGTTGAGCTCAGAGGGTGTGTGTGTTTCTGCTCGTGAGACACGCTTTTTGTGTGTTTCATTGTATGAAATGACCATGGTGACAGTGACTGGTTAATGTGTGAATTGGAGGACACTAGTGTGAAGACGATATTTTGTGATCTAAGGTTGACGCCTAGTGGACCTGTGGAAATTAATTTTGTTCATGGTGTGGCAACCCCCCTGTCTGTGGACGCACAGGCCGGTCCAGCAGCGTCTGGTTAGCTGAGGTGGCGTCTTGGGAACTGAGGACTCCCGCATAGCTACAGAATAACACTGAAACTGCCGTGTAACCACGAGTTTACATTTATTCTGGAATAGAACAAGAGGATATTTTGACATCTAAGGTTGAGTTCTATATTAGGTAAAAAGGTTGTATTTCCTCATTTCAGTGGTTGAGATTGTTGATTGCTTTGTGCCTGTCCCCTGACGAGTGTGTGAAATTAAAGAGGAAAAGAGGGTAATTTGGAGCCACATAGAGATAGACGGGTGTAATTGGGTGTAATACTCTGTGGTGTAAAAAACGTGAGAGGTAAGTAGTTGGGTGAAACATGTTGGATTCTAATGCTGACATAGAGAAAGGAGAAATAAAGCGAGAGTGGAGAATTATTGAGAAGCAGAGAGAGGAATGTGTTGTGAGACTGGTGTGCAGTTTGCGCTGTAAAGGTGAGCATGTTGCCTGCTTGTCTATTTCACAGTGATGAAAACGATATTAAATAAATCTCTTAGTGTGTTAATACAGGGGGCTACGGACCTGGACCAACCGCCCACCACAAGCACAGCGGCCAGAGCAAAACGGTAGATTGACATAATGGGACCCATATGGGCAGAAATCTGTGCCATCAGAAACTGAATTTGAATAAGTTAAATTTGAATTTGAATTGCTCAGATTGAATCTGAATTGTAACTTGAATAAATGCTTTTGAAAACTGAATTTGAATTAGTCTAATTTGAAATTGAATTTATGGTTTGAAAATGAATTGATTTGCTTTGAAACTGCATTTTATCCTTTAAAAATTCAGCTCTCGAATAATTTCAGATTCACTTCTCACCATTCAGTTTCAGTTCTACAATTCAATTTCAGTTCCAAAATTCAGTTTTTTGGAACTTGCATCCGGTTCCGGTTCAAGCGCAGATTAATAGAACTACGTTTTACTAGTGGACCGAAAGTGTTACCGACGGGAATCTACAGCGTCTTGAGCTGAATTAAGACTTCAGAAGTCATTCGTCATGTCGAATGACCAGCAGATAAACTCTCAGGTTGGTAATAAATGTATTACATGTATAAGAACAAGCATCATGTTAACAAATGATAGCCGTACAGTAACTGTTACGCTTATTGTAGCTGTTAGCTAAAAACGCTAATTTAGCGTAGTTTGCCCTGAATTCAGCTTTGACAAACAAATATGATCGACTGTTTCTAGTAGAATTCCAAAGTTGTCATCTTGGACCCTGTCAGAGTACCCCCTCTGTATGCTTGCAGAGACCCCTACAGTAGGGAAACATGCAAAACAGTGTCCAAACCTTTGTATTTTAGCTTTATTTATGTCTTACACAGCATCCCAACTCTTTAGCTGACTTAATAACTTTAGCTAAAGTGAATAGTTAGTCTAATTCATTAGTGCAGCATTACTGGATCATCTCTGTTTGAAGTGATATAATGTGATATACAACTATCACTGTGTTTAACTACCATAATAATTCTTAGGGTACTGAGTGCATGCTTAATTAGATTTTTTATTTTTAAACATACTGCTCCATTAATATGTTTGACAGGCTGAAGTTGTCGGGTCACCTCCTAAATCGACCATCTTTTACAGGTGTTTTGTGCCAGAAATGGAGTGTCCACTGAAGACTGAAGATACTGAATCTCTACGCCTTGCCATTGATCCCTCTTGTGCCTTCATCTAGACAAGAGACAAACTTCACCACTCTCATATGCTCTGTACCTACATCACCTTCCCTGACAGTCGTAGCGTGGCTCATCTGAGGGTGAAATTATAAGAATGTGTTATTTTGCAAAGTGCTCTCTAGGGTTCCTAAATAAAATATGGCATTGAGGTCATTTCTTTTGAATTAATCCCTTCTTCTGAAATATAAGAACCTCTCCTGGTTTTGATGACACTTTGAATTTCCTTTCTGTTCCACTCCCAACCCCAAATAGATGCTGACAAGCTGACACAGTAACATGGAAGAGGGAAAGAAGTTGGAAAGGACTACTACAAATAAACCCAATGCCTAACAATGAAAAATGTAAAATAAGAACAATAATAATAATAAAGATAAAAGATAAAGTAACAAGTTTTTAGTTTCTTTTTTATTCCAAATGATCATCCAGATGTCTGTGACACAAACACCATAATGGAAGGCCTTAGTCATCACATGCTTAAACTCATATTTTTGCATATGCTGAACAGGCAGTCAGACATGCTGTAACTGTGGGGTAGAAAACAGCATGAACTCCATACAGCAGGGGTCTCAAACTCCAGTCCTCGAGGGCATGGAAAAGTTGCATGACACTTTGACCGTTGAGGACTGGAGTTTGAGACCCCTGTCATATGGAATATGACAGGTGTGGTTGAACTGCATGAAGACTCTGAAGTTTCTCTTCTCTTCTGGCAGGACAGGAATGTGGCCTTGTCCTGTGAGCCACTGTAAGGATGTACTTAGAGTAGAACTGGACTGTCACCAGCCTCAGGCTCTTCACCCTTTTCAAAGACAAAGCAGTCATTTAGATAAAATGTTAGATATTGTTTACCTGTAAATGCACAAAGTAAATTTAGAAATGTTATTATTGTCAAGAGTGAACAAGCACTGATAGTGTAATCTACAGCTGTGGCCAAACGTTTAGAGAATGAGAAGTGTTGTTTGCTTATTTACAAAGTTTGCTGTTTCAGTGATAGTTGTATATCATATTATATCACTTCAAACAGAGGTGATCCAGTAATGCTGCACTAATGAATTAGACTAACTATTCACTTTAGCTAAAGTTATTAAGTCAGCTAAAGAGTTGGGATGCTGTGTAAGACATAAATAAAGCTAAAACACAAAGGTTTGGACACCGTTTTGCATGTTTCCCTACTGTAGGGGTCTCTGCAAGCATACAGAGGGGGTACTCTGAGAGGGTACAAGATGACAACTTTGGAATTCTACTAGAAACAGTCGATCATATTTGTTTGTCAAAGCTGAATTCAGGGCAAACTATGATAAATTAGCGTTTTTAGCTAACAGCTACAATAAGCATAACAGTTACTGTACGGCTATCATTTGTTAACATGACGCTTGTTCTTATACATGTAATACATTTATTACCAACCTGAGAGTTTATCTGCTGGTCATTCGACATGACGAATGACTTCTGAAGTCTTAATTCAGCTCAAGACGCTGTAGATTCCCGTCAGTAACACTATCGGTCCGCTAGTAAAACGTAGTTCTATTAATCTGCGCTTGAACCGGAACCGGATGCAAGTTCCAAAAAACTGAATTGTAGAACTGAAACTGAATGGTGAGAAGTGAAACTGAAATTATTCGAGAGCTGAATTTTTAAAGGATAAAATGCAGTTTCAAAGCAAATCAATTCATTTTCAAACCATAAATTCAATTTCAAATTAGACTAATTCAAATTCAGTTTTCAAAAGCATTTATTCAAGTTACAATTCAGATTCAATCTGAGCAATTCAAATTCAAATTGAACTTATTCAAATTCAGTTTCTGATGGCACAGATTTCTGCCCATAGAACCACACCCAGCAAGAATCAGCAGCTGTGCAACGGACAGCAGCGAGGAGAGAATTAGAGGAGAAACTAAAGCTTTAAGAGTACACAAAATTGAGTTGAAATTTGGGGCCAATGGACTTGTGGAGGTTGGGAAGGCGTTCGGAGCATCGCAATAAAAGGAAAGGTGAAACAAAAACACACAAGTAGAGAAATGTGAGAAAAAGGCACCTTTGAAGGAAACGTCTTGTTTGGAAAAGAAAAAAAGCTAAGGCAGAGAGAAGCTTTGCTGGATCTGCAGCTTCACTGAACACACATAATATTAACCCGCCTACAAACGCACACACACGCAATGAAGAAACAGCTTACACTCACGAACACGTGAAGATTTTTCAGCAAGGTTAAAGCAGCGAAACTTAACATACACCTGTTGTTAAATGGTGAAGTTTATCCACTACTAACAAATAAACCCTCTGGGTTGCAGGACAACAACGTAACGTAAAAAAAAGAAAGACTGGTATGACCAACCAGTGATGAAACAATAAAGTTAGTGGTTAAGAGTCAAATTGTGAGATGCTTTCTGCTGATTGAACAACACAAGTGAGTTACTGCAGGAAGGAAAATTCCCTTTTGTGAGTTTAAACATGATCTTCAGAATTTCAACATGTACCTGTGTTGTCCTGTCAACTTGGTGGGCTATGAGTGATTATATCATGAAAAAGGAAAAAAAGGGGAGAGAAGGCTGACACAGGGCCTGGCCCGGTGATTCTCCCCTCTCTTTGTAACACAGCCAAAACAACATCATTTTCCTGTTCGTCTGTTTTTGTTTTGTTTTTTCTCCTTATGCTTGATTACAGGCTGCTTTGCCGGCCCTGTAATCAAGGAGCCGAGGCTGACCTGGACTCCTGCTCTCCCCTCTACCATCTTCGACGTGACCCTGACCAAACGCTGCAGCAGCTGGACCCACAACAACAACCTGAAAATGTCAACAGTGCTGCAGAAAGGATCTCATGCAGCAGAGACGGAGAGCGCTAAACCCAAGGCCCGTTTCACTACACGGGGGAAGTTTTCAGACAGCTTCAGCTGACAGAGCTGTGACGAGACGCCCAATAAGCCCGAATGAAAAGTGAGGCCGAGCAACAGAATGCTGACCTTGATAACTCTGCATTAACACTGTGCAGGGCAGTGATGGATCAACACAGATGATCAGGGCAGCAACAAAGGGCGTGACCGAGACGGGAGGAGCAACTGAGGTCAAAAGTATTGTCCTTCCTTCAGCCCAAAGATTGAAAGAATTGGGAGGATTTAACAGTCCCCAGCTTTACGGAGAATGTGGGAAAGTTGGACGCAAATTCCCATTATGTGTATTTAGTGTGTATTTATTGGTAGCAGTACAGATTAGCCATGAAGCTAATGATTAGAAACTAGAGCTAATTTGCCAGTTTGTGTGAAAACCTTGTGGCGCTGTAGTGAATTTATACCTGTCCTGGCTGTAATCACAGTAAATTAAGACTTGGAATCACCATATCTTTTGTTTGTGTTTATTTCATTTATTCTGCTCTAAGAAGTTTTGGTGTTTTGAGTTGAAACCAGCCAGACCACTCACTGTAATTGTCATGACCTCGGTGCCAACGATAGGGGATCCGCTATTCTCCATTGCTAAGGGAGCGGTCTGCCCCTGGGTGGCGACCTCCGAGCTCAAGCCTGCCCTCCTCACCTGCAATCAAAGGCAGCAGTTGTAAGAGCAGCAGTTGTAAGAGCAGCTTGGACCTCCACTCTTTACCAGATTGTCTGCCTTTCAATCAGCTATGCATCTCTTGTGTTTCTCTCGAGTCATTTCCCAAGCAATTCTGTGCTATGTTTAAAGTAACCGGCTTCCTTGCTGACCTGCCACACTCTCTCCGTGCTCACCTGGTTAGCTCCATTGCTGCTGCACTAATTTCTCCTGGCTGCTCACCAGTAAGGACATCAGCTGCTTCCTATCTGATTAAATAGAAGAGGGAACTCACCTTCCTACCCTCCTGCTCATCACCATTAATGTAGTGTGCCTAGCAAAAACTGTGTGAGACTGTCTACATATGTGTAACGATGTACTATCTCAATATATTTTCAGATTATACAGTAAAGGTTGACTCACAAAGCCACACTGGTTTCTTTTTTTCTTTTTTGCCTGTCCTGTCCAACAGCGTAGCAATCAATTGTTGTCTGAAGGCCAAAATAATGCCAGACAGATTTACTTTCCCAAGTGGACCATTATGGCATTAATGGTCCACTTGTAGGGGTGGGCGATATAAACGATATATGATAGAAACGATATAAATTTGGCCAACGATAGAGATTTTGACTATACCGCTCTACCGCGATAGCGCACGTTGATAATGTCATCAAGCTGCGCCTGTTTTGGTCGAAAGCATCGCAGTGGCTACAACCATTATCATCTGCAAATTATGGTGGGCGACAGTCATAGCAAAGAGATGAAGCACTTTTGAAATATGGGGAAAGCCAAAAACTGCGCTTCCTCCACTTCTGTAACATTGATTCATTAATGTTGAATTCTCTCACAGCTGTTCTGTTCCCACGTTGCAGTATATTAATAACTAACCTCGTATTGTGGATGAATAATCTCAGTTGTTCTCCTGACTGAAGTTTGGCCCGTGTATAGCATCCTGCTATGCGATTGCATTTGTCCCTGACCACCAGAATCCCTCACGTTAACTTTTATCGAGTGGAAAAAAAGTTGGCATTCATCCTCCAGCTTCACTGTGCTAATGTTATGCTAACATAGCTGTGTCGCTAGCAATCACGTAGCACAACATTATATACCAGGTAGTCCAACTTCATTAACCCTGCAAACGCCACTGCTGTTTAGTTTCCTGTCTTCATTTATGTTGGAAGTGGTAGCAGAGTGTGCCTTATAGTGTGGAAAATACGTTATACAGAAGAAAAGAATATATCGCGATATATATCGTTACCGCACGTGCTTCAAATTATATCGCGATATGGATTTTAGGCCATATCGCCCAGCCCTATCCACTTGATAGTCATATTTCATTAGATCTTTATTCTGATTTTTTATTTTGAGTTATTATAATCACAACAGACAAGACTGGGAAGCGGAAAAGAAAAAGAAGGATGAAAAGTTGGGGACAGAGGGATAAAGAGAGAGAGCGAAAAAACAGAGAATCTGTTTCAAAACCTGGCGAAAAAAAACAAAACCACACAGCAGAGAAATGACAGCAACAACCAACATATGCACAAATAAAAGTAAATAAGAAATATTAAATATTACTGAACAGCACACAGTAATAATGCAAGATATGTTTAGAGGCAGCAGCAACCAAGATACTGTCTGTCTGTGACCTGTATGTGTGAGCGATCGTGTTCATGAGTGTCTAATAGTATGTGGCGAGCACACAGCCCTGCCCCCCAGGACATGAAGCAGACATAGAGGAGACCTGCGCCCCAGACATCCAAAGCCCCCCCCCCCCCGGAACATAAGAGCCCCAGGTGGACCACCGCAGGGACAATTGCGGCCCCCACTCAAAAAAGAGCAGAGGAGAGCCCTGAAAGCGGGGTCATCCAGCAGCCACAGTGCAGAAGCCACAGGGGCCCCAGCGACGAGCCCACAGGCTCCACTGTGCACCAGAACAGATGAAGCCCCAGGCCCAGAGATCTGAGATCCAAGGGCCCCTCCACTCCCCAGCAGGGGTCCAGCAGAGCCAGAGGGGCCAGGCTCTGCCAACCAGCCACCAGGAGCAAATACCCAAGGACCCAGCCCAGACACTGAGAGCTTAATGCACCAGCGTGTGGATGCACCCACCACTGGCAGTGAGTGTGTCGGGGGGGGGGAAATAGACCCCCACCTCGGGGAGCCTAAGATGTTCTGAGAGAGGTGGAGTCTAAGACCTGACGGGACACATAGACATAGACAAACAGGCACACACAGACACAAGCATGCATTCCCACCCCTATGTTAGTGTTTTCAGTTTTGCTTCGCCCTGTCTCCTTGTATGTGATTTCTCCCAGCTGAGCTCTCCCCCTGTGTCTCATTACCTCGTTATCCCTCTGTGTATTTAAGCCCTTTGTCTTCTTCGGTTGGTTGCTGGATTATCTGCGTGTTATTCACTGCATTTCCCATGGTCAGGTTTTGATGATGCATGGTTCACATCTAAGGTCTTTAGTTTCTTTATTCTTGTTTTTCAGTTTTTCCCAGTTTAGGTTTTAGTTGTTTAGTCTTTCTCTCTTTTTGGTTTTGTTTGCATTTTGCTTTGCCGAAATAAAGGATAGTTTCCAGTTTAAATCCATCATTATCAACAGTGTGTCAAGAGGATCATTTTGATCTTTCTACATGCACACGTAAAAAACGCATATGTGAGTTGGAATCAGACCTGTATGAGTCTTATGTTTCTTGGCCTCTGGAGGGCGCTGACATGTCAGCTAAACAAGAGGGGATTTTTAAAAGTGGTCATGACAGTGTAGATTTCTGGCATTTGTGTAAATGCCACTGAATATTTCTAATAAAAAAAAAAAGAGTATGACACTTAAGTTAGACTTGTGTTTGTATCTGAACCACACCATGTTGTGTAGCTTTCTGGATTTTATACTTAATGGGCTACATATGTCATGATCCTGGGTCGGTGACCCAGTGTTTTTGGTGATTTACTTTTCATAGTTTAGTATTATGACTGTTGTTTTGGGTTTCCTAGGGTTTAGTGGTGTTCCCTCTGTTTGGTGTCTTCCCTGCCTTTGCATCCCCTTAGTGTAGTAGGTCTCTGTGTTTAGTCCGCGTCTCTGAGTCTGTGTCATTACATGTATGTGTTTCCTGTTTTACTTTGAAGGTCTCTGTCTTATGTCACTGTGTTCTATTTACGTTTCCCCTGCCTCGTCAGCTGTGATGTCTTCCAGGTGTGTTTCCCTCCTGCTTCCCATCCCCTGATTCCTGGCGTGTGTATTTATAGTGTGTGTTACCTCGTCCTCGTTGCTGGTTCGTCTGTGTTGTTCCCCTCGGTCTCCCTGCATCTTGGTTTCTGGTTAGTTATGTTAGTTTTTTTCCAGTTTAGGTTTTCTTAGTTCATGCTCAGCCTCGCCATTTCTGTTTGTATCCACTTCTGTTCAATAAATACTCACCTGCACCAGAGCTGCCGCATTTTGGGTCCTTTCTACAAACTCCACACGTCTGCCACACCGGACGTGACAACATATTTATTTATTATACAGGCTATACAGTGCATAAAAGCAAAATCCACATTTTCTATGTAACTGAAATCTTTAATTATCTGGGTTAAAGAAAATAAAGTTATAGACTATATTTATGTGAAACGTGTATAATTACTGCATTTGAATCATTTTAACCATGTATTATAATACATATTACAGGATGTAACACCTTCATATGTGTAATAAAAAAAAAATGGCTTTGCCACTTAAAAGAAAATTCTCAAAATCCACCCCTGAACACATTTTCACTTCTCAATTGAAATTATTATAAAATTCTAAATGTTTAAGAGAGGTTCCAGGTATTTAACCCTAAGTGGAGCTGCTTCTGTACTTTTGCTAAATCAGCAGCAGGTCTTAAACAGCTGACAGAAAGAACAGGATGTATGCAGCTCAGCAGCTCAGCAGCTCGGTGATGTCCAAGGAAAATGTCGGCTTGTCACAGAGACACACAGGTTCGAGTCCAGCCGGAGATTGAATGGTTATCTGTAGACAACATCTAGAACACATCTGTATGTCTAACCAGATCCAAGCAGTCACTGTAAAAAGCAGTTACCCTGGTAACAACGTAAACAGCGAACAGTGGTGAAAGTGTGAGTCTTTGAAAATGCGCAGCAGTGTTGTGTATCTGTGACTCGCTGAAAAAGCCACAGACGGAGCAGTGAGCAGACTCTGTCGATGAATGTGCTGCAGGAGCTTTCAGCACAACAACAAGCTGTACGTCTGATTTCTACTGATTCATGAAAGCCTCTAAACCAGGGGTATTAAACTAAAATTTGAGGAGGTCCAGTTGGAGAAAATCTTCTCAAGCAGAGGTCCAGGACATCATAATGTCTAACTTACGTTATGATTGTGATAGAGAAGCAACCTTTTTTTTTTTAATTTATATCTGAACGTATGAACAATAGACTGTCAAATCAATGAAAATACAAGTTAAAAACATTTCAACAAAATTTATTGTTAACGCTGAAACACACAGTAGGCCTACATTAGATATAGGGCTGCTGTTTAAAATGAATTAGAGAAAATAAATAAAATGGCTAAATTGTGCATCTTAAAACAAAGTGCTTAATTTCAGAAAAAAAGTTTCCCTTTTTCTTTACATTTTACATCTCGACTTAACAGTCTCAATACAGTTTCAACAGATAACATCAAAACATTTTAATAATTTTACAGTTTCTCTGTCTTTCACCCCCTTATATTCCACTTCCCCACTTTCTGTTGTTCAGTGAGAGAATTGAGCTTTAGTTTGCTCTACTAGGATTTTAAATTTGGGCTGGAATGGTGTCAGGGCCATTCTCATACACATGTGTAGGTGCTCATTGGTGAGCCTGGAACGATATTTAGTTTTTATTATGTTCATTGTGGAGAAAGCTGCCTCACAGCTGTATGTGGAGCCAAACATGGTCAAGATGTACAGGGCTACTTTCCTCAGATTTGGGAAAGCTGTCTCAGAGACCATTTGGGGCCAGAAAGTGGCAGGTTCAGTTCTTCCAAACTGCTCTTTCAGGGCCACATCTGCTTGGAGATCAATCAGCTGCATTTGAAGAGGCCCAGCATTTGCCCACTTGAAGTGCTGTGTGACTTCCTTTGAGAACCCTCTGACATCAGTGATGGCAAATGGGTTCTTTATGAACATGGTGAGCTGCTGTCCAAAGCTGAAGCTATCAAAACGTTTGCTGAAGTTTTCAATCAGCTTATCAACAAAGTCAACAAAAGAGGACACATCTCTCTGTCCCTGAACCTGTTCCTTCACTGTTGGGAAGTGAGCATAGTCTCCTTGCAGGTCTTCTTTGAACACTTCAAGTTTCCTCTGAAAGCAGCGGACAGCTGTCATCAGTTCACAAATTGAATTGTCCTTCCCCTGCAGCTTCAAATTCAGTTCATTCAGGTGTGAAGTGATATCAACCAAAAAGGCCACAATATCCATGTTTTTCCCATCATTTAAAAAGAGAGAAAAGTTTGTTGCTTTTTGACTTTCCAGCTCTTCCAAGAAAGCTCTCTTGTCCTCTTTCATTCTTGCTACAGCTCCTTTCTCTCTCCCCATCATAGCAGGGGCTCCATCTGTGGTTATTGAAACCACTTGGTTTGGCTCTATTCCTCGCTTTGTTAACATTTCCTTAATGGCCAGGTAAATATCCTCTCCTCTTGTAGTGCTGTGAAGGGAAGTTACACCTAGCAGGTCTTCACAGAACTCTTTCTTATCATTGTTGAAGAACCTTACATAAACTAACAGCTGAGCATTGTCCGACACATCAGTGGACTCATCTACAGCCAAGCCTACACATGGTGTCTTATGAATAGCTTCTTCCAGCTGGGACAGCACATCCTGAGCTAATATTTCACTTCTCTTTGTGGCTGTTGATGCTGACATAGGTATTTTCTTTATTTTGTCACAAAGCTCTTCTTTTTGTTTACCCTCAAGTAATGTTTCTGCTACTGCACTCATGCACTCTGTGACAACACCTGCATCTGCAAAGGGCTTTTTGTGTTGACCTAAAATCCAAGCAACTCTGAGGGAACATTCATGAGCACGTTGTTGGGCGGTGAAAGAACTGGTTAAGATCCTTGTGGATTGATCATAGTGGGCTCTGAGACTGCTAATTTTCTGGGACCTGAGTTCAGACTTGGGTGGGTATGATTGTTCAAAGGCTTTGTGCTTTGTCTCATGGTGGCGTTTGACATTGCCACTTTTAATCAGTGCCACTGTTTCTGAACATATGAGACACACTGGTTTGCTGCTTGCGGCCGGAAGAATGAACATATATGCGTACCCCGCCTCTCGCCCTATGACAGCTGGGATAGGCTCCAGCGCCCCCCGCGACCCTGAAAAGGGGAAGCGGATGGATGGCATTCAGTCTTGAAAGTTCTATTTTCGGTGTCTACTTTTCTCTTTTTTGAAAGCGCCATAGTTGTTTTACCTCTTGTGACTCCCGCTCACGTCTTGTCTCCCTGTATCGTTAATCGTCTCGCTTGTCATTGGCCTCTCACCGTCTCTTTCCTCTGTCTGTCTGTGTTCTGTCTGAACTCAGCGTTGCGATCGCCTTGAATGTGCAGATGTGATTGGCTAAGTAGTGTCACGTGGGTGGCTTAACTCGCACACAATTGGTTTGTATGTTCCCTGGTCTAATACAATGTAAGGTTACCGCTTAAAATTGAATCGCCCCGTCAAAATTAAATATAATTTAATATTTTGTTAACTATAGGTCCGGGTCCATATAGGATGGCGACTGGGTCCGGACTCGGACCCCGGTCCGCCTGTTAGTGACCCCTGATCCTGATAACGAGCAAACACCCCTGTTTTCAACTTTACTGCTGAAACGCGCTCAACCACGGAGTGACGTCAGCCGCTGCTCGGACTCCCGAGGTTCTTGAATGCACCACAAACAGCGCAGAGTCCGAGTGAGCTTCTGAAAGTCAGATCTGATGTAGTCAGTATATAAAGTCAGGCTCTGTTATTGACTGAAAACAGCGTGAGACTCAGACATTTAGAACAAACTAAGAGTCGGATCAGCACAAATACTGACACAGAGATGGCTGCTGGCACTGCGCTGCTCTGCTGCACTTTGCTGTTTGTCCTTGTCTTCGTCTCTGCAGGTGAGATTGAACTAAACTGAGGTTCTCTCTCAGATAATAAGAAGTACAGGAGGATTATTTTCATCTGGATTCAGTTTGTCTGTGTGTGAAGGAGACACCAGGCTGGGTGGACACTTAACATCTGTAATCCAGCTGTGACAGAGACAAAGAAGTGTAATGTGTGTGTCAGTGTGATGTGTTGTAGTGTCAGGAGTCAGGATGCAGCTACAAAGCTTCTTGTTCAGTGTATACAAACAGCTGTAGCTCCATAAAGGCAGCATGCAGAGACTCACAGTGTCTTATAATGAGAGGCTGCTTTCTCTCACACATTATGTTCACTTATTATCAGCACATGTTGTTGTTCTGTGGAAGCTAACATCTTGTAGTTTCTGACACTTTGCATGTTTAGCATGAGGCTAAAATTCCCCCTCAGTGGGTCACTGGTGACCTGCTGGATGTTCAGAGGTTCATTAAATCCAACATGACTAAAAACTCAAATGTCAAAGGAAATAAACAAAATATTTAAAGTCAATCATTCTGATCATAATTGTACTTTGACCTTTTACCTCTCTGCTTTGTATTGTTTCCTCTTTCAGACCAGAAAAACATCACAGCTGAGTCTGGACAGGACGTCACTCTGACATGTCGAGCTCCAAACAACAACATCAAATTTTTAAAGTGGACAAAAGTTTACCTGCAGTCAGAAGTTGTCATTTTGCACTGGGATGGTCACTTTGATCCATTTTACCAGCATCCATCTTTTAAGAACCGGGTGGATCTGCAGGACAGACAGATGAAGGATGGAGACGTGTCTTTGATTCTGAAGGATGTGACGATTAATGACACTGGAACATACGAGTGTCGTGTGTTCATGGAAGATACATGGCGATGGATGTCCATCAGCATCATCTATCTTCATGTTGATCCTCCAGGTGAGTGAGTAGAGTTGAGTGTGTGTGTGATCAGAGGTGAAGCTGCTTCCTGGTTGTTGATGTGTGTTTGTTGTATGGATGAGCTGGTGGATGTCAGAGGTAGACAGATGTTTCTCCAGCTGTTGTCTTTGTGGCTGGTAGTCTAGAGTTGTAGAGCAGCATTGTTTGGTTAGAGCAGAAACAAAGACATTTATGAATCCGTCTCTTCTTCTCTTGCTCTCTAACTCGTCTGTAAACATGTGTGGGGAAACTCAATGTTAAAGCCTACAGCTGGAGGGGGAGGGGAGGGGTGAAGCTGGTGGTTGTGAGTCTGTGAAAGTGAATCCTGCCGGTGCCATAGCTGCTGAAAACGTACTTAGTGCAGACACAAAACGTCCATCAGCTTCAAAGTGTGTCAGAAAAATGTCCACATGGTGACTGATGGATGAGAGAGGTCCCATTGTTGTTGTTGTGCACAAATCATTGAACAACACAAACACTTAGAGCTGCTTTCAGTGCTGCCTGTTTTGTTACTGCACACATTTCTGATGGTCCTACAGTCCAACGTAGCAAACATCTCCCTGAAGCCTCTTCTTAGAGACCAAAGGTTGGATCAGAGCGAGCAGCTGAAAGGACACATCTATGAATGCAGTCAGAGACTTTCTCACAACCTCACACTTCATCTGGTCACATTTACACTCAGGCTTAAACTCATGCTTTCTGTTAGTCACTGAAAATAGAAACAGAGTCACACTGGTTCTCAAAAGAAATCAATATTAAATGAATATATAATCAGATCCTCATTTGCAACAATGTGGATACCATCATGTCATCTTTGGCTCCTCCAGCTGAGACACACAGCCCCTCCCCTCACTAACAGCTGGATCACTGTCACAGGTGACACACTCATCTGTTTCTGCAGGTTTCAACATCACAATGTGACGACAACTTAATGACTGTGTTTGCTTTATTTCAGAGAAACACACCACCACACCTCCACCTACATCCACACCTCTTCCTGGTTCTACCTCCATCACTCTTCCTCCATCACTCTCTCCTCCTCTTCTCTCTGTGCTGTTGCTCATTGGGTCAGTCTATGTTGTGGTTCTACTGGTGTTACTGGTTCTGCTGGTGAGACGATGTGTTCACAGGAAACTTGAAGGTTTGTACATATTCATTCTTATTCATCGTGGTATTTTGTTTCCATTCTGTCATCATAATTTGGTCCATTTAGATTCTTAAATCATAAAAGTGTTTACTTTAACTCATTTCAGCAGATGGAGAAGATGACATCACCAGTGACATCACATACAGTGTTGTGAAAGCATCAAATCCTCAACACCCTCCAGTCAAAGAAACCAGAGATGGAGGTTTGTGTGTTCACCCAGGTGTCATCCACATACCTGAACCAATGACTTGGTGGTGTTTCAGGGTAGGATAGCAAAGCCCTCTTTCCCACGTCTTCCATATACAAGTTGCCCACAATGGGTGAAACTGGGGAGCCCACGGCACACCCACGTTCCTGCCTGTAGAACTGACCCTTGTATATGAAACAGGTGGAATTAAGACACAGTTTCAAAAGCAAGCACACCTGGTCCAACAGCCTTGTCTTGTTCTAACTGCTTCAGACAGTCTGTCACCCTCGTCCTGTGACCACTTCCTGGGTCTCTTTCAGTCTTCAAATATAAAGTTTTTACAGCTTATAGATTTTAAGTTCTGCTCCAATTATTTGGGTAAAGATAATAAATACACAGGTCAAAGGTCAGAGTCACATGAGAGACAGTGCTGTCACTGAGCTACATGTGTCAGAGCTCAGATGAGGCCCACACATGTGTGTTATCTGTTGTTGCTACACACAGTTAAGATATGGAACATGTGAACATGAGACATATGAAGAGACTGAGCAGATAAAATGTCCTTTATATCCATCAGTGACTTTTTATTCTTTTAAACTTGTGCTGCTTCTTTTTGACTCGAGTTAGTGTGACACTGATGGAGCTTCTTGCTGCAGTGTGTTTGGGTTTGGCTGATAACACTGGTCATGCATGTTTCCTTCATGCTCTGTGGTAAAAGTGCATCAGTCTGCAGCTCTGTGGCCGCCCTTCTTCTTTTTCTCAGAAACTTCCTCATTCCTTTGTGCTCGGTCTGTTTCACAGCAGAGATGTTAAGATTAATAATATAAACTGTGAAAAGCTGCTGCAGTTTATAAAAACACACCATTTAATGTTTTTAAAAAGTATAAAAGAACAGAATGAAATGTCTCCATCGCTGTAGTGTAATAATATCACAGCACTGTTGCAGTAATTTTAATGTGTTTATTGTACAGAGACTGATTCAGCTGTGATCTACTCAGCAGTGAGAACTGAAGACGTCCGTTATGGACAAACAACCATCAGAACAAGGAGGCCCAGGTACAGCTGCTCTTTATCTTTGACTGTGGACAGAGACAAGCTAGCTGCTCATCTTGTTTACAGCCATCATGCTAAGCTAAGATAATCTGTCAACACAGTAGGAAAAAAAAGGACAAACGGAGACTGACTGAAAGAGGAGTAACAGTATACACAGAATCTGTGAACAGCATAACAGACTTACTGAAAATCAACTATTGCATAATTCTTCTAGCATTTTTCCATCAAATACTTAAACTCAGGGCTCAGACTTGTGAAAGATATCAAACTTCTCATCTTTCTATCAGGAAAAAAAAGGTTTCTTTTACAGTTGACCTGTTCCTTTAAAGAGATATGGAACAGACTGTCAGTTATAGTGTGGTCTTCCTACTTATCTGGACACAATGCTTAAAGTCAGCAGATTTTATTCAAGTGAATTCTTTCATCTCACTATTCCCAATTCAAGTGCACAATCTTAGATAGTCAATAAGCAGAGAAAGTTGTAAATCAGTTTCATCTCAACAGATGCACTTTAGGGACAACAGTAGAAAAACCCTCAAAACACGAATGGTTTTACAGCTGGAGGCGACTGACATGTTTCCCTTGTTGTGTTTTCTGACTTTTTTTTTCACTAGTTTTGCATTTGGCTAGGGTCGGAGTCAGAAATGGTAGGATGAGGCAACACCTGGACCTTACCGAGGTTACACAGATCGTTCGACTGCCACAAGGTCTGTTCTGTTTGCCAGCACAGTCTGAACATGGAGGAGATTTCAGGAGACATGCAGTAACACTATCAGAGCTGGACAGGGTTGTAAAAGGTCTTTCGCCCATAAGCAGGACCAGTATCTGTTCAATTGTGCAAGGAGGGACAGGATGAGCACTGCCAGAGGAACAAAATGACCTCTAGCAGGTCACTGGTGTGAATGTCTCTGACCAAAAAGCCAGAAACCAACTTAATGAGGGGGTGCCTGAGAGCCGATGTCCTCTAGTGGGCCCTGTGCTCACTGCCTGGCACAGTGGAGCTCAATTTGCATTTGCCACAGAATACCAGAATTGGCAGGTCCACTTTAGCCGCCCTGCTTGGCAGCAGGTTCAAGCTGAGCACAGGTCTGAAGAAGACTTTGAGAACTTTACGCTGCCTTTAACATTATGACTAGTTTGGTGGTAGGTTAGTGATGGTACTGACCCTTAACCATGGAGGGAAGCACAGACCTCTACAGGCTTGGCAACAACACTCTGACTGCTAATAGAATGAAATCCTCGACCCGTTATCAGACCCTACTCTGGTGCAGTGGATCCTGGGTTCTTCATGTGGCAACACTAAATCTAAGAGAATGAAGGAACTGATACCACTGACTGGCCCACATTGCTCACCTGACCTAAACCCAACAGACCACCTCTGGATGTTATATTTATAGAATCGTTTATAGAAAATTCAGTCGATTTTCAAATTAAAGCACCAGTGCAGGCAAAGC
Source organism: Mchenga conophoros (assembly GCF_057382185.1). NCBI lineage: Eukaryota > Metazoa > Chordata > Actinopteri > Cichliformes > Cichlidae > Mchenga > Mchenga conophoros. Next base: position 37,475,075 of record NC_140528.1, read on the forward strand.
TCTCTGAACTCTGAATCACACCCAATGAGATTTCAACATGCAATTAAAGTGTGAGCAGTATGGAAGCTCTGTGGTTTGTGTCTGAGCTGGTTCTCAATAAAGTCTGAACTGGGACTGTGTGTGATGCAGAGAGGTGGAGATTGGAGGTCTTGATCGAACTACAAAGTTTGTAATCATGTTTCCTGTTGTTTGAACTGTGTGTGTTTGTGTTCAGACTTTAAACCAGAGCCAGACATCGTCTACTCTTCACTGAAGTAGTCCACCAGTTCAACCACTGACGTCCAGCTGCTGGTCTCTAACTGGTCCCCCCAGCACCTCAGACCAGAGGACATCCACATGTTACAGATTTTTATATGTTTCATGTCTTTTTATCACTGAATTAGACTCTGATGACCCAGAACTACTTACTGGAAATCTGTTCATTGACTTGATGTTTGTTGTCTTTTGTTCCTACAGCAGTTTCTCTGCAGGATTAATAAACTTTTGCTCTCAGATGTTTTCCTCATGTGGTTCTGTGGGTTTCACAAAGACGCCTGATGCAGAATTTGATTTGTTCTGGTTTGGTTGTAGCAAACCGTCAGTTCCTGCTATGAAGGCCACGTGCCTTCATAGCAGGAACAAACATTAAACCACAACCACAGACTATAAACAGCACAAGCATCATTCAGTGTGAGTGTGTGAGTGAGTGAGAGAGAGAGAGAGGCCACAGGCAAATGGGAACCATTAAGAGGCCAGTAGCAAAACCTCCAGAGACTAGCATGAGTACTGAGAAATCATCATGGAAGGACAGGCTCCTGCACAGTTTGTACCACCAGCAGATACAAGAAGTGGCTGACATCCAGCAATCCTACCAGTTGCCAGACAAAGCTGGACTGAAAGACAGCGCAGAGGCACTAATCATGGCAGCACAGGAAAAAAATAATCGTCACATCCTTCAGAATCAAAGACACGTCTCCATCTTTCATCTGTCTGTCCTGAAGATCCAACCCGGTGTTCTGGGAATCCATACTGCCTCACAAACCATCCTACCCATTGTTTCTACACATACGCTGCACATGTGCACAACACAAAACCCAAATTTACTTCATTTTTTTTCACCCACTGTGAATATTTGTTATGGTTAGGGGTAGGTTCAGTCAGAAGTCACTGTCAAATTATAATACGGGTAGGACGATTTGCCAAAGTACGACAGTTTCTCAGAACACCGGTTCTTAAAAGATGGATGCTACACTTCCAGATCAAAGTGCTCATCCCAGTAAACAAGAACATATTCAACTCCCAGGTCAGCTCTGCTCCACTCTAAAATGATGATGTTGAGCAGCGAGGTTAAAGGTCAAAGTACAACTGTTCACTTCTACAGCAGTCAATTATAGTGTTGTGTCCTGTAATGTTATACACCATATTGTGAGGGTGGTGTCATAAAAAAGTGGAGAAAAATGCTGTCGGAGAAAAATAGAGTTTGGTTAGCGAACTTGCTAAATTTGCTATGTACCTTTATGTGCTGCATTCATTAAAGAGGCACTTGTTCCTTGCTGAGGACTTGTTTATTACTGACCACCATTACACATAGTGAGAACACACACACACTAAATGTGTGTATGTAACAAGCACAAGCAGCCTCTCATTATAAGACACTGTGAGTCTCTGCATGCTGCCTTTATGTAGCTACAGCTGTTTGTATACACTGAACAAAAAGCTTTGTAGCTGCATACTGACTCCTGAAACTACAACACATCACACTGACACACACATTACACTTCTTAGTCTCTGTAACACCTGGATTACAGATGTTAACTCCACCCAGCCTCGTGTCTCCTTCACATAAAATCCCGTTCACATTTACAGAAAATCGTTACATCATAATCACAGTTTAATCTCTGTGTGCAAAGACACCAACAAACAGCAAAGTGGAGCAGAGTGACGCAGTTACAGCAGACATGTCAGTGTAGTTCTTACGGCTGATCTGCCATCTTGATTATTATTTCACTAGCAGGGACCACTCCCTTGGTAACGATGAGCAATGAAGGATGAAGAAGTGTGATTAGTGCTGCTGTTTGGGGAAGGCCTTCAAGGGGACTGGCAATGGCTCTCGGGCCCCCAAAGACGGCATCCCCTGCAGGAGGAAAGACTGGGCATAACGGAAGTTTTGGAGAATTTTGTGAATGTATACCAGGTAGGCTTGTGATGACCATCGACCCAGGAGCTTAATTGAGTGGTCAGGGATTCTTTTGTGGGAGGGAGAAGTCGTGACGCCAGTGAGGAAGGGATGGCCAGAGAAGTGATTTGGAGGAATCCCGGAAGACGAGGACGCTTGGCGAAAGTGTGAGAGGGGCCATGTCCTGATTGGGGCGTGGCCAGTGTTGCGTCTGGTTCAGTTTGGGTAAGAAGGAAAAACAGCCGAGTCCGTGTAGGTGACAAACATAGTGATTTTATCACACACTTCTAAGACAGAAGCATGGGAAGACAAGCGTACAGCCACAGATCTCCAAAGAGTGGACAGCTCCCCCTCCTTATATAACCCATGATGACGTCACACAGTCAGACCTTACTGGAAATGATAACAGTTTGGGCCTGTTCAGAGAGTTTACCTAATATGGACATCAACTGCTAGTTGTTAGAGAAAAACAAGTGTGTAGTACATTGTGCATTTTGTGAAAGTGTATCTATCAGAAAACTGTCCTCAGACGACCCTCCTATTATTACTAAGTGTGTAGGTGAACGTGCGTGTGTGTTACATAAGTGCGTGCATGTGATTACAGGCCGGCGTACGTGCAGAACTACACGCAGGCGGGCCGGGCCCAACAGGACTGGTGGGTCTGAATGGTGTGACTGCACTAAAGTGCAACAACTTTATTGATACCAAGAATGATACAGAACCTCACTGAACAGTCAGTGTGCATTAATATTTGCTCAAAGTAACACAGATGTAATTAAAAGGTTATTCTATCAACCGATTTAACAATGGTAAATGATTAATCAATGATAACTGATTGTGAGAATACAAAATAAAATATCTCCTGGTCACACCAGATTCGGTGATGAACAGAGGATCTGAAGATAAGGTTTGCTGAGATTTTCTGAGGTCAAGGTAGAGGGTTAGTTATTCGAAGGGTCTTAAAGGAGAGTTTATTTTGAAGTAGTATGTAGGCGTGGTGCTGCCCGATTGATTGGTTTGCTTCGTTTGAGGATGAAAATGGAGCAGTCTTTGGAGGCTGGGTGGATGGCACTCATGCACAGGTGAAGAGTCGGATGGAACTTCAAGGATGAGGAGGTGAGCGTAAGGCCGAAGAGGCGAACAGGAACATGGCTTTGAGTGTGCGTGCCAGGAAGTAGTCGCTATACTTCAGCCGGAGGGTAGAGATGCAGCGATGCAGAAGATCTGAAGTTAGGGGTAAGCGGTGTAGGGTCGTGGCAGGTGACTGACGCTGGAGACTTTTGATGAGTAGTGATATCTGGAATGACGTAATGGTTGGGCATGGTGAACCTGTGAGCAGTTTGGCAAGGAAATTGATGCCGCTTTATGGAGGGAATGTTGATGCTCTCGAACCAGAAGGCATGGATATGAAGCTGGAAACTGTTGCGATGTCGAATGACGGGAAGGGCAGGTTGGAGTTTTGATGCAATGAGCTTGCTACGAGGCTATTTAAAATTGCTTCTTGGGAGATGCTGATGAGTTCTGCGATGCTGGGGTTTAGATCTCGAATGTCGTGGCTGAAAATGGAGGAACTGGGGTCGGAGCTGCCTCTGCATGGGGCGCCAAGGCTCTGAATGTCTGGAGGGAGATAGGGAGTCGGCAATGGAATTGAAGTGGCCTGGAATGTGTTCTGCTCTGAATACGGTTTCTCTCAGAGTCGTGTATAATGACAGGTTCACTTCACATTTGTGTGAAAAGAAAAGGTCAGAATACATTTCTCGTTTAACATACTGATCAAAGTTTTAGTTTGATTTACATTTTTAAGGAAGAATAAAGTTACTGTTAGCACAAGCACACAAAGAAAGCAGAGCTTTAGCTTTAGCTCCCTACATCACCTTTAAGCCTGGATGTTGAGGCTTTTGCTTCCTCTCAGCTGTGATGACATCTCTGTCTGCTCCATCTCACCCAACATCATCCATCTGACCTGATGCTACCTGACAAACTAAAGATAAAATATTAAATTCATTTTGCATCACTTACATTTAAAATACATTTAAGGTGGATTTCTTAAAAGGGAAGGGACTGACCTGACTGTTGTGTCGAGACAGGTGTGAAGGGAGTTAAATCCAGTCTTATACTACGGACGTGTTTGGTTTTGGTCTGTAATACGTTGAGTTTATTATCTATAAGTTAACATAGCAAATCCTCCATCCAGAGGCTAAAGTGATATCAGAGCTAGACTACTTTAAGTGGAAACAGATGATCGTCTGAGCCTTAAATGAAATAAGGTTAAAAAGAAATGCTGCTATCGACAGTGTGAGGCAGTGAGCTCTGTTATACCATATTTTTTAATTTTCTTTATTATTATTATATTATAGTGTTATTACCTTCCTGTTACTTCATAATAGGATGACACTTAATGGTAAAAGTCTTGAATAGTTTTGAATTTATTTTTCCATGATCACATTTCATTCAATCACTCGTGGACTTGTATGAATGTTACATGTATTATTTTCACCCGTGGATTTACAGACACTGTGTGAACAGTTTTCATTTTATCCAAAGTTTTACTTGATGTCCAACTGATAAAATCACTGACAGACAACAGAAGCAGGAGCTCAGAGAGAAATTCAATTCAACTTTATTCATAAAGAGACAAATCACAACGTTTGGTTTTATTTTACAGAAACTTCAAACTAAACCAAATTCAGGACGTGTATTAAACCTGCAGCTGATCCCTGTCTGCTGTTCAATTCAATTCAATTCAATTCAATTTTATTTATATAGCGCCAAATCACAACAAAAGTCGCCTCAAGGCGCTTCATAGATACAGAGAAAAACCCAACAATCATATGACCCCCTATGAGCAAGCACTTTGGCGACAGTGGGAAGGAAAAACTCCCTTTTAACAGGAAGAAACCTCCGGCAGAACCAGGCTCAGGGAGGGGCGGCCATCTGCTGCGACCGGTTGGGGTGAGAGAAGGAAGACAGGATAAAGGCATGCTGTGGAAGAGAGACAGAGGTTAATAACAGATATGATTCAATGCAGAGAGGTCTAGTAATACATAGTGAGTGAGAAAGGTGACTGGAAAGGAAAAACTCAATGCATCATGGGAATCCCCCGGCAGCCTACATCTATTGCAGCATAACAAAGGGAGGATTCAGGGTCACCTGGTCCAGCCCTAACTATATGCTTTAGAAAAAAGGAAAGTTTTAAGCCTAATCTTAAAAGTAGAGATAGTGTCTGTCTCCCGAATCCAAACTGGAAGCTGGTTCCACAGAAGAGGGGCCTGAAAACTGAAGGCTCTGCCTCCCATTCTACTTTTAAATACTCTAGGAACAACAAGTAGGCCTGCAGAGCGAGAGCGGAGCGCTCTAATAGGGTGATATGGTACTACAAGGTCATTAAGATAAGATGGGGCCTGATTATTTAAGACCTTGTATGTGAGGAGCAGGATTTTGAATTCAATTCTGGATTTAACAGGAAGCCAATGAAGGGAAGCCAAAACAGGAGAAATATGCTCTCTCTTTCTAGTCCCTGTCAGTACTCTTGCTGCAGCATTTTGGATTAGCTGAAGGCTTTTCAGTGAGTTTTTTGGACATCCTGATAATAATGAATTACAGTAGTCCAGCCTGGAAGTAATAAATGCATGAACTAGTTTTTCAGCGTCACTCTGAGACAGGATATTTCTAATTTTAGAGATGTTGCGCAAATGGAAGAAAGCAGTCTTACATATTTGTTTAATATGTGCGTTGAAGGACATGTCCTGGTCAAAAATGACTCCAAGGTTCCTCACAGCGTTATTGGAGGCCAAGGTAATGCCATCCAGAGTAAGAATCTGATTAGATACCATATTTCTAAGATTTTCAGGGCCGAGTACAATAACCTCAGTTTTATCTGAATTAAGAAGCAGAAAGTTAGCGGCCATCCAGGTCTTTATGTCTTTAAGACATTCCTGCAGTTTAACTAATTGGTGTGTGTTATCTGGCTTCATGGACAGATAGAGCTGGGTGTCATCTGCATAGCAGTGAAAATGTATGCTATGTCTTCTAATGATGCTGCCTAAGGGAAGCATGTATAATGTAAACAGAATTGGTCCTAGCACTGAACCCTGTGGAACTCCATAATTAACCTCAGTGTGTGAAGAGGACTCTCCATTTACATGCACAAACTGGAGTCTATTAGATAGATATGATACAAACCACTGCAGTGCAGTACCTGTAATACCTACAGCATGTTCTAATCGCTCTAATAGGATATTATGATCAACAGTATCGAACGCTGCACTAAGGTCTAGCAGGACAAGCACAGAGATGAGTCCACTGTCAGAGGCCATAAGAAGATCATTTGTAACCTTCACTAAAGCTGTTTCTGTGCTGTGCTGAGCTCTGAAACCTGACTGAAACTCTTCAAATAAACCATTCCTCTGCAGATGATCTGTTAGCTGTTTGACAACTACTCTTTCAAGGATTTTTGATATGAAAGGAAGGTTGGAGATTGGCCTATAATTAGCTAAGACTGCTGGGTCTAGAGATGGCTTTTTGAGTAAAGGTTTAACTACAGCCAGCTTGAAGGCCTGTGGTACATAGCCGATTATTAGAGATAGGTTGATCATATTTAAGATCGAAGAATTAATTAATGGCAGGACTTCTTTGAGCAGTTTTGTAGGAATGGGGTCTAAAAGACACGTTGATGGTTTGGAGGAAGTAATTATTGAAGTTAACTCAGAAAGATCAATTGGAGAAAAAGAGTCTAACTTAACATCAATGGTACTAAGAGTAGCTGTAGATAATATTACATCTGTGGGATGATTATTGGTAATTTTTTCTCTAATGATAAAAATTTTATTTGTGAAGAAGTTCATGAAGTCATTACTAGTTAACGTTAAAGGGATGGTTGGCTCAAAAGAGCTCTGACTTTTTGTCAGCCTGGCTACAGTGCTGAAGAGAAACCTAGGGTTGTTCTTATTTTCTTCAATCAGTGATGAATAGTAAGATGTTCTGGCTTTGCGGAGGGCTTTCTTATAAAGCAGCAAACTATTTCTCCAGGCTAAATGATGATCCTCTAGATTTGTGACACGCCATTTCCTCTCCAGATTACGAGTCATCTGCTTTAGGGTACGTGTTTCAGAATTATACCACGGAGTCAGGTACTTCTGATTTGAGGCCTTAGTTTTCACAGGAGCTACAGTATCCAGAGTCGTACGTAGTGAGGAGGTGAAATTATTAACAAGATAATCGACCTCTGTTGGGGTAGCGTTCAGATAGCTACTCTGCTCTGTGTTGGTACAGGGCATTGAAGATGATAACAGTGGGTGGATTATATTCTTAAACTTAGTTACAGTGCTTTCAGAAAGACATCTACTTTGATAAAGTCTACTCTTCACCGCTGTGTAATCAATTATTGTAAAAGTAAATGTTATCAGGAAATGATCAGACAGCAGAGGGTTTTCAGGAAACACTGTTAAATGTTCAGGTTCGATGCCATATGTTAGAACAAGATCTAGAGTGTGATTAAAGTGGTGGGTGGGTTCTTTTACATTTTGAGAGAAACCAATTGAGTCTAATAACAGATTAAATGCCATGTTGAGGCTGTCATTTTTAGCATCTACATGGATGTTAAAATCACCCACAATAATTATTTTATCTGAGCTCAGAACTAAATTAGATATAAAGTCTGAGAAATCAGACAGAAACTCTGTGTAAGGCCCAGGTGGACGATAGATGATAACAAGTAAGACTGGTTTCTGAGTTTCACAGCTGGGGTGGACAATGTTAAGCATCAGGCTTTCAAATGAATTAAAAGTCTGTCTTGGTCTTTCATTAATTAATAGGCTGGTGTGAAAAATTGCTGCCACACCGCCCCCTCGGCCTGTGCTTCGAGATTTCTGGTAGTTAGAATGGCTCGGGGGTGTTGATTCATTTAAACTAACATAATCATCCTGCTGCAACCAGGTTTCTGTAAGGCAGAGTAAATCAATTTGTTGATCAATTATTAAGTCATGTACTAACAGAGACTTGGAGGAGAGAGACCTAATATTTAATAATCCACATTTCACTGTTTTACTCTTTGGTTCAGATGTGGATACTGTATTGTTCTTTCTTTGTGATTGTTTATGTTTAAGTTGTTTGTTGCTGGTTTTTAGTTTGTTTTTTGTCTTTTTGGAAGCTGACACAGTCTCTATGGAGATGGGTTTTTGGGGGGGTAGCAGGAGGAGAGAAGCTGCAGAGAAGCGTGTAAGACTGCAACTCTGCTTCCTGGTCCCAACTCTGGATAGTCATATTTTGGGGGGTTTAATAAATTTGTCCATATTTCTAGAAATGAGAGCTGCTCCATCCAAAGTGGGATGGATGCCATCTCTCCTAACAAGACCAGGTTTCCTCCAGAAGGTTTGCCAATTATCTATGAAGCCCACATCGTTTCTGGGACACCACTCAGACAGCCAGCAATTTAAGGAGAACATGCGGCTAAACATGTCACTCCTGGTCTGATTGGGGAGGGGACCAGAGAAAACTACAGAGTCCGACATTGTTTTGGCAAAGTTGCACACCGATTCAATATTGATTTTAGTGACCTCCGATTGGCGTAACCGGGTGTCATTACTGCCGACGTGAATTATGATTTTACTGAATTTACGTTTACCCTTAGCCAGCAGTTTTAAATTTCCTTCAATGTCGCCTGCTCTGGCCCCTGGAAGACAATTGACTATGGTTGCCGGTGTCTCTAGCTTCACATGTCTGAGAACAGAATCGCCAATTACCAGAGTTTGACCCCCGGCGGGTGTGTCGCCGAGTGGGGAAAAACGGTTAGACACATGAACGGGTTGGTGGTGTACCTGGGGCTTCTGTTTAGGACTATGCTTCCTCCTCACCGTGACCCAGCCGCCCTGATTCCCCAGCTGCTTGGGGTCTGCCGGGGAACAGCTAGCGGGGCCTACGCTATTTTCGGCTGCACCAGCTACAGGGGCCTGGCTAGCTGCGGGTGAATGAAGGGTGCGAAGCCGAGTCTCCAATTCAGTAATCCTGGCCTCCAGCGCTGCAAATATGCTACATTTGTTACAGATATCATTACTGCTAAAGGAGGCCGAGGAGTAACTAAACATCTGACACAATGAGCAAGAAAGTGCAGGAGGGACAGGTGAAGTAGCCATGGTGCTAATGAGTCGGCTACGAGCTAAGCTAGGCTAGCGAGACAGTACAGAGACAGTGAGTGAATACTTTGGCTATAAATTAGGTAGTTCACTACCTTTGATTTCTGTTACCAGCATCATCTCATGTTCCCCAGGTTCACTGACAACGCTGAAACCACCAGCGGGAGACTAAGAGTGCTGATTTAAAAAGATTCAGACATTTTATTTTGCTGCAGCTCAACATGAGGCTGGATCCTGATTCTTTGTTGTTTTTGTTTTCTCTACATCAAGAAAACAGCAGCAACAAGAAGCACAGCAGGAACTGACAGGCTGACCTTCAGTCCAACAGATCCTCCTGTGTGACCTGCAGGTGAGAAACAGCTGTGAGGTGTCAGGTAGGTGATGATGAAGAACAGAACAGAATCCATTTGCTCTTCAACCTGCTGTCAGACATTATCTGCTGCACTCTGATCACATCACTCAGACCAGCTGCTTTCTACAAAGTCTCATCAGCAACATCTTTACAAACCAACATCAGATTGTGGGTTTTGTGGTCTAAAGTTTTGTGCCTCTGGTTTCTCATTGGCTCACACTCTTGCAGAGCCGTAACACGCACATGAATGAGAGGTGGTGAGTGTAGTTCCTGTTAACAGGGTATTGCAGACCATCCCGCTAATTGCTGAATTTACTTTTGTCTGTCATATTTATGATGAAAGACAAATGTAATCAAATTAGATATTGATATTTTCATATGGGAATTGATCCTGCAACATGAAACGCTGGGATTGGAAGTTCAGCATCGCTCCGCACATCATACCTGTGAGATGACAGACAGCAGTGTGGAGGAGAGTGCGACACAAAAACCATAAATATGACTGACAGCTGCAAACGAAGCAGCATCTGCTGCAGGTGAAAGATATTGGGACTAGCAGAGCAGAGTGGCTTCACTGTAAAACAAAATTAGCAGTGAGTGTGAAAAGTTTCTGTGTGTGGAGTTCAACACCGTCCACTCAGAAGCTGCATCACTGGATGGTAGATTTAAAAAGCTTGCATTCAGTGACAACAGAGCTGTTGATGAGGCACTTCAGAGAATAACTGCAGCAGCAAAGTGCACTCCCACCCAGCTCCACCATTACAGGGCCAAGTGAAGGAGGAGCCACAGACGTCTGCTGGGTGGAGCCTCTTTGATGAAAGAGCTGCAGGAGATGCTGCAAAGAGAAATACTACAGCTGATGTTATGATGGAGATGAAATGTTATCTTGAGGAGCCCCTCATCCAACAAGGAGAAGGCCCACAGAGCTGGTGGGAGGCCAAGGCCACAGTCTTTCCCTACCTGTTGAAGATGATGGAGGGGAGACTGTGCATTGTGGCAACATCTGTTCCTTTGGAGGGTCTTCTCAAAAACTGGGCAGATACTAAGGAGAAACCACATCAGCCCATCCAAGCTGAGGCAGCTGATTTTTCTGAATGTCGACCTGCACTGAGGACAAACTGTTTGGCTGCTGAGTTTGGTTCTGTTCTGTGGATTTGTTTACAGTGGGGCTTTTTGTGTTGAATTAAACTTAAAGGTTTGATTAAAATATTAAACAACAGTAAGAATGCCTGCTTTTGTAACAGAACAAAAACACAAAATTAGGCAATTATAAGGCTTTTCATAAAAACACTACATGCAAAAGGGTTTGTCAGCACACAAAGCATTCACATTTGCCAAGTAAAGCTAAAGTATGAGGCTACAGAGGATAATAACTTAAGAGACATTTGGGAGCCACAACACGTGCAAGATAATCCAGAGCTTAGATCTAAATAAGGAAGTCTTAACTCAGTAATGGAGAATATCCTCACACATTAAGAAGCACCGAGGGAGGGAAGTCCTTCATTACTCTGTCAGTCAGGTAGGTGATCAGTGAAGAACAGCACAGAATCTATGTACCTGCATGTTCAGCTCAATTTGTGGATGCAATAAGAAGTAAAGTGAGAGTGATCAGCTTACCAGTGACTGTGATATTAACCAGGTTACTGATGGCACCATTACTGGACTCACACCAGTAAACTCCGGTGTCGTGAGGCACCAGCATACTGATTGAACATGATTGATCACGTTGCTGTTGTCCCCGCCCATCTCCACACTCAGCCCTCTGCAGTTTGCTTGTGTTTCTCCTCACAGTCCAATCAGAAAAGCTTTGGTCCTCCTCACAGATTACAGTCACAACATCTCCCTCAGAGAAATCAGAGCTGTGAGGAAGAGGAGAGGTTAGATCAGGGCAAGGCTGGACTGGGACAAAAAGTCGGGATGAAGATTGAAAATGTGACGTCATTCAGGGGTAAAACCGCAAAGGATTCTGGGAACTTGTGGCAAGAGGTACTAGCGCACGCAGGCTTTCAATTGAACTCAGTTACACAGCGATAAAAAGAAACACAAAAAATGGCAAGAAGCTGTTGTATTATTGACTGCAACAGCCGGTCGCATGACAGCCACGGGAAGCCGACGGGTAAAGAGATCGTTTTTTTATCGGATTACGTCGTTGAAGAGAAATTTTTAAGCCATGTTTCCGAAGTAAGAGCCGACGGATGGTCTGGATATACCAAATATAACGTCCCAGAACACTCCAGCTCACATGTTAGTCTGCACCAAGCATTCCCACAAAGGTCAGAGTTTTGTTGTAGTTAATACGTCATTTTTCTTAACATAATTGGTGATATAGGTTACAAGCAAGTCTGGCGCTGAACAGAAATTGCTCCTTTGTTTATTGTGCATAAATAGTGAATTGTCCTGACACAATATTGCGTTTCGCTTCTGTTATTATGGTACATTGACAAAAACATATACTTTTATTCACAGGATAAAACAGGTGTTTTGTATCACTAATTGTCCAGTACGATTACAGCATACAATATTATTGTCACTGCTACATTTCTGTGATGAACCAGAAATTATTTCCACTACTAATTAATTACCGTTGAGCTCAAAGGTTATATTAATAAACGGTTAACGAATGTGTATTTATGACGACGATTTGTGAGACTGGTAAACTTACCTTTGTTCGTACGATGGTCTTTCGTTCTACACGGTGCATTTCAAGGTCCTGCACCCATCCGTCGGTAAACTGTACCTGGGCTTGCAGTGACCTGAAGTTACTAAACTTCATGAGTGTATGCACTCACTCCAAGAACCGTATGATTATAAATATGAGCGTGGTGAAAGTTGGGCAGCACGCTGACGTCTTTGGTCCCTCTGTGTGCTCGTAAGGGTCTGACCCTTTCACTCCTTTGATTTTTTCCTCGTATCTTTTCTTTGTCTTTTCGTCGAGACTTTTTTGTGCGGCAAAGAAAAAACAAGAAGGTATTGGAACCGGAGAATGAACGTTTTGCGGTGCTGCAAACGCTTGCATTTGATGCGGTACTTGGATTGTTTTGCCACGAGTTCCCGGCATGCAATGCGCGAAAATCACGTGATTGCTAAACAAGGGGGAGGGTGCATCCGGCCTCCTCGATTGGTCCAGCCCAGAGTCGATCATGACCAATTGGCCAATCCAACACCTTTCATTATATATACCCTTCCTTAAAAAAAAAAAATCCATCGGCCCATAAAAACAAAAAATCGCCAGCTATGGATCAGGGGTGTCAAACTCAAATACACAGTGGGCCAAAATTCAAAACTGGAACAAAGTCGCAGGCTAACGTTAATATTTATTGAAATATATTTATTCCTCCAGATATAAGAATGAATCTTTTCTCAAACACGTTTTGCTGAAAAACTGAATATGGAACAAGTTCTGCTCCAATTATTTGGGTAAAGATAATAAACACTTTGATGGCCTATAAGTGAAAGTGAAAACGTGATAAACCAATAATATAATTAATAAATAATAATATTTTTTGATAAGTGAAGTTCACTGAACTGAAAGGAAATTTTGGTTTGATGATGGTTGACATGTTTTCCAAATAGAAGTTTTTCCTCTAGTGAGGAGATGCAGGTGCAGCAGAGCATTGCTGGAAGAAATGATCCCAAGGGTGGAATCTCCTGAGAAATCTTCAGAGACCCAGGGAGAAGTAGGGACCATAGCTGACAGCCCAGGCAGGGGTTGAGGTCAAAGGTCATGCTGTTTGGGGACCTACTGGTCATCATGAGAAGATTCTGGAACCACAGCAATGACCATAAAGCTGCACTGGATGGAGAGCTGTGCCACGGGGCTTTCCAGAGGTAATCACGAGGAGATTGTGGACAACATGTGAAATGAGAGAAAAGCTCTTTATTAGTAACTTTTACAACTTCTGGCAGGTTAATGTCTGAACTTTGGAGTGAAACACACCCTTAGTTACAGGAAATAACACCACTGTCTGTAACTAAGTGAATCCACCTTAACACCACCTGTGTGTGTGTGACTGCATTACACTCCCACTGCTGGGAACCTGAACAAGAACCAGAACAAAGTCTAAAATAGAAGCTGACAAACAGCTGCACCACCGAGTGACACTTTATTTTGTAAACTTCACAACAGGTTTCATGTTGTGACCTGTGGAGGTGAAAAGACACAAAACCTGTTTTACAGCTTTTGAGCTGCAGGCAGGATTGAAACACACCTTAGTTAAAAGTCAAACAGCAACATTTGTCTCCTCCCCTCACGTCACTCAAATGTGACAAACCAGGAAACAGGAAGTTCTTTGTCCTCAGTAAAGAGAGACGCACAGACGATCAGACTGAGCTCAGACCAAACTAGCAGCTTCCTCTGAGTGAGTCCAGCTACAGGAGAGAAAAGTGGAAAACTCCAACACTGCTGCTTCAAGCTGCTGACGCTCCACACACTGAATGTGAGTTTGAGCAAAAACACGACTCAAAGGAAGTTTCAGTGAAGGTGGTAGAGGAGGGAGGGGAGCCAGGACTGACTGTACTTCCTGTCTGCTGTTTTCAGCTTCACTCACAGACTCAATGGCTTCCAGATCAGAGGAGGATCTCTGCTGTCCGGTCTGTCAGGAGGTCTTCAGAGATCCTGTTATTCTGTCATGTAGCCACAGCTTCTGTAAAGACTGTCTGAATAGATGGTGGAGAGAGAGACCAACACACGAGTGTCCAGTTTGTAAGGAAATATCAGTTTATGATCCACCTTTAAACCGAGCTTTAAAGAACCTGTGTGAGTCGTTCTTACAGGAGAGAGATCAGAGAGCTTCAGAGGCTCTCTGCAGTCTGCACTCTGAGAAACTCAAACTCTTCTGTCTGGACCATCAGCAGCCAGTGTGTCACATCTGTAGAGACTCAGAAAAACACACCAATCACAGATTCAGACCCATCGATGAAGCTGCACAACAACACAAGAAGGAACTTCAGGAAACTCTGGAGCCCTTAAAGAAGAAGTTAAAGGTTTGTGAAGAAGTTCAAGTGAAGTTTGATCAAACAGCAGAACACATTAAGGTCCAGGCCCGACACACAGAGAGGCAGATTAAGGAGCAGTTTAAGAAGCTTCAGCAGTTTCTAGCAGAGGAAGAGGAGGCCAGGCTGGCTGCACTGAGGGAGGAAGAGGAGCAGAAGAGTGTGATGATGAAGGAGAAGATGGAGGCTCTGAGCAGAGAGATAGCAGCTCTTTCAGACACAGTCAGAGCCACAGAGGAGGAGCTGAGAGCTGAAGACGTCTCATTCCTGCACAACTACAAGGCTGCAGTGGAAAGAGTCCAGCGCTGCCCCCTGCTGGATGATCCACAGCTGCCCTCAGGAGCTCTGATAGACCAGGCCAAACACCTGGGCAACCTGACCTTCAACATCTGGAACAACATGAAGGACATGGTCTCCTACACTCCTCTCATTCTGGACCCAAACACTGCTCATCCAAAACTCATCCTGTCTGAAGATCTGACCAATGTGAGATATGGAGGAGAGAAGCAGCAGCTTCCTGATAATCCAGAGAGGTTTGATAATTCCTACTCTGTCCTGGGCTCTGAGGGCTTTAACTCAGGGACTCACAGCTGGGATGTTGAAGTTGGAGACAGTACATGGTGGGGACTGGGTGTGTTAGCAGAGTCTGTGCAGAGGAAGGGAGACAACCTGTCTGGATTATGGACAATATTTTTCTATGAAGGTAAATACTACACACACTCACCATCAGCTCCTCTCACTGCTCTCTCAGTAGAGAAGAAGCTCCAGAGGATCAGAGTGAATCTGGACTGGAACAGAGGAAAGCTGTTGTTCTCTGATCCTGATACTAACACACACATACACACCTTCACACACACTTTCACTCACAGGATGTTTCCATACATTAACACTGATGATAAAGTGAAGGTGTGTCCGTTGAAGGTGTCAGTGTCAGTGCAGCAGATGAGTTGAGGATGATGATGTTTCTAATGTTGTTTCCTGTCAGTGAGTTGAAGCTGTTAAACTGCAGCTGTCCTCCTGCTGCCTCGTTGTTCCAAAGCTCTTTGTTTCTCTTTTAGTTTCACTGTTTCTTTCTGTTTCTGCTGTCCACCTTTTCACATGGAAAATCATTTCACTGTTTCTCACTGAATGACTCCCCAAACTAGATTTGAAATTCTATCAAGTTTCTAATCATTACAAGTGATTCATGTTTCTATTTGATGTGTAAATGGAGATGATTTAGTTTGCTGGGATATGGACTGACATGTGTTGAATGGGAGGAGCAGTTTGTTGTTGTCTTCTTGTCTGTTTATGACAACAATAAATATGTTGTTGAAACAATGATTCATGTTTAACTCCATATATGAAATGTTTCTGATCTTTGAATTCTGTTTGATTAAAGACTTTCTTCATGACACAAATGAGATTTCAGTGTATTAATAGAACTAAATAAGCTCAGAGTTGAAAGGCTGGAGTATTATGTACGTGCTTCACTGTCAGGATCTTCAGGGGGATTCAAAGGGAAACATCAAACTGCTGTAATGAGATAAACTAGTTGGGCTGAACACACTTATCTGTAGTTTGTCTCCATCCAGGATCATCAGAATATAATGAACATGTGTGAAGAGCCACAAAATGCTGCTGCCCTCTCAGCATGATGAGCTCCAGCCTTTGTTAGCAGGACAACAGGAAACATGAGACAACTTTCAGAGACAGTAACCAACTGTGGCCACAAGATGGCAGCAGCTGATCTGAGATCCTTTATTGGACAGAAGGACTCTGCTCTGTGATGTCATCAGAGAGACGGCCTTCACTCTGATAGATCTGACGTCATGTCTGCACTGCGATGATGAAAGCTGATAAACACATTGTTATTGATCCATGAAATCACCTCTGTGCTCTCAAGTGTAGCTGTTTACAGAGCTGAAGAAGTCCTTCATCATCAAAACAGACAAACATGTATTTCCTGTATTAAGTGACGTCATCCTCACTCTGACCTCTTACATACATTCTGTTCAGTTTTCCTGCTGTAAGAAATAAACTGTGTGAAAATAGAAATGCAGGGAAACATCCATTAAGTGAACAAAGTCCAAAGAAATAAACTTGGACTGTTTTTTGAAGCCTAAATAAAATGTGAATAAACTTTATAGATACATTTGAAACCAGCTACTCTGTGACTTTACACACTCACACAGTAACAGAGCTGATTCCTGATTGGAGCAGCACAGAGTTAGACTTCTTTTCTGGCTGTGGATTGGTTCGTCAGGATTTCCTCCTTTACAGGTTTAAAAACAATCTCTGTTTTTACATTTTTTGACCTCCTTCTTGTGTCTAAAGGTGAAGCAGCACCAGCCTCCTCTGATCCTCATGTTGTAGCTCTGTGTGTCCAGCAGGGGGCAGAACACCTCCAAACTGTGCCAGCAGCTCTCACTGTGAGCTCAGACGTTTGTGGACACTCAGTTTGTTTGAACATAGTAAATAATCAGAGCTTCTCACACTGTTTATGGGGACACCACCTGCCCGAGGGTGTACTGTGTCACAGAGGTGGTGTATGGTGCTGGGTGTAGTCTCTCTGCTGGTTCACAGTTTTTACTGAGGAGCTGTGTTCATGTCAGGAAGGTTTCGTCTGATCACTGTGGTGCAGTTTGGTTTACTCTGTTTCTGAGTGTTTGTAGGATCAGTCTCTGCAGGTCACCTGATACCTGGCAGTGAAGTGTTTATAAATCAGCTCCGTCAGATTTAATCCAACAGAATAACATGTAAAACACTCCAGGGCTTTTACTCTGAAACTTTCTCCAGAGCTGTCTGGAGTTTTCTTACATTAAAATATTCTGGGATTACCAGACTGTCCACATCATGTGTCCTACAAAACTTTCATCCACAAATATACCCTGACATTAAACCCAAATAGATCTGAGAGCGAGTCATTAGTGTCAGTACTGTGTGTGTGTGTGTGTGTGTGTGTGTGTGTGTGTGTGTGTGTGTGTGTGTGTGTGAGAGAGAGAGATATTCAGGTAACTTACTGGGTTACTGCACATGCTCACACCTTTTCAGCACAACAGGTGCAGTTTGGTGTTTTACTGCCTCCTGCTGGAACAATGATGGCAGCTCTCAAGACTTTATTGGTTATTGTCATTTCGTGTTACACAGCCTGAAACGAAATACTGTTCCTCAGCAGCCTCTACAGTGCAATAACCAATATATTTTAAAAAGAATAAATACAGTTTAAAGGGAATAAGTTTAAAAAAGAGCAGCAAAAAAGGCATAAATAGCTTAAAATCTAAGTTCTAAAAAAACCTCCAGTTTTTATTAATATTTTATTATTTATCAAATTATTATAAACTAAAAATATTTTTTACGTGATAAACGACTTCAGTGCTTCGTCCATGACCTCCTGAAGGTAAAGGGCCCAAAGAGCCAATCAGCAGCTCTGAAACAGGAAATATGACTCATGGAGAAGTTCACAACAGTTTCAGCTGCCAGTTGTACTCATCACCATGGAGACGGTCTCCATGGTGGAGGCAGAGTGACAGTGTTGTAGATGCTGCATTTTGAAGCCTCAGTGTTTATATTTTTGTTCACAGCCATGTAGACAGAGAGGCAGAGAGAGACAGTGCTGTCACTGAGCTACATGTGTCAGAGCTCAGATGAGGCCCACACATGTGTGTTATCTGTTGTTGCTACACACAGTTAAGATATGGAACATGTGAACATGAGACATATGAAGAGACTGAACAGATAAAATGTCCTTTATATCCATCAGTGACTTTTTATTCTTTTAAACTTGTGCTGCTTCTTTTTGACTCGAGTTAGTGTGACACTGATGGAGCTTCTTGCTGCAGTGTGTTTGGGTTTGGCTGATAACACTGGTCATGCATGTTTCCTTCATGCTCTGTGGTAAAAGTGCATCAGTCTGCAGCTCTGTGGCCGCCGTTCTTCTTTTTCTCAGAAACATCCTGATTTCTTTGTGCTCACTGTTTTGCAGAGGTGTTAAGATTAAAAAATAAAAACTGTGAAAAGCTGCTGCTATTTATAAAAAGACACCATTTAATGCTTTTAATAAGCTTAAAAGAACAGAATGAAATGTCTCCATCGCTGTAGTGTAATAATATCACAGCACTGTTGCAGTAATTTTAATGTGTTTATTTAACAGAGACTGATTCAGCTGTGATCTACTCAGCAGTGAGAACTGAAGACGTCCGTTATGGACAAACAACCATCAGAACAAGGAGGCCCAGGTACAGCTGCTCTTTATCTTTGACTGTGGACAGAGACAAGCGTTTCCCTTTTTACATGGTAAAAAGAAGATGACCACTGAAGGTGGAATGGTGAAAATGATTGTCATATATTTTAAAACTAACCCAGAGACATAAAAACACCTGATCTCCAGTCTCTAGACGCAGTGAGGCTCCATTAGAAGCTGTTCCGAAATGTGAGGCCTGACGCTCCCACGCTGAAAAATGCGTTCTCCATTCTTAAACAACACAACAGCTGCACCATGTTTTAGTTATAGCAGCAAGTCAAAACTAATCACATGTTAGGGCTCTTGGTTTTGTGCTTGTGGGTGAAAATGTTATTTTCAAGCTTTTCTTCGTCACATTTTAATATTTGCATTCCTGTTGCCATAGTGCCTGAAGGCTCTTACAATTTAAAAAGACAAAGAAAAGATTTTACCGGAGGAATTCTCACCTTTTACCTTTGGGCCAGTATTCGTAGAACATTCAGTGTTAACCTGTTCATAGGCCCTAGAATGTTGAATTCAGGATCCAGCAGATGTTTGTGAGGTACATTTTGGAAGAGCTGGATAAACATCGTCTAACTTTTCTTTGCTCTCCAGTATCATTGCAGGAAAATGCAGGTTTTATTAAAACTGATACAATTTAACACTCAATCCCAAAAACAGACTTGACATGTTTCCATGAAGACTGCTTCATAAATCAACAGCTCTGAAAATCCATTAAAAAACAGTAATGTAGAACATGATCGCTCTCACTCTGTGTCTCTAAAAAACCCAGCAAACTGGTGATCACTTCAACAAAATGGGCATAGTTTATGGCTTTATCAGCTGCAACACCATGTGGCACCTGGATCCCCACCCTGCAGGCCCTAGGTGTCTGACCTCCAAGCCTTGTTGCCATATGTCCCTCTGAGGTGCTTGTGCAGTAGCAGTAGCTGTACTAGTAGAACAAGAAGTAGTGGCAGTAAGAGTATTAGTATTGTGCAACAACCAGGCTTCAAGAGCAGTCACTCTTCTGGCTTACAAATGGTGAAAACATGTCATGTGCACATGCCACACTCTTAGCTGTGAATCAGAAATTTTGAGAGGCGAATTGGAAAAGCAGTTTAAAATTCTGGTTTGGCATAGACCAGAGGCGGAGCCAGACATTTGAAACACCCGGGGCTTAGCCCTAAAGGGTAGTATGCATGTGGGTTTTGTTTTTTTTGTTTGTTTTTTGTTTGTTTTTTTGGGGGGGGCGGGGGGGGGGGGGGGGGGGGGGTTAGAAATGACTGAAAGATTAATTGGCTCTGTTTTGAGTTTTGTTCAAAAAAGAATGACTTTATATAGGGAAAAATATATATCACATGTGCAGGACACCTTAAACTAGTTTTTTAATTAAGCAGCAAGGCAGAACAAGGTCGGGGCTGCATCAAGACACGAGGACTAAACCTCAATTCAACCAGACCCAGAACTGATCCAGAATTAAAACAGGACTACAACAGTTCAAAACCAGGACTACTGAGGACTTAACCAAGACAGAACCACAATCAGAACTAGATGATAGTAGAACTAAAAATCATCATAGACCTGCACTACACTTATTTTTTAATTCTACCAAAGTACAATATTTAGATTCAGAAAATTTTATATCTGAGGTTCGACTAGCTGCCCTTTGTCTCCGGTTCTGTTCATAATTTTTATGGACAGGATTTCTAGGCGCAGCCAAGTGGCGGAGGGCTTTCACTTTGGTGGCCTCAGAATCTCATCTCTGATTTTTGATGTGGTTCTGTTGGCTTCATCGGGTGAGGGCCTCCAGCTCGCACTGGAACGGTTCGCAGCCGAGTGTGAAGCAGCGGGAATGAGGATCAGCACCTCCAAATCTGTGGCCATGGTTCTCAGCCGGAAAAGGGTGGAGTGCCCACTCCAGGTCGGGGATGAGTTCCTGCCCCAAGTGGAGGAGTTCAAGTATCTCGGGGTCTTGTTCGCGAGTGATGGGAGAAGGGAGCCGGAGATCGACAGACGGATTGGGGCTGCAGCTGCAGTAATCCGGATGCTGCACCGGTCCGTCGTGGTGAAGAGGGAGCTGAGTGTAAAAGCGAAGCTCTCAATTTACCGGTCGATCTACGTCCCTACCCTCACCTATGGCCACGAGCTGTGGGTAGTGACCGAAAGAACGAGATCGCGGATACAAGCGGCAGAAATGAGCTTCCTCCGAAGGGTGGCTGGCCTCTCCCTTAGAGATAGGGTGAGAAGTTTGGCCATCCGGGAGGGGCTCAGAGTAGAGCAGCTGCTGCTCCACATCGAAAGGAGCCAGCTGAGGTGGTTCGGGCATCTGACAAGGATCCCCCCTGGGCGCCTCCTGGGTGAGGTGTTCCAGGCCCCGGGGCAGACCCAGGACACGCTGGAGAGATTATATCTCTCTCAGCTGGCCTGGGAACGCCTTGGTGTTCCCCCGGATAAGCTGGAGGAGGTGGCTGGGGAGAGGGAGGTCTGGGCCTCTTTGCTTAGGCTGCTGCCCCCGCGACCCGGCCCCGGACAAAGCGGATGAAGATGGATGGATGGAAAATTTTATATAATTATTTAGCCTTGTTGTGCAAACAAGCCTGCATAACTTAATAAATACAGAATTTGAAAAATAGCAAACCTAAAAAGAAACATGAGTACCTGTGATACAGTGATACTTTTGGTAAACAACCATTTGACTAACATGTGTGTCTCACCTGCTCTTGTTCATCTCTGTTCTGTTCCTCTCTCTCCCTCTTTGTGCTGACAATCATCAAATATACAGTTGAAACCAGATATTTACAAACTCTTCAGATAAAAACAAACACTTTTTAATTGTAACATCAAATCAGACTAAATGTTTATTTTTTTAGATTGATAAATATATTATTTATCAATAACAATATTTGTTAACTTTAAGAGTAAAGAGAGAAACTGTCTGTATTTCTTAATTTTAAATGGCACCAAATTGTATTCAAACTTGAGCCACACTTATGGAGCTCCACAGTTCTTTTCCTGGTGTTTTGGTTGACATCTCTTGATGTTCCCATGTCACAGAAACAGGCTCTGTGTTTTGCCTTATATGCATCCACAGCTGTGCCACCAGTTTACTCACATGGACTCTACTAACCTATCAGAAGCTTCTTCAGCTCAGAATCGAATCGTCTGGAGTTTTCTTATTAATTAACAATAAACTTAGTGTACATGTACTCCTAAATATGATGAAAGTGATAAAAATAGCTCTGTCTCTCTTTATTCTGACATTTAACTAATTCAAAAGATATTTCAATATTTATTTATTTATTTATTTATTTATTTATTTTTTCTCAAATCTCTTTATTTGGTTTTCCAGTGTTCTTTATCATAAAGGCTACTAAGATTCAAATATAAATGATTGCATATATACAATAGGAAAAAACAAAGTAAAAACAAAACAACAACAACAACAACAAAAAAGGCAACAACAAACAACGTTGGACAGAGGATGCTATTTATCGAACTACCAATAAGGCTCAGTGACCATTTATATCTGTACAGTATTGAAGAAATCTATAAAAGGTTGCCAGGTTGAATGGAATTCCTCCAACCTCCCCTTTAGTAGGAGTTTAATTCTTTCCAGCTGCAAGTGTCTCAATACATCTTGTATTAACGCTGATGTGGTAGGAAGCACCTTTTGTTTCCAGTTTAATAGAATCAAACGGCGTGCCAGCAGCGTCACAAAACGTATCACATTATTTTGGGTGGTTGATAGGTCTACAACAACCGGCTTCACTCCAAATAAAGCACAGATTGGGTCTGGCTTAAGTGGTTTTTTTAGAATTTTAGACAAGATATGAAAGACATTATTCCAATATGTTGTTATACAGGGACAAGTCCAAAACATATGCGCCAGTGAAGCAGGTTGCTGTTTACATCTTTTGCAGGACGAGTTTACGTTGGGGAACATTTTTGACAGTTTCAACTTTGATAAATGGAGTCTATGTAGCACTTTAAACTGTAAGAGTCCATGACGAATGCAAACAGAGGAAGAGTGTACATTTTCCTGGGCTTTTTTCCATTGATTGTCTGTAATTCTCGTACCAAGGTCACGCTGCCAGGCCTCTTTCAGATAGTCAAGTGTGACAGTTCCATCCAGTTGTGACAAAGCGTTGTGAATTTTGAGTGGATCAAACTGAAATAAGTTATCTAAGGCAGAGTCTGGGGGCCGACCTGGAAAAGATGGAAAAAGCTTCCCTACAAAGCTTCTGATCTGTAAGTATTTGAAAAAGTCATTACTGTGCAAGTCAAATTTTCTTGCAGTTGCCGGAATGTGGGAAAAACCTTGTTGATGAATAAATCCTTTATTGAGTGCAGCCCCTTGTGGTTCCATTGGAGAATTAAATGTTTGAGAGTGATGGTGCGAATGATGCGTTATTCATGAGTGGAGTTAGTATGGAAGCTTCCTTCCACCCGAAATGTTTCCTTATCTGTGTCCAGATTTTAATTGTATGAGAGACTACAGGATTTTTAAAGTCATGTTTAGGGATAGGGAGAGCTGAATAGATCACAGCTTCTAATGAGGAGGGGTAGCAGCTTTCATTCTCCATCGTTGTCCAGTCGGCCCCCTTAGTCCGCAACCAAAACGACATGGAACGAACATTACATGACCAATAATACAGACGGAAGCATGGTAACCCCATCCCTCCCTGACATGTCGGTCTCTGCAGGTAGCTTTTCTTGATTCTTGGATTCTTTCTGTTCCATATGAAATAGGATATTAAGGAGTCTAATTTATTAAAAAAGGCTTTATTAATCACAATAGGGATACACTGAAATAAAAATAAGAATTTGGGAAGAATATTCATTCTAACAATGTTTATCCTCCCTGCTGGTGAAATTGGTAGATTAATCCATTTGTCTATGTTATTTTTGGTTTCATCATATAGTTTAGAGAGATTGTGTTTAAATAAACCACAATAATCCTGAGTGACATTTATTCCAAGATATTGGAACTGTTTAGAAACCCGGAATGGCAAGGTACTGAAACAACTTGGGTTACCTATTGCTTTAGAGTTGTCATGGTCCTGAGTCTGAGGACTCAGTGTTTTGTGTTTCTTTATGCTTTTGTTCATTCCGAGTGTGTATTCTGTTGTGATTTTGCCATTTGTTAGGTTTTCTGTTCTCTGCCTGCCTGCTCCCACTTCTCTGTGTTCCCTCTGTCTGTCCATGGTGTTATTGTGTCTGCTCATGAGTCTGCCTGTCAAGTTCAGTGTCCTGTCTGGTTCTGTGTCTGTTAGTTTCCTGTTTTATTCTGAAAGTTCATATCACATGTCAGTGTGTTCAGTTTTACCTCTCCCCTGTCTCGTTATGCCCATTAGTTCCAGCTGTGTCCCCTCCTGTGTGCCATTTCCTGATTACCTGGTGTGTGTATTTATAGTTGATGTCTGCTTCTCGTGGCGTTGTCTGTATTTCTCTGTGAACCTCCCGTGTAGTCTGCACTGTTCCATGTTTCTTCGTGTCTCTCTGCTCCTCGCTTCCTGTCCTCCATTTTTGCATTAGGTTTCCCAGTTTAGGTTTATGTTCGGTTCTGCCCACACCTTGGTTTTGTGCACTGTAAATAAAACCCACTTGCACCTCCGCCATTGTCTGCTATTGGATCCTCCTTTCTCACCCTCCACACGACTGCCGCCCCAGCCGTGACAGAACGACAAATTAAGAGTGTAATATCTTTATTAAGTTGTTATTTATTAATGCATACATAATAATGTGCTCAGTGACATAAAGGTCCCCTTTCCAGAGTTTGTGTGCTGCGTAGTTTTTTTCTCTTTGTTTTAGTTGTTTTGTTTTTCCATCTTCTATTCACAACCCAGTGTTTAAAATGTTTAAAAGGTTAAATAATATGCTTATTTAATAATGTTCTACAAAGAGGTCAATGTGTTTGGGATCTTATTAGATCTCTCAGAAAAGCTGTCAGAGCAAAACTTTTTTTCTTTCATAATAACAGCTTAATGTTAAACCGCTGAGTCCATCTAAAACATGTTTGTGCATCAGGACCAACCTGATACATAGAGTTCTGCTGGAGGATGTTGCTTAGTGGCAAAACATTGGTCTGATTGAGCTTTTTGGTTGTTCAGAACTCACTCAGCCTTTGGAGTTAGTTTTTAGGACATCCTGATAATAATGAACTACATTAGTCCAGCCTAGAAGCAATAATAATATTACTTTAAGATAATAATAACAATAATATTTCAGGTTGTTAGAGATTTACAGTTATCAAACAGTTAGGTGAATAAACAACACTGAGACACTTGGAGACAGTTAACGTGCTGCACGGGTGAGAGCTCAGAGAGAGACTCACTCACACCGAGCTGCAGTTCGTCTTTATTTATAGTAAGCAGGGTGAAACAAGCATAGCAGTTTTCTTTAATTTTGCATACGTGTGTGTGTGTGTGTGTGTGTGTGTGTGTGTGTGTGTGTGTGTGTGTGTTAATCTCTCGCGGTAAATGTCACAGGGTGAACTTCCTGTTTCTAGAGACAGAGCGAGTAGTACATTTTGTTCTTTTCCTATTAAGAGTAAAATATGAACATATACTTTAATGTATATAAAGTATGTTTGCTTGGTATGTAAACCAAGCAAACAAATCAGGAAGAGGAATCATTGATCAATGACTGCTGAACATAAACCTTATAAAAGCGTTTCTTCCTTAACACAGCTGAATACCTCATGAAGTTCATCAACAGAGTGCCAAGAGTGTGCAAAGCAGTGATCAAAGCAAAGGTTGACTATTTAAAAAAATATAACATAAACATAACCAAACATATTTATTTATAGTTATTTCATTCTTTTTTCTTTACTACAAAATTACACATGTGTTCATTTAGAGTTTTGGTGCCTTCAGTAACAATCTACAAAATAAAGACGTAAAAATAAAGTAAAAAGAAGTAAAAATGAAAAGCTGTGTCCAAACTGTGTGTATTATGTAGAAACGTCTCCACTAGTTTCACATAAGCATGATCTCACAAAATAATTTTTTAATCCAGCAGACCTGACGTTATTTTGTCCCTCCAAAGCGTAAAACACAACAAAATCATCCTGATTCCTCACAGGATTGTGGCATAATATTACACAGAATCTGACACCTCAGCTCTATAGAAGATGGATGGACTAAGCAAATTTAGTCCATCCATCTTCCTCTGCTTATCCAGGGACTGTCACTAACCAAATTTTTAAGCAGGAGAAAAAATAGCACTTTTAAGGACATGAAAAGCTTTATCGACAAAAACAAGGCACCCTGCCCCTGTAATCTTTTATTTACAATATTGTATTTGGTTAAAATGTTCTGATGGTTCAAATATTTTATATTATTTAGTTGTTGCAAAATAATGTGTGTGCCAGTCTCCAATGAGACATTTACAAGTGTGTAACAATATACTATGTCTATATACACTCAACAAAAATATAAACGCAACACCTTTGTTACTGCTCCCATTCCCCATGGGATGGACGTAGAGACCTAAAATTCATTCCAGATACACAATATAACCATCCCTCCCAAACAGTGGTCACAAATCAGTCCAAATGTGTGGTAGTGGGCACATCTGCTATATTGAGATAATTCGTCCCACCTCACAGGTGTGCCACATCAGGATGCTGATCTGACATCATGAGTAGTGCACAGGTGTACCTCAGACTGCCCACAACAAAAGGCCACCCTGTAGTTTCTGACACTTTGCATGTTTAGCATGAGGCTAAAATTCCCCCTCAGTGGGTCACTGGTGACCTGCTGGATGTTCAGAGGTTCATTAAATCCAACATGACTAAAAACTCAAATGTCAAAGGAAATAAACAAAATATTTAAAGTCAATCATTCTGATCATAGTTGTACTTTGACCTTTAACCTCTCTGTTCTGTGTTGTTTCCTCTTTCAGACCCAAAGATCATCACAGCTGAGTCTGGACAGAACGCCACTCTGACATGTCGAGCTCCAAACAACACAGTTACAGTTTTAAACTGGACAAGATCTGACCTGAAGCCAGAATATGTGCTTTTGTACCAGCATGGTCCCTCTGATTCAACACACCAGCATCCATCTTTTAAGAACCGTGTGGATCTGCAGGACAGACAGATGAAGGGTGGAGACGTGTCTTTGATTCTGAAGAACGTGACGATTAATGACACTGGAACATACGAGTGTCATGTGTTCATGAATGAAACAAGGTCATGGATGAACATCAGCTTCGTATACCTGGTTGTTCCTCCAGGTGAGTGAGTAGAGTTGAGTGTGTGTGATCAGAGGTGAAGCTGCTTCCTGGTTGTTGATGTTTGTTTGTTGTATGGATGAGCTGGTGGATGTCAGAGGTAGACAGATGTTTTTCCAGCTGTTGTCTTTGTGGCTGGTAGTCCAGCATCCACCCACACTCACTTGGCCTCCATCAGTTTTCTTTAGCACAGATGTGTCCTGCTCACTCTGGAGTCAGTGTTATCATCCTCATCTGTGACAATGTGAGACTCCAGCTGAGCTAGTTTGTTATTTATTAATTCACTGACTTCTATTATGTCCTGATAGTTTAACCGTAGAGTTTAATCCATGTGTAGCTGAGCAGACTCCCTGCATGTTGTTGCTGTTACAGAGAGAGGACGGCTGCTGTCACTCTGTCAGGTTTAGATCAAATCAAACTAAGCTGGCAGTTTATCTGAACACAGGCAGTGCTTATTGTAAAGTATCTTTACTGCAGCTGTGTTAAAAACATGGCTGCCCTCTCGCTGTAATGAGACCAGCTGAGCAGAGTTACTGATCTGGAAGCGTTTATTTACAGTGTGGTAAATATCGATGCACAATTAATCCCCGTGCTCCCCAAGGCTACCGTGTGTGTCCATTGGCGTCCGTGTTCGTGCTCCCCGCTGTCGTGACTCTGCACACCCTGTGCGTGCTGTTCTTCCTCTCCATGTTCCTCCTGTAGGAAAACAATAGAGGCAGCCGTTAAACACTGACCCCGCGGGGACACTCACTCACTCACTCACTCACTCACTCACTCACTCACTCACTCACTCACTCTGACTTGGGAGTCTCACGCAGTAATCCCACATCTGTGGGAGCTCCAAGACTCTCCTAAGTAGCTCCCCCGGCGAGCCCTGATCAGCAGCAGGTGTGTGGCTTCGGGTGTGGCCAGTCCCCTAGCAGGGCCACACCCACCAGGCCTGAAGGTGCCTGTAAACAAGAGTTCAGACACACACACACACACACACACACACACACACACACACACACACACTCATATCTACAAACATGGAGAAGAGGGGCAGCAACACCAAAAATACATGTAATATAACAGGTCCATAACTGCTCAGGGATCCTGGGTCGCTCAGACATAGGACCCTGACAATAATACAGTTTGTCTGTGTAACAACTGTAAAAAACTATTGTAAGGAGCTGGACTTCTTCAAGTTTGTTTAAAACGTTTAATCCAGTCAAATAATAAAGAACAGCTGGATCAGTTTTAGTCATGTTTAGTCAGAACATCTGTTTCCTTTTAAGAAGCTCGAAAAATCCACCAGTATTTTCTCACTTTATACATATTGTGAATAGTTTGTATTACTCTGTTGTCCTGAACTAGAAGAGGAAACGGATTCTGTTCTGTTCTTCACTCATCACCTACCTGACAGCTGACACCTCACACCTGTTTCTCACCTGCAGGTCACACAGGAGGAGACACAGAGGCTGGAGGGAAGGAGGCTGGAGGGAAGGAGGATGGAGGGAAGGAGGCTGGAGAGAAGGAGGACGGAGGGAAGGAGGCTGGAGAGAAGGAGGCTGGAGGGAAGGAGGCTGGAGGGAAGGAGGCTGGAGAGAAGGAGGCTGGAGAGAAGGAGGACGGAGGGAAGGAGGATGGATCTGCTCGACTGATAGTTGGTCTGTCAGTTTCTGCTGTGCTTCTTGTTGTTGTTGCTCTTCTTATTAATCTGATCTGCAGAAAATATGAGAGGGGTTTTAGCACAAGAAAACAAAACCAGAGAAAAAAACGTAAAAAAATAATTGAAAGGGCTGCAAAGTATTCAAAGCTGAATAAAGCTGAGCCTGATGTTGCATGAAGTCACTGTTACCCAGCATGACGAAAAACATGATCAAGGACAGAAAGAAACTGATGATGCCTCGTGTGACTTTTCCTGCCTCGTGTGACTTTTCCTCCTTAAGTCCAGCCCACTGGGAGACAGCTTGTACTTTGTTCTCCGTGGTTTGTAAATCCATCGTATCAAATTTGACAGAGTTTACAAACTGTTATAGACTCAGTTTGGGCACACAGGTAACGGCTGCCCTGAGCATGAAGGTGTGTCTGCAACATGATGAAGCTCGTCTAGAGCAATGATTACAATCTGCTCCGGGGCAGCTGGAGAGTCCTGTTTGCTGTTTGCCTCCTTTAGAAAATAGAATAAGAGCCAGAAACTTCTTCTCAACACAAAATAGTCTTTGAATGTGTTTTATCTTATTTTCTAGGGTCCATTAGAGTGACCGTGGATACAAAGTGATGTTAGTGGAGAATTAAAGGTTTTAGTAAAAAGTGTGAAGGTTGACAGTTTGATTACAGCTGCTCAAACTGGTTTCCTGTTCTTTGTATGTTTGTCACACTTATTAAATGTTTCAGATCAGGATGATGTAGCTTTGGATTTGTTCCCTTAATAACAAACATCTTCATTTACAAACTTCAGTTTGTGTTTTCTTTGTTTAATATTTTAATGTGTTTGATCTGAAACATTTAAGTGTGACAAACATACGAAAACCAGGAAACCAGGAAGGAAACAAACTCTGTTTCACTCTGTTTGTTTCCATCTTATGTTCTTATATGTTGTTTGACTGCAGGTTTCCTCAATCTTATAAACAGAACATTTGCATAATGACTGAAAGCAGCCCACTGAAGGAAGAATGGGCTGGGAGGTCAGAGATCAGTGGGCTTTGGTCAGTGGTTGTTGATCATGACCTGACAGATCTGTATCCTGTGTGTGCACCCACTGTGGGCCTTTTCTGTGCTTAGTGTCAGCCTGAGCTCCATGCAGGCCTCAAAGGCCAAGCAATTCAAAAGCTTCACCAAAACAAGGCACCACTCAAATAGCTGGACCCAGGCTCGCCGCCCTTATGGAGGAAAACATAGAAGATGATCTCTGTGAGTTATTTTTACTGTCATATTATAAAATGTGATGTTCTAGCATCATGTTATTCTTCTTAAGCCTTTGAAAAGCTTCCTCTGTGTCCATTAAACTGATGACTTTAGTGCTGCTGTCTACTTGTTACATTTAGTACTGTTTCATTTTCAACCTAGGAAGATCTGTAAGAAGGACTCACAATATAACATAATACTGTAAGATTACTTACAGGTAAAATACTCAGATTGTACTTAGATAAAAGTCATCACAGACTCGCCCAGCCTGACTGCCTTGAAGTTCAGGTGTCTTCACTGCCTCCTCTGATAAGAGCTGGAGACCTGAGTAGGTTCGTCACCCATCAGCAGCAGATCACCTCTCGATCGGGCACGTTTTCATCTGGGAGGCTTTTAGAGCTCACTGCCCTCGGCGTCGCTGCTGGAACAACCAAGTTTTGCTATTGAATCTTTGACCTGCTGATCTCACAGAGGCAGGAGACCCAGAACATCCATGCCAGCTTCAGTTTATGCTCTGTCCTGTCATCCAATCAGATTTGCATGTAATACACTGATATTCAGCCCCAGCCTGGTGTTCTCTCCATCTCTGACCTTTCACACAATTTAAACTAACAAACTTTCTCTTTAAAACTGTTTGTCAATCACAATTTACTCGATTTATTATTCTTCTATCACATATTTATATCAGTCATAATGAACTCAGTATGATCTGAGCTGTAAACCTGTATTGATCATCACAAACCTTTATAGCACTTCAGAGCAGCTCCTTCAGTGGCTGCGGCACCCACGATGTGGGACGGAGAGATTTCCTCCCCTCTGCTGTCAGACTCCACCACAAAGACTTTGCAGCTGATCAAACACACACATGTGCAATAGGACTAAGTGTAACACTCTTTTTCTGACAACGTTGTATTTGTACTCAGTTGTATATAGCATGTGTATTCTATTTTTATCCTATTATTCTATTCTATTCTATTCGGTACAGTTGTGTACAGTTTCTTATTCTATTCCAGGGTTCTCTCATGTTTGCTATGTAACTGCACTGTCCACTTCCTGCTGTAACAAAACAAATTTCCCACATGTGGGACTAATAAAGATGCTCTTATCGTTACTGTATAACCACAGGTTCACTTCACATTTGGTAGAATATAAAAGGACAAAGCTGGACAATTGTCATCACATTTCTCATTAGTTGCTGTTAGCACAAGCACACAAAGAAAGCAGAGCTTTAGCTTTAGCTCCCTACATCACTTTTAAGCCTGGATGTTGAGGCTTTTGCTTCCTCTCAGCTGTGATGACATCTCTGTCTGCTCCATCTCACCCAACATCATCCATCTGACCTGATGCTACCTGACAAACTGAAGATAAAATATTAAATTCATTTTGCATCACTTACATTTAAAATACATTTAAGGTGGATTTCTTAAAAGGGAAGGGACTGACCTGACTGTTGTGTCGAGACAGGTGTGAAGGGAGTTAAATCCAGTCTTATACTACGGACGTGTTTGGTTTTGGTCTGTAATACGTTGAGTTTATTATCTATAAGTTAACATAGCAAATCCTCCATCCAGAGGCTAAAGTGATATCAGAGCTAGACTACTTTAAGTGGAAACAGATGATCGTCTGAGCCTTAAATGAAATAAGGTTAAAAAGAAATGCTGCTATCGACAGTGTGAGGCAGTGAGCTCTGTTATACCATATTTTTTAATTTTCTTTATTATTATTATATTATAGTGTTATTACCTTCCTGTTACTTCATAATAGAACGACAGTTAATGGTAAAAGTCTTGAATAGTTTTGAATTTATTTTTCCATGATCACATTTCATTCAATCACTCGTGGACTTGTGTGAATGTTACATGTATTATTTTCACCCGTGGATTTACAGACACTGTGTGAACAGTTTTCATTTTATCCAAAGTTTTACTTGATGTCCAACTGATAAAATCACTGACAGACAACAGAAGCAGGAGCTCAGAGAGAAATTCAATTCAACTTTATTCATAAAGAGACAAATCACAACGTTTGGTTTTATTTTACAGAAACTTCAAACTAAACCAAATTCAGGACGTGTATTAAACCTGCAGCTGATCCCTGTCTGCTGTTCACTACCTTTGATTTCTGTTACCAGCATCATCTCATGTTCCCCAGGTTCACTGACAACGCTGAAACCACCAGCGGGAGACTAAGAGTGCTGATTTAAAAAGATTCAGACATTTTATTTTGCTGCAGCTCAACATGAGGCTGGATCCTGATTCTTTTGTTGTTTTTGTTTTCTCTACATCAAGAAAACAGCAGCAACAAGAAGCACAGCAGGAACTGACAGGCTGACCTTCAGTCCAACAGATCCTCCTGTGTGACCTGCAGGTGAGAAACAGCTGTGAGGTGTCAGGTAGGTGATGATGAAGAACAGAACAGAATCCATTTGCTCTTCAAACTGCTGTCAGACATTATCTGCTGCACTCTGATCACATCACTCAGACCAGCTGCTTTCTACAAAGTCTCATCAGCAACATCTTTACAAACCAACATCAGATTGTGTGTTTTGTGGTCTAAAGTTTTGTGCCTCTGGTTTCTCATTGGCTCACACTCTTGCAGAGCCGTAACACGCCAGAGCGTTCTCACTCCCGAGGCGTAACATGTCGACGTTTTGTCACGTCCCGCGGCGTTCCTGAGGAACGCGAAAGGAGACCTTCGGCGTTCTTATGGTACGCGGTGGGTTATGGCTGGAATCCAGTGCAATGACGCTCCCGCGGTAATAGAC
Source organism: Mchenga conophoros (assembly GCF_057382185.1). Taxonomy (NCBI): domain Eukaryota; kingdom Metazoa; phylum Chordata; class Actinopteri; order Cichliformes; family Cichlidae; genus Mchenga; species Mchenga conophoros. Next base: position 37,507,796 of record NC_140528.1, read on the forward strand.
GTTCCAGCCCTAAACCTAACCTTATCCCTAGCCCTAACCATAACCTTATTCCAGACCGTAACCAGGACTTTAATGATGTTAAATAGCGTGTTTCTAAGCGATTTGAAGAAAAAGAGCGAACATGTGTAGGTTCAGTCCAGACGGTTCTCATATTTCCTCTTTTTCCGAGGTCGTCATTTAGGAACGTGGTGGGTAGCCGAAAACGTAATATGGTGACGATTTGTCACCTAGCGTAAAATGTTACGCTTTGGGAGTGAGAACGGGTTGAACACGCACATGAATGAGAGGTGGTGAGTGTAGTTCCTATTGACAGGGTATTGCAGACCATCCCGCTAATTGCCGAATTTACTTTTGTCTGTCATATTTATGATGAAAAACAAATGTAATCAAATTAGATATTGATATTTTCATATGGGAATTGATCCTGCAACATGAAACGCTGGGATTGGAAGTTCAGCATCGCTCCGCACATCATACCTGTGAGATGACAGACAGCAGTGTGGAGGAGAGTGCGACACAAAAACACAGAGATATGACTGACAGCTGATTTTTCTGAATGTCGACCTGCACTGAGGACAAACTGTTTGGCTGCTGAGTTTGGTTCTGTTCTGTGGATTTGTTTACAGTGGGGCTTTTTGTGCTGAATTAAACTTAAAGGTTTGATTAAAATATTAAACAACAGTAAGAATGCCTGCTTTTGTAACAGAACAAAAACACAAAATTAGGCAATTATAAGGCTTTTCATAAAAACACTACATGCAAAAGGGTTTGTCAGCACACAAAGCATTCACATTTGCCAAGTAAAGCTAAAGTATGAGGCTACACATGATAATCAATTAAGAGACATTTGGGAGCCACGAGACGTGCAAGATAATCCAGAGCTTAGATCTAAATAAGGAAGTCTTAACTCAGTAATGGAGAATATCCTCACACATTAAGAAGCACCGAGGGAGGGAAGTCCTTCATTACTCTGTCAGTCAGGTAGGTGATCAGTGAAGAACAGCACAGAATCTATGTACCTGCATGTTCAGCTCAATTTGTGGATGCAATAAGAAGTAAAGTGAGAGTGATCAGCTTACCAGTGACTGTGATATTAACCAGGTTACTGATGGCACCATTACTGGACTCACACCAGTAAACTCCGGTGTCGTGAGGCACCAGCGTACTGATTGAACATGATTGATCACGTTGCTGTTGTCCCCGCCCATCTCCACACTCAGCCCTCTGCAGTTTGCTTGTGTTTCTCCTCACAGTCCAATCAGAAAAGCTTTGGTCCTCCTCACAGATTACAGTCACAACATCTCCCTCAGAGAAATCAGAGCTGTGAGGAAGAGGAGAGGTTAGATATCACTCACGACTGAACTTCTGGGACCGCTCCGCCCCCTGGTGGCCTGATTTGATAGTGAAAAATTATTTTCTACCAGGCTGATGTAATAAAGCTGTGGAATCAGGACTGAGGTTTCAGGCATTTCCCCTCGGCTATTTGCAAGTAAGAAGAGCAAACATCTGAAGAGGCACAAGCTCCAACATTTTAGTAATATGAAGAACAACTTTGTTGCCTGACCAGCACGTTGTGGCCTGCAGCCTTCATAGGTTTAAGGTTTAAAAACATTTTTAGGATTATTTGGTTCAGTGGAAACTACTGCTACTGACAGTGAAAACATTTGCAGACCTTTTCAGAGGATGAGCATTTGTTCGAGGGTCCACTTTCTGCCCTGAGCCTGGTTCTGCCGGAGGTTTCTTCCTGTTAAAAGGGAGTTTTTCCTTCCCACTGTCGCCAAAGTGCTTGCTCATAGGGAGCCATATGATTGTTGGGTTTTTCTCTGTATCTATGAAGCGCCTTGAGGCAACTTTTGTTATGATTTGGCGCTATATAAATAAAATTGAATTGAATTGAATTCTGCCAGCTCTTCATTTCTGTGTATGCACAGGATTCTCTCCCTTTCCTCTCCTTTCACTGGTGGGTGAGAGGAAGTGGGCAAATTCTACAAATGTCATTTAAAGATTAAACGACTCACTACATGTTAGCTAGATAACACACATGTCTTAAAACCCTTGTGTCATCCTTTAAAAAACTTACGTTGATCACCCTGGGGACCAAAAAAGGTCCCGCCCCAAAAAGTGCAATAAAAATGTTATATACTAATATCTTTTACCACTTTAAATGAGTCAGTCTTTTAAGACTACTTCTGCCTGAAATATTCACATAAAGTTTTAATTATATTTTCGTTGTTTTAACCCTTTAAATCCCAGTTTTATTACATGAACGCCCTGTTTTTTTAGCCCCAAAAAACAAAAAAACTAAATATTTTCAAAAAAAACCATTTGAAGTAATATTTGATTGTTATTATAATTAGGCCTTTAGATGGACTAAAGATTGGCACCAAGAGTCATTTCGATCGCCTTTTATTTTTTTTCCAGGAGCGCATTTCATAAAATGCACACTATCGACCACGCCCAAAAAGTGCAATAAAAATATTAAATATTAATTTTTTTTTCACTTTAAATTGGTCAGTCTTTTAAAACTACTTCTCCCTGAAATATTCATATAAAGTTTTAATTATATTTTCGTTGTTTTAACCCTTTAAATTACAAAAAAACTAAAAAAAAAAATAAAAAACTAAATATTTTCCCAAAAAAACATTTGAAGTAATATTTGATTGTTATTATAAATAGGCCTTTAGATGGACTAAAGATTGGCACCAAGAGTCATTTCGATCGCCTTTTATTTTTTTTTCCAGAACCAGAAAATGGTCTCCAGGCGGCAAATGCTGCTCGTCGAGGCCGAAATGAGTGCATTCTCCCGGGTTAACTCGCGACGATGATCGGGGCATGTTGCGTCGGACTCCTTTTTCCAGCGCACACTTCCGGTACCACGTGACAACAAATACGTCATTTCCTGTTGACTAAAAAAAAAAAATGCACCCTCTCATGGTCCTAGGGACCAAAAAATGGTCCGCCCGATCAGCGGGCGAAGCCGCTGCTGCACGCCGGAGAAGAGGCGTCATTTCCGGCAGGTCTGTCCAAGCAGCCCGCTGTTTTCCAGCAGAGGTCAAATGTGAAGCAAGGGCGCCACCCGGTGGACAAATAAAAAAATTACAACTCTAAGGCCTGTAGTCCAAAACGAAACCTAAGCTGGAGACCTGACGATCCCTTTGACCGTAATTTTTCTGGCGTGAAAAATAGCGTTTATAATGGAAGTCAATGGGCCCAAAACGGTCCCTAGGGTGATCAGTGTGAGTATTTTTGCTGCTCAGCCGTGTTAGGCTGATGCAAGAAAATCAGACTGAAATTTTGAATCTTTTACAAAAACGAAACCGGGTGGCAAGTTTCGCTATATTACACCCAACACAGTGGAAATGGCGTTCATACGAATGAAAAAAGTGGCACAAAAAGGTCCCAGTATGACACAAGGATAAAGACCTGGATGGCTGCTAACTTTCTGCTTCTTAATTCAGATAAAACTGAGGTTATTGTACTCGGCCCTGAAAATCTTAATAATATCGTATCTAAGCAGATTCTTACTCTGACATTGTTGGGGATCACTCCTGAATTTACTTAAGCCTTAGAAAAGTAAAGTAGCCTAACAAAGTAGCTAAAATCGTGGACGTACAGCATTTGGACAGAGAGAGTGATATTAATTTTCTTTGCAAACAAACAAGAATCTTCAGGGTGCAATGTGTGCTGGGCAGCAGCCAGGAGCGAGGTCTCTGGTGAACCAATCCCTCGCTACAGATTCTAGCGAAGGGACGAGGCGTGTCACATCTCTGGTGGGGATGGAGCCTCAGTGCTTCTTTTAATATCTCTGAGCTTTCCCAATCACAACTATCTCTACTGAACTTTGGCTCCGTCTAAACAGTTCTTTGAATTACTTACTAAAACAATATATGACAGTAATGAGAAAGTGGCCACTTTCATGAGTAAATCATGTAAGCCTTATAAGATTTACTTATATGTAGTCTATGTTGTGATTCTACTGGTGTTACTGGTTCTGCTGGTGAGACGATGTGTTCACAGGAAACTTGAAGGTTTGTACATATTCATTCTTATTCATCGTGGTATTTTGTTTCCATTCTGTCATCATAATTTGGTCCATTTAGATTCTTAAATCATAAAAGTGTTTACTTTAACTCATTTCAGCAGATGGAGAAGATGACATCACCAGTGACATCACATACAGTGTTGTGAAATCATCAAATCCTCAACACCCTCCAGTCAAAGAAACCAGAGATGGAGGTTTGTGTGTTCACCCAGGTGTCATCCACATACCTGAACCAATGACTTGGTGGTGTTTCAGGGTAGGATAGCAAAGCCCTCTTTCCCACGTCTTCCATATACAAGTTGCCCACAATGGGTGAAACTGGGGAGCCCACGGCACACCCATGTTCCTGCCTGTAGAACTGACCCTTGCATGTGAAACAGGTGGAATTAAGACACAGTTTCAAAAGCAAGCACACCTGGTCCAACAGCCTTGTCTTGTTCTAACTGCTTCAGACAGTCTGTCACCCTCGTCCTGTGACCACTTCCTGGGTCTCTTTCAGTCTTCAAATATAAAGTTTTTACAGCTTATAGATTTTAAGTTCTGCTCCAATTATTTGGGTAAAGACAATAAACACTTTGATGGCCTATAAGTGAAAGTGAAAATGTGATAAACCAATAATATAATTAATAAATAATAAATAATTATATTTTTTGATAAGTGAAGTTCACTGAACTAAAAGGAAATTTTGGTTTGATGATGGTTGACATGTTTTCCAAATAGAAGTTTTTCCTCTAGTGAGGAGATGCAGGTGCAGCAGAGCATTGCTGGAAGAAATGATCCCAAGGGTGGAATCTCCTGAGAAACCTTCAGAGACACAGCGAGAAGTAGGGACCATAGCTGACAGCCCAGGCAGGGGTTGAGGTCAAAGGTCATGCTGTTTGGGGACCTACTGGTCATCATGAGAAGATTCTGGAACCACAGCAATGACCATAAAGCTGCACTGGATGGAGAGCTGTGCCACGGGGCTTTCCAGAGGTAATCACGAGGAGATTGTGGACAACAGATGGAGATCTGAAGGATGAGGGGAGCGTTCCAAGCTCCAATCGACAGTGCAGAGAGGAAGGTCAAGGATGGCATCGTGATTCTGTGAACAGAAAGCAGAAGCTATGGTGGTGACGGGGAATGACTGACAGCAGTTTCCTATGAACATCACCTAATGCTGTGTCACTGTGCTATGCATGCTTTGACACTCTGAAGAGGGTCTTCCTTTGTGTCATTGTTGTTGTCATTTGCATCATGAACAAGACTGCTGAAGTGAGTCAACAGGTGGGGTTACAACAGCAGTAAAATCATTGAATCCAATACCCTTTCCAAAAAAGGTTTTCTGCAGAGACGAAAGGACAATAGAGGAGTCATAAGTATCCCCCACAGGAAGAATGCATGAAATGAGGTGATGAGGGTTGATAGAGGCCATAAAACAGGAGTGCTGACAAAGGCCTGCAGCCTTGAAGATAACTGAAAGCCACATTGACAAACAGCAAAACTAACTGGTGTGTTTGTTATACCCATGTCTGCATACATTTGGACTCTGGTCATATGGACAGTGATAGAAACAACTGGAAGAGACATTTATGAAGCTCTGAGGAACTCAAACCACTCTGCATGTGTGATTTACACACCTGGAGGAGATGCACCACAAAGCTGGAATGATTTTGCAAATGTTAATTTCTATGTTTGACTGTTAACATTCATTTGCTTACTTGGAGGGTGTCAATGGAAAATTGTATTTAGTAGTCAGTATAATCTTTTAGTGATATAAGTTTGCATATGGTAGAATGCTGCATGTAATCATTCTAGGGTGTTCACCCCCACATCCTAGGAGCATGAGAGAGGTCGTACCTTGTCTTATTGTTTTATGGTAGGATTAACGTAGCTATGTCTGTTTTAGTCTAAGTGCCTTTTGGTTTGATGAACTGCTGGACTTTGAGACCAGCAGGTTTAGGGAAGATCTTATGGGGCCACACTCTGACCCCCCCCCCCCACACACACACACACACACACACACACACACACACCCAATGAAGTATAAAATAAAGACCGGGGCAGTTTCTCAGGCGCGAGTCTCTCAGTCCGGAGACTGCCCTTGCTTGCAAGAAATTCTGTGTGTTTCTCTTCTCTGAGTCTTTGCTGAAGAAGTATTTTAGAATATATTCCTTAACAGAGAGAACGATGTTCGTCACAGTTCTCTCCCTCATGCACGAGCAACACAAAGAGCTCTGGTGACTTGCGTCTTGTCTTTGCCATTGTAGTAGAATTCTCTTGGCGTTCCAGCAATAGGTCTGTGCTAGATGAACGTATCAGCAACCTTCAAACACGTGTGGAGAATTCATTATTTCTTTGACAGATTCTTTAGTAAATAACAGAAAAAAGAAAGTAAGAGAAAAATCACCTGCACAAGTGCCGAGGTAGGTCTCCCTGCAGGATTGGTTTTCCCTTCATCAGGAGCAGCGCTGGGCTGTTTAAATCACGGACAAACAGGATCCTACAGTTGTTTATGTTTTTAAACCCATTTTGCACAGAGAGGCATTTTTTGGAAAATGCATTGATAGTAATATTGAATATTATTACACATCAAAAAAAACAACTACAGTAAAATAATCACATCGTGACGCCTCTGCCTTTCTAAATGGAGGGACAGTAACTGTGTGTGTATGTAAGCGTGTAAAACCTGAAGATGGTAAGATTAACAGTATTTTGTCTCTATCTACCATTCTGCTATTCATCTCAACAATAACGTGGCGCACAGCGTGGCGTGAAAATAGCCACATGCCTTTGATGTTGCGTGACGAACTCTGTATTCCTCGTCCACACGTAAAGGCAAAAAAGGAGTTTAAAAAAATCATCATTTTTGGTGATTCGAAACGCCGTTTACGTGGACGAAACAGCTGCGTTTTCAAATATACCCGTGTAGGTGCGGACGTAGCGTAAAAGAGTTAGTAGTTTATTTTCTTACTACCTGTAATTTATTGCAGATTAATTGTATTTGCTTAATTGTTTACTAAATGTTTGAGGTGTGAAATAAACTGCAATGGAGCAAATTATGAGTGTGTGTGGTTGGAGGATGTGTTAGTGCGCACAAAGGGGGGGGGTTCTTGTAAAACAAAGGGGGGCCCAGCAAAAACAAGTTTGGGAACCACTGGTTTAGACGATGTTAGCACAGAAATATTAGCTTCTGTCATGACTGATGAAGTTACTGGTTAATAAAGTTTCCAGTAAAGTGTTTAATCGCAGCCACAGATTGACTCTAAATATCCAGTTTTTCTTTAGTGCATCTGTAATAAATATGTGCAAGTTTCAGTGCTTCGTTTGAACTGTATGATACTTATACTGACCCAGGGTCAGTGTAAAATACAATCCTAGCTGTGTGAACAAAGCCTGGCTCCTTTAATCCTGCATGACAAACCTCAGGATGCAGGTTATTATTACTCTTTCCTGCTGGCACACCTGTCACACCTGAGAGTCAGCTAGAAACGTACAGTGACGTGGACATCATGCAAAGACTGCCAGACTCTGTAATACTGCAAATGATCAGTGACTCAGGTTAACAAAAAAGAAAGTAAGAGGAAATTTAATTCTATAAAACGTGAAAAATTCCACACACATGTAACTCACCACTGTGTGAACATCACAGGGGAGAAATCGTTTCTCTGAGTCAGAGATGAGTGTCAGTAACACAGAAGTTGTCATGGTCCCCGCACCTCTCCAGCTGACAGCAGTCAGGCGCTTTGTTTTGTTTATTCTCCTCTCTCGCCTCTGCTCTCCCTTTCTCTCTCGTCCTCTCCCACTCTCTCTTTCTCCTGCCGGGGCGGAGCTCAGTATGGGCTCCTGCTCCTGGCCCACGCACCTGGAGATGATCAGCACACCTGCCGCTGATTATGAGAATTGGAGTCCTACTTAAGATGGCGAGTCTGCTCTACTCGTCGCTGGATCGTTGAGCCGTCAGCGTCAGTCGTCCTGCACTCTGCAAAGTTTGTTCGTGTCTGAACCAGGAGACTAACTGTTTCTCTGTCTGTGTATAGATTTCCCCTGGACCTGTTTTCCCTGTGCACGGTGACTGAGCGTGAGCAAGAGTGATGGAGGAAAGAAGAGGAGCTGTGTGTGGTTGCGAGGGCTGTATGGAAATCTCCCCTCCCTGGACTCCTGCCCCTTTCACTCCCGGACCCTGGAACCCCTTTTTCCCAGACACCGTTGTGTGTGTGTGTGTGTGTGTGTGTGTGTGTGTGTCACCGTGGAGAACACTGTAAATAAATTCACTTTTGATTTGAAGAAACTTGTGGTCTGCGCCTGAGTCCGCTCCACTAATCGTGACAGAAGTAAAACTCAGTGTCCTGCAGTGACTTTTACACAACCAGATCAGATGAACCAGCTCACACTAAAACATTTTGCTGCACTCTTCACACTTATTTCTTTTCTTTCTGCTTTCTGAGATAAAAGCTCTTTATTAGTAACTTTTACAACTTCTGGCAGGTTAATGTCTGAACTTTGGAGTGAAACACACCCTTAGTTACAGGAAATAACACCACTGTCTGTAACTAAGTGAATCCACCTTAACACCACCTGTGTGTGTGTGTGACTGCATTACACTCCCACTGCTGGGAACCTGAACAAGAACCAGAACAAAGTCTAAAATAGAAGCTGACAAACAGCTGCACCACCGAGTGACACTTTATTTTATAAACTTCACAACAGGTTTCATGTTGTGACCTGTGGAGGTGAAAAGACAAAACCTGTTTTACAGCTTTTGAGCTGCAGGCAGGATTGAAACTCACCTTAGTTAAAAGTCAAACAGCAACATTTGTCTCCTCCCCTCACGTCACTCAAATGTGACAAACCAGGAAACAGGAAGTTCTTCGTCCTCAGTAAAGAGAGACGCACAGACGACCAGACTGAGTTCAGACCAAACTAGCAGCTTCCTCTGAGTGAGTCCAGCTACAGGAGAGAAAAGTGGAAAACTCCAACACTGCTGCTTCAAGCTGCTGACGCTCCACACACTGAATGTGAGTTTGAACAAAAACACGACTCAAAGGAAGTTTCAGTGAAGGTGGTAGAGGAGGGAGGGGAGCCAGGACTGACTGTACTTCCTGTCTGCTGTTTTCAGCTTCACTCACAGACTCAATGGCTTCCAGATCAGAGGAGGATCTCTGCTGTCCGGTCTGTCAGGAGGTCTTCAGAGATCCTGTTCTTCTGTCATGTAGCCACAGCTTCTGTAAAGACTGTCTGAAGAGATGGTGGAGAGAGAGACCAACACACGAGTGTCCAGTTTGTAACAGAAGATCTTCAAAGAATGAACCACCTTTAAGTATGGCTTTAAAGAACCTGTGTGAGTCGTTCTTACAGGAGAGAGATCAGAGAGCTTCAGAGGCTCTCTGCAGTCTGCACTCTGAGAAACTCAAACTCTTCTGTCTGGACCATCAGCAGCCAGTGTGTCACATCTGCAGAGACTCAGAAAAACACACCAATCACAGATTCAGACCCATCGATGAAGCTGCACAACAACACAAGAAGGAACTTCAGGAAACTCTGGAGCCCTTAAAGAAGAAGTTAAAGGTTTGTGAAGAAGTTCAAGTGAAGTTTGATCAAACAGCAGAACACGTTAAGGTCCAGGCCCGACACACAGAGAGGCAGATTAAGGAGCAGTTTAAGAAGCTTCACCAGTTTCTAGCAGAGGAAGAGGAGGCCAGGCTGGCTGCACTGAGGGAGGAAGAGGAGCAGAAGAGTGGGATGATGAAGGAGAAGATGGAGGCTCTGAGCAGAGAGATAGCAGCTCTTTCAGACACAGTCAGAGCCACAGAGGAGGAGCTGAGAGCTGAAGACGTCTCATTCCTGCACAACTACAAGGCTGCAGTGGAAAGAGTCCAGCGCTGCCCCCTGCTGGATGATCCACAGCTGCCCTCAGGAGCTCTGATAGACCAGGCCAAACACCTGGGCAACCTGACCTTCAACATCTGGAACAACATGAAGGACATGGTCTCCTACACTCCTCTCATTCTGGACCCAAACACTGCTCATCCAAAACTCATCCTGTCTGAAGATCTGACCAATGTGAGAGAAGGAGGAGAGAAGCAGCAGCTTCCTGATAATCCAGAGAGGTTTGATAATTACTACTCTGTCCTGGGCTCTGAGGGCTTTAACTCAGGGACTCACAGCTGGGATGTTGAAGTTGGAGACAGTACAGGGTGGGAACTGGGTGTGTTAGCAGAGTCTGTGCAGAGGAAGGGAGACAAACTGTCTGGATTGTGGAGAATATGGTTTTACAAAGGTAAATACTCAGCATGGTCACCATCAGCTGTCACTGATCTCTCAGTAGAGAAGAAACTCCAGAGGATCAGAGTGAATCTGGACTGGAACAGAGGAAAGCTGTCGTTCTCTGATCCTGATACTAACACACACATACACACCTTCACACACACTTTCACTCACAGGATGTTTCCATACATATGGACTGTTGGTGATGATGAAGTGAAGGTGTGTCCGTTGAAGGTGTCAGTGTCAGTGCAGCAGATGAGTTGAGGATGATGATGTTTCTAATGTTGTTTCCTGTCAGTGAGTTGAAGCTGTTAAACTGCAGCTGTCCTCCTGCTGCCTCGTTGTTCCAAAGCTCTTTGTTTCTCTTTTAGTTTCACTCTTTCTTTCTGTTTCTGCTGTCCACCTTTTCACATGGAAAATCATTTCACTGTTTCTCACTGAATGACTCCCCAAACTAGATTTGAAATTCTATCAAGTTTCTAATCATTACAAGTGATTCATGTTTCTATTTGATGTGTAAATGGAGATGATTTAGTTTGCTGGGATATGGACTGACATGTGTTGAATGGGAGGAGCAGTTTGTTGTTGTCTTCTTGTCTGTTTATGACAACAATAAATATGTTGTTGAAACAATGATTCATGTTTAACTCCATATATGAAATGTTTCTGATCTTTGAATTCTGTTTGATTAAAGACTTTCTTCATGACACAAATGAGATTTCAGTGTATTAATAGAACTAAATAAGCTCAGAGTTGAAAGGCTGGAGTATTATGTACGTGCTTCACTGTCAGGATCTTCAGGGGGATTCAAAGGGAAACATCAAACTGCTGTAATGAGATAAACTAGTTGGGCTGAACACACTTATCTGTAGTTTGTCTCCATCCAGGATCATCAGAATATAATGAACATGTGTGAAGAGCCACAAAATGCTGCTGCCCTCTCAGCATGATGAGCTCCAGCCTTTGTTAGCAGGACAACAGGAAACATGAGACAACTTTCAGAGACAGTAACCAACTGTGGCCACAAGATGGCAGCAGCTGATCTGAGATCCTTTATTGGACAGAAGGACTCTGCTCTGTGACGTCATCAGAGAGACGGCCTTCACTCTGATAGATCTGACGTCATGTCTGCACTGCGATGATGAAAGCTGATAAACACATTGTTATTGATCCATGAAATCACCTCTGTCCTCTCAAGTGTAGCTGTTTACAGAGCTGAAGAAGTCCTTCATCATCAAAACAGACAAACATGTATTTCCTGTATTAAGTGACGTCATCCTCACTCTGACCTCTTACATACATTCTGTTCAGTTTTCCTGCTGTAAGAAATAAAGTGTGTGAAAATAGAAATGCAGGGAAACATCCATTAATCACAGCTGAGCCGTTTGTTTCTGACTCACATTCAATGAGGCTTCAGGTGTAAATACCTCAGAAGTGTTTGTGAGTTCAGTAGAAGCAGACCCAGTCGACCATCATGGCCTCCACAGCACTACACAATGCAACAGAAAGGCCTTCATCATCTGCTGAACCACCTCTGAACCACGACGCTCTCCCTGCATCTAAAAGCTGTTAGTCAGGATGAGATGCTGCTGTGATCGCTCACAATTTACCTGTGAGACCTTTGTAAATATTGTCTTTGTTTCTGGAGGAAACACCTTTAGTCTGTTTGTATTTGGAGTGCAGATCTGGGCGTCCATCACTTTAACCTGCACACGTTTAGTTATTGAGTGTAGTTGATGTTTGGCAGCATTTTATAAGTGACAGTTCATGAACGGTGAAGGAACAGAGGACGCCTGACCATCCTACCTGTGTCAGTAAGAAGACTTTCATCACAACTTCACAACTTAACACAACTGAAACCTGAATTCAGTGTTGCATAGTTTACTAACAGTGTGTGCTGACACTGAAGTTAGCAGTTTGTTTCCTAAGAGCTGCTGGGACAAACCAAAGTGAGCGGCTACAGAGTTTAGTTAAGGTGGTTCTAACATGTGACCTGTTGAATTATTTACACGGATTTATTTTTCATTTAAAGCATCATTTGTGAAGTTTTTATGAAGTTTACTTCTTTTATGTTCTTTGTGTAACGTTTAGATTTTCTTCTCTGGTGTTTTAACTCTTCAGGTCTCCTGTAACAGAGATGTAAACCACCGTTTTCTGATGCTGCTGCACTGGGACATAAACACGGCCACTTTATTAGGCACACCTTGCTGACTGCAGGTTATAACCCCTGCTGGAAACATCCCCACAGATTTGGATCCTTATTGCCATGACAGCACCACACAGCTGCTCCAGATGCTGCAGGATGCTGGTCAGGGCTCTAACAGTGAAACTTTACTGAAAGTAAGAAACCTGAGAGGAAATAAACTTTGACTTTAGTAAGCTGAGCTCTGAAGCTGTGATGGAGCTCAGTCGGTGTGAAGGCGGCTGCTGTGTAACAAATGTTTGTCTGAGGTGCTGCGACTGATCGTGGTCATGTTTATTTAAAGAAGTCGGTGATGAAGCAGGCTGTGCAGTCCGAGCTCTTCATCAGTTAACAGTCCTCCAGAGCTGCTGCAGGGAGCTGACTGTCCTCCAGGTGGCGCTAAGTGAACAAAGTCCAAAGAAATAAACTTGGACTGTTTTTTGAAGCCTAAATAAAACGTGAATAAACTTTATAGATACATTTGAAACCAGCTACTCTGTGACTTTACACACTCACACAGTAACAGAGCTGATTCCTGATTGGAGCAGCACAGAGTTAGACTTCTTTTCTGGCTGTGGATTGGTTCGTCAGGATTTCCCCCTTTACAGGTTTAAAAACAATCTCTGTTTCTACATTTTTTGACCTCCTTCTTGTGTCTAAAGGTGAAGCAGCACCAGCCTCCTCTGATCCTCATGTTGTAGCTCTGTGTGTCCAGCAGGGGGCAGAACACCTCCAAACTGTGCCAGCAGCTCTCACTGTGAGCTCAGACGTTTGTGGACATTCAGTTTGTTTGAACATAGTAAATAATCAGAGCTTCTCACACTGTTTATGGGGACACCACCTGCCCGAGGGTGTACTGTGTCACAGAGGTGGTGTATGGTGCTGGGTGTAGTCTCTCTGCTGTTTCACAGTTTTTACTGAGGAGCTGTGTTCATGTCAGGAAGGTTTCGTCTGATCACTGTGGTGCAGTTTGGTTTACTCTGTTTCTGAGTGTTTGTAGGATCAGTCTCTGCAGGTCACCTGATACCTGGCAGTGAAGTGTTTATAATAGTATAATAGTGTTCTCCACATGGAGCGGACATACCCGGACTCTCTCATCATTGCTCTTGGGGACTTTAACAAAGCCAATCTGAGCCATGAGCTTCCGAAATACAAACAGTATATTAAATGCCCGACCAGAGAGGAGAGGACATTGGATCACTGCTACAGCACGATCAGCGGGGCCTATCGCGCGGTGTCCCGCGCTTCACTCGGACTTTCTGACCACGTCATGGTCCACCTAATCCCCGCGTACAGACAGAGGCTGAAGCTCTCCAAACCTGTCGTGAGGACCAAAAAACTGTGGAGCAAAGAGGCTGTGGAGGAGCTTCGCACGTGTTTGGAGACCACAGACTGGGACACATTGAAGGCTGCTTCTAACAGCTTGGACGAGTTTATGGACACTGTCACCTCCTATATCCACTTCTGTGAGGACAGCATTGTGCCATCACGCACCAGGGTGAGTTATAACAATGACAAACCCTGGTTTACTCCTAAACTCAAAAAGCTGTGGCTGGAAAAGAGTAAGGCGTTCAGAAGCGGAGACAGGGACTGCTACAGAGAGGCCAAGTACAGGTTCACTAAGGAAGTGGACATTGCTAAACAGCACTCTGAGAAGATGCAGCAGCAGATCTCAGAGAATGACTCGGCCTCTGTGTGGAAAGGTTTTAGGAATATCACCAACTACAAGCCTAAAACCCCCCACTCCACTGATGACTTGCTCTTGGCCAACACCCTCAACGACTTCTACTGTCGTTTTGACGAGCCATCAGGCAGCCTTCACACCTCCAACGACCCCAACAATAGAGGCACTCTGGACACTCATTCCCCCACCTCTCCCCCCTCCATAGAGCCATCACCACCTTCAAACTGTTCACCTGCAACACCCGCCCCCTCACCCCACACAAAAGAGGATTTCACACCACCTCCTCCGACCACAACTCTTCATATTCATGAAGCAGATGTGAGGAAGCAGTTTAGGAGTCTGAATGCTCGGAAAGCTCCCGGCCCAGACGGTGTGTCTCCTGCCACCCTCAGACACTGTGCAAACGAGCTGGCCCCAGTGTTTTCTGGCATCTTCAACTCCTCACTGCAGGCATGTCATGTGCCTGCCTGCTTCAAGTCCTCTACCATAATCCCTGTCCCCAAGAAACCTAGGATCACTGGACTAAATGACTACAGACCCGTGGCTCTGACATCTGTGGTCATGAAGTCATTTGAGCGCCTAGTTCTCTCCCATCTCAAGACCCTCACGGCCCCCCTCCTGGACCCCCTGCAGTTTGCATATAGAGCCAACAGGTCTGTAGACGACGCCATCAACATGGCCCTACACTTCATCCTGCAGCATCTGGACTCCCCAGGAACCTACGCCAGGATCCTGTTTGTGGACTTCAGCTCTGCCTTCAACACCATCCTTCCAGACCATCTCCAAGGCAAGCTTTCCCAGATGAATGTGCCTGATCCCATCTGCCGGTGGATCACTGACTTCCTGACGGACAGGAAGCAGCATGTGAGGCTGGGAAAGAATGTCTCGGACTCCCGGACCATCAGCACCGGCTCCCCTCAGGGCTGTGTTCTTTCTCCTCTGCTCTTCTCCCTGTACACCAACTGCTGCACCTCCACCCACCAGTCTGTCAAGCTAATCA
Source organism: Mchenga conophoros (assembly GCF_057382185.1). Lineage (NCBI taxonomy): Eukaryota > Metazoa > Chordata > Actinopteri > Cichliformes > Cichlidae > Mchenga > Mchenga conophoros. The sequence goes on from NC_140528.1 coordinate 37,522,950, forward strand.
ATTTCGCAGATGACACCACCGTCATTGGGCTCATCTCTGACGGGGATGAGTCTGCCTACAGGAGGGAGGTTGAACGTCTGGTGTCTTGGTGCAGCCACAACAACCTGGTGCTGAATGCCCAGAAGACAGTGGAGATTATTGTGGACTTCAGGAAGCACACAGCCCCACTCCCCCATCATCCTGACTGACACCCCCATCATCTCTGTGGACTCATTCCGCTTCCTGGGTACCACCATCACCCAGGACCTGAAGTGGGAGCCCACCATCACCTCCGTCATCAAGAAAGTCCAGCAGAGGATGTACTTCCTGAGGCAGCTGAAGAAATTCAACCTGCCAACACGGACGATGATGCAATTCTACACTGCAATCATCGAGTCCATCCTCACCTCCTCCATCACCGTGTGGTACGCTGGAGCCACTATCAGGGACAAACAGAGACTGCAGCGTGTTGTGCGCTCTGCTGAGAAGGTGATTGGCTGCAGACTCCCATCTCTGCAGGACCTGTACACCTCCAGGACTCTGCGGCGTGCAGCCCGGATCTCAGCTGACCCTTCTCACCCTGGACACAGTCTGTTTGACCTGCTCCCCTCAGGCAGGAGGCTCCGGTCCATTCGCACCAGAACCTCTCGCCATAAGAACAGTTTCTTCCCCTCTGCTGTGGGACACATGAACAATAACCACATGACTGTCCCCGCCACTTACACATGACCCTACGCTGTGTCACTGCATCATTTCATGTCTGGCACTGATCACCACCTGCACTCATGTATATATCTTTCTACGTAGCACTCATAATTCTTATTCTCATGTATATATCTCATGTATATCTCATGCACATATCTTTCTTTCTACATAGCACTTTAATTCTTATTGTCTGCACTGAAGCACCGCAGCAATTTCCTAATGTTGTAAACCTCAACATCTGGCAATAAACCCATTCTGATTCTGATTCTGATAAATCAGCTCCGTCAGATTTAATCCAACAGAATAACATGTAAAACACTCCAGGGCTTTTACTCTGAAACTTTCTCCAGAGCTGTCTGGAGTTTTCTTACATTAAAATATTCTGGGATTACCAGACTGTCCACATCATGTGTCCTACCAAAACTTTCATCCACAAATATACCCTGACATTAAACCCAAATAGATCTGAGAGCGAGTCATTAGTATCAGTACTGTGTGTGTGTGTGTGTGTGTGTGTGTGTGTGAGAGAGATATTTAGGTAACTTACTGGGTTACTGCACATGCTCACACCTTTTCAGCACAACAGGTGCAGTTTGGTGTTTTACTGCCTCCTGCTGGAACAATGATGGCAGCTCTCAAGACTTTATTGGTTATTGTCATTTCGTGTTACACAGCCTGAAACGAAATACTGTTCCTCAGCAGCCTCTACAGTGCAATAACCAATATATTTTAAAAAGAATAAATACAGTTTAAAGGGAATAAGTTTAAAAAAGAGCAGCAAAAAAGGCATAAATAGCTTAAAATCTAAGTTCTAAAAAAACCTCCAGTTTTTATTAATATTTTATTATTTATCAAATTATTATAAACTAAAAATATTTTTTACGTGATAAACGACTTCAGTGCTTCGTCCATGACCTCCTGAAGGTAAAGGGCCCAAAGAGCTAATCAGCAGCTCTGAAACAGGAAATATGACTCATGGAGAAGTTCACAACAGTTTCAGCTGCCAGTTGTACTCATCACCATGGAGACGGTCTCCATGGTGGAGGCAGAGTGACAGTGTTGTAGATGCTGCATTTTGAAGCCTCAGTGTTTATGTTGTGCCCTTAAACAGGGGAAATAGTGAGGAGAGGTGAAAGAGCGGCACAGACACGCAGCTCTCACTCTCACTCGTCTGTATTGAGTGAAGGAGGAAGCGCGCGAACCCACCTACTGGAGCCCTGAGGCATTAACAATGGATCGACGCACAATCAACCCAGGCAAAACTTTCACTACTTATCTCCCTCTATATTCCCACTGCATATTCTATTCGAAAACAGTCAAAGCAACAAATAAAACATTAATAAGGGCATGACATGAAATGTAAGGAACAGAGATGTACAACTTCAAAACTAATCAAATTTATGATCCACCACATTTATATTTTTGTTCACAGCCATGTACACATCAAACTCTCATCTTTCTGTCCAAAAACAAAACAAAAAGATTCCCTGTAAATTTGACCTTTTCCTTCAACTGTCCATTATAGCGTGGTCTTCCTACTTATCTTGACACAATACTCAGTCGCGTTGCCTGCTGCAAACTTAAAAGAAGTCTGACGAATGAAGTGACTGTGAGTGTGTCTGACGTCACGGTGTGTGTGAAAAGGTATCCAGCTGGGGCAGACATGATTCTGCAGGTCACCTGCCCAGTGGACAAAAAGAAATAAAATAGTTGTGTGGATGATATATGAATGATAATACGAAGAGCGTTTTGTGTCTCTCAGCCTGAAACAACTGTAATGCCACTTTCTGTTTTGGAGAAAGGACAGTTAAAAAAAGATGTGTGTTGTTTTAAGCAGTGATGAGAATAATGAAGATGTGATGAGAGAGCAACACAAAAGTATAAGTACAGGGATGATGCTCTTTACAGGAAGGGTCAGAGCAGACTCTACCTGCTGAGGCGGCTGAGGTCATTTGGAGTCCAGGGAGCGCTTTTAAAGACCTTCTATGACTCTGTGGTGGCATCTGTCATTTTTTACAGTGTGGTATGTTGGAGCAGCAGTTTATCTCCCGCCCCATGCATGTAGATGTTGCTGAACTGCAGAGCTGCTTCAGTGACAGACTGCTGCATCCTCGATGCATGAAGGAGCGTTTCCGCAGGTCCTTCCTCCCTGCAGCTGTCAGACTGTACAATCTGAACTGCTCCCAACAAACACAGATGTTTACATCAGCGCTGTATCGTGCACTGTTTTATCAACCGATTCACACTACAACCAGGGTTGCCTCTTATCTGTATTTAATTTTATTTAATTTAACAACAGTATGGTACTCAGTTTTTGGTAACCATTGTCCTTCATGTAAATATGTAAGAATTGTGTATGTTTCTGTTCTGTGTCTTGTGTACTGTTTGTTTGTATATGTGTTTTCTTGCTGCTGTTACACCCAAGTTTCCCCTTGTGGGACAATTAAATTGATATAACAACACTCGTGGTAAAGTTGTGGACTGGAAGAATACCTGACCAAGATTATCTTGCAATGTTTTGCAGCCGCCAGTCAAGCCGGTAGATAAATGTCTGTGATTGTCGCAGGTGGCTGTGTGGCTGGCAGGAGCTCTTTCCTATCAGTTTGTCCCCACCTTCACCTATGGTCACGAGCTTTGGGTAATAACCAAAAGAATCCGATTCTGGATATGAACTGCAACTCTCTTTACATTGGCCTTTCCTCCACCCTTCTCGTTAGATTGCAGACTGTCCAGAATGCGGCGGCACGCCTTTTGACAGGTAGCAGGAAGTTTTCTTCCATCACTCCTGTTCTTGCTGGCTTGCACTGGCTTCCAATTAAATACCGTATTCAATTTAAAATATTACTTTTCACCTACAAAACCATTAATAACTTTGCGCCAAGCTACCTCAATGAGCTTCTCAGGTTACACACTCCTGTCAGAGCACTTAGCTCTGCTACCCAAATTCTTCTGGAGCAACCTCGTTCTCGGCTGAAGTCTCGCAGTGACCGCGCGTTTGCTGTAGCTGCCCCGGTCTTATGGAACAACCTTCCTGTCGCTATCCGGGCGTCTGACTCTATGCCACTGTTTAAATCACGGCTTAAGACTTATTTCTTTAATCTTGCCTTTCCACCCAGTTAACACTTGTGTGCGCTGGTACATTTTTTATGCTTGTGAACTACTTTTATATCTTATGATGGTTTTTATAATTGATACGTGCCAGGTCCTTTCTCTTTTCCCTCCCATCTCCCTTTTCCTATTTTATTTTTGTCAAGCACCTTGGTATACCCTTGTTTTTTTAGTGTGCTTTATAAATAAAGTTTATTTATTTATTTATTATTTGTTGCTGTTTAAGTTTGTCAATTTCAGACCTCTGTCTCTGAAGTTCAACGTTCTGCATTTCCAGGTCTTTCAGTTTTGCGACATGGTCTGACAGAAAAGAACATAAATAAGTCAATATGAATTTTATTTATCTGCATCATTTGAATCTTTTCATTTTTAGTAGGTTAGATTATTGAATAAATAATGAATAAATAATAAAAATAAAAAAATTAATGAGAAACGTTAGTGATAGATTCATGAAGTGACATTGATATCTCTGTAACAGGGGCTCATATGAAGGTTTCCTCATGCTGTCATTTTTCTCACTACCTGACATCATACTCTACCTTTATTCTCTTGTTTTAAGGTCCTGATTTCCACTTTCTGTTCAGCCACTGAGGCAGTCAGCTCTCTGAGCACAGCATGGATTTCCTGTGGACAGGGTTGTTGGTTTGAAATCTGCTGGTCAAGAATTTCATCATCTGCCTCTGTCTGATTTGTGGAAACAGAGCAGACCAGAAGCAACAGCAAGAAAAACAGCGTGATCTCCATTCTGTCAGTGAAAACTCAATAGTATCTGTGTGTCATCTGCAAACCTGACTGACTTTTATATTACACAGTACAGAGGGGAGGTCACTGTAGCATTAGATTCAACCTTATTCTAGTGAATCAGTGACTAATGTAATCTTTATGACTTCAGATGCAGTACAAGGAGAAGAACAAGTGAGTATCAATGATTGTCAACTGATAGTAAAACATGAGCATGTGTGTTTCCACCAACTGACCAGAGCTTAGAGGACAAATATCAAAATGTGTGCTCAGATACAGATGTTTAAGCAGCTGTGAAAGAACATATCTGGAAGTTTTTGGCACTGAGGAAGTAATTGCCTTTGATTATGGAATTCCTCTAATAACTCAGAGCAAAAATACTCTAAGCGACAAAATGTATAAAGTAATCTTTACAACTTTTACAAGGTACAAGACTACAAAGAGATAAACAAGTGAATGTCAATGATTATCAGCCGTTCATAAAATTAATCAGCACGTGTTGTTTTAGAAAATCCAATGTGAATGTAGGAACCATGAAGGTCACTGACATGGTATAACTTGAAGATGAACTTCTACTCTTCATGTGTAACATGACACTTGGTTGACCACCCTTCCCACTGCAGTTCAATAAAACCACAGCTGTCCTTTTTTGTTTCTTTCTTCTCTGACCACTTAGGTGAGAAAGCTAGTGTTCAATGCTTTTCAGAGGATGAATTAATCTCTGACCCTTCCACTCCAAGCACTCCTCCAGATGCAGTGAACAGTCTTATAAGCAATACAAGAGCATGCTGAAGAGTCTTGGTTGCTAAATACAGCAAAAGTATTCGGCCCCTTGAATTTTTCCACATTTTGTCACATTACAGCCACAAACATGAATCAATTTTATTGGAATTCCACGTGAAAGACCAACACAAAGTGGTGACCACGTGAGAAGTGGAACGGAAATCATACATGATTCCAAACATTTTTTACAAATAACTGCAAAGTGGGGTGTGCGTAATTATTCAGCCCCCTTTGGTCTGAGTGCAGTCAGTTGCCCATAGACGTTGCCTGATGAGTGCTAATGACTAAATAGAGTGCACCTGTGTATAATCTAATGTCAGTACAAATACAGCTGCTCTGTGACGGCCTCAGAGGTTGTCTAAGAGAATATTGGGAGCAACAACACCATGAAGTCCAAAGAACACACCAGACAGGTCAGGGATAAAGTTATTGAGAAATTTAAAGCAGGCGTAAGCTACAAAAAGATTTCCCAAGCCTTGAACATCCCACGGAGCACTGTTCAAGCCATCATTCAGAAATGGAAGGAGTATGGCACAACTGTAAACCTACCAAGACAAGGCCGTCCACCTAAACTCACAGGCCGAACAAGGAGAGCGCTGATCAGAAATGCAGCCAAGAGGCCCATGGTGACTCTGGACGAGCTGCAGAGATCTACAGCTCAGGTGGGGGAATCTGTCCATAGGACAACTATTAGTCGTGCACTGCACAAAGTTGGCCTTTATGGAAGAGTGGCAAGAAGAAAGCCGTTGTTAACAGCAAACCATAAGAAGTCCCGTTTGCAGTTTGCTACAAGCCATGTGGGGGACACAGCAAACATGTGGGGGACACAGCAAACATGTAGGGGACACAGCAAACATGTGGAAGAAAGTGCTCTGGTCAGATGAGACCAAAATGTAACTTTTTGGCCAAAATGCAAAACGCTATGTGTGGCGGAAAACTAACACTGCACCTCACTCTGAACACACCATCCCCACTGTCAGATATGGTGGTGGCAGCATCATGCTCTGGGGGTGCTTCTCTTCAGCAGGGACAGGAAGCTGGTCAGAGTTGATGGGAAGATGGATGGAGCCAAATACAGGGCAATCTTGGAAGAAAACCTCTTGGAGTCTGCAAAAGACTTGAGACTGGGGCGGAGGTTCACCTTCCAGCAGGACAACGACCCTAAACATAAAGCCAGGGCAACAATGGAATGGTTTAAAACAAAACATATCCATGTGTTAGAATGGCCCAGTCAAAGTCCAGATCTAAATCCAATCGAGAATCTGTGGCAAGATCTGAAAACTGCTGATCACAAACGCTGTCCATCTAATCTGACTGAGCTGGAGCTGTTTTGCAAAGAAGAATGGGCAAAGATTTCAGTCTGTAGATGTGCAAAGCTGGTAGAGACAGACCCTAAAAGACTGGCAGCGGTAATTGCAGCAAAAGGTGGTTCTACAAAGTATTGACTCAGGGGGCTGAATAATTATGCACACCCCACTTTGCAGTTATTTATTTATAAAAAATGTTTGGAATCATGTATGATTTTCGTTCCACTTCTCACGTGTGCACCACTTTGTGTTGGTCTTTCACGTGGAATTCCAATAAAATTCTGTCTGGACAATGTCATATCATGAGTAATAATTAAAAATAATCCATATACATAAAACAAACACATGCACACACACACAGTGACATTTTAGACCTTCAGAATACTGTATATACTTTGGGCATCTCGGTGCTGATCCAGAATCCTTACATTATTATTTATTACTAGAGCTACAATAATAAAGCAATGAGGAGGGGGAAGTAATAAATATGAAATAATGTATTTATGATGATTCCATTTGTTTCACTATCCACTCTGTGCAGGGCAAAGCTTATTACATGTTTAAACTGTAGAGATACAATAATTTTACTGCTGTAAAATCCAAATTTTGTCTTATTTAAAATATAAATCTAATATAATCTGCTTCTTAATGTATGTTCTTTAAAATACAGTGTGGCGTGGGTGTGGTCTCTGGCCAGCTGCAGAGGAGGGGTGACGCAGTGAGCTCCCGGGGCGGTGCAGGGGCGGGGTGAACAGGTGTGCTGGGATCTGACAGTGATTGTGTCTCTTTATATGTTGGCAGTGACAGTCGGAGGAGGAGGGCGGACATGACAGCAGAGAGAGAGCGGGAGTGTCTGTGTCCCTGTACAAACGCACAGTATTAAATAAAAGTTCGGCTGTCGTCAAATTCGCTCCAGCTTATATTTCTTGGGTCCAACGTTACATACAGCTTGTGTTTTTTAATATATCATAATTATAATAATGCATAATTATGTGGACATGCATATTAGATCGTTTTTTAGTGGAATATAATCCCTCCAGAAAGGGTAGCCAACACTTTTTCCATGTTTGAACTTAATGTGACCACTAGAGGGAGGTATGTGCCTCTTAGTGCCATAAGCCAGCTGTGCAGCAGGCAGGTTGTTTGGCTTCATTTTTGCACAATGGGAGGAGGCGCTGTCGCGTCGTCCATGTTTTCTACAGTCATTGATTTGGACACAGCCAATGTGTTTAGTTTTACTCTTCCCCATGTGATGTCATTATGTCCATTTGTGTCAGCTTTTTTCCCAGGTGCCTCCACTTCCCCATCACCTCATATGTGTATGTAAGTCTTCTGTCTCCCTTTGTTCATTGTTGCTTCGTCTGTGTTCCCACCCCCATGTCCTCATAGTCACAGAGTCATAGTGTGTGTCATAGTGCCCTCATATTATCACAGTATGTCATAGTTGTTCATAGGTTTCTTAGTTCTCCTGTCACCAGCCAAATAAAGGCTCGCTTTTGGTTTCAAGTTCCATCTCTCTGCCTATGTCTGTTCGTGGGTCGTCTACATACACTCCACAACCGAGACAGGAGAGGAACCTGATAACAGCTGAACGTTCTTTTGTTCACACGGAAAATAGGTGTGAAAGGCAAAATTATAAATTGTTTCTAAAAAAAATTAAATAAAGCTGTTTTATTAAATGAATATATACATAATGCAAATGTGCTCATAAATGAGTTGACTCTGTGTTTTCAGAGTTAACAGATTCATTCAGCGATATTGTCTGGATCTGAAATATTGCAGGTACACGCAGAGTGCAGAGGATTTTTACACATACACTGATAATTGTTTTCTATAAGTCTCTGGGTCAGGAAGTCCAAACATGACGTCCTGAACTGGGCCTTAGAATAAGCTGAAGGATAACATTAGATAATCAAGGCAGGATGTGTTTTTGTGTCCATGTGTTTCTGATTCCAGGAGGAGCAGATACCAGGGGAGGTCGGATGTGGACGGGGAGGATTCGCAGCAGACTGCCACGTTGGATTTGGGAGAAGATAATAATATTTTGTCATTGTCAAAGTATAAAAGCTGTACAGCCCATTTCAGGGTTAGGGTTGGGGTCAAAGTGAAACTAGAAATATTTAGAATCACAATGAGTTCAAAGCGTGAGGAGGTCTGATGTTCCAAAAGTGTTCAGGATGAGAATTATTACCTGCAATGCTCCAGTTTGACCTCATGGTGGCAGTACACTCAGACTACAGGAGAGAACAAGAGGCTGTACTAAAACTCTGATGTTTTATCGTGTGTTTATGACATCATGCTGACGTCAGCCTGATAATACCTGTTGATTCAACTAAACAGCCAAGGTTTCCAAGGTTCTTAAATGAACCACAAACTACAGGGTAAGAGTGAGCTGCTGAAAGTCAGATCTGTTCTTCAAAGCAGACTTTCAGCTTTATTACAAACTAAGAGTCGGATCAGCACAAATACTGACACAGAGATGGCTGCTGGCACTGCGCTGCTCTGCTGCACTTTGCTGTTTGTCCTTGTCTTCGTCTCTGCAGGTGAGATTGAACTAAACTGAGGTTCTCTCTGAGATAACAAGAAGTACAGGAGGATTATTTATATTGATATTTTCATATGGGAATTGATCCTGCAACATGAAACGCTGGGATTGGAAGTTCAGCATCGCTCCGCACATCATACCTGTGAGATGACAGACAGCAGTGTGGAGGAGAGTGCGACACAAAAACACAGAAATATGACTGACAGCTGCAAACGAAGCAGCATCTGCTGCAGGTGAAAGATATTGGGACTAGCAGAGCAGAGTGGCTTCACTGTAAAACAAAATTAGCAGTGAGTGTGAAAAGTTTCTGTGTGTGGAGTTCAACACCGTCCACTCAGAAGCTGCATCACTGGATGGTAGATTTAAAAAGCTTGCATTCAGTGACAACAGAGCTGTTGATGAGGCACTTCAGAGAATAACTGCAGCAGCAAAGTGCACTCCCACCCAGCTCCACCATTACAGGGCCAAGTGAAGGAGGAGCCACAGACGTCTGCTGTGTGGAGCCTCTTTGATGAAAGAGCTACAGGAGATGCTGCAAAGAGAAATACTACAGCTGATGTTATGATGGAGATGAAATGTTATCTTGAGGAGCCCCTCATCCAACAAGGAGAAGGTCCACAGAGCTGGTGGGAGGCCAAGGCCACAGTCTTTCCCTACCTGTTGAAGGTGATGGAGGGGAGACTGTGCATTGTGGCAACATCTGTTCCTTTGGAGGGTCTTCTCAAAAACTGGGCAGATACTAAGGAGAAACCACATCAGCCCATCCAAGCTGAGGCAGCTGGTTTTTCTGAATGTCAACCTGCTCTGAGGACAAACTGTTTGGCTGCTGAGTTTGGTTCTGTTCTGTGGATTTGTTTACAGTGGGGCTTTTTGTGCTGAATTAAACTTAAAGGTTTGAGTAAAATATTAAACAACAGTAAGAATGCCTGCTTTTGTAACAGAACAAAAACACAAAATTAGGCAATTATAAGGCTTTTCATAAAAACACTACATGCAAAAGGGTGTGTCAGCACACAAAGCATTCACATTTGCCAAGTAAAGCTAAAGTATGAGGCTACAGATGATAATAACTTAAGAGACATTTGGGAGCCACGAGACGTGCAAGATAATCCAGAGCTTAGATCTAAATAAGGAAGTCTTAACTCAGTAATGGAGAATATCCTCACACATTAAGAAGCACCGAGGGAGGGAAGTCCTTCATTACTCTGTCAGTCAGGTAGGTGATCAGTGAAGAACAGCACAGAATCTATGTACCTGCATGTTCAGCTCAATTTGTGGATGCAATAAGAAGTAAAGTGAGAGTGATCAGCTTACCAGTGACTGTGATATTAACCAGGTTACTGATGGCACCATTACTGGACTCACACCAGTAAACTCCGGTGTCGTGAGGCACCAGCGCACTGATTGAACATGATTGATCACGTTGCTGTTGTCCCCGCCCATCTCCACACTCAGCCCTCTGCAGTTTGCTTGTGTTTCTCCTCACAGTCCAATCAGAAAAGCTTTGGTCCTCCTCACAGATTACAGTCACAACATCTCCCTCAGAGACATCAGAGCTGTTGGGACTCACGATCAGACGAGCTGTGAGGAAGAGGAGAGGTTAGATATCACTCACGACTGAACTTCTGGGACCGCTCCGCCCCCTGGTGGCCTGATTTGATAGTGAAAAATTATTTTCTACCAGGCTGATGTAATAAAGCTGTGGAATCAGGACTGAGGTTTCGGGCATTTCCCCTCGGCTATTTGCAAGTAAGAAGAGCAAACATCTGAAGAGGCACAAGCTCCAACATTTTAGTAATATGAAGAACAACTTTGTTGCTTGACCAGCACGTTGTGGCCTGCAGCCTTCATAGGTTTAAGGTTTAAAAACATTTTTAGGATTATTTGGTTCAGTGGAAACTACTGCTACTGACAGTGAAAACATTTGCAGACCTTTTCAGAGGATGAGCATTTGTTCGAGGGTCCACTTTCTGCCCTGAGCCTGGTTCTGCCGGAGGTTTCTTCCTGTTAAAAGGGAGTTTTTCCTTCCCACTGTCGCCAAAGTGCTTGCTCATAGGGGGTCATATGATTGTTGGGTTTTTCTCTGTATCTATGAAGCGCCTTGAGGCAACTTTTGTTATGATTTGGCGCTATATAAATAAAATTGAATTGAATTGAATTCTGCCAGCTGTTCATTTCTGTGTATGCACTGGTGGGTGAGAGGAAGTGGGCAAATTCTACAAATGTCATTTAAAGATTAAACGACTCACTACATGTTAGCTAGATAACACACATGTCTTAAAGATATAAAGACCTGGATGGCCGCTAACTTTCTGCTTCTTAATTCAGATAAAACTGAGGTTATTGTACTCGGCCCTGAAAATCTTAGTAATATGGTATCTAAGCAGATTCTTACTCTGACATTGTTGGGGATCACTCCTGAATTTACTTAAGCCTTAGAAAAGTAAAGTAGCCTAACAAAGTAGCTAAAATCGTGGACGTACAGCATTTGGACAGAGAGAGTGATATTAATTTTCTTTGCAAACAAACAAGAATCTTCAGGGTGCAATGTGTGCTGGGCAGCAGCCAGGAGCGAGGTCTCTGGTGAACCAATCCCTCGCTACAGATTCTAGCGAAGGGACGAGGCGTGTCACATCTCTGGTGGGGATGGAGCCTCAGTGCTTCTTTTAATATCTCTGAGCTTTCCCAATCACAACTATCTCTACTGAACTTTGGCTCCGTCTAAACAGTTCTTTGAATTACTTACTAAAACAATATATGACAGTAATGAGAAAGTGGCCACTTTCATGAGTAAATCATGTAAGCCTTATAAGATTTACTTATATGTAGTCTATGTTGTGATTCTACTGGTGTTACTGGTTCTGCTGGTGAGACGATGTGTTCACAGGAAACTTGAAGGTTTGTACATATTCATTCTTATTCATCGTGGTATTTTGTTTCCATTCTGTCATCATAATTTGGTCCATTTAGATTCTTAAATCATAAAAGTGTTTACTTTAACTCATTTCAGCAGATGGAGAAGATGACATCACCAGTGACATCACATACAGTGTTGTGAAATCATCAAATCCTCAACACCCTCCAGTCAAAGAAACCAGAGATGGAGGTTTGTGTGTTCACCCAGGTGTCATCCACATACCTGAACCAATGACTTGGTGGTGTTTCAGGGTAGGATAGCAAAGCCCTCTTTCCCACGTCTTCCATATACAAGTTGCCCACAATGGGTGAAACTGGGGAGCCCACGGCACACCCATGTTCCTGCCTGTAGAACTGACCCTTGCATGTGAAACAGGTGGAATTAAGACACAGTTTCAAAAGCAAGCACACCTGGTCCAACAGCCTTGTCTTGTTCTAACTACTTCAGACAGTCTGTCACCCTCGTCCTGTGACCACTTCCTGGGTCTCTTTCAGTCTTCAAATATAAAGTTTTTACAGCTTATAGATTTTAAGTTCTGCTCCAATTATTTGGGTAAAGATAATAAACACTTTGATGGTCAATAAGTGAAAGTGAAAATGTGATAAACGAATAATATAATTAATAAATAATAAATAATTATATTTTTTGATAAGTGAAGTTCACTGAACTGAAAGGAAATTTTGGTTTGATGATGGTTGACATGTTTTCCAAATAGAAATTTTTCCTCTAGTGAGGAGATGCAGGTGCAGCAGAGCATTGCTGGAAGAAATGATCCCAAGGGTGGAATCTCCTGAGAAATCTTCAGAGACCCAGCGAGAAGTAGGGACCATAGCTGACAGCCCAGGCAGGGGTTGAGGTCAAAGGTCATGCTGTTTGGGGACCTACTGGTCATCATGAGAAGATTCTGGAACCACAGCAATGACCATAAAGCTGCACTGGATGGAGAGCTGTGCCACGGGGCTTTCCAGAGGTAATCACGAGGAGATTGTGGACAACAGATGGAGATCTGAAGGATGAGGGGAGCGTTCCAAGCTCCAATCGACAGTGCAGAGAGGAAGTTCAAGGATGGCATCATGATTCTGTGAACAGAAAGCAGAAGCTATGGTGGTGACGGGGAATGACTGACAGCAGTTTCCTATGAACATCACCTAATGCTGTGTCACTGTGCTATGCATGCTTTGACACTCTGAAGAGGGTCTTCCTTTGTGTCATTGTTGTTGTCATTTGCATCATGAACAAGACTGCTGAAGTGACTCAACAGGTGGGGTTACAACAGCAGTAAAATCATTGAATCCAATACCCTTTCCAAAAAAGGTTTTCTGCAGAGACGAAAGGACAATAGAGGAGTCATAAGTATCCCCCCACAGGAAGAATGCATGAAATGAGGTGATGAGTGTTGATAGAGGCCATAAAACAGGAGTGCTGACAAAGGCCTGCAGCCTTGAAGATAACTGAAAGCCACATTGACAAACAGCAAAACTAACTGGTGTGTTTGTTATACCCATGTCTGCATACATTTGGACTCTGGTCATATGGACAGTGATAGAAACAACTGGAAGAGACATTTATGAAGCTCTGAGGAACTCAAACCACTCTGCATGTGTGATTTACACACCTGGAGGAGATGCACCACAAAGCTGGAATGATTTTGCAAATGTTAATTTCTATGTTTGACTGTTAACATTCATTTGCTTACTTGGAGGGTGTCAATGGAAAATTGTATTTAGTAGTCAGTATAATCTTTTAGTGATATAAGTTTGCATATGGTAGAATGCTGCATGTAATCATTTGTGTGTAGAAGTATATAGTTGGTGGCATATTGAAAGAATGTCTCATCCTAGGAGGTCTGTAACATTCTAGGGTGTTCACCCCACATCCTAGGAGCATGAGAGAGGTCGTACCTTGTCTTATTGTTTTATGGTAGGATTAACGTAGCTATGTCTGTTTTAGTCTAAGTGCCTTTTGGTTTGATGAACTGCTGGACTTTGAGACCAGCAGGTTTAGGGAAGATCTTATGGGGCCACACTCTGACACCCCCCCCCCCCCCCCACACACACACACACACACCCACCCAATGAAGTATAAAATAAAGACCGGGGCAGTTTCTCAGGCGCGAGTCTCTCAGTCCGGAGACTGCCCTTGCTTGCAAGAAATTCTGTGTGTTTCTCTTCTCTGAGTCTTTGCTGAAGAAGTATTTTAGAATATATTCCTTAACAGAGAGAACGATGCTCGTCACAGTTCTCTCCCTCATGCACGAGCAACACAAAGAGCTCTGGTGACTTGCGTCTTGTTTTTGCCATTGTAGTAGAATTGTCTTGGCGTTCCAGCAATAGGTCTGTGCTAGATGAACGTATCAGCAACCTTCAAACACGTGTGGAGAATTCATTATTTCTTTGACAGATTTTTTACTAAATAACAGAAAAAAGAAAGTAAGAGAAAAATCACCTGCACAAGTGCCGAGGTAGGTCTCCCTGCAGGATTGGTTTTCCCTTCATCAGGAGCAGCGCTGGGCTGTTTAAATCACGGACAAACAGGATCCTACAGTTGTTTATGTTTTTAAACCCATTTTGCACAGAGAGGCATTTTTTGGAAAATGCATTGATAGTAATGTTGAATATTATTACACATCAAAAAAAATAACTACAGTAAAATAATCACATCGTGACGCCTCTGCCTTTCTAAATGGAGGGACAGTAACTGTGTGTGTATGTAAGCGTATAAAACCTGAAGATGGTAAGATTAACAGTATTTTGTCTCTATCTGCCATTCTGCTATTCATCTCAACAATAACGTAGCGCACAGCGTGGCGTGAAAATAGCCACATGCAATGGAGCAAAATATGGGTGTGTGTGGTTGGAGGATGTGTTCATGCGCACAAAGGGGGGGTGGAAATTTTTCTTGTGAAACAAAGGGGGGCCCAGCAAACAAAGTTTGGGAACCACTGGTTTAAACGATGTTAGCTCAGAAATATTAGCTTCTGTCATGACTGATGAAGTTACTGGTTAATAAAGTTTCCAGTAAAGTGTTTAATCGCAGCCACAGATTGACGGTAAATATCCCGTTTTTCTTTAGTGCATCTGTAATAAATATGTGCAAGTTTCAGTGCTTCGTTTAAACTGTATGATACTTATACTGACCCAGGGTCAGCGTAAAATACAATCCCAGCTGTGTGAACAAAGCCTGGCTCCTTTAATCCTGCATGACAAATCTCAGGATGCAGGTTATTATTACTCTTTCCTGCTGGCACACCTGTCACACCTGAGAGTCAGCTAGAAACTTACAGTGACGTGGACATCATGCAAAGACTGCCAGACTCTGTAATACTGCAAATGATCAGTGACTCAGGTTAACAAAAAAGAAAGTAAGAGGAAATTTAATTCTATAAAACGTGAAAAATTCCACACACATGTAACTCACCACTGTGTGAACATCACAGGGGAGAAATCGTTTCTCTGAGTCAGAGATGAGTGTCAGTAACACAGAAGTTGTCATGGTCCCCGCACCTCTCCAGCTGACAGCAGTCAGGCGCTTTGTTTTGTTTATTCTCCTCTCTCGCCTCTGCTCTCCCTTTCTCTCTCGTCCTCTCCCACTCTCTCTTTCTCCTGCCGGGGCGGAGCTCAGTGTGGGCTCCTGCTCCTGGCCCACGCACCTGGAGATGATCAGCACACCTGCCGCTGATTATGAGAATTGGAGTCCTACTTAAGATGGCGAGTCTGCTCTACTTGTCGCTGGATCGTTGAGCCATCAGCGTCAGTCGTCCTGCACTCTGCAAAGTTTGTTCGTGAGTACGTCTGAACCAGGAGACTAACTGTTTCTCTGTCTGTGTATAGATTTCCTCTGGACCTGTTTTCCCTGTGCACGGTGACTGAGCGTGAGCAAGAGTGATGGAGGAAAGAAGAGGAGCTGTGTGTGGTTGCGAGGGCTGTATGGAAATCTCCCCTCCCTGGACTCCTGCCCCTTTCACTCCCGGACCCTGGAACCCCTTTTTCCCAGACACCGTTGTGTGTGTGTGTGTGTGTGTGTGTGTGTGTGTGTGTGTGTGTGTGTGTGTGTGTGTCACCGTGGAGAACACTGTAAATAAATTCACTTTTGATTTGAAGAAACTTGTGGTCTGCGCCTGAGTCCGCTCCACTAATCGTGACAGAAGTAAAACTCAGTGTCATGCAGTGACTTTTACACAACCAGATCAGATGAACCAGCTCACACTAAAACATTTTGCTGCACTCTTTACACTTATTTCTTTTCTTTCTGCTTTCTGAGATAAAAGCTCTTTATTAGTAACTTTTACAACTTCTGGCAGGTTAATGTCTGAACTTTGGAGTGAAACACACCCTTAGTTACAGGAAATAACACCACTGTCTGTAACTAAGTGAATCCACCTGAACACCACCTGTGTGTGTGTGACTGCATTACACTCCCACTGCTGGGAACCTGAACAAGAACCAGAACAAAGTCTAAAATAGAAGCTGACAAACAGCTGCACCACCGAGTGACACTTTATTTTATAAACTTCACAACAGGTTTCATGTTGTGACCTGTGGAGGTGAAAAGACACAAAACCTGTTTTACAGCTTTTGAGCTGCAGGCAGGATTGAAACACACCTTAGTTAAAAGTCAAACAGCAACATTTGTCTCCTCCCCTCACGTCACTCAAATGTGACAAACCAGGAAACAGGAAGTTCTTCGTCCTCAGTAAAGAGAGACGCACAGACGATCAGACTGAGCTCAGACCAAACTAGCAGCTTCCTCTGAGTGAGTCCAGCTACAGGAGAGAAAAGTGGAAAACTCCAACACTGCTGCTTCAAGCTGCTGACGCTCCACACACTGAATGTGAGTTTGAGCAAAAACACGACTCAAAGGAAGTTTCAGTGAAGGTGGTAGAGGAGGGAGGGGAGCCAGGACTGACTGTACTTCCTGTCTGCTGTTTTCAGCTTCACTCACAGACTCAATGGCTTCCAGATCAGAGGAGGATCTCTGCTGTCCGGTCTGTCAGGAGGTCTTCAGAGATCCTGTTATTCTGTCATGTAGCCACAGCTTCTGTAAAGACTGTCTGAATAGATGGTGGAGAGAGAGACCAACACACAAGTGTCCAGTTTGTAAGGAAATATCAGTTTATGATCCACCTTTAAACCGAGCTTTAAAGAACCTGTGTGAGTCGTTCTTACAGGAGAGAGATCAGAGAGCTTCAGAGGCTCTCTGCAGTCTGCACTCTGAGAAACTCAAACTCTTCTGTCTGGACCATCAGCAGCCAGTGTGTGTCGTCTGCAGAGACTCAGAAAAACACACCAATCACAGATTCAGACCCATCGATGAAGCTGCACAACAACACAAGAAGGAACTTCAGGAAACTCTGAAGCCCTTAAAGAAGAAGTTAAAGGTTTGTGAAGAAGTTCAAGTGAAGTTTGATCAAACAGCAGAACACATTAAGGTCCAGGCCCGACACACAGAGAGGCAGATTAAGGAGCAGTTTAAGAAGCTTCAGCAGTTTCTAGCAGAGGAAGAGGAGGCCAGGCTGGCTGCACTGAGGAAGGAAGAGGAGCAGAAGAGTGGGATGATGAAGGAGAAGATGGAGGCTCTGAGCAGAGAGATAGCAGCTCTTTCAGACACAGTCAGAGCCACAGAGGAGGAGCTGAGAGCTGAAGACGTCTCATTCCTGCACAACTACAAGGCTGCAGTGGAAAGAGTCCAGCGCTGCCCCCTGCTGGATGATCCACAGCTGCCCTCAGGAGCTCTGATAGACCAGGCCAAACACCTGGGCAACCTGACCTTCAACATCTGGAACAACATGAAGGACATGGTCTCCTACACTCCTCTCATTCTGGACCCAAACACTGCAAATCCAAACCTCATCCTGTCTGAAGATCTGACCAGTGTGACTGAAGGAGGAGAGAAGCAGCAACTTCCTGATAATCCAGAGAGGTTTGATTTATACAACTCTGTCCTGGGCTCTGAGGGCTTTAACTCAGGGACTCACAGCTGGGATGTTGAAGTTGGAGACAGTACATGGTGGGAACTGGGTGTGTTAGCAGAGTCTGTGCAGAGGAAGGGAAGCATACGGTCTGGATTATGGACAATATGGTTCGCTTTAGGTAAATACTCAGCACTCTCACCATCAGCAGAATCTGCTCTCTCAGTAGAGAAGAAGCTCCAGAGGATCAGAGTGAATCTGGACTGGAACAGAGGAAAGCTGTCGTTCTCTGATCCTGATACTAACACACACATACACACCTTCACACACACTTTCACTCACAGGTTGTTTCCATATATTTGGGCTGATAAACTGAAGGTGTGTCCGTTGAAGGTGTCAGTGTCAGTGCAGCAGATGAGTTGAGGATGATGATGTTTCTAATGTTGTTTCCTGTCAGTGAGTTGAAGCTGTTAAACTGCAGCTGTCCTCCTGCTGCCTCGTTGTTCCAAAGCTCTTTGTTTCTCTTTTAGTTTCACTCTTTCTTTCTGTTTCTGCTGTCCACCTTTTCACATGGAAAATCATTTCACTGTTTCTCACTGAATGACTCCCCAAACTAGATTTGAAATTCTATCAAGTTTCTAATCATTCCAAGTGATTCATGTTTCTATTTGATGTGTAAATGGAGATGATTTAGTTTGCTGGGATATGGACTGACATGTGTTGAATGGGAGGAGCAGTTTGTTGTTGTCTTCTTGTCTGTTTATGACAACAATAAATATGTTGTTGAAACAATGATTCATGTTTAACTCCATATATGAAATGTTTCTGATCTTTGAATTCTGTTTGATTAAAGACTTTCTTCATGACACAAATGAGATTTCAGTGTATTAATAGAACTAAATAAGCTCAGAGTTGAAAGGCTGGAGTATTATGTACGTGCTTCACTGTCAGGATCTTCAGGGGGATTCAAAGGGAAACATCAAACTGCTGTAATGAGATAAACTAGTTGGGCTGAACACACTTATCTGTAGTTTGTCTCCATCCAGGATCATCAGAATATAATGAACATGTGTGAAGAGCCACAAAATGCTGCTGCCCTCTCAGCATGATGAGCTCCAGCCTTTGTTAGCAGGACAACAGGAAACATGAGACAACTTTCAGAGACAGTAACCAACTGTGGCCACAAGATGGCAGCAGCTGATCTGAGATCCTTTATTGGACAGAAGGACTCTGCTCTGTGACGTCATCAGAGAGACGGCCTTCACTCTGATAGATCTGACGTCATGTCTGCACTGCGATGATGAAAGCTGATAAACACATTGTTATTGATCCATGAAATCACCTCTGTCCTCTCAAGTGTAGCTGTTTACAGAGCTGAAGAAGTCCTTCATCATCAAAACAGACAAACATGTATTTCCTGTATTAAGTGACGTCATCCTCACTCTGACCTCTTACATACATTCTGTTCAGTTTTCCTGCTGTAAGAAATAAACTGTGTGAAAATAGAAATGCAGGGAAACATCCATTAATCACAGCTGAGCCGTTTGTTTCTGACTCACATTCAATGAGGCTTCAGGTGTAAATACCTCAGAAGTGTTTGTGAGTTCAGTAGAAGCAGACCCAGTCGACCATCATGGCCTCCACAGCACTACACAATGCAACAGAAAGGCCTTCATCATCTGCTGAACCACCTCTGAACCACGACGCTCTCCCTGCATCTAAAAGCTGTTAGTCAGGATGAGATGCTGCTGTGATCGCTCACAATTTACCTGTGAGACCTTTGTAAATATTGTCTTTGTTTCTGGAGGAAACACCTTTAGTCTGTTTGTATTTGGAGTGCAGATCTGGGCGTCCATCACTTTAACCTGCACACGTTTAGTTATTGAGTGTAGTTGATGTTTGGCAGCATTTTATAAGTGACAGTTCATGAACGGTGAAGGAACAGAGGACGCCTGACCATCCTACCTGTGTCAGTAAGAAGACTTTCATCACAACTTCACAACTTAACACAACTGAAACCTGAATTCAGTGTTGCATAGTTTACTAACAGTGTGTGCTGACACTGAAGTTAGCAGTTTGTTTCCTAAGAGCTGCTGGGACAAACCACAGTGAGCGGCTACAGAGTTTAGTTAAGGTGGTTCTAACATGTGACCTGTTGAATTATTTACAGGGATTTATTTTTCATTTAAAGCATCATTTGTGAAGTTTTTATGAAGTTTACTTCTTTTATGTTCTTTGTGTAACGTTTAGATTTTCTTCTCTGGTGTTTTAACTCTTCAGGTTTCCTGTAACAGAGATGTAAACCACCGTTTTCTGATGCTGCTGCACTGGGACATAAACACGGCCACTTTATTAGGCACACCTTGCTGACTGCAGGTTATAACCCCTGCTGGAAACATCCCCACAGATTTGGATCCTTATTGGCATGACAGCACCACACAGCTGCTCCAGATGCTGCAGGATGCTGGTCAGGGCTCTAACAGTGAAACTTTACTGAAAGTAAGAAACCTGAGAGGAAATAAACTTTGACTTTAGTAAGCTGAGCTCTGAAGCTGTGATGGAGCTCAGTCGGTGTGAAGGCGGCTGCTGTGTAACAAACGTTTGTCTGAGGTGCTGCGACTGATCGTGGTCATGTTTATTTAAAGAAGTCGGTGATGAAGCAGGCTGTGCAGTCCGAGCTCTTCATCAGTTAACAGTCCTCCAGAGCTGCTGCAGGGAGCTGACTGTCCTCCAGGTGGCGCTAAGTGAACAAAGTCCAAAGAAATAAACTTGGACTGTTTTTTGAAGCCTAAATAAAATGTGAATAAACTTTATAGATACATTTGAAACCAGCTACTCTGTGACTTTACACACTCACACAGTAACAGAGCTGATTCCTGATTGGAGCAGCACAGAGTTAGACTTCTTTTCTGGCTGTGGATTGGTTCGTCAGGATTTCCCCCTTTACAGGTTTAAAAACAATCTCTGTTTTTACATTTTTTGACCTCCTTCTTGTGTCTAAAGGTGAAGCAGCACCAGCCTCCTCTGATCCTCATGTTGTAGCTCTGTGTGTCCAGCAGGGGGCAGAACACCTCCAAACTGTGCCAGCAGCTCTCACTGTGAGCTCAGACGTTTGTGGACACTCAGTTTGTTTGAACATAGTAAATAATCAGAGCTTCTCACACTGTTTATGGGGACACCACCTGCCCGAGGGTGTACTGTGTCAGAGAGGTGGTGTATGGTGCTGGGTGTAGTCTCTCTGATGGTTCACAGTTTTTACTGAGGAGCTGTGTTCATGTCAGGAAGGTTTCGTCTGATCACTGTGGTGCAGTTTGGTTTACTCTGTTTCTGAGTGTTTGTAGGATCAGTCTCTGCAGGTCACCTGATACCTGGCAGTGAAGTGTTTATAAATCAGCTCCGTCAGATTTAATCCAACAGAATAACATGTAAAACACTCCAGGGCTTTTACTCTGAAACTTTCTCCAGAGCTGTCTGGAGTTTTCTTACATTAAAATATTCTGGGATTACCAGACTGTCCACATCATGTGTCCTACCAAAACTTTCATCCACAAATATACCCTGACATTAAACCCAAATAGATGTGAGAGCGAGTCATTAGTATCAGTACTGTGTGTGTGTGTGTGTGTGTGTGTGTGTGTGTGAGAGAGAGAGAGATATTCAGGTAACTTACTGGGTTACTGCACATGCTCACACCTTTTCAGCACAACAGGTGCAGTTTGGTGTTTTACTGCCTCCTGCTGGAACAATGATGGCAGCTCTCAAGACTTTATTGGTTATTGTCATTTCGTGTTACACAGCCTGAAACGAAATACTGTTCCTCAGCAGCCTCTACAGTGCAATAACCAATATATTTTAAAAAGAATAAATACAGTTTAAAGGGAATAAGTTTAAAAAAGAGCAGCAAAAAAGGCATAAATAGCTTAAAATCTAAGTTCTAAAAAAACCTCCAGTTTTTATTAATATTTTATTATTTATCAAATTATTATAAACTAAAAATATTTTTCACGTGATAAACGACTTCAGTGCTTCGTCCATGACCTCCTGAAGGTAAAGGGCCCAAAGAGCCAATCAGCAGCTCTGAAACAGGAAATATGACTCATGGAGAAGTTCACAACAGTTTCAGCTGCCAGTTGTACTCATCACCATGGAGACGGTCTCCATGGTGGAGGCAGAGTGACAGTGTTGTAGATGCTGCATTTTGAAGCCTCAGTGTTTATGTTGTGCCCTTAAACAGGGGAAATAGTGAGGAGAGGTGAAAGAGCGGCACAGACACGCAGCTCTCACTCTCACTCGTCTGTATTGAGTGAAGGAGGAAGCGCGCGAACCCACCTACTGGAGCCCTGAGGCATTAACAATGGATCGACGCACAATCAACCCAGGCAAAACTTTCACTACTTATCTCCCTCTATATTCCCACTGCATATTCTATTCGAAAACAGTCAAAGCAACAAATAAAACATTAATAAGGGCATGACATGAAATGTAAGGAACAGAGATGTACAACTTCAAAACTAATCAAATTTATGATCCACCACATTTATATTTTTGTTCACAGCCATGTACACATCAAACTCTCATCTTTCTGTCCAAAAACAAAACAAAAAGATTCCCTGTAAATTTGACCTTTTCCTTCAACTGTCCATTATAGCGTGGTCTTCCTACTTATCTTGACACAATACTCAGTCGCGTTGCCTGCTGCAAACTTAAAAGAAGTCTGACGAATGAAGTGACTGTGAGTGTGTCTGACGTCACGGTGTGTGTGAAAAGGTATCCAGCTGGGGCAGACATGATTCTGCAGGTCACCTGCCCAGTGGACAAAAAGAAATAAAATAGTTGTGTGGATGATATATGAATGATAATACGAAGAGTGTTTTGTGTCTCTCAGCCTGAAACAACTGTAATGCCACTTTCTGTTTTGGAGAAAGGACAGTTAAAAAAAGATGTGTGTTGTTTTAAGCAGTGATGAGAATAATGAAGATGTGATGAGAGAGCAACACAAAAGTATAAGTACAGGGATGATGCTCTTTACAGGAAGGGTCAGAGCAGACTCTACCTGCTGAGGCGGCTGAGGTCATTTGGAGTCCAGGGAGCGCTTTTAAAGACCTTCTATGACTCTGTGGTGGCATCTGTCATTTTTCACAGTGTGGTATGTTGGAGCAGCAGTTTATCTCCCGCCCCATGCATGTAGATGTTGCTGAACTGCAGAGCTGCTTCAGTGACAGACTGCTGCATCCTCGATGCATGAAGGAGCGTTTCCGCAGGTCCTTCCTCCCTGCAGCTGTCAGACTGTACAATCTGAACTGCTCCCAACAAACACAGATGTTTACATCAGCGCTGTATCGTGCACTGTTTTATCAACCGATTCACACTACAACCAGGGTTGCCTCTTATCTGTATTTAATTTTATTTAATTTAACAACAGTATGGTACTCAGTTTTTGGTAACCATTGTCCTTCATGTAAATATGTAAGAATTGTGTATGTTTCTGTTCTGTGTCATGTGTACTGTTTGTTTGTATATGTGTTTTCTTGCTGCTGTTACACCCAAGTTTCCCCTTGTGGGACAATTAAATTGATATAACAACACTCGTGGTAAAGTTGTGGACTGGAAGAATACCTGACCAAGATTATCTTGCAATGTTTTGCAGCCGCCAGTCAAGCCGGTAGATAAATGTCTGTGATTGTCGCAGGTGGCTGTGTGGCTGGCAGGAGCTCTTTCCTATCAGTTTGTCCCCACCTTCACCTATGGTCACGAGCTTTGGGTAATAACCAAAAGAATCCGATTCTGGATATGAACTGCAACTCTCTTTACATTGGCCTTTCCTCCACCCTTCTCGTTAGATTGCAGACTGTCCAGAATGCGGCGGCACGCCTTTTGACAGGTAGCAGGAAGTTTTCTTCCATCACTCCTGTTCTTGCTGGCTTGCACTGGCTTCCAATTAAATACCGTATTCAATTTAAAATATTACTTTTCACCTACAAAACCATTAATAACTTTGCGCCGAGCTACCTCAATGAGCTTCTCAGGTTACACACTCCTGTCAGAGCACTTAGCTCTGCTACCCAAATTCTTCTGGAGCAACCTCGTTCTCGGCTGAAGTCTCGCAGTGACCGCGCGTTTGCTGTAGCTGCCCCGGTCTTATGGAACAACCTTCCTGTCGCTATCCGGGCGTCTGACTCTATGCCACTGTTTAAATCACGGCTTAAGACTTATTTCTTTAATCTTGCCTTTCCACCCAGTTAACACTTGTGTGCGCTGGTACATTTTTTATGCTTGTGAACTACTTTTATATCTTATGATGGTTTTTATAATTGATACGTGCCAGGTCCTTTCTCTTTTCCCTCCCATCTCCCTTTTCCTATTTTATTTTTGTCAAGCACCTTGGTATACCCTTGTTTTTTTAGTGTGCTTTATAAATAAAGTTTATTTATTTATTTATTATTTGTTGCTGTTTAAGTTTGTCAATTTCAGACCTCTGTCTCTGAAGTTCAACGTTCTGCATTTCCAGGTCTTTCAGTTTTGCGCCATGGTCTGACAGAAAAGAACATAAATAAGTCAATATGAATTTTATTTATCTGCATCATTTGAATCTTTTCATTTTTAGTAGGTTAGATTATTGAATAAATAATGAATAAATAATAAAAATAAAAAGATTAATGAGAAACGTTAGTGATAGATTCATGAAGTGACATTGATATCTCTGTAACAGGGGCTCATATGAAGGTTTCCTCATGCTGTCATTTTTCTCACTACCTGACATCATACTCTACCTTTATTCTCTTGTTTTAAGGTCCTGATTTCCACTTTCTGTTCAGCCACTGAGGCAGTCAGCTCTCTGAGCACAGCATGGACTTCCTGTGGACAGGGTTGTTGGTTTGAAATCTGCTGGTCAAGAATTTCATTATCTGCCTCTGTCTGATTTGTGGAAACAGAGCAGACCAGAAGCAACAGCGAGAACTTCAGCGTGATCTCCATTCTGTCAGTGAAAACTCAACAGTATCTGTGTGTCATCTGCAAACCTGACTGACTTTTATATTACACAGTACAGAGGGGAGGTCACTGTAGCATTAGATTCAACCTTATTCTAGTGAATCAGTGACTAATGTAATCTTTATGACTTCAGATGCAGTACAAGGAGAAGAACAAGTGAGTATCAATGATTGTCAACTGATAGTAAAACATGAGCATGTGTGTTAATGACTAAATAGAGTGCACCTGTGTGTAATCTAATGTCAGTACAAATACAGCTGCTCTGTGACGGCCTCAGAGGTTGTCTAAGAGAATATTGGGAGCAACAACACCATGAAGTCCAAAGAACACACCAGACAGGTCAGGGATAAAGTTATTGAGAAATTTAAAGCAGGCGTAAGCTACAAAAAGATTTCCCAAGCCTTGAACATCCCACGGAGCACTGTTCAAGCCATCATTCAGAAATGGAAGGAGTACGGCACAACTGTAAACCTACCAAGACAAGGCCGTCCACCTAAACTCACAGGCCGAACAAGGAGAGCGCTGATCAGAAATGCAGCCAAGAGGCCCATGGTGACTCTGGACGAGCTGCAGAGATCTACAGCTCAGGTGGGGGAATCTGTCCATAGGACAACTATTAGTCGTGCACTGCACAAAGTTGGCCTTTATGGAAGAGTGGCAAGAAGAAAGCCGTTGTTAACAGCAAACCATAAGAAGTCCCGTTTGCAGTTTGCTACAAGCCATGTGGGGGACACAGCAAACATGTAGGGGACACAGCAAACATGTAGGGGACACAGCAAACATGTAGGGGACACAGCAAACATGTGGAAGAAGGTGCTCTGGTCAGATGAGACCAAAATGTAACTTTTTGGCCAAAATGCAAAACGCTATGTGTGGCGGAAAACTAACACTGCACCTCACTCTGAACACACCATCCCCACTGTCAGATATGGTGGTGGCAGCATCATGCTCTGGGGGTGCTTCTCTTCAGCAGGGACAGGGAAGCTGGTCAGAGTTGATGGGAAGATGGATGGAGCCAAATACAGGGCGATCTTGGAAGAAAACCTCTTGGAGTCTGCAAAAGACTTGAGACTGGGGCGGAGGTTCACCTTCCAGCAGGACAACGACCCTAAACATAAAGCCAGGGCAACAATGGAATGGTTTAAAACAAAACATATCCATGTGTTAGAATGGCCCAGTCAAAGTCCAGATCTAAATCCAATCGAGAATCTGTGGCAAGATCTGAAAACTGCTGATCACAAACGCTGTCCATCTAATCTGACTGAGCTGGAGCTGTTTTGCAAAGAAGAATGGGCAAAGATTTCAGTCTGTAGATGTGCAAAGCTGGTAGAGACAGACCCTAAAAGACTGGCAGCGGTAATTGCAGCAAAAGGTGGTTCTACAAAGTATTGACTCAGGGGGCTGAATAATTATGCACACCCCACTTTGCAGTTATTTATTTGTAAAAAATGTTTGGAATCATGTATGATTTTCGTTCCACTTCTCACGTGTACACCACTTTGTGTTGGTCTTTCACGTGGAATTCCAATAAAATGGACAATGTCATATCATGAGTAATAATTAAAAATAATCCATATACATAAAACAAACACATGCACACACACACAGTGACATTTTAGACCTTCAGAATACTGTATATACTTTGGGCATCTCGGTGCTGATCCAGAATCCTTACATTATTATTTATTACTAGAGCTACAATAATAAAGCAAAGAGGAGGGGGAAGTAATAAATATGAAATAATGTATTTATGATGATTCCATTTGTTTCACTATCCACTCTGTGCAGGGCAAAGCTTATTACATGTTTAAACTGTAGAGATACAATAATTTTACTGCTGTAAAATCCAAATTTTGTCTTATTTAAAATATAAATCTAATATAATCTGCTTCTTAATGTATGTTCTTTAAAATACAGTGTGGCGTGGGTGTGGTCTCTGGCCAGCTGCAGAGGAGGGGTGACGCAGTGAGCTCCCGGGGCGGTGCAGGGGCGGGGTGAACAGGTGTGCTGGGATCTGACAGTGATTGTGTCTCTTTATATGTTGGCAGTGACAGTCGGAGGAGGAGGGCGGACATGACAGCAGAGAGAGAGCGGGAGTGTCTGTGTCCCTGTACAAACGCACAGTATTAAATAAAAGTTCGGCTGTCGTCAAATTCGCTCCAGCTTATATTTCTTGGGTCCAACGTTACATACAGCTTGTGTTTTTTAATATATCATAATTATAATAATGCATAATTATGTGGACATGCATATTAGATCGTTTTTTAGTGGAATATAATCCCTCCAGAAAGGCAGGAAAAGCTCTGTAACTTGCTTTAAAACTAAATATGTTCCCTAAAACGGTGACAGAGCTACAGACCCATGACAGCCTTACACAGGTAGCCAGCAGCTATGACCAGCACTACTTGTGCAGTTAATACAAGGACAGGTAATGTTTGTCGCCCTGTTGCACACACAGCACGCTCGTTTGTTTCAGTTAGTCAGTTGCAACAAGACAACTTACCAACGTGTACGTAATAAGCTGATACTCCTGGGTGCTACACACTACAGTGTACGCTGTACACCTACTTACTGGTTTTGTCGCATCAGTCTGTGTCTCTGAGTTAACTTGTGTTTCTCCTACAGCTCCGGACCGCTAAAAATGCGCGTGCTCTTTGTGAGCTCGTTCCCGGCTCGTAACCAGCGCGTTCTGCCGTCAAGGGCGATCATTGGTTAAATGTGATCATGTGACTGATGCAAGCCAAATCCTTTTATTTAGCAAAACTATGATTAATAGTTAAATATTATTGTTGAGGGGCACAGACAGGACTCCGCAAAAAAATTTTAAAAGTTGCCTCAACAAAAGGGCACTCTGGGCACCCATCAGGAAAGGGGCGGGTGCTCAAGCCCCTCCAGCCCCCCCCTCTGCACGTGCCTACTGTTACACCATCGTAGGTTATACAGGCACTGATCCAATAGGTGTTTTGGCAGCCATCTGCTGTGACTGGTTGGGGGTGACGGAAAAGAGACGAGGGCAGATGGCGACAGGATAAAAGACACACATCAGGAAGAGACAAAGTTTATTACTCCTACTGATTAAATATCACAAACAACAGCCAATACAAACTAAACAACAAGCTAACAGGGGTGCTGCAGTCTTGGAATAAAACTGCAGAGATGATCAGTCTATGAAACCAAAGGTGCGTTTTATATTGGGAGAAGTACCAAAAAATGTAAATAATGGGATATAAACTTGGCACTAGGACAAGCAAATGATTTTAAACTGGGCAGGAAAAATAAGATGCTTTTGAGTGGAGTCTCATGGGTCCCCCAAATATTTGTATCTTTACAAAAAATAATAATAACCAAAGCGCAAAAAAAGAGTAATATTTGGCATAATTAAAACTTGCCTACTAAGAATGACATAAAAATTACATAAAGTAGCACAAACACTTTAATATGCCACGGGTAAATTGAGCTGTGGCATTTTTCCTTTTTAAATCCGCCTTTTTTCTGAGCTAATTGAAAGCTGTTTAGAGATCCGTGGTTCTTTCACAGAAAATGATGCATTACTGTAAACTGAACACAATATAAAGTATTTAAAATGAGTTAAGCTTTACACATGTGCCGCAGTGACATTACTGCAGGTGTGATTCACTGACAATCACTTCCTCACTGAATGTTTCAGTGGTGCAGTTGCTCGGGCCTCTGAATCTCTGTTTTTTTGTATTTACCTGCTGCTGATGCTCCTCATGCTTACCTCTGGTCTTACCTTTGCTTCTTCCCCTCTGCTTGGATCTTCACCCATGTGCCTGTTGGACTGTCCTCTCCTCTGTAAACTCAGAGACCTCCTTGCCCTCCCCATTACACATTCTGGCTAAACTTGATAAAAAAAATACTGTAAAACCTAGGGATGGGTATTGATAAGATTTTAACGATTCCGATTCCATTTTCGATTCTGTTTAACGATTCGATTCTTTATCGATTCTCTTATCGATTCTTTTTTTTTTTTAAAAAAAGGAGAACACTAAGGTCGATTAGCTCAGAGCTTTGTTTTATATCTTCTCTTTGAACAAGATAGAAATTTAGGAGTAACATGGCCTTACAAACCCAACAGTGAGATCTTGAGAGATCCAGCCTACGGCTCTTCAATGGGGTGTCACAGGGTCCCCAGGAAAAAAAATTGTAAATGTAAAATAATAAAATAAATATTCTTGTGAGACATATCACATATTGACGGGGTCGGGTTATGTTAAAAAGTATAAATTGTTATACTTTGTTCATTGGTTCAAAGGTACCCCACACTTCTTTTTTTGTTTGCTTGTTTGTTCTGGTGTATTTTTCATTTGAACTGTTACTCTGCCAGAGTACTCATATTTACAAGATGGCATTGAACGCCCCATTGGTGTATCAGGAAAACTATTTTGTACGTATGTTCCTTGAAGGGGATTGAAGTCGTTCTTTTTTCCACCGCAGCGAAGGGCTAGGAGTAGGAGAGGAGCTGCTGTATGTTTTTGTTATCGAATCGATCTGATTGTGAAATAAAGCATATGCAGTGAGAAAGCAACTCCAGGAGTCATCCCTGCCTTAAAGCTGCAACATTCTTCTGTAGCAATAACAAAGTATAACATAAATTGATCTGTGGCAATTACACAAGAATATCCAGTAATGTCCCTGCCCACAATTAAACACATTCACTTACCAAAAATCGGGGGCATCTGCTGTGGCAAATGGGTGCAAGCCTTTGACCACAAACTTAGACACTGCTCGGTGACATTAGTCTATCCTGGCCTGAAAGGAGACGCTACCGGTAGACTGCAGCGAGAACTGCCAGCATCTGAGCCAGACTCTGTCTGTCTCTCTCATCATGGTCACCTACATGTACAGTAATGGGGGGGGGGGGAGAGAAAGATGGCGGAATAAGCGGTTGTACAATCTGCGGGTCTGATTAAGAAACGTGATTTTGATGTCCTGTAAAATACTTTACTGACAAACTGTTATTTGTTGCACAAATGTTGTCTCCCAACGAGAGATTGTAATATGTGCATAAATTTAATTAAAGTATTTAAAAAAAAAAAAAAAAAAAAAAAAAAAAAACATGTACAGTAATGGCAGGTTTTGTAATAAGGCAGATTGCGCTAACATAATATGCACTGTTAGTTGATTATTTACCTGCCGCATTAACGGGAGAGGACGTGCAAACGTTAGCGCTGCTGCTGGGTTGAGAGTCACGAGTCCGGAGCGGAATTAAAAACGCGTGTCATCGCGTGTTTTGTGAGCAAATGCTTTTGCATATTCGTAGTGTTTCCTCCCTTAAATGAAATATCTACTTTGCAAGTTGCCCTGCTGTCATCGGTTCTCATAAAGTATAATCAAACTTTTGAGCGTTTGAGCCGCTTAGGCGCCGTGTTTCCTGCCAGGTAAATGACGCTCCACAACGTGGTGACGTCATTCGGGGCGACTGGAATCGATAAGGGAATCGTTTGCAGAAATGGCAAACGATTCCAAGGAATTGAAACAGTGGGAACCGGTTCTCAGCAAGAACCGGTTTTCGATACCCATCCCTAGTAAAACCAATGTGTCCTGCATTTGAGTCCAATTATCATGAACATAATTTCTCTCTTTTTAGTTAATAGATCAGATTGTGTGCTTTATAACATGTTTCCTTTATTTGCCTTTTCTTTCTGTGGTCATGTTAAAAAGCAGAGTGTAGTATATTGTTAGAGAATTGAGCCTGTCCACAGTAAAATAGTCACTTCTTTAAACTTAGTCCAAAATGGTGAGAAGAACCTTAACCTCACCTCAGAGTCTGACCTTAAACAACATTCAGTGTTCTGTTCTTCTTTCTGCTTTGTCCTCTCTTGTTTTCATCCATGTTTCTAGAGTTACATTTATTTATACTTTGTGTCGGCTCAGTGATTTATTTTTCTGTCTGCAGGTAGAAAAATCATTGACGTTTGCAGATGACACAGATGCTGTTATGTTTTCAGTGACTGAATGGAGATCATTGCAGTTTTCTTTGTTCTTTTTCCACAGATCAGACCACGAGCAGACTGCACTCCAACAACCCCGTCCACACTACATTTGACTGGTACTCACACTGCCCTTGAACATAAACTAAACAACATGTTGATTCCACCATGTTAGAAGATTTATAGAACTATCATATCATCCCCTTTATGCCTCCGTACTTAAGTAAGTACTTAAGTAAGTAAGTACTCATTCACCCCTCTTTCTGTCATGGTATAAAAAGCTCAGGTTTGCACAGACACACATACTAACGTCTGAAAAGAAGATCCAAGGTAAAGTGTTGGGTCGGGTAGTGAGACTATGCTTAATGGTAATTTGTGACATGACAATATTGCTGTAATTTCCAGAGAAATTGATGGCGGAAGGAAGAAGATCTTGCACAGTTCATTTTGCACTTGCATTAGAGCATGAAGCAAAGGTGGAGAGTCAGAAGACTGAAACTGACCAGTTGAAACAACAGCAGTTTTTTTTAATCATACGCACTGGACTCTAAACTAAAAAGTGATTATTAAATGTGAAAAAATGTAAAATTGCTGTACTGCATGGTAATTGGTTTGTTTCAGTGTCATGGAGCTGCAGATGTTTTAGAACATAAATCCTGAAAAATGCAACCAAAACCACCCCAAAAAAATTATATATATATATATATATATATATATATATAATTTTTTAGGGGTGCAACGATACACAAAATTCACAGTTCGGTTCGGTTCGATACTTTGGTGTCACGGTTCGATATTTTTTCGATACAAAAAAATGTTCATGCATTTTTAATTTTTTCATTTATTAAAATTATAAATATATATTTTAACTCAAAAGTACAGTTTTTAAATTTAACCCTAACCCTTGTGCGTGTTTTTTATTTTGACAGCGAATGCGCACCTGCAGACCACTTATGTGCAGCCCTGGTTATTTAGCTCGTCATATTGCAGCCACAGAAATTCTTTTGTCCATGAAACCATAAAGCTGCACTTTCTTTTTGCCTTATAGTCTGATTTGTCATAACTTCTCCGTTTTGTGGTAAGCTTTTCTTTGGCTGTCACTTCTTCACCCTGACCTGTCTTATTTGGCTCAGCAGAACTGAAATATAAATCCTGCTGCTTTTACACACACACTCACATAAGCTCAGCGATTCTCTGCGCGATCAACCTCTCACATGTTTAAGCTGCGGGAGATTTCACTTGTCATGTTTGCATAGTAAGCTAACGATTAATAAGACGATGTCAGAGGAATTGGTGCACAAATTATCATCACTCACAGATCAGTGCTGTCGCTCTCTATACACAGTTCGCACGATTGCAAAGTGAAAGCAAAAAAACAAGCGCAAATTCAAACGCGACTTCAATATGTCACATATTGACAGTGGCTCACCGATGCCAATGACATAATTACCCAGCTACATTTCTGAAAGAATGCAAAAGCATTGACATATATTTTTCCTACAATAGCCCGACGGGCAGGGAAGAGATAGATTTTGGTAGCCCAACTGAAAAAATCTCTAGCTCCGGGACGTCGGGCTAGCGATATTGCAAGCCCTGTATCTGATTGAGGAATCACTCATCTTTGGAAAAGAGAGTTTATTACAGAGAAATGGCTCTTTCCAAAATAAAAGCTATACTATCCGCTTCTTCTGGGCTATATTCTCAGCAGCATAAGGAGAATCATGTGCTAACAGCTGTCTAAATGACTCGGCTAAAGTTAGTAGCATGCGTGCTTGTTGTTTTTGTCTGCTTCCACTTGTCTTTGCACTAGGATGATGTCGGCGTAAATGTGCAGTCATATTCGTTGTGTTCCCACTAGTGCTTTCAGGTTAATCTCGTTGAAATGACCTTAACGCCACAACACGGCAAATCTCCGTTAACGAGCTACCGCCGATCGCCCCGTGCATGGGGCTAGACGGCCAACACGTTAACGAGCTAACTGCGCTAACACACTAGTTCCCACCCATGTAATTGAGCATTGCATGGAACATCCAACATACTGTTTTACTTTAGTCCATGACTCGCTTACCTTCAGGGTCATACGTCACATGAAAACCAAAATAATTCCAAACGCCAGATCTGAATGAGGTTCAATTTGCCTGTTGCAAGTAGAGCTTAACTTCTGTCTCGCTAGCTTGCCCTGCGCTCTTCCTTCTGACGATGCTGTCTGTGTTGAGCGCTCAGTGGATCTGCGCTCGACAGTGCAGCCTAGGCGGAGTAGTCGAACGCAGATTCACTGAGCGCTCAACACAGACAGCATCGTCAGAAGGAAAATTGATAAAATAAATTACAAATGTTGTATTGTTCGATACATATGCGTACCGAACCGAAAGCACTGTATCGAACGGTTCAATATCGATACGAATATCGTTGCACCCCTAATATATATATATATTAGGGGTGCAACGATACACAAAATTCACGGTTCGGTTCGATACTTTGGTGTCACGGTTCGATATTTTTTCGATACAAAAAAATGTTCATGCCTTTTTAATTTGTCATTTATTAAAATTATAAATATATATTTTAACTCAAACGTGCAGTTTTTAGATTTAATGTTGCTGAAACAACAAAGGGATAAAATAAATCTATCTGATCAAGAAATCACTCATCTTTGGAAAAGAGAGTTTATTACAGAGAAATGGCTCTTTCCAAAATAAAAGCTATACTATACGCTTCTTCTGGGCTATATTCTCAGCAGCATATTAAACATATCAGGTCCCCATAAGGAGAATCATGTGCTAACAGCTGTCTAAATGACTCGGGTAAAGTTTGTAGCATGCGTGCTTGTTGTTTTTGTCTGCTTCCACTTGTCTTTGCACTAGGATGATGTCGGCGTCAATGTGCAGTCATATTCGTTGTGTTCTCACTAGTGCTGTCAGCGTTAATCTCGTTGAAATGACGTTAACGCCACAACACGGCAAATCTCCGTTAACGAGCTACAGCGGATCGCCCCGTGCGTGGGGCTGGACGGCGTCAACACGTTAACAAGCAAACTGCGCTTCACCTCTTCAGTTCTGAAAGCTGATGGAGAGTCTCGGGTGTTTAACTCCCAGTGAGGTTGTGATGCTGGCGGAGGTCCTGAGAGTGGATGACCCACCCTGCTGTCAACTGAGTTACTGAGGTCACATGGGTCAATGTGTGAGGGGGGGGGGGGGGGGGGGGTGAATGGCCCGGAAGTGATCCCAGGACTATGTTATAGGTAGCCAACACTTTTTCCATGTTTGAACTTAATGTGACCACTAGAGGGAGGTATGTGCCTCTTAGTGCCATAAGCCAGCTGTGCAGCAGGCAGGTTGTTTGGCTTCATTTTTGCACAATGGGAGGAGGCGCTGTCGCGTCGTCCATGTTTTCTACAGTCATTGATTTGGACACAGCCAATGTGTTTAGTTTTACTCTTCCCCATGTGATGTCATTATGTCCATTTGTGTCAGCTTTTTTCCCAGGTGCCTCCACTTCCCCATCACCTCATATGTGTATGTAAGTCTTCTGTCTCCCTTTGTTCATTGTTGCTTCGTCTGTGTTCCCACCCCCATGTCCTCATAGTCACAGAGTCATAGTGTGCGTCATAGTGCCCTCATATTATCACAGTATGTCATAGTTGTTCATAGGTTTCTTAGTTCTCCTGTCACCAGCCAAATAAAGGCTCGCTTTTGGTTTCAAGTTCCATCTCTCTGCCTATGTCTGTTCGTGGGTCGTCTACATACACTCCACAACCGAGACAGGAGAGGAACCTGATAACAGCTGAACGTTCTTTTGTTCACACGGAAAATAGGTGTGAAAGGCAAAATTATAAATTGTTTCTAAAAAAAATTAAATAAAGCTGTTTTATTAAATGAATATATACATAATGCAAATGTGCTCATAAATGAGTTGACTCTGTGTTTTCAGAGTTAACAGATTCATTCAGCGATATTGTCTGGATCTGAAATATTGCAGGTACACGCAGAGTGCAGAGGATTTTTACACATACACTGATAATTGTTTTCTATAAGTCTCTGGGTCAGGAAGTCCAAACATGACGTCCTGAACTGGGCCTTAGAATAAGCTGAAGGATAACATTAGATAATCAAGGCAGGATGTGTTTTTGTGTCCATGTGTTTCTGATTCCAGGAGGAGCAGATACCAGGGGAGGTCGGATGTGGACGGGGAGGATTCGCAGCAGACTGCCACGTTGGATTTGGGAGAAGATAATAATATTTTGTCATTGTCAAAGTATAAAAGCTGTACAGCCCATTTCAGGGTTAGGGTTGGGGTCAAAGTGAAACTAGAAATATTTAGAATTACAATGAGTTCAAAGCGTGAGGAGGTCTGATGTTCCAACAGTGTTCAGGATGAGAATTATTACCTGCAATGCTCCAGTTTGACCTCATGGTGGCAGTGCCGTCTCACTGTTATAATGGCTACACTCAGACTACAGGAGAGAACAAGAGGCTGTACTAAAACTCTGATGTTTTATCGTGTGTTTATGACATCATGCTGACGTCAGCCTGATAATACCTGTTGATTCAACTAAACAGCCAAGGTTTCCAAGGTTCTTAAATGAACCACAAACTACAGGGTAAGAGTGAGCTGCTGAAAGTCAGATCTGTTCTTCAAAGCAGACTTTCAGCTTTATTACAAACTAAGAGTCGGATCAGCACAAATACTGACACAGAGATGGCTGCTGGCACTGCGCTGCTCTGCTGCACTTTGCTGTTTGTCCTTGTCTTCGTCTCTGCAGGTGAGATTGAACTAAACTGAGGTTCTCTCTGAGATAACAAGAAGTACAGGAGGATTATTTTCATCTGGATTCAGTTTGTCTGTGTGTGAAGGAGACACCAGGCTGGGTGGACACTTAACATCTGTAATCCAGCTGTGACAGAGACAAAGAAGTGTAATGTGTGTGTCAGTGTGATGTGTTGTAGTGTCAGGAGTCAGGATGCAGCTACAAAGCTTCTTGTTCAGTGTATACAAACAGCTGTAGCTCCATAAAGGCAGCATGCAGAGACTCACAGTGTCTTATAATGAGAGGCTGCTTTCTCTCACACATTATGTTCACTTATTATCAGCACATGTTGTTGTTCTGTGGAAGCTAACATCTTGTAGTTTCTGACACTTTGCATGTTTAGCATGAGGCTAAAATTCCCCCTCAGTGGGTCACTGGTGACCTGCTGGATGTTCAGAGGTTCATTAAATCCAACATGACTAAAAACTCAAATGTCAAAGTGTTGTTTCCTCTTTCAGAGCAGAAAACCATCACAGCTGAGTCTGGACAGGACGTCACTCTGACATGTCGAGCTCCAAACAACAACATTAGAGTAATAAAGTGGGAGAGATTTGACCTGGGAGATGATTATGTGCTTTTGTACCAGGATGGTCTCCCTGATTCAACACACCAGCATCCATCTTTTAAGAACCGGGTGGATCTGCAGGACAGACAGATGAAGGATGGAGACGTGTCTTTGATTCTGAAGGATGTGACAGTTCATGACGCTGGAGCATACGAGTGTCGTTTCTTCATGGAAGAAACTCGCTCATGGAAGTCCATCAGCAGCCTCAACCTGATTGTTACAGGTGAGTGAGTAGAGTTGAGTGTGTGTGTGATCAGAGGTGAAGCTGCTTCCTGGTTGTTGATGTGTGTTTGTTGTATGGATGAGCTGGTGGATGTCAGAGGTAGACAGATGTTTCTCCAGCTGTTGTCTTTGTGGCTGGTAGTCTAGAGTTGTAGAGCAGCATTGTTTGGTTAGAGCAGAAACAAAGACATTTATGTCTCTTCTTCTCTTGCTCTCTAACTCGTCTGTAAACATGTGTGGGGAAACTCAATGTTAAAGCCTACATCTGGAGGGGGAGGGGAGGGGTGGAGCTGGTGGTTGTGAGTCTGTGAAAGTGAATCCTGCCGGTGCCATAGCTGCTGAAAACGTACTTAGTGCAGACACAAAACGTCCATCAGCTTCAAAGTGTGTCAGAAAAATGTCCACATGGTGACTGATGGATGAGAGAGGTCCCATTGTTGTTGTTGTGCACAAATCATTGAACAACACAAACACTTAGAGCTGCTTTCAGTGCTGCCTGTTTTGTTACTGCACACATTTCTGATGGTCCTACAGTCCAACGTAGCAAACGTCTCCCTGAAGCCTCTTCTTAGAGACCAAAGGTTGGATCAGAGCGAGCAGCTGAAAGGACACATCTATGAATGCAGTCAGAGACTTTCTCACAACCTCACACTTCATCTGGTCACATTTACACTCAGGTTCTCTGTTAGTCACTGAGATTACAGACTCGCACATTTAAAATAATCTGAATGTTGGATCAGATGAAGTTAATATTTTTTATTTCTTGAACATATGTTTAATTAGCATGTTGCTAAAGCTTTAAGTAATGCACTGGTGACCTGGTGTATGTTAACAGGTCAATTACTCAAATCCAGAATAACTCAAATGTAAGCTAAACAGCATAAATATTAAACATAAACAACATCATATTTCCCCCATGGCACAGTCCACTCAGCACTTCCTGGAGTTTCTCATTTGATCGTTCATCGACACTCATGACTTACAGAGACTCTGATCATCAAACACAGGAATAAAACAAGCAGTGAGCACAACAAAGGATTATTAAAGAAGGAATATTAACTCTATTCTAACTCTAGTAACTCTACACCAGGAAACCACCAAATCTTCTGCAAACGTGATTTTAACCAGTCAAAATGTTTTTGGATATTTATTCAGTGTAGAAACCTAAAAAGTCAGTTTTATTTTTAGATGTTTGGTTGTTTTGAACAATTATATCAAACTGTAAGTATGATGTTTGGTATATAGTATTATATATTGCATGGTATTGATATATTGCACTGTTTGAAGTGCTTCGTATATAAAAGTAGTAAACTGTGTACACAGTGTTTGGTGTGACAGAGCTGTTGTCACTGAATCACAGGTTCAGATGTTTCAGCCTCATAATAAACAAACACGTTTTCAGAGACTCGAGGATTTGACCTTCCAAAAGTCTCAGACATGTTTTAATGAGCTCTCACAGTCTGCAGCCAAACAGGTCAAATTATAAAGAACAGCTGGATCAACCCAACATGACCTCTGACCCCGAAGCAGCTGTTAGACCTGTGTATTTGAAAAAAAATATGATTTTTTTTTATGGTGAAAGCAAGATTCCAGACTGCAGTTTTGGTCAGATCATGTTTTTAAATAAAAAGCAGAAAAATCAACATTAACATTTTCTCACTTTATAAATGTTATGAATGATTTTTTCATCTAATCTCCTGAACTAGAAGAGGACACCTCACAGCTGTTTCTCACCTGCAGGTCAGCCAGGAGGACACAGAGATGAACTGTGAGTCGGACGATCTGAGGACAGACAGAAACTCTCCTGAACATCCAGCAGTCGACTCTGATGATCATCATGTTCAGACTCGGACCAACAGTGTGTGTCTGTGCTGTCAGTGACTCTGAACTACAGTTTATTCATCTTGTTCATGAGATTTACTGACACAAAGTCAAACTGTGTTACAAACACACATGAATTTCTGATCTCAGAGTCAGTGAGTGTTGGAGCTTCAGGTTAGACAAATTAACTATTTTATGTTGGTGTGATTGTTTATTAACTTCATGTGACTTTTTCTTCTTTAAGTACAGTCCACTGGAAAACACTTTGTATAAAAATCATCTCTTTGGCTGACATTGTTTTTAGTTTGTAAACCAATCTTACCCAGTTTAACAGATTGTACAAACTGTTAACGTCTCTCTCTGATCCTGCACTGAGAAGTTTGACAACCTCTTCAACTTTTCTTTAACATGACACACTGTTCAGCTCAGATTTAAACTGCTTTGACCTTTGACACCAGCAAAACATCCTGAACAACTTTGCTGGGTTGAGACCTGATTACTTTTCATAAACAGACCCATAAGACTCAAAAATATGAAACATATTTTCACATTTATACTGTTGTATAGATGATGCAAACTTTTGTACACTGATGCTCTTTTGGGTGAAGTTTGACTCATTTGTTTAGATGGATTTTCAGATCCACCAGTTTGGCTCAAGTTAGAAACATTGTGATTTTAGGGAAAATTGCCACTCATAATGTATAAATATACACATCATGTTTGTGTGGATTTGTAATGAGACAGCAGTGAAGCAGTGAAGTCATCCTGTTGCCCACAGAAACAGACTGTGAATTAGTAAAGTAACACATGGAGCGCATGAGGAACAAAGGTCATACATGTATCTCCTGAAGTGGATTCTGGGTCTCTGACTTCCTCCCACAGTCCAAAGACATCAACGGGTGTTTTTTATTTATCCGTGTATGCTGTGTGTTAATGTGTGGTTCCTACAGAACTTAATGGTCAGTAACACTAACATGTAAACATGAGTACATCACATCAGCACATGAAAGAACAACAGTGTGGCATTAATATTACAGCAGTGAGGACAGTGTGATGAACTGATGCTCTGATCTCTGGTCTGACCGAAGCTTTAACTCCAAACATCTCTCCACTGTTAGAGCTTCTGCACTGTTTCAGGTTCAAATCATGGTTCATACTTTCATGGCCTGATGGTGTGACGCCTCCACCTACATCACTGAACTGCTCCACTTCTGTACTCTTCTCTCTGTGGCCTTCTTGAAACGTCCTCTTGGTGTTTGTGGGGTTTTTCTCAGTTCATGTGTGCCTTATAAGAGTTTGTTTTTTAAAGACAATGACAATCAGTGAATTGTGCCGCACTTGGTGGTGTTTGTAATTCAACTTGACTGAGGTTAAATTTCTTTTTTATAATGGATTTAATTTGTTGATATTCTAAAAAAATTTTCTTGTTGATCCCATATTGTGCAACTAGTCTGTCAAATGGGCTCAATTCTGTTCCCTCCAATATATGTTCTAAGTATTTAATTCCTTTACAACTCCATTCTGGGAAGTTAATCATATTATTGTTTTGTAATATGTCAGGGTTATTCCAGATAGGAGTACGTTTGCATGGGATTAGTGAAGACTCCGTTATTTTTAGAAACTCCCACCATGCTGTCAGAGAGGAGCTGATGTTGATACTTTTAAAACATTCATGTCTTTTGATGTTTGAGCTAATAAATGGTAGGTCTGAAATCTCTAGATCCTTGCATAGTGCCTGTTCAACATCTAGCCAGGGCTCATCTAGGAAGGTATGTTTTGACCATTCTGAGATGAACTGAAGCCTGTTGGCTAAGAAGTATTGGTGAAAATTAGGCAGATCTAATCCTCCTCTATCCTTGGTTCTTTGTAGCGTTTTTAAGCTGATACGCGGGGGTTTATCTTTCCAAAGGAATTTGGAAATATATGAATCTAGAGATCTGAACCAATCTTGTGATGGTTTGTTAGGGATCATCAAAAATAAGTAATTTATTTTTGGCAAGATCATCATTTTTATAGTGGCGACCCTTCCCATGAGTGATATGGGTAAAGATTTCCATCTAGTCAGATCGCCTTCTACTTTCTTTAGAAGTGGGATGTGATTTAATTTAGTTAAGTCTGAAAGCTTAGGAGAAACATTAATACCTAAATATTTAATATTTCCTGATTGCTGTGGGGCAGAGGAAGAATTATGGAAGAAGCAGTTAATGGGGAGAACTGTAGATTTTGGCCAGTTAATTGAATAATCTGAAACTCTTGAAAACCAGTTTATTAGAGTAATTACCTCAGAGAGGTTGGTTTGTGTGTTTTGCAGAAAAAGC
This sequence comes from Mchenga conophoros, assembly GCF_057382185.1. NCBI lineage: Eukaryota > Metazoa > Chordata > Actinopteri > Cichliformes > Cichlidae > Mchenga > Mchenga conophoros. The sequence continues at coordinate 37,563,617 of NC_140528.1, forward strand.
AACACATCATCCGCATAGAGACTGATTTTATGTTCTATGTTCTTACATTTTATGCCCTTAATTGTTGTAGCCTGTCTAAATGCTGCTGCTAGAGGTTCGATAAAAATTGCAAAAAGTGAAGGGGAGAGTGGGCATCCCTGCCTGGTGCCCACTCTATCTATCAGAGTCTATCAGATTGTCAATTGTGGCCTGTGGAATGTTGGTCCACTCCACTTCAATAGCTGTGCGAGGTTGTTGGATATTCGTGGGAACTGGTACACGCTGTCGTATACGCCGGTCAAGCACATCCCGAACATGCTCAATGGGTGACATGTCCGGTGAGTATGCTGGCCATGCAAGAACTGGGACATTCTCGGCTGCCATCTGCCCTGAACAATGTGAACCATGATTCATCCGTGAAGCGCACACCTCTCCAACGTGCCAGACGCCATCGAATGTGAGCATTTGCCCACACAAGTCTGTTACGGCGACGAGCTGGAGTCAGGTCAAGACCCCGATGAGGACGACGGGCATGCAGTTGAGCGTCCCTGAGACGGTTTCTGACAGTTTGTGCAGAAATTGTTTGGTTGTGTAAACCAATTGTTCCAGCAGCTGTCTGGGTGGCTGGTCTCAGACAATCTTGGAGGTGAACCTGCTGGATGTGGAGGTCCTGGGCTGGTGTGGTTACACGAGGTCTGCGGTTGTGAGGCCGGTTGGATGTGCTGCCATATTCTCTGAAACGCCTGTGGAGACGGCTTATGGTTGAGAAATGAACATTCAATGCACGGGCGACAGATCTGGTTGACATTCCTGCTGTCAGCATGCCAATTGCACGCTCCCTCATTGCTTGTGGCATCTGTGGCATTTTGCTGTGAGACAAAACTGCACATTCCAGGGTGGCCTTTTGTTGTGGGCAGTCTGAGGTACACCTGTGCACTACTCATGATGTCAGATCAGCATCCTGATGTGGCACACCTGTGAGGTGGGATGGATTATCTCAATATGGCAGATGTGCCCACTACCACACATTTGGACTGATTTGTGACCACTGTTTGGGAGGGATGGTTATATTGTGTATCTGGGATGAATTTTAGGTCTCTACGTCCATCCCATGGGGAATGGGAGCAAAAACAAAAGTGTTGCGTTTATATTTTTGTTGAGTGTATTAGGCAAATGAGTATTTTGTCCACATCATCCTCTTCATGCATGTTGTCTTACTCCAAGCTGTATAGGCTCCAAAGCCTACTACCAATTAAGCATATTAGGTGATGTGCATCTCTGTAATGAGAAGGGGTGTGGTCTAATGACATCAACACCCTATATCAGGTGTGCATAATTATTAGGCAACGTCCTTTCCTTTGGCAAAATGGGTCAAAAGAAGGACTTGACAGGCTCAGAAAAGTCAAAAATAGTGAGATATCTTGCAGAGGGATGCAGCAGTCTCAAAATTGCAAAGCTTCTGAAGCGTGATCATCGAACAATCAAGCGTTTCATTCAAAATAGTCAACAGGGTCGCAAGAAGCGTGTGGAAAAACCAAGGCGCAAAATAACTGCACATGAACTGAGAAAAGTCAAGCGTGCAGCTGCCAAGATGCCACATGCCACCAGTTTGGCCATATTTCAGAGCTGCAACATCACTGGAGTGCCCAAAAGCACAAGGTGTGCAATACTCAGAGACATGGCCAAGGTAAGAAAGGCTGAAAGACGACCACCACTGAACAAGACACGCAAGCTGAAACGTCAAGACTGGGCCAAGAAATATCTCAAGACTGGTTTTTCTAAGGTTTTATGGACTGATGAAATGAGAGTGAGTCTTGATGGGCCAGATGGATGGGCCCGTGGCTGGATTGGTAAAGGGCAGAGAGCTCCAGTCCGACTCAGACGCCAGCAAGGTGGAGGTGGAGTACTGGTTTGGGCTGGTATCATCAAAGATGAGCTTGTGGGGCCTTTTCGGGTTGAGGATGGAGTCAAGCTCAACTCCCAGTCCTACTGCCAGTTTCTGGAAGACACCTTCTTCAAGCAGTGGTACAGGAAGAAGTCTGCATCCTTCAAGAAAAACATGATTTTCATGCAGGACAATGCTCCATCACACGCGTCCAAGTACTCCACAGCGTGGCTGGCAAGAAAGGGTATAAAAGAAGAAAAACTAATGACATGGCCTCCTTGTTCACCTGATCTGAACCCCATTGAGAACCTGTGGTCCATCATCAAATGTGAGATTTACAAGGAGGGAAAACAGTACACCTCTCTGAACAGTGTCTGGGAGGCTGTGGTTGCTGCTGCACGCAATGTTGATGGTGAACAGATCAAAACACTGACAGAATCCATGGATGGCAGGCTTTTGAGTGTCCTTGCAAAGAAAGGTGGCTATATTGGTCGCTGATTTGTTTTTGTTTTGTTTTTGAATGTCAGAAATGTATATTTGTGAATGTGGAGATGTTATATTGGTTTCACTGGTAAAAATAAATAATTGAAATGGGTATATATTTGTTTTTGTTAAGTTGCCTAATAATTCTGCACAGTAATAGTCACCTGCACCCACAGATATCCCCCTAAAATAGCTAAAACTAACAACAAACTAAAAACTACTTCCAAAAACATTCAGCTTTGATATTAATGAGTTTTTTGGGTTCATTGAGAACATGGTTGTTGTTCAATAATAAAATTATTCCTCAAAAATACAACTTGCCTAATAATTCTGCACTCCCTATAGTTTAGTGGTAAGGAACAGCTACAGTCAAACTGTAGCTCACAAACATAAATGATTTTGAGACTCGTTGTGGTGGAAAGCACCTCCACTTCCTGCCCTAGTAGATACAAGCACCGCAGCAGGTAATGCTGTTAGGGCTGCTGTGATGAAAGACGCTGTATGAATACAGAGGAGTTCTGGGTGGCAGCAGATGTTTGGCTTTTTTTAAAGCTTTTTACTGGTTTTTGTTATTCTGACTGCCCACTTTTACAATTATATGCTGATCTAAAGTGTACATTTGAGCCCTGAAATTGATGGGGGGTTATGGTCCAAGAGCACCCGTGAATTTTGAAAAACCTTGAATTTTGGATGTGGTAAAACAAAATGATTTTATAGTTTAAACCCTGAATATATAAATCTGGGGATGCAGGACTTTAAGAACAAAATGAAAAACACTCGAGATAGCTACATGTATGATGTGGGAACGCTGGACTGCATCTGCTGGAGATGCAATTAAGAGAGATGAACAACGCTCTCGGATTGGCTACTTTCAAAACCCCGCCTCTGAGTACACTGGCATTTCAACACTCAAAGGTGCGTTTTCCTTTAAAACAACTGCGGAGTCCTTCAGTAACTTAGGTCTTGATGCCCAAACAAATAACGATTTAGTAGAACTGTTGATCACCAGACTACATGTTTGCTGTAAGTGACATGATGATCTAAGAACCACGTGTTTTAGCACAAAAAGTTATAAAAAGAAGAAAAAAAAATCCACAACACTTTTTCCAGTTTAAAAAAATGAAATATAAAGTTCACAGATTAAAAAACAAAAAAACAAACTGTATCTGTAAGTATATTATGATAAAAAAAAAAAAAGTTGTTTTCAGTGTCGTTTAGGTTGTGGATGGACTGGGGACAGAGTTTTCCTCCACCTGGTGGCTCTTCATGTGCGTTTTCAGACAGTGGCTCTGGGTGAAGGCTTTTTCGCAGATGGTGCACTGGTACGGTCTCTCTCCGTTGTGGGTCCTCATGTGGACCCTCAGGTGTTCCTGGCGAGAGCACGCCTTCCCACAGATCGCGCACACAAACCGTTTGATGCCCAAGTGGCTCCTGATGTGGTTGGTCAGGTAAGTCTTGCGTTTGAAGAAACGGCCGCACTCAGAACAGCCGTACGGTGCCTCACCAGTGTGCACTCGCATGTGACCCTTGAGTTCGCCGTTGGACACGAAGCCTTTGCTGCACACGCCGCAGACGTGCGGCCTCTCGCTGCTGTGCGTCTTCATGTGAGTCATCAGGCTGCAGTTTGACAGGAAGGATTTGCAGCAGACATGGCAGAGAAAAGGTCGCTCCCTGGCCATGTGGATCTTCTCGTGGGACTTCAGGATGCTGGAAAGTTTGAAACGCTTCCCGCAGATTTGGCAGCCATACGGCCGCTCTCCAGAGTGAGTGAACTTGTGGCGGGTCAAAGATCGAAGGTCACAGACAGACTTTCCACAGATATTGCAGACGTATCTGTCTTTGCTGGTGTGTGTCTTGCTGTGAGCTTGGAGCTGCGCCTTCAAACCAAAGGATTTTGGGCAAATGTCACATTTGTGTGGTTTCTCTTCCACATGGACCCAATGGTGAACATTCAGACCAGACATGTAAGCAAAGGTTTTGCTGCAAATCTTACATTTGAATGGCCTGTCTCCTGTGTGCAGAGAAATGTGGCTGTTAAGACCAACGATGGAGAAGAAAGATTTCCCACAATATGAGCAGTCGTGAGTTTTCTGGTGAATTCTGATATGTCTCTTTAACTCATCCACAGATTCAAACTGCTCTCCACAAACTCCACAACCACCCTGTGGCTCCTCCAGGTGACTCCAGGTGTGTTTGATCAAGCTGCCCAGGTTCAAGTACCACACTCCACACACTTTACAGGCTATTTTACTCTTCTCTATCTCCTTCATGTCACTTTTGCGCACTTGTTTCTTCATCTTTTTTGTCACCTGGAGCTCAGAAACAGGTTTAAAGCATTTGTCTACAGCCAAGGCTTTGTGTTCATCTTTGCTGTCCACTTCCCTCTCACAGGCCTCTTCATCTGTTGGCAGGTCTTGCTTTTGTGATGTTGTGCTGCTGGCCAGCATGTCCACACTGGGACTGTCTGTATGCTGATCAGAGCTGCTGTGGAACAAAACGGTTAAAGTTAAGTTTTTAAGTACTGAGCGTCTGTAAATAAAAGCCATAGGTTTCGTCTACTTGCAATAACTAAAAACAACAAACTTATCCATTAGAGAACTTGAACCACAGAATTTTGGGTTTGGTATTCGTTAGATCAGAATTTGTTCCCTCAGTAATTTTTTAAATTTCATGTTTTTCATTGAATTATCACAATCCAGCGTCTAGATTTACATCAACATTCTAGAGTCTTGTTTTTGACATCGTTGGTCAATCAAGAGCACACAAATCCTTATACCCGTTTTTATTTTTACCTTGACTGGAGTTCAGCTTCATTGTTTTTTGTTATGTCAGCATCGCTGGATGGACAGTCATCGTTTGTTGGTGAAGCGGGAAACTCTTTCTCCCCCTCCTCACTAGTCTGTAAGAGTTCATTTCCAAATTATTATCAGCACTTATGTTAACTGAGAGTAAAATAGCTAAAATTTCTTTAACATTTTTGTAAAATCTTAAAGTGTACATTTAAATCACATCATGATTGTTACATTTTAAATCTGTTATTGTGGTATAAAGAAGCAAAATTATCAAAATCCTACCAATGTCAGAGGCAAAAGCAGCACAAACAGGTACAGCGTCTACCTTCAGGCGGATGTAGAGGGCAGAGTTTCCAGTAAACATGTGGATCTCCTCTGGAGTCACAATCTTCACTTTCAGGGGCTGGAGCCTCCGGCTTCTGTCAGTTGTGAACAAGTCAAAAGGTTCATCATCTGCCAGCTGAGGAAAGGTGGACTTCAACAGGTCCAGGAAGTCAGCTTCCTGTAGACCAAGAGGGCACTTCAGGTCGTGTGCTGGGAACTTCTTGAATACTGGAACAGAAGAAATTCATCTTAAGATCAATAGTCCTTAGGCAGTCAGTAAAACCAAACCTTGCCCTAGTATTCATTAGTTCAAGTGATTAGTTGGCCAGTCTTTGACTATTTCTGATGATAAATAATGTAATTAAATATTTTTGTAAGCATTGGAAAATGCTTTGAATTAGGAACAAAGAAAAAATGGTATTAATAGCACGGCTAACACTGTACCACATAACAGACAAATACAAAACCTTAATGACTAACATTTCATTTCATACCCGTCTTAGAGAGCACATTGGTGTGAGAGTCCTCCAGGATGCGGACTCTGAGATCTATATGGTTCTTTATGTCACTGATGCGAGGTCTGCCGGGCTTCTTCCTGATAGTCGGAACTCTGGCGAAAATGCAGGAACTAAGTCAGTGTCATAAAAGACTATAAAGCAAATGCAAATAAACTTGGGGACCATCCACATATTGTTGGCCATATCACAAACCTCTACAGTTTGTTGTTCCTTAAAGTGGTGTTTTTTCTAACCTTGACGGCATTTTATAATCTGGGTCCTTTAGATCTTCTCGTTTTTGTCGGGAACTTGTTGGTTGCACCAACTCCTGCTCCTCTTCATCGTCATCAATGTCGTCGTACCAAAGCAGGGCCAGGCTCTCAGTGTCCTTCACACCTGGATACATCAGAATTCACTTTTTGTTATGGTTTTTAATTTGAATCATATGAACGACAAAGACACAATACATGTGGTTTAGTCAGTTTGCTTTAGTAATAATTTGATTAATTGAACTCGCCTGGCGCACAGTATATAAGCACTGCACTCACTTTCATGCCCTCTTTTCACTCCCACACAAGCGGCAGCTTAGGTGAGTTTGATTTGTAGTTCTCAGTTTAAATCTTTATTTAAGTTAATGACTTAAAGTCATTAACTTAAATGACTTGTTTTCTCTTTCAGAGTTTAGCAGTCCATGCGTGTCTTCCTTTAAGTTACTACTGATTACACTAAAGTAAACCGACATATACGGCAACTAATTGATAGCAGTTTTCTTTGCATTCTGACCAGATGAGGCCATGGTGATAAAAAATAAAAACTTTGAACCTCCTTATTAACACACAGTAGGAGGCAAATTGTTTCTAAACAGTCAGGCTGACTTTTGACCGACTGCTGGTGACAAATTGGTGATGTTTGCAAATAACTCGAGGCCAATTTACAAACATGGACAGACTGCCAACATGTTGCAATTAATCTTAATCAGTCTGTGCCAATAAGCGGAACTCATCTGGTTGCCAACTGGTTGTATTCTGGATATATACCTATATATGGGGTTACCCATGTTATGGGGTGCCTGTGTCATTTTGCAATATTCTTTATAAAAGCCTTGAACTACCCCCCCCCCAAAAAAAAGAAAAACAATTAATGGTAAGACTGTTCAGACGTACCTGTCTGTTGCTTGGGCTGTTGCTCCTCTCTGTCCTCAGGCACGACTTCCACCTCATGCCTCTCCACATCAGGCTGTAGGACTTTGTGTTTTTTGGTCAAAAAGAACATTTGATCAATATATCAGCTTTGTGTGACTGTGGTGTTTGACTGCAGCTCCGAAGACCCTCCTTCCTGTTGATCATTGTTTTTATTATGTAAACCAATAAGAAAACATTAACTCTAGATTCCAAAAAGACAAAACAAAACAAAGAATGACAATCTGGGATAAGAATTAGACCAGATTCTTATGCTCTCAAGGATAACTACATTACGCCCAGTGGCATATCTTGTGAGAAGAAGGGCGTGGTTACGGGTTATATGGCCTGTTGCTACATGCTTTTAAGAGTCTGTACAACAGCCATGAGAGCGTGGATAATAAAAAGCAGTAAATCAGATTGCACGCTCAAGAAGAGTTTAGTTGGGTGGTCTCAGATGTTTTCTGTTGGCGACCTCCATCTCACTGGAACAGCCTGAAGCAGCAGAAATTCTAATTAGTCCCTCAAAGTCTGAGGTCATGGCACTAAAAAATGTATGGAATAACCACTCCAGGCTGAAGGTTCTACCTCAAGTAGAGGCTTCATACACCTCAAGGTCTAGTTCAGGGAAAAAAAACAAAAACAAAAAAAATGAATCATCAGCTCTTCTCTACATTTAAACTGAGAGAGATTTATGCCGAATTGCAAATAACGCTAATATTATTTTCCCTGCATTCACATTTTATTGTAATTACACATCTGTATGTTTAACAGCTTGTAAACGTAAAATCAGCGATTTTTAAACGAAGTTCGGCAAATTCTAAATTTACAAATCAGCTTTTTGTGGCTGCGAGCAGCTTTATTTGTCCACTCACCTCTTTTCTCCAGAGAGACGTTAGGCTGCAGAAGCTCCAGCAGTCTCCTCTGACGGCCGATCTCTCGCCTGAAGCCCGCAGCCTCCTCCTCGTAGTCGGCTACAGTCCTCTCCACCACCGCTAAGATCTCGCGGGCGGCTGTGCTCATTTTCTCGGTGACGATTCCTCTCAGTATGTCGCTCTTAGACATGTTACCGACGCTGTCGACCGGCTCGGGGCCGCCGCTGCTGCCGCTCTTCATCCAGTAAAACATGTTTGTTTGTTTTCTCAGCTGTGTTTTGATGAAGACACACTACAGCGCAGGGTGCGTTTCCGGCGGATTCTGGTGCAGCTACAAATTGTGTCCGGAAAAGAAAATCAGGCGTTATTTAGTTCCCCTGCTGGTCTGACTTTTATCAGTAAGACTGATGTCTGCTGTACATTTAAGATGCTGGTGAAAATCATGGCATTATAGTAAAGTAAGTGAAAAGCATTTTTAATGTAGCACCTTTGAGGACAAACATCATAACAAAAATGGTTAAATGTTAGAACAAAAAGTTACCCAAAAGCAAGCTTAAAAAGATTATATTTTTAGCTGCTTTTAAAACAAATCACCAAATTCATAGATCTCAAGCTTCAAAAGCTCTGTCTCCTCTTTTAGCCCTCAGCATTGGATGATGCACAGTCTGCAGTGACCTCGGAGACCTTTACATTAGGGACTTCTGTCCAATAGCACAGCACCGACAGAAGCACAGCATGTTATACAGTGGGGCAAAAAAGTATTTAGTCAGCCACCGATTGTGCAAGTTCCCCCACTTAAAATGATGACAGAGGTCAGTAATTTGCACCAGAGATACACTTCAACTGTGAGAGACAGAATGTGAAAAAAAAATCCATGAATTCACATGGTAGGATTTGTAAAGAATTTATTCGTAAATTAGGGTGGAAAATAAGTATTTGGTCACCTCAAACAAGGAAAATCGCTGGCTCTCACAGACCTGTAACGTCTTCTGTAAGAAGCTTTTCTGTCCCCCACTCGTTACCTGTATGAATGGCACCTGTTTGAACTCATCATCTGTATAAAAGACACCTGTCCACAGCCTCAAACAGTCAGACTCCAAACTCCGCCATGGCCAAGACCAAAGAGCTTTCGAAGGACACCAGGAAAAGTATTGTAGACCTGCACCAGACTGGGAAGAGTGAATCTACAATAGGCAAGCAGCTTGGTGTGAAAAAAATCAACTGTGGGAGCAATCATCAGAAAATGGAAGACATACAAGACCACTGATAATCTCCCTCGATCTGGGGCTCCACGCAAGATCTCATCCCGTGGGGTCAAAATGATCATGAGAACGGTGAGCAAAGATCCCAGAACCACACGGGGGGACCTGGTGAATGACCTGCAGAGAGCTGGGACCAAAGTAACAAAGGTCACCATCAGTAACACACTACAACGGCAGGGAATCAAATCCCGCAGTGCCAGACGTGTTCCGCTGCTGAAGCCAGTGCATGTCCAGGCCCGTCTGAAGTTTGCCAGAGAGCACATGGATGATACAGCAGAGGATTGGGAGAATGTCATGTGGTCAGATGAAACCAAAGTAGAACTTTTTGGTATAAACTCAACTCGTCGTGTTTGGAGGACGAAGAATATGTAACGGAGCGGAAAGGCTGATTTTATTTCCACAGTGTCGTTTTTTAAAGGAAGGAAACCTTCCTCCAAACGGACAGAGCAGTGGAGCCGCCAAGGGAAAGCACAAGATTAAAAAACTGTAGAATTAAAATATAATTTATTATATTTAAATAGTTAAAAGTGTAAGATAAATTAAAACAACCTTGGCCAAGGGATAACACAATAAAAATCAATAAAACACAACATTAAAAGTCCAGTGGGATCCACCACAGCATAAAAGTCCCAGGGAGTTAAGAAATCCAGCGAAGTAAAAGGGAAACCCAGCGGAGTCCTCTCCTTCCTTTCCGCATTAGCGTCTTGATATGCTAGAGAAAGGGAGGAGCGGCAGTCACTATTCTTCCGGCAGTTTTTATTCAATAAAAGGGGATAAGTCAAAGACTTACCCCGGGTGGGCAGAGCTCTCAACTCCGCCCGCCGCTTCTTTAAAACTGCAAAGCCACACAGCCGTCCCGTGCCTTCCGCTGGTGCTGTCTCCGCTCTCCCCGCTGGTACTGTCACTCTCTGCGCTGGTCCCCTGTGCGCTGGTCCTCTGTGCGCTGGTGCTGTCCGTCCTGTGCGCACTGGTGCCTCTGCGCGCTGGTCCTCCATTAGCCAACTCTAGCCGCCTTATATGTCACTCTGTAAATTATCTTAAAGCCTCATGTCAGGTCTCTCAGGCCCCATCTCCTAAGCCTCCGTGTCACTCCAGGCTCTCGTCGGTTCCCGTGACACTCATGGCTGCCTTCATGCTTCAGTCCTCTCTTGCCTCTCGGTCGAACCGCTTCCTTTGGTCTGCCAGGCCCTCTTATTGGCCTCTCTGGGATCTCTCGCAGGTGTGATCAGTTTACTATCAGGTAGGGGCGGAGTCTTTCCAGGACAATCTGACAGTATAACGAAAACATGCAACAACATAACCACTGCACAAAACATGACCAATACATGCAATATAAAAACTAAGTAAATACACTTCATATTAAAATATTAAAAAGGTAAAACACAACAAAACATGCAAAACTTAAATAACTTGTCCCTTTCCACCCCGTGACAAATACTGAGTTGCATCCCAAGAACACCATACCTACTGTGAAGCATGGGGGTGGAAACATCATGCTATGGGGCTGTTTTTCTGCCAAGGGGACAGGACGACTGATCCGTGTTAAGGACAGAATGAATGGGGCCATGTATCGTGAGATTTTGAGCCAAAACCTCCTTCCATCAGTGAGAACTTTGAAGATGAAACGAGGCTGGGTCTTCCAACATGACAATGATCCAAAACACACCGCCCGGGCAACAAAGGAGTGGCTCCGTAAGAAGCATTTGAAAGTCCTGGAGTGGCCTAGCCAGTCTCCAGACCTCAACCCCATAGAAAATCTGTGGTGGGAGTTGAAAGTCCGTGTTGCTCGGCGACAGCCCAAAACATCACTGCTCTCGAGAAGATCTGCATGGAGGAATGGGCCAAAATACCAGCTACTGTGTGTGCAAACCTGGTAAAGACCTATAGTAAACGTTTGACCTCTGTTATTGCCAACAAAGGTTATGTTACAAAGTATTGAGTTGTATTTTTGTTATTGACCAAATACTTATTTTCCACCCTGATTTACCAATAAATTCTTTACAAATCCTACCATGTGAATTCATGGATTTTTTTTTCACATTCTGTCTCTCACAGTTGAAGTGTACCTCTGGTGCAAATTACTGACCTCTGTCATCATTTTAGGTGGGGGAACTTGCACAATCGGTGGCTGACTAAATACTTTTTTGCCCCACTGTATCTTTACTGCAGCTGTGTTAAAAACATGGCTGCCCTCTCGCTGTAATGAGACCAGCTGAGCAGAGTTACTGATCTGTAAGCAGTTTCCAAACTCCTGAGACTGATCACAGTGTGGCTTTGAACCTCTCATGCTGAAATCATCAGTATCTCTGTGACCAGCTGTGATAAACTGCTGATAAATGAACACATTATCTTTGTGCTATAAACGTACCTGCCAGAGCAAATACATAACAGCCACAATACACAGTTGGTCTGTGTAACAACTGTAAAAAACTATTGTAAGGAGCTGGACCTCTTCAAGTTTGTTTAAAACGTTTAATCCGAGAAGCTTCTTCAGTTCTAAGAGCAACTGGTGGATCTCCCAGATTTTTAAGCCCTATGGGAGTGTCCCCCAGGAGGGTCATGGAGCACCTGTTGATCCTATTGATCCCACCATTCTGATGGACATAGAAGAGCCACCTCCACAGGATAAAGGACACTCTTTCGAGGATGCTAATGTTCACATTTTGGACAGAGAGGACAGATGGTTTTAAAGAGGAGTGAAAGAAGCCATCTACGTCCACTGTGAGCGACCATCGTTGATCATCAGGGGGATCCTTTTGTCCCTCTTGGGGGGGAAACTCCCACAGAGCTTGAATCTGAATCACAGGTTCAGATGTTTCAGCCTCATAATAAACAAACACAGGTTCAGAGAGTCGAGGATTTGACCTTCCAAAAGTCTCAGACATGTTTTAACGAACTCTCAGTCTGCAAATTATAAAGATCAGCTGGATCAGTTTTAGTCATATTTAGTCAGATCATCCGTTTCCTTTGTTAAATTAAGAAAAATCCACCAGTATTTTCTCACTTTATACATATTGTGAATAGTTTGTATTAATCTGTTGTCCTGAACTAGAAGAGGAAACAGATTCTGTTCTGTTCTCCACTCATCACCTACCTGACAGCTGACACCTCACACCTGTTTCTCACCTGCAGGTCAGACAGGAGGAGACACAGAGGATGGAGAGAAGGAGGATGGAGGGAAGAAGGACGGAGGGAAGGAGGACGGAGGGAAGGAGGACGGAGGGAAGAAGGACGGAGGGAAGAAGGACGGAGGGAAGGAGGATGGAGGGAAGAAGGACGGAGGGAAGGAGGACGGAGGGAAGAAGGACGGAGGGAAGGAGGATGGAGGGAAGAAGGACGGAGGGAAGGAGGATGAAGGGAAGGAGGATGAAGGGAAGAAGGTTGGGGGGAAGATGGACGGAGGGAAGGAGGATGGAGGGAAGAAGGACGGAGGGAAGAAGGATGGAGGGAAGAAGGACGGAGGGAAGGAGGATGAAGGGAAGGAGGATGAAGGGAAGAAGGTTGGGGGGAAGATGGACGGAGGGAAGGAGGATGGAGGGAAGAAGGACGGAGGGAAGGAGGATGAAGGGAAGAAGGATGGGGGGAAGGAGGACGGAGGGAAGGAGGACGAAGGGAAGAAGGACGGAGGGAAGGAGGATGGAGGGAAGAAGGATGGAGGGAAGGAGGACGGAGGGAAGGAGGATGGGGGGAAGGAGGACGGAGGGAAGGAGGACGGGGGGAAGGAGGATGAAGGGAAGGAGGATGGGGGGAAGGAGGACGGAGGGAAGGAGGATGGGGGGAAGAAGGATGGAGGGAAGGAGGATGAAGGGAAGAAGGATGGGGGGAAGGAGGATGGAGGGAAGAAGGACGGAGGGAAGGAGGATGGGGGGAAGAAGGATGGAGGGAAGGAGGATGAAGGGAAGAAGGATGGGGGGAAGGAGGATGGAGGGAAGAAGGACGGAGGGAAGGAGGATGGGGGGAAGAAGGACGGAGGGAAGGAGGATGAAGGGAAGAAGGATGGGGGGAAGGAGGACGGAGGGAAGGAGGACGAAGGGAAGAAGGACGGAGGGAAGGAGGATGGAGGGAAGGAGGATGGAGGGAAGGAGGATGGGGGGAAGAAGGATGGAGGGAAGGAGGATGAAGGGAAGAAGGATGGGGGGAAGGAGGACGGAGGGAAGAAGGACGGAAGGAAGGAGGACGGGGGGAAGGAGGATGAAGGGAAGAAGGATGGGGGGAAGGAGGATGGAGGGAAGAAGGACGGAGGGAAGGAGGACGGGGGGAAGGAGGATGAAGGGAAGGAGGATGGGGGGAAGGAGGACGGAGGGAAGGAGGATGGGGGAAGAAGGATGGAGGGAAGGAGGATGAAGGGAAGAAGGATGGGGGGAAGGAGGATGGAGGGAAGAAGGACAGAGGGAAGGAGGATGGGGGGAAGAAGGATGGAGGGAAGGAGGATGAAGGGAAGAAGGATGGGGGGAAGGAGGACAGAGGGAAGAAGGACAGAGGGAAGAAGGACGGGGGGAAGGAGGACGGTGGGAAGAAGGACGGAGGGAAGAAGGACGGAGGGAAGAAGGACGGAGGGAAGGAGGATGGAGGGAAGAAGGATGGAGGGAAGGAGGATGGAGGGAAGAAGGATGGAGGGAAGGAGGATGGAGGGAAGGAGGATGGGGGGAAGGAGGACGGAGGGAAGGAGGACGAAGGGAAGAAGGACGGAGGGAAGGAGGATGGATGGAAGGAGGATGGAGGGAAGGAGGATGGGGGGAAGAAGGATGGAGGGAAGGAGGATGAAGGGAAGAAGGATGGGGGGAAGGAGGATGGAGGGAAGAAGGACGGAGGGAAGGAGGATGGGGGGAAGAAGGACGGAGGGAAGGAGGATGAAGGGAAGAAGGATGGGGGGAAGGAGGACGGAGGGAAGGAGGACGAAGGGAAGAAGGACGGAGGGAAGGAGGATGGAGGGAAGGAGGATGGAGGGAAGGAGGATGGGGGGAAGAAGGATGGAGGGAAGGAGGATGAAGGGAAGAAGGATGGGGGGAAGGAGGACGGAGGGAAGAAGGACAGAGGGAAGAAGGACGGGGGGAAGGAGGACGGTGGGAAGAAGGACGGAAGGAAGGAGGACGGGGGGAAGGAGGATGAAGGGAAGAAGGATGGGGGGAAGGAGGATGGAGGGAAGAAGGACGGAGGGAAGGAGGACGGGGGGAAGGAGGATGAAGGGAAGGAGGATGGGGGGAAGGAGGACGGAGGGAAGGAGGATGGGGGAAGAAGGATGGAGGGAAGGAGGATGAAGGGAAGAAGGATGGGGGGAAGGAGGATGGAGGGAAGAAGGACAGAGGGAAGGAGGATGGGGGGAAGAAGGATGGAGGGAAGGAGGATGAAGGGAAGAAGGATGGGGGGAAGGAGGACAGAGGGAAGAAGGACAGAGGGAAGAAGGACGGGGGGAAGGAGGACGGTGGGAAGAAGGACGGAGGGAAGAAGGACGGAGGGAAGAAGGACGGAGGGAAGGAGGATGGAGGGAAGAAGGATGGAGGGAAGGAGGATGGAGGGAAGAAGGATGGAGGGAAGGAGGATGAAGGGAAGGAGGATGGAGGGAAGGAGGATGGAAGGAAGGATGAAGGGAAGGAGGACGGAAGGAAGGATGAAGGGAAGGAGGATGGAGGGAAGGAGGATGGAAGGAAGGATGAAGGGAAGGAGGATGGAAGGAAGGAGGATGGAAGGAAGGATGAAGGGAAGGAGGATGGAAGGAAGGATGAAGGGAAGGAGGATGAAGGGAAGGAAGGATGAAGGGAAGGAGGACGGAAGGAAGGATGAAGGGAAGGAGGATGGAGGGAAGGAGGATGGAAGGAAGGATGAAGGGAAGGAGGATGGAAGGAAGGATGAAGGGAAGGAGGATGGAGGGAAGGAGGATGGGAGGAAGGATGAAGGGAAGGAGGATGGATCTGTTCGACTGATAGTTGGTCTGTCAGTTTCTGCTGTGCTTCTTGTTGTTGTTGCTCTTCTTATTAATCTGATCTGCAGAAAATATGAGAGGGGTTTTAGCACAACAAAACAAAACCTGAGAAAACAACGTAAGAAAACAATTGAAAGGGCTGCAAAGTATTCAAAGCTGAATAATGCTGAGACTGACTTTCCATGAAGTCACTGTTACCCAGCGCGACGAAAAACATGATCAAGGACAGAAAGAAACTGATGATGCCCCATGTGACTTTTCCTCCTCAAGCCCAGCCCACTGGGAGACAGCTTGTTTTTGTGTTTGTGGTGTTTTGCTCGGCTGTGCCCTTTTTAACACTGTTGTGTTTAACTTTGTTTTTTTTATATCTCTGGAAATAAAAGTTTGGTTTGTAAAGAAAATGATAATGAGTGAAATCAGTCTGTCTGTCTACATTTATGAAGAAAACAGTGATCAAAAACTCAAATATTTACTCAATAAACTGAAAAAATGTTAAGATTTAACATTCCTGTGAATCACTAAACTAAGATGTATAACCACTGTTTTTGAAAACTGCTTCACATCTGTGCTGCATGGAGTCGACCAACTTGTGGCAGCTGTAAACAGATATACCAGCCCAGGAGGATTTGACAACCTTCCACAATTCCTCTGCGTTTCTTGGTTTTGCCTCAGAAACACCATTTTTGATGTCACAAGTTTTCTATTGGATTAAGGTCCGGGCACTCTGCTGGCCACTCCATGACCCTAATTTTATTGGTCTGGAACCAAGATGCTGCTCACTTACTGGTGTGTTTGGGGTCGTTGTGATGTTTAAACACCCATTTCATGGGCATTTCCTCTTCAGCATAAGGCAGCGTGACCTCTCCAAGTAGTTTGATATAAGCAAATTGATCCCTGATATGAGATAAGTGGGCCCGACACCATAGTAAGAGAAACAGACCCCATCATGATGCTTGCACTGCCATGCTTCACAGTCTTCAGAGAGTACTGTGGCTTGAATTCAGTGTTTGGGGGTCTGAGGGCTCAGGGCCGTCCTGTTGTCATGGTATCAAGTGCATGACGACTCTCTGCACACACTCTGAGTCCTTATGCACATTTTCTATAAGTCCTCATCAGAGGAATGCAGCTCATCTAAATATCTGTAAAAAAGTTTTTGTTAATGCAAAGAAATATCTTTTTAAAAATTTCTGTAAATACTGAAAAAAAAAAACAGGAACTTTCTGTCATTTCTCTGTTACTTCATTCATTTGGTTTTGTATGAGTGGTCATGGCAGAGACGTTCCTCCTTCACATTCTCCAAAAACGTCCATTGGGCCGATTTGGACTCTTTGCCAGCCTGATTCTGGGCCCCGGGCCTTATGTTTGACACCCCTGCACTCAACTCTTTATAGCTCTGAAAACTAATTTAAGAACAACAAAAAAACCCTCAGAAAATAAAGTAACTGACAGAAATTTTAAATATGAGCATAATTCCACCAAAGAGGCTTTTTATTTTCAGGCTCTGGTTGTTTGAGGCTGTCAGACGCTCAGTTATTGACGATGATGCTTGAATTCAAACAGACAGACAACATGAAAGATGAGGAAATCCCTGAGCACTGTGCAGAGGACTCTGAGGATCCTCAGCGTCACTGTGACACGTGCCTGTATGTGCACATCTTTACTTTTAATAAGATGTTTCAACATGCAGACGTGAATCTAACACAGTAACAGCTGCCTTTGTTTCAGATCCAGCTCATTCCAGTTCACTGACAGAGACAAAGTTTTGGTGCTGCGATAACGACTCTGAGCCGATGAAGCTCTGATGACTCTGATAACATCTCCCTCCCAGTAATAACCTCCCAGCAGCAACTATGACAGACACGTCTCCTGACAGTGACACTCTTACAGATACACATTCAAGACTCAAGAGCTTTATTGTCAATACAGCAGTAGACACAGTATACAGCTTACCACATGGTGCATTTATAAGTATGCAAAAGATATCTCTCTCCAAGAGATATAAAACTCAAAATTACAAATACATAACATACTAAACTTTGTGATGCGGCTGCTGCTGCTCCACATGTTAGTAAATCTGACCCTAAATCTTCCTGCTTCTCTTAGAGCACACAGGTAACGGCTGCCCTGAGCATGAAGGTGTGTCTGCAACATGATGAAGCTCGTCTAGAGCAATGATTACAATCTGCTCCGGGGCAGCTGGAGAGTCCTGTTTGCTGTTTGCCTCCTTTAGAAAATAGAATAAGAGCCAGAAACTTCTTCTCAACACAAAATAGTCTTTGAATGTGTTTTATCTTATTTTCTAGGGTCCATTAGAGTGACCGTGGATACAAAGTGATGTTAGTGGAGAATTAAAGGTTTTAGTAAAAAGTGTGAAGGTTGACAGTTTGATTACAGCTGCTCAAACTGATTTCCTGTTCTTTGTATGTTTGTCACACTTATTAAATGTTTCAGATCAGGATGATGTAGCTTTGGATTTGTTCCCTTAATAACAAACATCTTCATTTACAAACTTCAGTTTGTGTTTTCTTTGTTTAATATTTTAATGTGTTTGATCTGAAACATTTAAGTGTGACAAACATACGAAAACCAGGAAACCAGGAAGGAAACAAACTCTGTTTCACTCTGTTTGTTTCCATCTTATGTTCTTATATGTTGTTTGTTTGAAACTTGTGATCAGTATTTTAAAGTTTTTAAACTGAACTCAGACACAAACTACAAACTGGTCAGACATTGAAATGAATTGTTCCTCTGAGTATCTGAACCTGCTGTTGTGTTGCTTTTGTGTGCTGGTGTCACTGATGGCTGCTGCTATGACAACAGACACACAAACAGTTTGATGTCATCAGAAATCCCTCTGCATACACTGAGAGAAAAGCTGCTTTACTTTCACACTCCAACACTGTTATTATGTCCTGCAGTCTGAGTGTAAAACAACACTGCCCCCGTGAGGTCAAACTGGAGCATTGCACATGATAATTCACATCCAGCAAACGTCTTGGACCTTCACACACATCTGACCCTGATTTAGTGGAGACTTTAGAAATTTCAGTGTTTCTAGGATCTGTATCCTGTGTGTGCACCCACTGTGGGCCTTTCCTGTGCTTAGTGTCAGCCTGAGCTCCATGCAGGCCTCAAAGGCCAAGCAATTCAAAAGCTTCACCAAAACAAGACACCACTCAAATAGCTGGACCCAGGCTCACCGCCCTTATGGAGGAAAACATAGAAGATGATCTCTGTGAGTTATTTTTACTGTCATATTATAAAATGTGATGTTCTAGCATCATGTTATTCTTCTTAAGCCTTTGAAAAGCTTCCTCTGTGTCCATTAAACTGATGACTTTAGTGCTGCTGTCTACTTGTTACATTTAGTACTGTTTCATTTTCAACCTAGGAAGATCTGTGAAAAGGACTCACAATATAACATAATACTGTAAGATTACTTACAGGTAAAATACTCAGATTGTACTTAGATAAAAGTCATCACAGACTCGCCCAGCCCGACTGCCTTGAAGCTCAGGTGTCTTCACTGCCTCCTCTGATAAGAGCTGGAGACCTGAGTAGGTTCGTCACCCATCAGCAGCAGATCACCTCTCGATCGGGCACGTTTTCATCTGGGAGGCTTTTAGAGCTCACTGCCCTCGGCGTCGCTGCTGGAACAACCAAGTTTTGCTATTGAATCTTTGACCTGCTGATCTCACAGAGGCAGGAGACCCAGAACATCCATGCCAGCTTCAGTTTATGCTCTGTCCTGTCATCCAATCAGATTTGCATGTAATACACTGATATTCAGCCCCAGCCTGGTGTTCTCTCCATCTCTGACCTTTCACACAATTTAAACTAACAAACTTTCTCTTTAAAACTGTTTGTCAATCACAATTTACTCGATTTATTATTCTTCTATCACATATTTATATCAGTCATAATGAACTCAGTATGATCTGAGCTGTAAACCTGTATTGATCATCACAAACCTTTATAGCGCTTCAGAGCAGCTCCTTCAGTGGCTGCAGCACCCACGATGTGGGACGGAGAGATTTCCTCCCCTCTGCTGTCAGACTCCACCACAAAGACTTTGCAGCTGATCAAACACACACATGTGCAATAGGACTAAGTGTAACACTCTTTTTCTGACAACGTTGTATTTGTACTCAGTTGTATATAGCATGTGTATTCTATTTTTATCCTATCATTCTATTCTATTCTATTGGGTACAGTTGTGTACAGTTTCTTATTCTATTCCAGTGTTCTCTCATGTTTGCTGTGTAACTGCACTGTCCACTTCCTGCTGTAACAAAACAAATTTCCCACATGTGGGACTAATAAAGATGCTCTTATCGTTACTGTATAACCACAGGTTCACTTCACATTTGGTAGAATATAAAAGGACAAAGCTGGACAATTGTCATCACATTTCTCATTAGTTGCTGTTAGCACAAGCACACAAAGAAAGCAGAGCTTTAGCTTTAGCTCCCTACATCACTTTTAAGCCTGGATGTTGAGGCTTTTGCTTCCTCTCAGCTGTGATGACATCTCTGTCTGCTCCATCTCACCCAACATCATCCATCTGACCTGATGCTACCTGACAAACTAAAGATAAAATATTAAATTCATTTTGCATCACTTACATTTAAAATACATTTAAGGTGGATTTCTTAAAAGGGAAGGGACTGACCTGACTGTTGTGTCGAGACAGGTGTGAAGGGAGTTAAATCCAGTCTTATACTACGGACGTGTTTGGTTTTGGTCTGTAATACGTTGAGTTTATTATCTATAAGTTAACATAGCAAATCCTCCATCCAGAGGCTAAAGTGATATCAGAGCTAGACTACTTTAAGTGAAAACAGATGATCGTCTGAGCCTTAAATGAAATAAGGTTAAAAAGAAATGCTGCTATCGACAGTGTGAGGCAGTGAGCTCTGTTACACCATATTTTTTAATTTTCTTTATTATTATTATATTATAGTGTTATTACCTTCCTGTTACTTCGTAATAGAATGACAGTTAATGGTAAAAGTCTTGAATAGTTTTGAATTTATTTTTCCATGATCACATTTCATTCAATCACTCGTGGACTTGTGTGAATGTTACATGTATTATTTTCACCCGTGGATTTACAGACACTGTGTGAACACAGTTTTCATTTTATCCAAAGTTTTACTTGATGTCCAACTGATAAAATCACTGACAGACAACAGAAGCAGGAGCTCAGAGAGAAATTCAATTCAACTTTATTCATAAAGAGACAAATCACAACGTTTGGTTTTATTTTACAGAAACTTCAAACTAAACCAAATTCAGGACGTGTATTAAACCTGCAGCTGATCCCTGTCTGCTGTTCACTCCCTTTGATTTCTGTTACCAGCATCATCTCATGTTCCCCAGGTTCACTGACAACGCTGAAACCACCAGCGGGAGACTAAGAGTGCTGATTTAAAAAGATTCAGACATTTTATTTTGCTGCAGCTCAACATGAGGCTGGATCCTGATTCTTTGTTGTTTTTGTTTTCTCTACATCAAGAAAACAGCAGCAACAAGAAGCACAGCAGGAACTGACAGGCTGACCTTCAGTCCAACAGATCCTCCTGTGTGACCTGCAGGTGAGAAACAGCTGTGAGGTGTCAGGTAGGTGATGATGAAGAACAGAACAGAATCTGTTTGCTCTTCAAACTGCTGTCAGACATTATCTGCTGCACTCTGATCACATCACTCAGACCAGCTGCTTTCTACAAAGTCTCATCAGCAACATCTTTACAAACCAACATCAGATTGTGTGTTTTGTGGTCTAAAGTTTTGTGCCTCTGGTTTCTCATTGGCTCACACTCTTGCAGAGCCGTAACACGCACATGAATGAGAGGTGGTGAGTGTAGTTCCTGTTAACAGGGTATTGCAGACCATCCCGCTAACTGCCGAATTTACTTTTGTCTGTCATATTTATGATGAAAAACAAATGTAATCAAATTAGATATTGATATTTTCATATGGGAATTGATCCTGCAACATGAAACGCTGGGATTGGAAGTTCAGCATCGCTCCGCACATCATACCTGTGAGATGACAGACAGCAGTGTGGAGGAGAGTGCGACACAAAAACAGAAATATGACTGACAGCTGCAAACGAAGCAGCATCTGCTGCAGGTGAAAGATATTGGGACTAGCAGAGCAGAGTGGCTTCACTGTAAAACAAAATTAGCAGTGAGTGTGAAAAGTTTCTGTGTGTGGAGTTCAACACCGTCCACTCAGAAGCTGCATCACTGGATGGTAGATTTAAAAAGCTTGCATTCAGTGACAACAGAGCTGTTGATGAGGCACTTCAGAGAATAACTGCAGCAGCAAAGTGCACTCCCACCCAGCTCCACCATTACAGGGCCAAGTGAAGGAGGAGCCACAGACGTCTGCTGTGTGGAGCCTCTTTGATGAAAGAGCTGCAGGAGATGCTGCAAAGAGAAATACTACAGCTGATGTTATGATGGAGATGAAATGTTATCTTGAGGAGCCCCTCATCCAACAAGGAGAAGGCCCACAGAGCTGGTGGGAGGCCAAGGCCACAGTTTTTCACTACCTGTTGAAGGTGATGGAGGGGAGA
The DNA here is from genome assembly GCF_057382185.1 of Mchenga conophoros. Lineage (NCBI taxonomy): Eukaryota > Metazoa > Chordata > Actinopteri > Cichliformes > Cichlidae > Mchenga > Mchenga conophoros. The sequence continues at coordinate 37,585,395 of NC_140528.1, forward strand.
CTGTGCATTGTGGCAACATCTGTTCCTTTGGAGGGTCTTCTCAAAAACTGGGCAGATACTAAGGAGAAACCACATCAGCCCATCCAAGCTGAGGCAGCTGGTTTTTCTGAATGTCGACCTGCACTGAGGACAAACTGTTTGGCTGCTGAGTTTGGTTCTGTTCTGTGGATTTGTTCACAGTGGGGCTTTTTGTGTTGAATTAAACTTAAAGGTTTGATTAAAATATTAAACAACAGTAAGAATGCCTGCTTTTGTAACAGAACAAAAACACAAAATTAGGCAATTATAAGGCTTTTCATAAAAACACTACATGCAAAAGGGTTTGTCAGCACACAAAGCATTCACATTTGCCAAGTAAAGCTAAAGTATGAGGCTACAGAGGATAATAACTTAAGAGACATTTGGGAGCCACGAGACGTGCAAGATAATCCAGAGCTTAGATCTAAATAAGGAAGTCTTAACTCAGTAATGGAGAATATCCTCACACATTAAGAAGCACCGAGGGAGGGAAGTCCTTCATTACTCTGTCAGTCAGGTAGGTGATCAGTGAAGAACAGCACAGAATCTATGTACCTGCATGTTCAGCTCAATTTGTGGATGCAATAAGAAGTAAAGTGAGAGTGATCAGCTTACCAGTGACTGTGATATTAACCAGGTTACTGATGGCACCATTACTGGACTCACACCAGTAAACTCCGGAGTCGTGAGGCACCAGCGTACTGATTGAACATGATTGATCACGTTGCTGTTGTCCCCGCCCATCTCCACACTCAGCCCTCTGCAGTTTGCTTGTGTTTCTCCTCACAGTCCAATCAGAAAAGCTTTGGTCCTCCTCACAGATTACAGTCACAACATCTCCCTCAGAGACATCAGAGCTGTGAGGAAGAGGAGAGGTTAGATCAGGGCAAGGCTGGACTGGGACAAAAAGTCGGGATGAAGATTGAAAATGTGACGTCTTTCAGGGGTAAAACCGCAAAGGATTCTGGGAACTTGTGGCAAGAGGTACTAGCGCACGCAGGCTTTCAATTGAACTCAGTTACACAGCGATAAAAAGAAACACAAAAAATGGCAAGAAGCTGTTGTATTATTAACTGCAACAGCCGGTCGCATGACAGCCACGGGAAGCCGACGGGTAGAGAGATCGTTTTTTTTTTATCGGATTACGTCGTTGAAGAGAAATCTTTAAGCCATGTTTCCGAAGTAAGAGCCGACGGATGGTCTGGATATACCAAACATAACGTCCCAGAACTCTCCAGCTCACATGTTAGTCTGCTCCAAGCATTCCCACAAAGGTCAGAGTTTTGTTGTAGTTAATGCGTCATTTTTCTTAACATAATTGGTGATATAGGTTACAAGCAAGTCTGGCGCTGAACAGAAATTGTCGCTCTATGCTCCTTTATTTATTGTGCATAAATAGTGAATTGTCCTGACACAATATTGTGTTTCGCTTCTGTTATTATGGTACATTGACAGAAACATATACTTTTATTCACAGGGTAAAACAGGTGTTTTGTATCACTAATTGTCCAGTACGATTACAACATACAATATTATTGTCACTGCTACATTTCTGTGATGAACCAGAAATTATTTCCACTAATTAATTACCGTTGAGCTCAAAGGTTATATTAATAAACGGTTAACGAATGTGTATTTATGACGACGATTTGTGAGACTGGTAAACTTACCTTTGTTCGTACGATGGTCTTTCGTTCTACACGGTGCATTTCAAGGTCCTGCACCCATCCGTCGGTAAACTGTACCTGGGCTTGTTGCAGTGACCTGAAGTTACTAAACTTCATGAGTGTATGCACTCACTCCAAGAACCGTATGATTATAAATATGAGCGTGGTGAAAGTTGGGCAGCACGCTGACGTCTTTGGTCCCTCTGTGTGCTCGTAAGGGTCTGACCCTTTCACTCCTTTGATTTTTTCCTCGTATCTTTTCTTTGTCTTTTCGTCGAGACTTTTTTGTGCGGCAAAGAAAAAACAAGAAGGTATTGGAACCGGAGAATGAACGTTTTGCGGTGCTGCAAATGCTTGCATTTGATGCGGTACTTGGATTGTTTTGCCACGAGTTCCCGGCATGCAATGCGCGAAAATCACGTGATTGCTAAACAAGGGGGAGGGTGCATCCGGCCTCCTCGGCTGTAATTGGTCCAGCCCAGAGTCGATCATGACCAATTGGCCAATCCAACACCTTTCATTATATATACCCTTCCTTAAAAAAAAAAATCCATCGGCCCATAAAAACAAAAAATCGCCAGCTATGGATCAGGGGTGTCAAACTCAAATACACAGTGGGCCAAAATTCAAAACTGGAACAAAGTCGCAGGCTAACGTTAATATTTATTGAAATATATTTATTCCTCCAGATATAAGAATGAATCTTTTCTCAAACATGTTTTGCTGAAAAACTGAATATGGAACAAGTTCTGCTCCAATTATTTGGGTAAAGATAATAAACACTTTGATGGCCTATAAGTGAAAGTGAAAACGTGATAAACCAATAATATAATTAATAAATAATAAATAATTATATTTTTTGATAAGTGAAGTTCACTGAACTGAAAGGAAATTTTGGTTTGATGATGGTTGACATGTTTTCCAAATAGAAGTTTTTCCTCTAGTGAGGAGATGCAGGTGCAGCAGAGCATTGCTGGAAGAAATGATCCCAAGGGTGGAATCTCCTGAGAAATCTTCAGAGACCCAGCGAGAAGTAGGGACCATAGCTGACAGCCCAGGCAGGGGTTGAGGTCAAAGGTCATGCTGTTTGGGGACCTACTGGTCATCATGAGAAGATTCTGGAACCACAGCAATGACCATAAAGCTGCACTGGATGGAGAGCTGTGCCACGGGGCTTTCCAGAGGTAATCACGAGGAGATTGTGGACAACATGTGAAATGAGAGAAAAGCTCTTTATTAGTAACTTTTACAACTTCTGGCAGGTTAATGTCTGAACTTTGGAGTGAAACACACCCTTAGTTACAGGAAATAACACCACTGTCTGTAACTAAGTGAATCCACCTGAACACCACCTGTGTGTGTGTGACTGCATTACACTCCCACTGCTGGGAACCTGAAGAAGAACCAGAACAAAGTCTAAAATAGAAGCTGACAAACAGCTGCACCACCGAGTGACACTTTATTTTATAACCTTCACAACAGGTTTCATGTTGTGACCTGTGGAGGTGAAAAGACACAAAACCTCTTTTACAGCTTTTGAGCTGCAGGCAGGATTGAAACACACCTTAGTTAAAAGTCAAACAGCAACATTGTCTCCTCCCCTCACGTCACTCAAATGTGACAAACCAGGAAACAGAAAGTTCTTCGTCCTCAGTGCAGAGAGACGCACAGACGATCAGACTGAGCTCAGACCAAACTAGCAGCTTCCTCTGAGTGAGTCCAGCTACAGGAGAGAAAAGTGGAAAACTCCAACACTGCTGCTTCAAGCTGCTGACGCTCCACACACTGAATGTGAGTTTGAGCAAAAACACGACTCAAAGGAAGTTTCAGTGAAGGTGGTAGAGGAGGGAGGGGAGCCAGGACTGACTGTACTTCCTGTCTGCTGTTTTCAGCTTCACTCACAGACTCAATGGCTTCCAGATCAGAGGAGGATCTCTGCTGTCCGGTCTGTCAGGAGGTCTTCAGAGATCCTGTTCTTCTGTCATGTAGCCACAGCTTCTGTAAAGACTGTCTGAAGAGATGGTGGATAGAGAGACCAACACACGAGTGTCCAGTTTGTAAGAGAAGATCTTCAAAGTCTGATCCACCTTTAAATCTGGCTTTAAAGAACCTGTGTGAGTCGTTCTTACAGGAGAGAGATCAGAGAGCTTCAGAGGCTCTCTGCAGTCTGCACTCTGAAAAACTCAGACTCTTCTGTCTGGACCATCAGCAGCCAGTGTGTCACATCTGCAGAGACTCAGAAAAACACACCAATCACAGATTCAGACCCATCGATGAAGCTGCACAACAACACAAGAAGGAACTTCAGGAAACTCTGGAGCCCTTAAAGAAGAAGTTAAAGGTTTGTGAAGAAGTTCAAGTGAAGTTTGATCAAACAGCAGAACACATTAAGGTCCAGGCCCGACACACAGAGAGGCAGATTAAGCAGCAGTTTAAGAAGCTTCAGCAGTTTCTAGCAGAGGAAGAGGAGGCCAGGCTGGCTGCACTGAGGGAGGAAGAGGAGCAGAAGAGTGGGATGATGAAGGAGAAGATGGAGGCTCTGAGCAGAGAGATAGCAGCTCTTTCAGACACAGTCAGAGCCACAGAGGAGGAGCTGAGAGCTGAAGACGTCTCATTCCTGCACAACTACAAGGCTGCAGTGGAAAGAGTCCAGCGCTGCCCCCTGCTGGATGATCCACAGCTGCCCGCAGGAGCTCTGATAGACCAGGCCAAACACCTGGGCAACCTGACCTTCAACATCTGGAACAACATGAAGGACATGGTCTCCTACACTCCTCTCATTCTGGACCCAAACACTGCAAATCCAAAACTCATCCTGTCTGAAGATCTGACCAGTGTGAGAGGAGGAGAGAGGCAGCAGCTTCCTGATAATCCAGAGAGGATTGATTATTACTGCTCTGTCCTGGGCTCTGAGGGCTTTAACTCAGGGACTCACAGGTGGGATGTTGAGGTTGGAGACAGTACATGGTGGGTACTGGGTGTGTCAGCAGAGTCTGTGCAGAGGAAGGGAGTCATACTGTCTGGATTATGGACAATATTTTTCCATGAAGGTATTTACTACACACACTCACCATCAGCTGTCACTGCTCTCCCAGTCCAGAAGAAGCTCCAGAGGATCAGAGTGAATCTGGACTGGAACAGAGGAAAGCTGTCGTTCTCTGATCCTGATACTAACTCACACATACACACCTTCACACACACTTTCACTCACAGGATGTTTCCATACATTAGCACTGATGATGGTGGTAAAGTGAAGGTGTGTCCGTTGAAGGTGTCAGTGTCAGTGCAGCAGATGAGTTGAGGATGATGATGTTTCTAATGTTGTTTCCTGTCAGTGAGTTGAAGCTGTTAAACTGCAGCTGTCCTCCTGCTGCCTCGTTGTTCCAAAGCTCTTTGTTTCTCTTTTAGTTTCACTGTTTCTTTCTGTTTCTGCTGTCCACCTTTTCACATGGAAAATCATTTCACTGTTTCTCACTGAATGACTCCCCAAACTAGAATTGTGTAAATGGAGATGATTTAGTTTGCTGGGATATGGACTGACATGTGTTGAATGGGAGGAGCAGTTTGTTGTTGTCTTCTTGTCTGTTTATGACAACAATAAATATGTTGTTGAAACAATGATTCATGTTTAACTCCATATATGAAATGTTTCTGATCTTTGAATTCTGTTTGATTAAAGACTTTCTTCATGACACAAATGAGATTTCAGTGTATTACAGTTTTTCTCGATTGCTTAAACACTATAACCAGGCCTCTAAACTAAAATTTCAAAACCGTAACGCTATTGTTCAAAAAGCTCACCCATTTCCCTGAACTATAAACACTATTCCCTGCTTTGACACATAACTCAAATTTGGTGAACTGTTACTGCAAATCCCTACATTTTACAGTGCTTACACCATGTAGTCATTTAGAAAGCACTAGCATGCAATAATGTTAACTTAAGTCAGCATAGCTTGAGCTCAATTAGCACACAATTAACCAGGTGGAAACACTAGGAGTCAAAATTTAGCACACACCAATCAGAACCTGCGATGGATAGATAAAACGGCCAAAGTCAGCTCATTCAGGTTTGAAACAATGGATCCAAAGAGATGCAAAGGAAGAGGACGTGGTGGAGAAAGAGGACGTGTTGAAGGAGGAGGACGTGGTGGAGGAAGAGGACGTGGTGAAGGAGGAGGACGTGGTGGAGGAAGAGGACATGACATGGTGAAAGAGGAGGACATGGTGGAAGAGGAGGAGGAGGTGGTCTAGGACAACAGGAAGGTGGTGGAGGAGGAGGGAGAGGTGGAGGAGGAGGAGGACGTGGTGAAGGAGGTGGAGGTGGAGAACGACGGCGACAAGGAAGGGGAAGAGCAAGGGCATGAAGACAGTCAGTCTCGTATGAAATTCGAGCCACTTTAGTTGACCATGTCCTTGTCCATGGGATGACTATGAGGGAGGCTGGGCAACGAGTACAACCAAATTTGAGTCGCTTCACTGTTGCCTCCATCATCAGAACCTTCAGGGAGGAAAACAGGTAGGTGTACTTGCAGTAAGACTGCTTTGTACAGTAACGTTTAAGTTACTGAACTTATGTGTCTTGAGTTTCAGTATGTTTCCATTATTTTCCTGTAAAATGAATGTGTGACAGTTACAGTAATGAGTGCTTCTATTTTTGTAGGACACAGAGACGACCACCTGGTGGAGGCAGGTTAAGGCTTTTGTCGGAGGAGCAAGAGAGGGAACTTGTAAACATGGTAATTGCAAATAATGTAATCCGCCTGCAAGAGATTCAAAGGAGAGTGATTGAGGATGATCATCTTTCTCGAGGCATAAATGCCATCAGCCTCTCCACAATTGACCGCATCCTCCGAAAGAATCAATTCCGGATGAAACAGGCATACCGAGTCCCTTTTCGAACGAAACTCTGACAGAGTGAAAAACCAACGTGTGGAATATGTTCAGGTATGAGTTTTGATACTGTATAAAGTATTGTGTACCATCACAGCATGGCAGTTTATGCTGCCATTGCAGCACTCTTGAACTGTGGTTCAGGGTACCGATTGACTCTACTGTGTTATGTGTTTTGCAGAGAATCTTTGAGATTGAAGGACGGCCTCTTCCCCATGAAATAATCTTTGTGGATGAGGCAGGTTTTAACCTGACCAAAAGAAGGAAAAGGGGGAGGAACATAATTGGCCATCGGGCTATTGTAAATGTCCCTGGTCAGCGTGGGGGGAATGTCACTATGTGCGCAGCCATCAGCCAACGAGGGGTACTCCACCGCCATGCCGTACTAGGACCCTATAACACTATGCTTCTCCTTGCTTTTCTTGATGGTTTAAGACAACATATGTTCCAGCTGGACTACAGGGAACCAGCACAGCCAGAGCAGCCTCACTACGTTGTTGTGTGGGATAACGTCAGCTTCCATCGCGCTGCTCTGGTTCGTGACTGGTTTACCAATAACCCAAGGTTTTCTAATATCTTTCTGCCTGCATACTCTCCCTTTCTAAACCCGATAGAGGAGTTATTTTCGGCATGGCGGTGGAAAGTGTATGACCGAGAACCTTATGTCCGTGTTCACCTCCTTCAGGCCATGGAAGAGGCCTGCCTAGACTTATCAGTAGATGCATGCCAGGGGTGGATCAGGCATGCAAGAGGATTTTACCCCCGCTGCCTGGCTGGGGCCAATATAGCCTGTGATGTGGATGAGATTCTCTGGCCTGACCCAGACCAAAGACAAGATGCTGAGGTGGGATAATGTTTCTGGTGTGTGTTGTACTGTATAGTACATGAATGACAATGTGCCACTGTACATACATTGGTTGCGTCTTTTGTGTTTATCATGTGACAAGGGTTTTGAAGGGGAGAACCATAAGCAACCTAATTGTTTTGGAACTATTGTTTTGAATTAATTGTACCAGTGTGCAAAACTCTGTTGTAGTGTGTGTGTTTTTGAGGGCTTCTGTTTGATGTCTGAGGGCAAAGTTTGGTTTTTCAGCAGGAGTGAATAGTTTTGGGTGTAGAGCTTCATTTTGACCTGGAAAAAGGATGTTTGGGAAATTGAGTGAGATGTTATGGGTTTGTGTTTACTGTTGTTGGGATTCAGATTCTTTTATTGATACCATATAATTTGCCTTATGAAGAATGTATTAATAACATGTTTCACAGTATCATTTATCAGTAATATTTCCTACAGGGTTTATATTGCATTGAATATGTCTGTCATTACATTGACCTTTCTACTTTTACAGGTTGAGTTCATTTTATACACAATGCATGAATGTGCTTGGTTAAGAGTTGATGTTCCATTCTAGAAGGTCTAAAGCTTCGCTGGCGTGACTGTCCAGGTGATACATGCTGAGGGAAGATGAGAACATAGCAGGTTAATTGCATGCATGCTTACAATACACATATTAATCTAGTGGCAGGTTTGAGTGAAGGCCTAAGCGTCTTCTTCTTCAGTTTGAGACTGGCTGCAAAGTACTCTACTTAGTGATTAATGACGAGGGTCCAATTATTAGCTCTTAGAGATGCTAAGACCTGAAGTTATTACCTTAAAAGGCAAGTAATGAAGAAAGGAGAAGTTATATGTCGGTGTAAGGTTATATGTATGTGATGTACCCTTGTCTGCACGGGTTGAACTTTTGCCCGTCTGTCACCATGTATTTTTGAACTGTATTGACGTAGGTGTGATATTTTGTCCTATAAAACCAGAACTCAATGTATTCTTGTCAGAGCAACACATTCCGTATGCTGATGGTTGGTTGTTCTCCTGTGACAATAAAACTCATCGTTTGATTGCACTTTTCCAGAGCCTCTGTCGTTTGTTGTCTGGTCTAAAGTTGATCGATCTCGCAACATTTGGTGGAGAATGCGGGCAACTGAGGATCAGTAGAACGAGGTTCAGGTGTTTGTTGTCGGCGAAGGTTGAGGCCGGATCGGTGGATCAGACGGCAGACGTCACGGTGATCACTTTGACTATTGGGCCCACAGAACAAAAAGGTAAGGCACAAACCTCTTAAACAGAAATTGTGCTGTATTGGAGTATAATTCTAAAACAAGTAGTCAAGTGGTCATCCGTTGATCTCTGTTTTGAGTTTTGTTTAAAATAGAAATCTTTATTTGCAACGAAAGTGAAATTTGAGAGAATTGGCAGAGTCACAGTGTGGTCAGAGAATTGTTGCATTCACGGTTGACTAGGAAAAAGCAGTACTGAGCTAAAAGTAACTTGAGACGTCATTGTTGAAGAAATAGAGAAGAGAGACTGATTTGTGTGTAAGGAATAAAGGGATTAAGAAGTGTCTAAAGTCACGGAACCGAAGGATTCCACCCCCCGGAAAGACGTTTTCTGGGTACTAAACTAGGGGTGGGGCCCCGCTGAGACTTTGTGGCCTCAGATATAGCCCTGGTGATCGCAGAGGTGATCATCTTGAGAGACACTTAATAAATACATGTTTTAAGAGTAAATGCCGGACAGAAGTCCGAGGAGTTGACATAGGATTTAAGAGACTCAAGCCAGCTGTGAGCTTGAGGGGCACAGTAAATTGAGTTTGAAGTGACATGTGTTGAGAATAAATACCGGACAAGAAGGTCCGAGGTGTTGATATATGATTGAAGAGAAACTTAGGCAAAGCTCATGTAGTGAAGTGTGCTGATTATTGAAAGTGAGAAGTCTGCTATTACCTGTGCATTTTTGGGCCCGCCGTGGTCCGTGAAAGGCTGTGTTTTTGTCGATTATTCCTATTGCCGTCTGAAAGACGAGCGGCAGTGTGCATATCCGGCTTGAACTGAACTATGGTTGTGACGTAAGAAACTGTCTGAAATAATTTAAAGTGCCATAATTTAAAGCGCCTGCAGGCTGGCTGTGTGAGGCTTTTTAAAAGTCTCTTTTTCCTTTCTTTTCTCTCTGGCGAAAAAGTGTGCAGTTAATATTTGGGTGCAGCCTACTTCCCCTTTTTACTTCCCCTTTTAACAGGAGAAGAAACCAGCACTGTAGGCCTCTTTAAGATTAAAAGAAATAACGTTGCTTGTCTCTTGGTGATTTAAAATAACAGGCCTTGCTGAACGGTGTGAGTTTGACTCTAACAGAAAGAGAAGAGAATTGTTTTTAACTTTGTGCAGGTCTAAGGTATCTGAAATATACAACTGCGCAGTTTTTGGGTTGGCCCGCACTTCCTCTTTTTACTGAGGATCGGTCTACAAGTTGCATGAAGTATAAAAGCTCTGATTGGTTTTTAGAGCAAGAGTTGCAGCTGGTGTGGTGTGTTTATTTTGTAGCGCTGATAATTGTGGCTGTTTTGAGAATTTATGAAGCAAATGCTGTTCTGACCCAGTGCTGGTCAGTGAGTGTTATACCAAGCAGGGTACGAAAAGAGGAAGTGACTGTTCGGTGGCTGCAGGACATCTGATAAAGAAATAGGGAAGTTGCCTCAAGGAGCTTGCTAGGAGGAGTCATATAGCAGCCATTTTGGGGAAATCTCAGAGGAACCAAAACAAAGAGCTCAACTATGACATCTAGTGAACCAACGCTATATAAGCCACTAAATGATCAGCTGGAGCAGCTGACCAAAGCCATCCACATGTCTTGTGCAAGAACAACTAAAGCAGCAGATAAAGAATTCAAAGCTGTAAGGAAATATGTGCAGAAATTATGTGCTGCCCAACAAAAACTTTGCAGGACGGACACCCTTTATACTTGATCTTCAAAGAGGAAGTCCGACAGAAAACACCTGGTGCTGTCAGGATGTTTAAGTGACACAGAAGTTCAGAAAATCGAGTCAGAAATGGTTTTGTGGCTCTTGGTAAACTGATTTTGAAGGAAAATCAGTGTTTATTGTGCTGAAGTAACAGATCCGGCGTGGTCTGATGGGAAGAATCAGCTGTACAATTCTGAGTGTGCAGCTTTGTTGATATTAACAGATCCGGCGTGGTCTGAGGAAGAAATAAATCGGTGAATGGTTGATATACCTACATGAATTTTGGTGGATCCGCTGAGGTCCAGAAAAATAATAAGATAATATGCTTACTTTTGGGTCTATGAGAATTGAATTACCGTGAGAAGGGGATCTTCTGAATGCGCATGCCGGGGTAAAAAGAGTGAGCTCAGACAAGGAAGCCCGAGAAAAGGACACCGTGAGTTGAGCAAGGTGTTTAACTGACTCAGGATTCAGAGAATCGAGTCAGCTGTGATCTTGAGTTCTAATGGTAAATTGATTTTAAAGGAAAATCAATGTTTACTATGATGAAGTAATTCTGAAGATATTACTAGATGTGCTGTGATACAAGTGAAGATTAAGTTGTGTACATGAGGATACACAATTGTGTCGATATTGCTGGATCGGCTGCGGTCCATTTGATAAGTGAATGCTGACAAGAAAGTGTTTTAAATCCTCACTGGCAGCGGTGAGATACATGCGCTAAAGACTACTGGACCCGGCGAGGTCCATTTGATGAAGTTCTTGGGCAGATAAATGACAAACAGTTCTTCAAGTGTGTGGAGAATTTAAAAAAGAAAAAACTGAACTTGCAGGTTCTCTGTACTGTGTGGACTCATATCAGAGTTATAAGTCCAAAGGTTATGCCCTGGAGGCCAAGAGTTGTGTATAGAGAAGAACATGACTTAGAAAAGGACATTTAAGGTCACATTTTGTCTAAGATGGGGAGAATTGTCCCATATGTGTTTATTTCTTTTCTCTTTTAAGAGGACAGACACAGTTACTGAGTGTTGTCTACTTCCTCTTTCTGATTCTTGAAAGCATGTTTGATAAAATACTCTTAGGAAAGCGTATTTTGAGTGATTCTAAGTGTGTGAATGTTGTGAGTACTCGATTTGAATGATTGTTGTAAATATATGAATGGTGACGGCGTTTCTAAGTAGAATATAAGAATTGTTTGTGTTTAAAACCAACGTTTAGGTAAGAAGATTTAAGGTGGATTTGAAGGTATATACAAGAAATAAAGGTGTGATGTTAGTAAAAAGGGTTACAGTCTGAAAGGGCTGTTAATTTATGAGCTGTCTGGATGCAGTGTAAGTGGAGTGGTCATCCTGAAAGGATCGAATGATGCTCTAACTCTGTGGTCAAGTCAGATAGGCTTTAAGCAACCATGAGCCACTAATAAGCGTGACAGATTAATGAGTATATGTAAATTGAACTTGTTAAATAGCCTTAATAGGAGTAACTCAATGAGCACGCAATTAGGTGGACTTTTTAGGGGTAGTTTACCACCGATACTATAAAATGAAACTTAATTAGTAGTTCAATAACAAATTTTAAAGATAACCTTTGTTATTTGATAAAAGAGAGAAAATTCAGGTTACATATAGTTACACATAAATAAGGGAATGCTAATCTTGGCGTCATATCAGATTGAAATTTCAATTGTAGGGGATAGTCTGGAGGTGAATTGTGTGGGGCACGGGGAGACAGAGGAGTCACCCAATGATTTTTCAGTGTGCATAGAGATAGAGGAGGCTGAACTGGAAGCCTGCCTGGGTCGTTGTTTTCTTTTATTTGAGGGTCAGCTTGAAATTTGTGAGAACGACCACATTGATATATGGGAGCCTTCTCGGGCAGCAATTTTTGTTAAACATGTGGTAGGCTGTGCAAAACGGAGAAAGCTTTGATATAATGTAAGGTGATTTCTTGGTTTTAGATTTATTAGTACGGGATAAGTTGAGGGCTTAGGTGTGATGTGTACAAAATAATAAATAACTAATAATAATAACTCATAGGCGAGTGTGTGAACAGAGGAAGTCTGAGAGAGAAGTGTGTGCGTAGGCAAACTGCAGAGTGTGTGCGTCAAAAGAGGGTGTATTGTTTTTACATCAAGATTTAGTAGAACTAAAGTAGAACATCACAAACAAACAGATAAAAAAGTAAAATAAAGAGAGAAAATAACTGACAATTACATTAATGAATAGAAAACATACATACACAAAGTGCCATATGTGAAATTATTCTAGGAAAGAATCAGAAGTGAGATAGTTTAATATAAGATGCAATGAAGGAAGCAGCTTACACTCCAGAGCCAGCGTGTCCCCTCCCCTCATAGCACCCTGCCCCCTTGGCCCCCGTATCAGGCGAGTATGGAAGGCTGGATAGCCCATGCCGGGTAAGATCCCACCTCGAAACCCTGGGACAACCTAAGGCAGGCACAGTCACGATTACTCGCCTCAGTCCCTGTGAGCTCAGACTCACTGGTGAGATGAAGTGAAGAAGACGGGGACTTCAAGGGTAAAGCCGCTGGGCTGAGGCGGAGGTGGTAAGTGGCAAGTGGAGCCCTAACTTCTGGCTGAGGACAAGGAATGCTGTTATTTAAGGTGGGAAATCAGAATTTGGGTTAGCAAATTTGGGAAGGAGAAAATTGACTGTTTAAAGGCAAAATTATGAAGGAGTCTGACACATTGCAGAAGCAACATATGCAAATTCACACACACAAGCAGAAAATGCATTAACCTTATAAAGACAAGACAAGCCCATGATGATTAATGCATAGACACTGATTAAACCTGGCTAAGTTCTCTTGTTACAGCAAATCATTGAGATATGACTCAGTATGCAAATTAGCTGGAGTGAGTGGTGACGAAGGAGCTTCCTGTGTGTGTGTGACTGAGGCTTTCAGGAGAGGAAGCATGCCACAGAAGAGAAAGTGCAGATTTGGGTAGGAAATTTATAGTTTAGTGATTATATGTTGTCGTAAGGGAGTTATGTCTTATGCTGAATTTAAGTATGTTAAAGAGCATAAAGGAGGTGATTGTTGTGTGCAAATTGTGTGGTTTTAATGAGACTTTCGGTGTATTGAGGAGGTGAAATTATGAGGTGGCAAAAACTTTTGTGCTTAAGGTTGTTGAGGTTGTTGTGGTGATGGATTGATTCGGTCAGTTTTCTTTAGATGTTCTTGTTGTTTTAGTAGAGGGAGTTTGATTAAACATGGACATGTCTAGAATTGGGCCATTATTTTGGTAACAGTGCACTTAAAGAAAACCTGTCAGGTGATTTTGTTTTGTGCTTTCATGAGCTAATAATCAGCTCTCTTTTTTCTCATTTTCGTTCTAAGCAGGCCTGCAACAGCACTGACAAATTCTCGGGGAGAGCAAATATAAGGTGGGCTTTCCAGATTTCAACTGGCTGAGGAGAAGCCTACCTGTGATCAGGTCTAAGTCCCTGTCAAAAAGGATTGTAGCGATTCAATCCAGTCAAAAGCATCAAGAACTAGTTTCCTAAAAAAGAAACAAAAAACAAAACAGAATAAAACAAATGAATGAGCTCATGTTGCTGAGAGTGGAGAGGCTGATTATTTGCGCGAGGGTCTCCACTATTAGCAATACCTGGTGTGAATACGTATGAATGGATGTGTGTAGATGGACGGTGACTGGACGGACGAGGTGTACTAAGGTTGGACCAACTGGACACTGAGGTAAAGACTGGACTAAGGCTAAGCACATGACTGATGACTGTTCTGTTTTAAGTTTTCTTTCTTATAACACAGATTGGATCATAAGTGAGGAAAACTCAGTATGAAATGTGAAGTTTGGGTTAACACACAGGTTTTGTTTACCTGAGAGGAGGATTGCTGAGGTGTGAAATGATATGACTAACCTTTTTCTTTAATTTTCTAAGCTCAGGTGAAGCATTTTGAGTTTGTAACACATCTTATGTGTCACAAAAAGAGGGATTTAAGGTTTAATTTGAAATGGGTTTAGGATCATTTTAGGACTTTTGGGGTGTTTGATGATTTAGATATGGTAAAACTGAGGCAGAAATTGTTATTTTCATGTTTAAGTTGAAGGATTAAAATGAACTGAATCCTGGTTAGAAGATAAACTCTTTACACACATAAAGAGCATTGAGATTAAGTAAAGTTAATATAAAGGATAGAGCCCAGAACATGATATTTTGAACCAAGTTTGAATAATTAAGGGAACATTAGATGAACACAGTAGATTAGTGAGGTGTAGCAGAGAGAGGCTTTTTGTTTTCTATCCTTTACAGGAGAACATTCCAGTAACACAGCGACCACAGGGGTGGCGAGAATCTCCAGTTTCACAAAACAGGTCACATCTGGAGTACACGCTGTGAACAGGGCGACCCCGGAGGCAAAGGTGGTGTGGCTGAAGGTGCTCAAACGAAAGTGGAAGGAACCACGCTGGAAGGGTCCTTACGAGGTCATTACCAGAACGACTACAGCAGTTCAACTGGAAGAGAAAGGCGACACCTGGTATCACTGGTCGCAGTGTGCACCAGCACATGAGAGCTTGGTTGAGAAAGAGGCTTCAACCAACACAGGTGTCAACGAACAGAGGCAGAATAAACCCTCTCACCTGTGCAACGGGCCATCCAGTAGTCCACCTGGAAGGCTGAAGAAAGAAGAGCAGCAGCCTAGAAGGTCTCCACGCCATCAGAAAGGGGCAGTGATAAGTTAAAGGCTCCACAAAGAGGGCAGTTTCAGTCCAGAATCTAAAATCTATAACAATTCTAGAATACAAAGTTTATATAACATGATGCAAACAAACGAATCAGAGACACGTAATGGGAAGAAATGTATTAAAATGTTCCTTACAACTACATGTGTATTGTATGCAATAATAGTAACCATGGCTCTGTTGTCTTTTGTCTGTATTTTGCAAGGCACTCCGGACCCCTTGTCTGAACACGGAGGCCAGTCCAGCACAGCAGTTCCTGAGACAATAGTTGCTAAAACGGGATCGGTAGAAAGGCTAAAGCGCGAGGTGTCAGGTAAAGGTGATGAGTGTCTCAGCACATACAACGGCATAGAATTAAATTATGTTAAAGGGTCCACCAGCTCATTCACGTTTGATTTGTGTGACGTCATTTAGTGTGCAGGAGCTAGTAGCAGCTGGAGAGCATATGATGTGTGGGTCTGTAATCACCCTATGATATGCTCCAGTTATGCTTATTGCAAAGCCCCTCCTGGGGCAAACACATCCATACATACACAGCAGGTCAGTGGTGCTCCTGGGAAAATGAGGTAGGTTGGACAGGAGTAGGATGGCAGCCAAATGTGCCAGAAGGCCTGCAAGGAGTAGTAATTCAAAGGGTTTATTCTGTTTTTCATAACCCTGTCACTATCTTCTTAGGTCCATGGAACATACTGCCTGAAGCAGAGAGCCCGGGAGGCGTATTCTATCTGGTAATCAGGGTGGACATGTCAGGAACAGATTCGTTTGGGGTAATTAGGGTACACTTAGTTTACCCCAAAGCCTGAGTAACACTTAAAAACTCAATGACAAATCTAACTGATAAACTAATAATCTCAGCTCCAAACACGATAGGGCAAGCGGAGAATGCCAATTCATTTATGCCAAAACAAGATAACTATACATGTTTGAGGTTTTCTACAGATAATGTAAAGTACCACGTGGGAGAAATCGACCCTACTTGGTGTGCCGTCACACCCACGGGAAGAACCACGAATAATGTGAGTGACCTGAGCACATTAATGGGAACATGGGCAAGAAGTGGGTTGTATTATTATTCATCAGAATCAGAATCAGAATCAGAATACTTTATTGATCCCTGGGGGAAATTATTTTTTGTTACAGTGCTCCATTTTAAACCAACATTAAGACAAGACAGACAATACGCTAACTAAGAATAGTACAATATATACATATATATACATACATACATACATAAGTCACTTATAAATAAATATTTGGAAAAGAAACATGTGTAGTTGTAGCAGCAAACAGTGTGTTAAGTGGATGCGTTGTACAGGGAGATGGCCACAGGCAGGAATGATTTCCTGTGTCGTTCAGTGGTGCTTTTCGGTAATCTCAGTCTCTCACTGAACGAGCTCCTGTGACTGACCAACATGTCATGGAGTGGGTGGGAGGTGTTATCCAACATTGTCTTTATCTTGGACAGCATCCGCCTCTCCGACACCACCTTGAGGGAGTCCAGCTCCATCCCCACAACATTGCTGGCCTTACGGATCAGTTTATTAAGTCTGTTGGCATCTGTGACCCTCAGCCTGCTCCCCCAGCATGCAACAGCATAGAGGATCGCACTGGCCACAACAGACTCATAGAAAATCCTCAGCATTTTCTGGCAGATGTTGAAGGACCTCAGTCGCCTCAAAAAATAGAGACGACTCTGGCCCTTCCTGTAAAGTGCTGTGGTGTTTTTAGCCCAGTCCAGTTTATTGTCAATGTGTACTCCAAGGTATTTATAGTCCTCCACAATGTCAACACTGACCCCCTGGATTGAAACAGGGGTCAAGCGTTTCCTGGTCTTCCTGAAGTCCACGATCAGTTCCTTGGTCTTTGCCACGTTGAGCTGCAGATGATTCTGCTCACACCACGTGACAAAGGAGTCGACCACAGCCCGGTACTCTGTCTCATCATCCCTGCTGATGCATCCAACCACCGCAGAGTCATCAGAAAACTTCTGAAGATGGCAGGTCTCTGTGCAGTGGCTGAAGTCTGTGGTGTAGAGGGTGAAGAGGAAGGGGGAGAGGACAGTCCCCTGTGGTGCCCCTGTGTTGCTAATCACCTTGTCAGACACACACTGTGGGAGACGTACATATTGTGGTCTTCCTGTCAGGTAATCAACAATCCAGGACACCAGAGAAGCATCCACCTGCATCGCTGCTAACTTATCACCCAGGAGGGTCGGCCTGATGGTGTTGAAAGCACTGGAAAAGTCAAAAAACATGACCCTCACAGTGCTCGCCGGCTGGTCCAGATGGGTGTAGACACGATTGAGCAGGTAGATGATGGCGTCCTCTGTTCCGAGACGAGGCTGATAAGCGAACTGAAGGGGATCCAGATGTGGTCTTACTATGGGTCGCAGCTGGTCCAGGATGAGCCTTTCCAGGGTCTTCATGATGTGGGAGGTCAGTGCCACGGGCCTGTAATTATTATTGTGGGCAAAGCACCCTTTTGGTTCGTGTCCCAATGGGAAGCGTAGGGACATGTGCGATGGTGCGACTGGGAGTTCCACTCATGCTGATTGGAAATCAGGTAAAGACTATTCAGCAACACAACACACGTACCTTAGCAGCCAGACATAAGAGACATGTTTTGGTAAAAAGAGGGACCCAGGGTATACATGCATATGACCCCTGGTTAAACTCTCCGACTAGGATAGACTCCATAGGAGTGCCTAGGGGAGTTCCAAAGTTCCAGTATAAGCTGGCAGACCCACTAGCTTCAGGGTTTGAAAGTATATTCCTTGGGATAATGCTTAATAAAAATGATGACCGCATTAACTACGTTCATTACAACTTGCTGAGACTCTCTAGCCTTACCAGGGACGCCATGGAACAACAATACTGCCCCAGATGGCTCAGTAACCCGAGCTCTGGAGGGCCGGAAAATTTGTCTAAAACGATGCATGAGCACTCAGGTATTGAAAAAACCGCTGGCATTCTGGATGACATCCGTGTTTGGTCAATGGAAAGATGTGGCTATTTCAGTGATGTGTTCATTGGCTGTATTTTTGGGAATATTGGTCATCGCTGGTTGTTGTATCATTCCTTGTGTCAGAGGATTGTTGGTAAAGATAGTGGCAAGGGTTACGAACCCTGGCTGGGTTGAGGGCATCTACCAGATGAACGTGGAACCCATAGAGTGGGGCAGGGAGTGATACAACATGGAGTATGGTGACATTCCTGTTGGAATGTCAAAAGAGGGAATGTTGGGATTCAGAGATTCTTTTATTGATACCATATAATTTGCCTTATGAAGAATGTATTAATAACATGTTTCACAGTATCATTTATCAGTAATATTTCCTACAGGGTTTATATTGCATTGAATATGTCTGTCATTACATTGACCTTTCTACTTTTACAGGTTGAGTTCATTTTATACACAATGCATGAATGTGCTTGGTTAAGAGTTGATGTTCCATTCTAGAAGGTCTAAAGCTTCGCTGGCGTGACTGTCCAGGTGATACATGCTGAGGGAAGATGAGAACATAGCAGGTTAATTGCATGCATGCTTACAATACACATATTAATCTAGTGGCAGGTTTGAGTGAAGGCCTAAGCGTCTTCTTCTTCAGTTTGAGACTGGCTGCAAAGTACTCTACTTAGTGATTAATGACGAGGGTCCAATTATTAGCTCTTAGAGATGCTAAGACCTGAAGTTATTACCTTAAAAGGCAAGTAATGAAGAAAGGAGAAGTTATATGTCGGTGTAAGGTTATATGTACGTGATGTACCCTTGTCTGCACGGGTTGAACTTTTGCCCGTCTGTCACCATGTATTTTTGAACTGTATTGACGTAGGTGTGATATTTTGTCCTATAAAACCAGAACTCAATGTATTCTTGTCAGAGCAACACATTCCGTATGCTGATGGTTGGTTGTTCTCCTGTGACAATAAAACTCATCGTTTGATTGCACTTTTCCAGAGCCTCTGTCGTTTGTTGTCTGGTCTAAAGTTGATCGATCTCGCAACACTGTTATGAGGATATGAGGCGTAGTTTCAAGAAATGTGTTTTAGCAATCGAGAAAAACTGTAATAGAATAGCTTGTAGCTCTGTGTGTCCAGCAGGGGGCAGAACACCTCCAAACTGTGCCAGCAGCTCTCACTGTGAGCTCAGACGTTTGTGGACACTCAGTTTGTTTGAACATAGTAAATAATCAGAGCTTCTCAGGCTGTTTATGGGGACACCACCTGCCCGAGGGTGTACTGTGTCAGAGAGGTGGTGTATGGTGCTGGGTGTAGTCTCTCTGCTGGTTCACAATTTTTACTGAGGAGCTGTGTTCATGTCAGGAAGGTTTCGTCTGATCACTGTGGTGCAGTTTGGTTTACTCTGTTTCTGAGTGTTTGTAGGATCAGTCTCTGCAGGTCACCTGATACCTGGCAGTGAAGTGTTTATGAATCAGCTCCGTCAGATTTAATCCAACAGAATAACATGTAAAACACTCCAGGGCTTTTACTCTGAAACTTTCTCCAGAGCTGTCTGGAGTTTTCTTACATGAAAATATTCTGGGATTACCAGACTGTCCACATCATGTGTCCTACCAAAACTTTCATCCACAAATATACCCTGACATTAAACCCAAATAGATCTGAGAGCGAGTCATTAGTATCAGTACTGTGTGTGTGTGTGTGTGTGTGTGTGTGTGTGTGTGTGTGTGTGTGTGTGTGTGTGTGTGTGTGAGAGATATTCAGGTAACTTACTGGGTTACTGCACATGCTCACACCTTTTCAGCACAACAGGTGCAGTTTGGTGTTTTACTGCCTCCTGCTGGAACAATGATGGCAGCTCTCAAGACTTTATTGGTTATTGTCATTTCGTGTTACACAGCCTGAAACGAAATACTGTTCCTCAGCAGCCTCTACAGTGCAATAACCAATATATTTTAAAAAGAATAAATACAGTTTAAAGGGAATAAGTTTAAAAAAGAGCAGCAAAAAAGGCATAAATAGCTTAAAATCTAAGTTCTAAAAAAACCTCCAGTTTTTATTAATATTTTATTATTTATCAAATTATTATAAACTAAAAATATTTTTTACGTGATAAACGACTTCAGTGCTTCGTCCATGACCTCCTGAAGGTAAAGGGCCCAAAGAGCCAATCAGCAGCTCTGAAACAGGAAATATGACTCATGGAGAAGTTCACAACAGTTTCAGCTGCCAATTGTACTCATCACCATGGAGACTGTCTCCATGGTGGAGGCAGAGTGACAGTGTTGTAGATGCTGCATTTTGAAGCCTCAGTGTTTATATTTTTGTTCACAGCCATGTAGACAGAGAGGCAGAGAGAGACAGTGCTGTCACTGAGCTACATGTGTCAGAGCTCAGATGAGGCCCACACATGTGTGTTATCTGTTGTTGCTACACACAGTTAAGATATGGAACATGTGTGTAACCAACTTTCATAGGTTTTAATATCCTGATGTTGACAATTGATGCAAATACAATAAAATAATAACTACACATGTTATGTGTTAGTCTTTAATACAGCTCTCCAACACACACACAACAAATAAATAATCAGTCACTTTGATTTTTTAAAATCAAATTTATCATTATTTTACTAACAGATTTGCAAATCGTTACATAAAAATATTATTAACTGCTTTTAGAAGTAGAAATTATTTATGAGGTTTTAGATATTTAAGATAACTAGATTGCCACCTATTGAATTAATGCACATTTTAAAACATCAGAAGCTGGTGGATAATAGAAGACAACTTAAGGAAGCGTTTCCCTTTTTACATGGTGAAAAGAAGATGACCACTGAAGGTGGAATGGTGAAAATGATTCTCATATATTTTAAAACTAACCCAGAGACATAAAAACACCTGATCTCCAGTCTCTAGACGCAGTGAGGCTCCATTAGAAGCTGTTCCGAAATGTGAGGCCTGACGCTCCCACGCTGAAAAAATGCGTTCTCCATTCTTAAACAACACAACAGCTACACCATAAACAGGATCTCCAGGTCCACATACGTACCACTCAAAGTGGTAGGCTCCTCTCACTGGTGCAGTGAAAATACCTGTGGCACATTTGTTAAGTGGAAAATCAGATGTTCGAACATCGTGAACATCAGTCTGACATCAACATAGCTGAGAAGTGACATTCAGTCTTATTACCTGTGTGTGGGTTGTAGGCATTTCCAATGTTTGTGACAAGATGTTTAAAGACAAGCGTAGTGTGTGTGTTAAATGGGCCAGATATTTTAAGATGAAAATAATCAGAGCCATGTTGACTTCATCACATTACCTCGTAGCTGTTGATTAAGATTTTCAATTGCAGTCCTCTGCTTATCCACTTCCTCCAACTTTGCTGCATTGTCTGAAAACAAAAGTTTAAAAAATAACATTCTCTAAAAATGTATAAATACCCTGTGTGTGTGTTAGGAGTTTTAATTATTGTTCTAACTACAGAGTGCTACTGAGGATATCGTCGGGTGGTGGAAGAAAAAATTCGAGGACCTCCTTAATCCCACTGACATGTGGGATTGAGGGAGATGAGTCTGTGGACAAGGAGGATGGCTCGTCTATCACCGGGGGCGGGGTCACTGAGGCAGTTCCACAGCTCCTTGGTGGCAAGGCCCCTGGGGTGCATGAGGTTCGTCCTGAGTTCTTGAAGGGTCTGAATGTTGTTGAGCTGTCTTGGTTGACATGTGTCTAAAATGTTGACCTTCAACAGGTCCTGGCATCCAGCTCCCACTGGAGCAGTATGCAGCCATGGTCCTCAGTGGAAAAGGGTAGAGCGCCCACTCCGTGTCAGGGACGTGTTCCTGCACAAAGTGGAGGAGTTTAACTATCTCAGGATCTTGTTTAAGAGTGAGGAGAGTGGGAGATCAACAGACAGATTGGTGCTGTGGCTGCAGTGATGTGGACTCTGTATCGGTCCATCATGGTGAAGAGACAGCTGCGTGAAAAAGTAAAGCTCTTTCCTATCCAACACGTTGCAACACGTTCTCACTCCCAAAGCATAACATTTTACGCTAGGTGACAAATCGTCAACATATTACGTTTTCGGCTACCCACAACGTTCCTAGATGACGACCTCGGAAAAAAGAGGAAATATGAGAACCGTCTGGACTCCATCTACACGTTTTCACTCTTTTTCTTCAAATCGCTTAGAAACACGTTATTTAACATCATTATAGTCCTGGATGAGGTCAGGAATAAGGTTATGGTCAGGGCTAGGGATAAGGTCAGGTTTACGGCTGGAATACAGGGCTGGAACGTCTGTTACCGCGGGAGCGTCATTTCACTGGATTCCAGCCATAACCCGCCGCGCACCATAAGAACGCCGAAGGTCTCCTTTCGCGTTCCTCAGGAACGCCGCGGGATGTGACAAAACGTCGACATGTTACGCCTCGGGAGTGAGAACGGGCTGTCCTATCAGTTTGTCCCCACCTTCGCCTACGGTCACGAGCTTTGGGTAATAACCAAAAGAATCAGATTCTGGATAAAAACAGTGGAAAAGAGCTTTCTCAAGCCTGGGAATGCCTTGGTGTTCCCCCGGATGAGCTGCAGGTGGGGGCCGGGGAGGGGAATGTCTAGGCTTCTGTGCTTAAGCTGCCGCCCCTGCGACCCAGCCTTGGATAAGTGGAAGATGTATGGTTGGGTTGAAACTACCCTTAGATAAATTATACTTTGCACATATTAGTACATATTACATTTCCCCCACTGAACCCATAAAAAGCACAAATTTTGATGATTTCATATACTTTAACCTATAATTATTAATCTCACACATTGGAATAAATGAACTCTAACAAATAATAATGAATCACTAATATTCTGTTATACAATGAAACATGTGTACATACAGTACCTTGTTGTTGCTGTTTAAGTTTGTCAATTTCAGACCTCTGTCTCTGAAGTTCAACGTTCTGCATTTCCAGGTCTTTCAGTTTTGCGACATGGTCTGACAGAAAAGAACATAAATAAGTCAATATGAATTTTATTTATCTGCATCATTTGAATCCCTTTTCATTTTTAGTAGGTTAGATTATTGAATAAATAATGAATAAATAATAAAAATAAAAAGATTAATGAGAAACGTTAGTGATAGATTCATGAAGTGACATTGATTGAATTTCATTATCTGCCTCTGTCTGATTTGTGGAAACAGAGCAGACCAGAAGCAACAGCGGGAACTTCAGCGTGATCTCCATTCTGTCAGTGAAAACTCAACAGTATCTGTGTGTCATCTGCAAACCTGACTGACTTTTATATTACACAGTACAGAGGGGAGGTCACTGTAGCATTAGATTCAACCTTATTCTAGTGAATCAGTGACTAATGTAATCTTTATGACTTCAGATGCAGTACAAGGAGAAGAACAAGTGAGTATCAATGATTGTCAACTGATAGTAAAACATGAGCATGTGTGTTTCCACCAACTGACCAGAGCTTAGAGGACAAATATCAAAATGTGTGCTCAGATACAGATGTTTAAGCAGCTGTGAAAGAACATATCTGGAAGTTTTTGGCACTGAGGAAGTAATTGCCTTTGATTATGGAATTCCTCTAATAACTCAGAGCAAAAATACTCTAAGCGACAAAATGCATAAAGTAATCTTTACAACTTTTACAAGGTACAAGACTACAAAGAGATAAACAAGTGAATGTCAATGATTATCAGCCGTTCATAAAATTAATCAGCACGTGTTGTTTTAGAAAATCCAATGTGAATGTAGGAACCATGAAGGTCACTGACATGGTATAACTTGAAGATGAACTTCTACTCTTCATGTGTAACATGACACTTGGTTGACCACCCTTCCCACTGCAGTTCAATAAAACCACAGCTGTCCTTTTTTGTTTCTTTCTTCTCTGACCACTTAGGTGAGAAAGCTAGTGTTCAATGCTTTTCAGAGAATGAATTAATCTCTGACCCTTCCACTCCAAGCACTCCTCCAGATGCAGTGAACAGTCTTATAAGCAATACAAGAGCATGCTGAAGAGTCTTGGTTGCTAAATACAGCAAAAGTATTCGGCCCCCTTGAACTTTTCCACATTTTGTCACATTACAGCCACAAACATGAATCAGTTTTATTGGAATTCCACGTGAAAGACCAACACAAAGTGGTGCACACGTGAGAAGTGGAACGGAAATCATACATGATTCCAAACATTTTTTACAAATAACTGCAAAGTGGGGTGTGCGTAATTATTCAGCCCCCTTTGGTCTGAGTGCAGTCAGTTGCCCATAGACGTTGCCTGATGAGTGCTAATGACTAAATAGAGTGCACCTGTGTATAATCTAATGTCAGTACAAATACAGCTGCTCTGTGACGGCCTGTGTTCACACCGAACGCGATAGAGGTGGCCAGAGCATCAGGTTTATGGTATTTTTTTATTTTTTCACTCTTCCCAGTCTGGTGCAGGTCTACAATACTTTTCCTGGTGTCCTTCGAAAGCTCTTTGGTCTTGGCCATGGCGGAGTTTGGAGTCTGACTGTTTGAGGCTGTGGACAGGTGTCTTTTATACAGATGATGAGTTCAAACAGGTGCCATTCATACAGGTAACGAGTGGGGGACAGAAAAGCTTCTTACAGAAGACGTTACAGGTCTGTGAGAGCCAGAGATTTTCCATGTTTGAGGTGACCAAATACTTATTTTCCACCCTGATTTACGAATAAATTCTTTACAAATCCTACCATGTGAATTCATGGATTTTTTTTCACATTCTGTCTCTCACAGTTGAAGTGTACCTCTGGTGCAAATTACTGACCTCTGTCATCATTTTAAGTGGGGGAACTTGCACAGTCAGTGGCTGACTAAATACTTTTTTTCCCCACTGTATGTGCACATCTTTACTTTTAATAAGATGTTTCAACATGCAGACGTGAATCTAACACAGTAACAGCTGCCTTTGTTTCAGATCCAGCTCATTCCAGTTCACTGACAAAGTTTTGGTGCTGCGATAACGACTCTGAGCCGATGAAGCTCTGATGACTCTGATAACATCTCCCTCCCAGTAATAACCTCCCAGCAGCAACTATGACAGACACGTCTCCTGACAGTGACACTCTTACAGATACACATTCAAGATTCAAGAGCTTTATTGTCAGTACAGCAGTATACACAGTATACAGCTTACCACATGGTGCATTTATAAGTATGCAAAAGATATCTCTCTCCAAGAGATGTAAAACTCAAAATTACAAATACATAACATACTAAACTTTGATGCGGCTGCTGCTGCTCCACATGTTAGTAAATCTGACCCTAAATCTTCCTGCTTCTCTTAGAGCACACAGGTAACGGCTGCCCTGAGCATGAAGGTGTGTCTGCAACATGATGAAGCTCGTCTAGAGCAATGATTACAATCTGCTCCGGGGCAGCTGGAGAGTCCTGTTTGCTGTTTGCCTCCTTTAGAAAATAGAATAAGAGCCAGAAACTTCTTCTCAACACAAAATAGTCTTTGAATGTGTTTTATCTTATTTTCTAGGGTCCATTAGAGTGACCGTGGATACAAAGTGATGTTAGTGAGAATTAAAGGTTTTAGTAAAAAGTGTGAAGGTTGACAGTTTGATTACAGCTGCTCAAACTGATTTCCTGTTCTTTGTATGTTTGTCACACTTATTAAATGTTTCAGATCAGGATGATGTAGCTTTGGATTTGTTCCCTTAATAACAAACATCTTCATTTACAAACTTCAGTTTGTGTTTCCTTTGTTTAATATTTTAATGTGTTTGATCTGAAACATTTAAGTGTGACAAACATACAGAAACCAGGAAACCAGGAAGGAAACAAACTCTGTTTCACTCTGTTTGTTTCCATCTTATGTTTTTATATGTTGTTTGACTGCAGGTTTCCTCAATCTTATAAACAGAACATTTGCATAATGACTGAAAGCAGCCCACTGAAGGAAGAATGGGCTGGGAGGTCAGAGATCAGTGGGCTTTGGTCAGTGGTTGTTGATCATGACCTGACAGATCTGTATCCTGTGTGTGCACCCACTGTGGGCCTTTTCTGTGCTTAGTGTCAGCCTGAGCTCCATGCAGGCCTCAAAGGCCAAGCAATTCAAAAGCTTCACCAAAACAAGGCACCACTCAAATAGCTGGACCCAGGCTCGCCGCCCTTATGGAGGAAAACATAGAAGATGATCTCTGTGAGTTATTTTTACTGTCATATTATAAAATGTGATCTTCTAGCATCATGTTATTCTTCTTAAGCCTTTGAAAAGCTTCCTCTGTGTCCATTAAACTGATGACTTTAGTGCTGCTGTCTACTTGTTACATTTAGTACTGTTTAATTTTCAACCTAGGAAGATCTGTAAAAAGGACTCACAATATAACATAATACTGTAAGATTACTTACAGGTAAAATACTCAGATTGTACTTAGATAAAAGTAATCACAGACTCGCCCAGCCTGACTGCCTTGAAGCTCAGGTGTCTTCACTGCCTCCTCTGATAAGAGCTGGAGACCTGAGTAGGTTCGTCACCCATCAGCAGCAGATCACCTCTCGATCGGGCACGTTTTCATCTGGGAGGCTTTTAGAGCTCACTGCCCTCGGCGTCGCTGCTGGAACAACCAAGTTTTGCTATTGAATCTTTGACCTGCTGATCTCACAGAGGCAGGAGACCCAGAACATCCATGCCAGCTTCAGTTTATGCTCTGTCCTGTCATCCAATCAGATTTGCATGTAATACACTGATATTCAGCCCCAGCCTGGTGTTCTCTCCATCTCTGACCTTTCACACAATTTAAACTAACAAACTTTCTCTTTAAAACTGTTTGTCAATCACAATTTACTCGATTTATTATTATTCTATCACATATTTATATCAGTCATAATGAACTCAGTATGATCTGAGCTGTAAACCTGTATTGATCATCACAAACCTTTATAGCGCTTCAGAGCAGCTCCTTCAGTGGCTGCAGCACCCACGATGTGGGCGGAGAGATTTCCTCCCCTCTGCTGTCAGACTCCACCACAAAGACTTTGCAGCTGATCAAACACACACATGTGCAATAGGACTAAGTGTAACACTCTTTTTCTGACAACGTTGTATTTGTACTCAGTTGTATATAGCATGTGTATTCTATTTTTATCCTATCATTCTATTCTATTCTATTGGGTACAGTTGTGTACAGTTTCTTATTCTATTCCAGTGTTCTCTCATGTTTGCTATGTAACTGCACTGTCCACTTCCTGCTGTAACAAAACAAATTTCCCACATGTGGGACTAATAAAGATGCTCTTATCGTTACTGTATAACCACAGGTTCACTTCACATTTGGTAGAATATAAAAGGACAAAGCTGGACAATTGTCATTACATTTCTCATTAGTTGCTGTTAGCACAAGCACACAAAGAAAGCAGAGCTTTAGCTTTAGCGCCCTACATCACTTTTAAGCCTGGATGTTGAGGCTTTTGTTTCCTCTCAGCTGTGATGACATCTCTGTCTGCTCCATCTCACCCAACATCATCCATCTGACCTGATGCTACCTGACAAACTAAAGATAAAATATTAAATTCATTTTGCATCACTTACATTTAAAATACATTTAAGGTGGATTTCTTAAAAGGGAAGGGACTGACCTGACTGTTGTGTCGAGACAGGTGTGAAGGGAGTTAAATCCAGTCTTATACTACGGACGTGTTTGGTTTTGGTCTGTAATACGTTGAGTTTATTATCTATAAGTTAACATAGCAAATCCTCCATCCAGAGGCTAAAGTGATATCAGAGCTAGACTACTTTAAGTGGAAACAGATGATCGTCTGAGCCTTAAATGAAATAAGGTTAAAAAGAAATGCTGCTATCGACAGTGTGAGGCAGTGAGCTCTGTTATACCATATTTTTTAATTTTCTTTATTATTATTATATTATAGTGTTATTACCTTCCTGTTACTTCATAATAGAATGACAGTTAATGGTAAAAGTCTTGAATAGTTTTGAATTTATTTTTCCATGATCACATTTCATTCAATCACTCGTGGACTTGTGTGAATGTTACATGTATTATTTTCACCCGTGGATTTACAGACACTGTGTGAACAGTTTTCATTTTATCAGAAGTTTTACTTGATGTCCAACTGATAAAATCACTGACAGACAACAGAAGCAGGAGCTCAGAGAGAAATTCAATTCAACTTTATTCATAAAGAGACAAATCACAACGTTTGGTTTTATTTTACAGAAACTTCAAACTAAACCAAATTCAGGACGTGTATTAAACCTGCAGCTGATCCCTGTCTGCTGTTCACTATCTTTGATTTCTGTTACCAGCATCATCTCATGTTCCCCAGGTTCACTGACAACGCTGAAACCACCAGCGGGAGACTAAGAGTGCTGATTTAAAAAGATTCAGACATTTTATTTTGCTGCAGCTCAACATGAGGCTGGATCCTGATTCTTTGTTGTTTTTGTTTTCTCTACATCAAGAAAACAGCAGCAACAAGAAGCACAGCAGGAACTGACAGGCTGACCTTCAGTCCAACAGATCCTCCTGTGTGACCTGCAGGTGAGAAACAGGTGTGAGGTGTCAGGTAGGTGATGATGAAGAACAGAACAGAATCCATTTGCTCTTCAAACTGCTGTCAGACATTATCTGCTGCACTCTGATCACATCACTCAGACCAGCTGCTTTCTACAAAGTCTCATCAGCAACATCTTTACAAACCAACATCAGATTGTGTGTTTTGTGGTCTAAAGTTTTGTGCCTCTGGTTTCTCATTGGCTCACACTCTTGCAGAGCCGTAACACGCACATGAATGAGAGGTGGTGAGTGTAGTTCCTATTGACAGGGTATTGCAGACCATCCCGCTAATTGCCGAATTTACTTTTGTCTGTCATATTTATGATGAAAAACAAATGTAATCAAATTAGATATTGATATTTTCATATGGGAATTGATCCTGCAACATGAAACGCTGGGATTGGAAGTTCAGCATCACTCCGCACATCATACCTGTGAGATGACAGACAGCAGTGTGGAGGAGAGTGCGACACAAAAACCATAAATATGACTGACAGCTGCAAACGAAGCAGCATCTGCTGCAGGTGAAAGATATTGGGACTAGCAGAGCAGAGTGGCTTCACTGTAAAACAAAATTAGCAGTGAGTGTGAAAAGTTTCTCTGTGTGGAGTTCAACACCGTCCACTCAGAAGCTGCATCACTGGATGGTAGATTTAAAAAGCTTGCATTCAGTGACAACAGAGCTGTTGATGAGGCACTTCAGAGAATAACTGCAGCAGCAAAGTGCACTCCCACCCAGCTCCACCATTACAGGGCCAAGTGAAGGAGGAGCCACAGACGTCTGCTGGGTGGAGCCTCTTTGATGAAAGAGCTGCAGGAGATGCTGCAAAGAGAAATACTACAGCTGATGTTATGATGGAGATGAAATGTTATCTTGAGGAGCCCCTCATCCAACAAGGAGAAGGCCCACAGAGCTGGTGGGAGGCCAAGGCCACAGTCTTTCCCTACCTGTTGAAGGTGATGGAGGGGAGACTGTGCATTGTGGCAACATCTGTTCCTTTGGAGGGTCTTCTCAAAAACTGGGCAGATACTAAGGAGAAACCACATCAGCCCATCCAAGCTGAGGCAGCTGGTTTTTCTGAATGTCGACCTGCACTGAGGACAAACTGTTTGGCTGCTGAGTTTGGTTCTGTTCTGTGGATTTGTTTACAGTGGGGCTTTTTGTGTTGAATTAAACTTAAAGGTTTGATTAAAATATTAAACAACAGTAAGAATGCCTGCTTTTGTAACAGAACAAAAACACAAAATTAGGCAATTATAAGGCTTTTCATAAAAACACTACATGCAAAAGGGTTTGTCAGCACACAAAGCATTCACATTTGCCAAGTAAAGCTAAAGTATGAGGCTACAGAGGATAATAACTTAAGAGACATTTGGGAGCCACGAGACGTGCAAGATAATCCAGAGCTTAGATCTAAATAAGGAAGTCTTAACTCAGTAATGGAGAATATCCTCACACATTAAGAAGCACCGAGGGAGGGAAGTCCTTCATTACTCTGTCAGTCAGGTAGGTGATCAGTGAAGAACAGCACAGAATCTATGTACCTGCATGTTCAGCTCAATTTGTGGATGCAATAAGAAGTAAAGTGAGAGTGATCAGCTTACCAGTGACTGTGATATTAACCAGGTTACTGATGGCACCATTACTGGACTCACACCAGTAAACTCCGGTGTCGTGAGGCACCAGCGTACTGATTGAACATGATTGATCACGTTGCTGTTGTCCCCGCCCATCTCCACACTCAGCCCTCTGCAGTTTGCTTGTGTTTCTCCTCACAGTCCAATCAGAAAAGCTTTGGTCCTCCTCACAGATTAGAGTCACAACATCTCCCTCAGAGACATCAGAGCTGTTGGGACTCACGATCAGACGAGCTGCGAGGAAGAAGAGAGGTTAGATATCACTCACGACTGAACTTCTGGGACCGCTCCGCCCCCTGGTGGCCTGATTTGATAGTGAAAAATTATTTTCTACCAGGCTGATGTAATAAAGCTGTGGAATCAGGACTGAGGTTTCGGGCATTTCCCCTCGGCTATTTGCAAGTAAGAAGAGCAAACATCTGAAGAGGCACAAGCTCCAACATTTTAGTAATATGAAGAACAACTTTGTTGCTTGACCAGCACGTTGTGGCCTGCAGCCTTCATAGGTTTAAGGTTTAAAAACATTTTTAGGATTATTTGGTTCAGTGGAAACTACTGCTACTGACAGTGAAAACATTTGCAGACCTTTTCAGAGGATGAGCATTTGTTCGAGGGTCCACTTTCTGCCCTGAGCCTGGTTCTGCCGGAGGTTTCTTCCTGTTAAAAGGGAGTTTTTCCTTCCCACTGTCGCCAAAGTGCTTGCTCATAGGGGGCCATATGATTGTTGGGTTTTTCTCTGTATCTATGAAGCGCCTTGAGGCAACTTTTGTTATGATTTGGCGCTATATAAATAAAATTGAATTGAATTGAATTCTGCCAGCTCTTCATTTCTGTGTATGCACAGGATTCTCTCCCTTTCCTCTCCTTTCACTGGTGGGTGAGAGGAAGTGGGCAAATTCTTCAAATGTCATTTAAAGATTAAACGACTCACTACATGTTAGCTAGATAACACACATGTCTTAAAGATATAAAGACCTGGATGGCCGCTAACTTTCTGCTTCTTAATTCAGATAAAACTGAGGTTATTGTACTCGGCCCTGAAAATCTTAGTAATATGGTATCTAAGCAGATTCTTACTCTGGATGGCATTAACTTGGCCTCCAGTAACGCTGTGAGGAACTGGAGCTGGAGGCTGCATGCCCCGTTGGAAGGCTTTAATTCATTTCATCTGTGTTTGTTTAACAGGAAAAAATAATCACAATAAAAGTGAGACTAGTGAGGAACATAAGTATTTGAACTCCCTGCGATTTTGCAAGTTCTCCCAGTTAGAAATCATGGAGTAGATGCATTCCCACTGTGATAGACAGCTTTGAAGAAACAATTCTGGAAATCACATTGTATGATTTTTAAAGAATGTATTTGTGTAGCGCTGCTGCAATACAAATATAGCAGCAGTGCTACACAAATGCTATATATCAGTACATCAGCAGTACCTGTCCTTTTGGTCATCCTGAAATTATTTTTCATGATTTTAAGGATCCCAAAAAACTACTTTGGCTTTACTGAAGCAGTCGCATTTCCCCCCTACAGGCTTATATTTTCCTGCTTTACCGTCTAAAACTAAATCAGGGAAATGTTTACGCTCTGTCAAATATGCACTGAGAGGAACTACCAGGAGGGGCACTGTAACCATAGAAACAAACAGAGCTCTGACATTGTTGGGGATCACTCCTGAATTTACTTAAGCCTTAGAAAAGTAAAGTAGCCTAACAAAGTAGCTAAAATCGTGGACGTACAGCATTTGGACAGAGAGAGTGATATTAATTTTCTTTGCAAACAAACAAGAATCTTCAGGGTGCAATGTGTGCTGGGCAGCAGCCAGGAGCGAGGTCTCTGGTGAACCAATCCCTCGCTACAGATTCTAGCGAAGGGACGAGGCGTGTCACATCTCTGGTGGGGATGGAGCCTCAGTGCTTCTTTTAATATCTCTGAGCTTTCCCAATCACAACTATCTCTACTGAACTTTGGCTCCGTCTAAACAGTTCTTTGAATTACTTACTAAAACAATATATGACAGTAATGAGAAAGTGGCCACTTTCATGAGTAAATCATGTGAGCCTTATAAGATTTACTTATATGTAGTCTATGTTGTGATTCTACTGGTGTTACTGGTTCTGCTGGTGAGACGATGTGTTCACAGGAAACTTGAAGGTTTGTACATATTCATTCTTATTCATCGTGGTATTTTGTTTCCATTCTGTCATCATAATTTGGTCCATTTAGATTCTTAAATCATAAAAGTGTTTACTTTAACTCATTTCAGCAGATGGAGAAGATGACATCACCAGTGACATCACATACAGTGTTGTGAAATCATCAAATCCTCAACAACCTCCAGTCAAAGAAACCAGAGATGGAGGTTTGTGTGTTCACCCAGGTGTCATCCACATACCTGAACCAATGACTTGGTGGTGTTTCAGGGTAGGATAGCAAAGCCCTCTTTCCCACGTCTTCCATATACAAGTTGCCCACAATGGGTGAAACTGGGGAGCCCACGGCACACCCACGTTCCTGCCCTGTAGAACTGACCCTTGTATGTGAAACAGGTGGAATTAAGACACAGTTTCAAAAGCAAGCACACCTGGTCCAACAGCCTTGTCTTGTTCTAACTGCTTCAGACAGTCTGTCATCCTCGTCCTGTGACCACTTCCTGGGTCTCTTTCAGTCTTCAAATATAAAGTTTTTACAGCTTATAGATTTTAAGTTCTGCTCCAATTATTTGGGTAAAGATAATAAACACTTTGATGGTCAATAAGTGAAAGTGAAAATGTGATAAACGAATAATATAATTAATAAATAATAAATAATTATATTTTTTGATAAGTGAAGTTCACTGAACTGAAAGGAAATTTTGGTTTGATGATGGTTGACATGTTTTCCAAATAGAAGTTTTTCCTCTAGTGAGGAGATGCAGGTGCAGCAGAGCATTGCTGGAAGAAATGATCCCAAGGGTGGAATCTCCTGAGAAATCTTCAGAGACCCAGCGAGAAGTAGGGACCATAGCTGACAGCCCAGGCAGGGGTTGAGGTCAAAGGTCATGCTGTTTGGGGACCTACTGGTCATCATGAGAAGATTCTGGAACCACAGCAATGACCATAAAGCTGCACTGGATGGAGAGCTGTGCCACGGGGCTTTCCAGAGGTAATCACGAGGAGATTGTGGACAACAGATGGAGATCTGAAGGATGAGGGGAGCGTTCCAAGCTCCAATCGACAGTGCAGAGAGGAAGTTCAAGGATGGCATCATGATTCTGTGAACAGAAAGCAGAAGCTATGGTGGTGACGGGGAATGACTGACAGCAGTTTCCTATGAACATCACCTAATGCTGTGTCACTGTGCTATGCATGCTTTGACACTCTGAAGAGGGTCTTCCTTTGTGTCATTGTTGTTGTCATTTGCATCATGAACAAGACTGCTGAAGTGACTCAACAGGTGGGGTTACAACAGCAGTAAAATCATTGAATCCAATACCCTTTCCAAAAAAGGTTTTCTGCAGAGACGAAAGGACAATAGAGGAGTCATAAGTATCCCCCCACAGGAAGAATGCATGAAATGAGGTGATGAGGGTTGATAGAGGCCATAAAACAGGAGTGCTGACAAAGGCCTGCAGCCTTGAAGATAACTGAAAGCCACATTGACAAACAGCAAAACTAACTGGTGTGTTTGTTATACCCATGTCTGCATACATTTGGACTCTGGTCATATGGACAGTGATAGAAACAACTGGAAGAGACATTTATGAAGCTCTGAGGAACTCAAACCACTCTGCATGTGTGATTTACACACCTGGAGGAGATGCACCACAAAGCTGGAATGATTTTGCAAATGTTAATTTCTATGTTTGACTGTTAACATTCATTTGCTTACTTGGAGGGTGTCAATGGAAAATTGTATTTAGTAGTCAGTAGAATCTTTTAGTGATATAAGTTTGCATATGGTAGAATGCTGCATGTAATCATTTGTGTGTAGAAGTATATAGTTGGTGGCATATTGAAAGAATGTCTCATCCTAGGAGGTCTGTAACATTCTAGGGTGTTCACCCCACATCCTAGGAGCATGAGAGAGGTCGTACCTTGTCTTATTGTTTTATGGTAGGATTAACGTAGCTATGTCTGTTTTAGTCTAAGTGCCTTTTGGTTTGATGAACTGCTGGACTTTGAGACCAGCAGGTTTAGGGAAGATCTTATGGGGCCACACTCTGACACCCCCCCCCCCCCCCCACACACACACACACACACACACACACACACACCCAATGAAGTATAAAATAAAGACCGGGGCAGTTTCTCAGGCGCGAGTCTCTCAGTCCGGAGACTGCCCTTGCTTGCAAGAAATTCTGTGTGTTTCTCTTCTCTGAGTCTTTGCTGAAGAAGTATTTTAGAATATATTCCTTAACAGAGAGAACGATGCTCGTCACAGTTCTCTCCCTCATGCACGAGCAACACAAAGAGCTCTGGTGACTTGCGTCTTGTCTTTGCCATTGTAGTAGAATTGTCTTGGCGTTCCAGCAATAGGTCTGTGCTAGATGAACGTATCAGCAACCTTCAAACGCGTGTGGAGAATTCATTATTTCTTTGACAGATTCTTTAGTAAATAACAGAAAAAAGAAAGTAAGAGAAAAATCACCTGCACAAGTGCCGAGGTAGGTCTCCCTGCAGGATTGGTTTTCCCTTCATCAGGAGCAGCGCTGGGCTGTTTAAATCACGGACAAACAGGATCCTACAGTTGTTTATGTTTTTAAACCCATTTTGCACAGAGAGGCATTTTTTGGAAAATGCATTGATAGTAATATTGAATATTATTACACATCAAAAAAATAACTACAGTAAAATAATCACATCGTGACGCCTCTGCCTTTCTAAATGGAGGGACAGTAACTGTGTGTGTATGTAAGCGTATAAAACCTGAAGATGGTAAGATTAACAGTATTTTGTCTCTATCTGCCATTCTGCTATTCATCTCAACAATAACGTGGCGCACAGCGTGGCGTGAAAATAGCCACATGCAATGGAGCAAAATATGGGTGTGTGTGGTTGGAGGATGTGTTCATGCGCACAAAGGGGGGGTGGAAATTTTTCTTGTAAAACAAAGGGGGGCCCAGCAAACAAAGTTTGGGAACCACTGGTTTAAACGATGTTAGCACAGAAATATTAGCTTCTGTCATGACTGATGAAGTTACTGGTTAATAAAGTTTCCAGTAAAGTGTTTAATCGCAGCCACAGACTGACTGTAAATATCCAGTTTTTCTTTAGTGCATCTGTAATAAATATGTGCAAGTTTCAGTGCTTCGTTTAAACTGTATGATACTTATACTGACCCAGGGTCAGTGTAAAATACAATCCTAGCTGTGTGAACAAAGCCTGGCTCCTTTAATCCTGCATGACAAACCTCAGGATGCAGGTTATTATTACTCTTTCCTGCTGGCACACCTGTCACACCTGAGAGTCAGCTAGAAACTTACAGTGACGTGGACATCATGCAAAGACTGCCAGACTCTGTAATACTGCAAATGATCAGTGACTCAGGTTAACAAAAAAGAAAGTAAGAGGAAATTTAATTCTATAAAACGTGAAAAATTCCACACACATGTAACTCACCACTGTGTGAACATCACAGGGGAGAAATCGTTTCTCTGAGTCAGAGATGAGTGTCAGTAACACAGAAGTTGTCATGGTCCCCGCACCTCGCCAGCTGACAGCAGTCAGGCGCTTTGTTTTGTTTATTCTCCTCTCTCGCCTCTGCTCTCCCTTTCTCTCTCGTCCTCTCCCACTCTCTCTTTCTCCTGCTGGGGCGGAGCTCAGTGTGGGCTCCTGCTCCTGGCCCACGCACCTGGAGATGATCAGCACACCTGCCGCTGATTATGAGAATTGGAGTCCTACTTAAGATGGCGAGTCTGCTCTACTCGTCGCTGGATCGTTGAGCCATCAGTGTCAGTCGTCCTGCACTCTGCAAAGTTTGTTCGTGAGCACGTCTGAACCAGGAGACTAACTGTTTCTCTGTCTGTGTATAGATTTCCCCTGGACCTGTTTTCCCTGTGCACGGTGACTGAGCGTGAGCAAGAGTGATGGAGGAAAGAAGAGGAGCTGTGTGTGGTTGCGAGGGCTGTATGGAAATCTCCCCTCCCTGGACTCCTGCCCCTTTCACTCCCGGACCCTGGAAGCCCTTTTTCCCAGACACCTGTGTGTGTGTGTGTGTGTGTGTGTGTGTCACCGTGGAGAACACTGTAAATAAATTCACTTTTGATTTGAAGAAACTTGTGGTCTGCGCCTGAGTCCGCTCCACTAATCGTGACAGAAGTAAAACTCAGTGTCATGCAGTGACTTTTACACAACCAGATCAGATGAACCAGCTCACACTAAAACATTTTGCTGCACTCTTTACACTTATTTCTTTTCTTTCTGCTTTCTGAGATAAAAGCTCTTTATCAGTAACTTTTACAACTTCTGGCAGGTTAATGTCTGAACTTTGGAGTGAAACACACCCTTAGTTACAGGAAATAACACCACTGTCTGTAACTAAGTGAATCCACCTTAACACCACCTGTGTGTGTGTGACTGCATTACACTCCCACTGCTGGGAACCTGAACAAGAACCAGAACAAAGTCTAAAATAGAAGCTGACAAACAGCTGCACCACCGAGTGACACTTTATTTTATAAACTTCACAACAGGTTTCATGTTGTGACCTGTGGAGGTGAAAAGACACAAAACCTGTTTTACAGCTTTTGAGCTGCAGGCAGGATTGAAACACACCTTAGTTAAAAGTCAAACAGCAACATTTGTCTCCTCCCCTCACGTCACTCAAATGTGACAAACCAGGAAACAGGAAGTTCTTCGTCCTCAGTAAAGAGAGACGCACAGACGATCAGACTGAGCTCAGA
Organism: Mchenga conophoros; assembly: GCF_057382185.1. Classification (NCBI taxonomy): domain Eukaryota; kingdom Metazoa; phylum Chordata; class Actinopteri; order Cichliformes; family Cichlidae; genus Mchenga; species Mchenga conophoros. The sequence goes on from NC_140528.1 coordinate 37,622,520, forward strand.
CCAAACTAGCAGCTTCCTCTGAGTGAGTCCAGCTACAGGAGAGAAAAGTGGAAAACTCCAACACTGCTGCTTCAAGCTGCTGACGCTCCACACACTGAATGTGAGTTTGAGCAAAAACACGACTCAAAGGAAGTTTCAGTGAAGGTGGTAGAGGAGGGAGGGGAGCCAGGACTGACTGTACTTCCTGTCTGCTGTTTTCAGCTTCACTCACAGACTCAATGGCTTCCAGATCAGAGGAGGATCTCTGCTGTCCGGTCTGTCAGGAGGTCTTCAGAGATCCTGTTCTTCTGTCATGTAGCCACAGCTTCTGTAAAGACTGTCTGAAGAGATGGTGGAGAGAGAGACCAACACACGAGTGTCCAGTTTGTAAGGAAATATCAGTTTATGATCCACCTTTAAACCGAGCTTTAAAGAACCTGTGTGAGTCGTTCTTACAGGAGAGAGATCAGAGAGCTTCAGAGGATCTCTGCAGTCTGCACTCTGAGAAACTCAAACTCTTCTGTCTGGACCATCAGCAGCCAGTGTGTCTCGTCTGCAGAGACTCAGAAAAACACACCAATCACAGATTCAGACCCATCGATGAAGCTGCACAACAACACAAGAAGGAACTTCAGGAAACTCTGGAGCCCTTAAAGAAGAAGTTAAAGGTTTGTGAAGAAGTTCAAGTGAAGTTTGATCAAACAGCAGAACACATTAAGGTCCAGGCCCGACACACAGAGAGGCAGATTAAGGAGCAGTTTAAGAAGCTTCACCAGTTTCTAGCAGAGGAAGAGGAGGCCAGGCTGGCTGCACTGAGGGAGGAAGAGGAGCAGAAGAGTGTGATGATGAAGGAGAAGATGGAGGCTCTGAGCAGAGAGATAGCAGCTCTTTCAGACACAGTCAGAGCCACAGAGGACGAGCTGAGAGCTGAAGACGTCTCATTCCTGCACAACTACAAGGCTGCAGTGGAAAGAGTCCAGCGCTGCCCCCTGCTGGATGATCCACAGCTGCCCTCAGGAGCTGTGATAGACCAGGCCAAACACCTGGGCAACCTGACCTTCAACATCTGGAACAACATGAAGGACATGGTCTCCTACACTCCTCTCATCCTGGACCCAAACACTGCTCATCCAAAACTCATCCTGTCTGAAGATCTGACCAGTGTGAGACGAGGAGGAGAGAAGCAGCAGCTTCCTGATAATCCAGAGAGGTTTGATTATTACGGCTCTGTCCTGGGCTCTGAGGGCTTTAACTCAGGGACTCACAGCTGGGATGTTGAAGTTGGAGACAGTAAATGGTGGGGACTGGGTGTGTTAGCAGAGTCTGTGCAGAGGAAGGGAGACATACGGTCTGGATTATGGAGAATACGGTTTAATGGAATTAAAAGTAAATACTCAGCATGCTCACCATCAGAATCTGCTCTCTCAGTACAGAAGAAGCTCCAGAGGATCAGAGTGAATCTGGACTGGAACAGAGGAAAGCTGTCGTTCTCTGATCCTGATACTAACACACACATACACACCTTCACACACACTTTCACTCACAGGTTGTTTCCATACATTTGGACTGATGGTAAAGTGAAGGTGTGTCCGTTGAAGGTGTCAGTGTCAGTGCAGCAGATGAGTTGAGGATGATGATGTTTCTAATGTTGTTTCCTGTCAGTGAGTTGAAGCTGTTAAACTGCAGCTGTCCTCCTGCTGCCTCGTTGTTCCAAAGCTCTTTGTTTCTCTTTTAGTTTCACTCTTTCTTTCTGTTTCTGCTGTCCACCTTTTCACATGGAAAATCATTTCACTGTTTCTCACTGAATGACTCCCCAAACTAGATTTGAAATTCTATCAAGTTTCTAATCATTACAAGTGATTAACGACATAAGTGACCATCTTCCAATTTTTACAATCTATGATAGGAATTACAAGATCAATAAAATGGACAGTAAAAAAGAGTACAGACGAGTAAGAACAGAAGAAAGAATGAATGCATTTAAAAAAGATTTATTGAAGGAAAACTGGGGTGAAGTATATCAGGAACAGGACGTTAATAGTGCTTATAATAAATTCCTTAGAATATTTACATTACTGTACAATAACAACTGTCCAATAAAGCAATATAGTAGGAAACAGAAATATATGGACTGTCCATGGATAACAAAAGGTCTGCAAAATGCATGTATAAAGAAAAATGCTCCCATAAAAGATTATGGGAAATCCTGAACAGTGTTATAAAATGTGGGACTGGACAAAAGAACTATCCCAAGTATTTCATTTGTAATGACCATGAAGAATACAATATGGATGTTGTGGCAAATAGTCTCAATGAATTCTTTGTAACTGCTGGACCAAATTTATCTAGAACAATCACTCATCCTGGGAAAGCACAGGAAAAACCCGATACACTGATTGACAGAAATCCATATTCTATGTTTCTCACAGCCGTTGATGAAAATGAAGTTCTTGAAATTGTCAAAAAATGTAAAAATCACAAATCTTTGGATTGTAATGATATTGATATTATAGTGGTTAAAAGAGTCATTGAGGCTATTATAAAACCATTTACATACATCTGTAATTTATCATTTCAAACTGGTCGATTTCCAGACAGAATGAAAATAGCAAAAGTTATACCTCTATACAAATCTGGAAACAAACACCATTTCACAAACTACAGGCCTGTCTCTTCACTACCTCAATTCTCAAAAGTTCTTGAAAAACTGTTTAAAAACAGACTGGAAAAATTTATAGATAAGCATAAACGCGTGAACGCGCGCAAAGCTACTGGTCCGGACGGGATTCCCGGCCGCGTCCTCAAGTCATGCGCGGCTCAGCTGGCTGGAGTGTTCACACACATCTTCAACCTTTCCCTCTCTCTGTCTGTAGTCCCAGCCTGCTTCAAAATGGCCACCATCGTCCCTGTACCCAAATCCTCCACCATCTCCTCATTGAACGACTGGCGACCTGTAGCCCTGACCCCCATCGTAAGCAAATGCTTCGAGAAGCTGGTCAGGGACTTCATCCGCTCTGCACTACCCGACTCACTGGACCCTCTACAGTTCGCATACCGCCACAACAGGTCCACTGATGATGCCATAGCCCTGACACTACACACTGCCCTCTTCTCACACCTGGAGAAGAGAGACACGTATGTGAGAATGCTGTTTGTAGATTACAGCTCAGCATTCAATACCATCGTTCCCTCGAAGCTGGACAGGAAACTGCAGGATCTAGGACTGAGCAGCTCCGTCTGCAGCTGGATCCTTAGCTTCCTGTCTGACAGACGCCAAGTGGTCAGACTGGGCAGCATCACCTCATCCTCCATCACACTGAACACTGGTGCTCCACAGGGGTGTGTACTGAGCCCTCTCCTGTACTCACTCTACACCTACGACTGCACAGCCACTAACAGCTCCAACATCATTGTGAAGTTTGCGGACGACACTACAGTGGTGGGTCTTATCACCAACGGTGATGAGACGGCTTACAGGGAGGAGGTCAGCGCCCTGACCCACTGGTGTCAAGACAACCATCTCACCCTCAACGTCGCAAAGACAAAGGAGTTGATAGTGGACTTCCGGAGGTGCAGAGAAGTACACACCCCCATCACCATCAGCGGCGCTGCTGTGGAGAGAGTGAGCAGCTTCCGGTTCCTTGGCGTACACCTGGCTGAGGATCTTACGTGGTCAGTACACACAAACAAAACAGTGAAGAAGGCGCAGCAGCGCCTCTTCTTTCTCAGGAGACTGAAAAGATTCGGCATGAGCCCCCGCATCCTCAGGACCTTCTATCACTGTGCCATTGAGAGCATCCTCACTGGATGCATCACCACCTGGTTTGGCAACAGCACCGCCTACAACTGCAAAGCTCTCCAGCGAGTAGTGCGGTGCTCTGAACGGATAATTGGAGGTGAGCTTCCCTCCCTCCAAGACATCTACAGGAAGCGGTGCCTGAGGAAAGCGGGGAGGATCATCAAGGACTCCAGTCACCCCAGCCATAAACTGTTCAGACTGCTTCCATCAGGAAGGAGGTTCTGCAGCATCCGGTCCCGTACCAGCAGACTGAGAGACAGCTTTTTCCATCAGGCCATCAGACTGCTGAACACATCATAGACACCTCAGCTTCACTACTGGAACTTCAACATTATGCACTCCACACTGTACAGTAATGCCGCTGTTTTGCACATATTCAACTCTGTATATTTTATATATTTTATTTATTATTATTATTATTATTTTTTACTATTTAATTTGTAAAAATGTGTATACACACACACACACACACACACACACACACACACACACACACACACGTAGGATAATATTTAGTATACACATCCAGAAATGCATACACTATTATATATTGTACATATATTTATTAGTTTCAGATGTAGCCATTCTTGTATTTTGCTCGTTTGTGTTGTTGTGTTTGCACATCTCTGTTGCTTGTGGGGCTCGCACACAAGAATTTCACTCGCATGTGCTGTGCCAGTGTGCCTGCACATGCAATGTGACAATAAAAGTGATTTGATTTGATTAAACTACTCACTGAGAGTCAGTACGGATCCAGATCAAGCAGATCAACATCATCGGCACTATTAGATTCAATAGAATACATCACAAATTCCATAGACAAAAAGCAATATGTGGCTGGGTTATTCATAGACTTGACAAAGGCATTTGACACTATAGATCATGATATATTAATAAGAAAACTGGAACGTTATGGTGTCAGAGGGGTAGTTTTAGATTGGGTCCGGAGTTATTTAAGTGACAGAAAGCAGTTTGTGAAAATAAATGGTGGTTCCTCCTTATGTATGGACATTGCTTGTGGTGTACTATTAGATTATTCTGTTATTATATGTTACCTTATATATGTAATCAAAGTAGTTGAATTAGAATACTGCTGTAGATCACATTATACCCTTTAATATAGAGTGTGTGAGCTGTATGTAGTTTAGTTCTCATTATACTTTTGAGTTAACAGAACATATTCACATATTAGTTCATTAGATAAATGTGCATCACTCTGTATCCTTGATCTGCTGGGAATGTGTTACACTGTTTTCTTGACATGCTTAATTGTTGAATCATGAAGAGAAGGTTGTAAGCAGGAGACTCTGTGTCTAAAGACAGGGGAGATAGATAGACCACATTCCACACCCCCACCTTACAGAAAGCAGAGAAACAACTGCCGAGGTCATAACTTAGGCGCTGTAACAGAGAAAAATGTGATGTTTTGGCTTTTACGACTAGCTGGGGGCCACTAGAGACTATAAAAAGCTGAGCAACCCGTCACCATTTTGAGACATGTGCCTGACCCTCTGGTAGCATCTCTCCCGTCCGGACGTTGTAATGCTCTTATTGTTGAATTGTATGGAAATAAATGATTGTTGATTGAGCATTTATACACCGAGTATTGTCCTTCCTTCAGCCCAAAGATTCAAAGAATTGGGAGAACACAACAGTACCCCAAGGGTCAGTTTTGGGTCCAAAATTCTTCAACTTGTACATTAACGACATCTGTAAAGTGTCCAAAGTATTAAAAATGGTTCTCTTTGCTGACGATACAAACATTTTTTGCTCTGGTGATGATCTGCAGAATTTATTGGAGGATATGACTAATGAAATAAGTAAAGTGAAGTTCTGGCTTGATAAAAACAAATTATCATTAAATTTGAATAAATCTAAACTGATGTTATTTGGAAATAGTAGTTTAAATACAAATGCAAAGATTCAAATAAATGGTGTTGATATTGAAAGAGTCAGTGAAAATAAATTTCTGGGGGTAATAATAGATGAAAAACTTAACTGGAGAGCTCACGTAAGATATATTCATTCCAAAGTATCACGAAGCATTGCAGTACTAAACAAGGCAAAACAGGTATTCGACAGAACATCACTTCATATTCTCTACTGTTCACTGGTTTCACCATACTTAAGCTATTGTGCAGAGGTCTGGGGCAATAACTATAAAACCACATTACATTCACTTTTTACTCTTCAAAAAAAAGCAATTCGAATCATCCACAATGCAGGTTATAGGGAACATACAAACTCACTATTTTTGCAGTCTGAAATATTGAAAATTGACGATATAGTGAAATTCCAAACAGCACAAATTCTATTCAAAGCAAAAAATAAAGAACTGCCAGGTAATATTCAGAGTATGTTTTTTTTGAAAGAAGGAAGTTATAATTTAAGGGGTTTTTGTAACTTCAAAACAATGAAGGTACGTACTACAAGAAAAGGCTTTTGTGTTTCTGTTCAAGGAGTGAAACTATGGAACAAACTGAATATGGAATTAAAGCAATGTCCAAACATAAAACTGTTCAAAAAGAGTTATAAAAATATGATCTTCTCGATCTATAAAGAAAAGGAAAATATTTAAATTATGTGAATGTCTCTATTTAAAAACAAACAAACAAACAATAAATTCATGATGTGATATTATAGTATATAGTATATCAGAAATCTGTTCACTATCTTTATTACAAATTATATCAGTAAGGAAGCTGACTAAATATTCACTGATAATTTATGGGACAGGGGTGGGATTAAATAAGTGTATAATTCTTCCCACTCCCTTTCAACATGTAAATTAATCAGAATGTTTTTTGTATGTAATTTGTATAGTATTTTTTTCTCTCTTATTTCTTTTCTAAATGTACTTGTATATTGTTCACATGTTGAAATAAATTACCAATCAATCAATCAATTCATGTTTCTATTTGATGTGTAAATGGAGATGATTTAGTTTGCTGGGATATGGACTGACATGTGTTGAATGGGAGGAGCAGTTTGTTGTTGTCTTCTTGTCTGTTTATGACAACAATAAATATGTTGTTGAAACAATGATTCATGTTTAACTCCATATATGAAATGTTTCTGATCTTTGAATTCTGTTTGATTAAAGACTTTCTTCATGACACAAATGAGATTTCAGTGTATTAATAGAACTAAATAAGCTCAGAGTTGAAAGGCTGGAGTATTATGTACGTGCTTCACTGTCAGGATCTTCAGGGGGATTCAAAGGGAAACATCAAACTGCTGTAATGAGATAAACTAGTTGGGCTGAACACACTTATCTGTAGTTTGTCTCCATCCAGGATCATCAGAATATAATGAACATGTGTGAAGAGCCACAAAATGCTGCTGCCCTCTCAGCATGATGAGCTCCAGCCTTTGTTAGCAGGACAACAGGAAACATGAGACAACTTTCAGAGACAGTAACCAACTGTGGCCACAAGATGGCAGCAGCTGATCTGAGATCCTTTATTGGACAGAAGGACTCTGCTCTGTGACGTCATCAGAGAGACGGCCTTCACTCTGATAGATCTGACGTCATGTCTGCACTGCGATGATGAAAGCTGATAAACACATTGTTATTGATCCATGAAATCACCTCTGTCCTCTCAAGTGTAGCTGTTTACAGAGCTGAAGAAGTCCTTCATCATCAAAACAGACAAACATGTATTTCCTGTATTAAGTGACGTCATCCTCACTCTGACCTCTTACAGACATTCTGTTCAGTTTTCCTGCTGTAAGAAATAAACTGTGTGAATAGCTTTACTTTTTCACTCAGCTGTCTCTTCACGATGATGTACCGCTACAGTGTCCACATCACTGCAGCCACAGCACCAATCTGTCTGTTGATCTCCCACTCTCCTCACTCTTAAACAAGATCCTGAGATAGTTAAACTCCTCCACTTTGTGCAGGAACACGTGAACAAAGTCCAAAGAAATAAACTTGGACTGTTTTTTGAAGCCTAAATAAAATGTGAATAAACTTTATAGATACATTTGAAACCAGCTACTCTGTGACTTTACACACTCACACAGTAACAGAGCTGATTCCTGATTGGAGCAGCACAGAGTTAGACTTCTTTTCTGGCTGTGGATTGGTTCGTCAGGATTTCCTCCTTTACAGGTTTAAAAACAATCTCTGTTTCTACATTTTTTGACCTCCTTCTTGTGTCTAAAGGTGAAGCAGCACCAGCCTCCTCTGATCCTCATGTTGTAGCTCTGTGTGTCCAGCAGGGGGCAGAACACCTCCAAACTGTGCCAGCAGCTCTCACTGTGAGCTCAGACGTTTGTGGACACTCAGTTTGTTTGAACATAGTAAATAATCAGAGCTTCTCACACTGTTTATGGGGACACCACCTGCCCGAGGGTGTACTGTCAGAGAGGTGGTGTATGGTGCTGGGTGTAGTCTCTCTGCTGGTTCACAGTTTTTACTGAGGAGCTGTGTTCATGTCAGGAAGGTTTCGTCTGATCACTGTGGTGCAGTTTGGTTTACTCTGTTTCTGAGTGTTTGTAGGATCAGTCTCTACAGGTCACCTGATACCTGGCAGTGAAGTGTTTATGAATCAGCTCCGTCAGATTTAATCCAACAGAATAACATGTAAAACACTCCAGGGCTTTTACTCTGAAACTTTCTCCAGAGCTGTCTGGAGTTTTCTTACATTAAAATATTCTGGTGGAGGCAGAGTGACAGTGTTGTAGATGCTGCATTTTGAAGCCTCAGTGTTTATATTTTTGTCCACAGCCATGTAGACAGAGAGGCAGAGAGAGACAGTGCTGTCACTGAGCTACATGTGTCAGAGCTCAGATGAGGCCCACACATGTGTGTTATCTGTTGTTGCTACACACAGTTAAGATATGGAACATGTGTGTAACCAACTTTCATAGGTTTTAATATCCTGATGTTGACAATTGATGCAAATACAATAAAATAATAATTACACATGTTATGTGTTAGTCTTTAATACAGCTCTCCAACACACACACAACAAATAAATAATCAGTCACTTTGATTTTTTAAAATCAAATTTATCATTATTTTACTAACAGATTTGCAAATCGTTACATAAAAATATTATTAACTGCTTTTAGAAGTAGAAATGATTTATGAGGTTTTAGATATTTAAGATAACTAGATTGCCACCTATTGAATTAATGCACATTTTAAAACATCAGAAGCTGGTGGATAATAGAAGACAACTTAAGGAAGCGTTTCCCTTTTTACATGGTGAAAAGAAGATGACCACTGAAGGTGGAATGGTGAAAATGATTGTCATATATTTTAAAATTAACCCAGAGACGTAAAAACACCTGATCTCCAGTCTCTAGACGCAGTGAGGCTCCATTAGAAGCTGTTCCGAAATGTGAGGCCTGACGCTCCCACGCTGAAAAAATGCGTTCTCCATTCTTAAACAACACAACAGCTGCACCATAAACAGGATCTCCAGGTCCACATACGTACCACTCAAAGTGGTAGGTTCCTCTCACTGGTGCAGTGAAAATACCTGTGGGACATTTGTTAAGTGGAAAATCAGATGTTCGAACATCGTGAACATCAGTCTGACATCAACATAGCTGAGAAGTGACATTCAGTCTTATTACCTGTGTGTGGGTTGTAGGCATTTCCAATGTTTGTGACAAGATGTTTAAAGACAAGCGTAGTGTGTGTGTTAAATGGGCCAGTAATTCCACCACCTTCAGCCAGTAAAGAAGCTGAAAAAGCCACCTGTTTGACTAAGAAAGAGAGAAATGTCATAAATTTAAAATTTCTGCTGCGGTGTCCCCCCCCTCCCCAAAAGACGAAATGAAAGAAGTTTTAGTGAAAGCATTTGATAGATTTCATTCTTACAGAAGCCAAAACCAACTAAGAACAGCTGCAGTGTGGTAGCTGTCCACAGACAATTTGGAGGAGGAGTGCTGAAATAAATACATTTAAAGAAAAGGTTGTAGATATGTTTTGCCACACAGTGTGTAGCAGTCTTCTTGGTAACTGGATTGCAGCCTTAATACACAAAAAAATACACAGATATTTTAAGATGAAAATAATCAGAGCCATGCTGACTTCATCACATTACCTCGTAGCTGTTGATTAAGATTTTCAATTGCAGTCCTCTGCTTATCCACTTCCTCCAACTTTGCTGCATTGTCTGAAAAAAAAAAGGTTTAAAAAATAACATTCTCTAAAAATGTATAAATACCCTGTGTGTGTGTTAGGAGTTTTAATTATTGTTCTAACTACAGAGTGCTACTGAGGATATCGTCGGGTGGTGGAAGAAATAGTTCGAGGACCTCCTTAATCCCACTGACATGTGGGATTGAGGGAGATGAGTCTGTGGACAAGGAGGATGGCTCGTCTATCACCGGGGGCGGGGTCACTGAGGCAGTTACACAGCTCCTTGGTGGCAAGGCCCCTGGGGTGCATGAGGTTCGTCCTGAGTTCTTGAAGGGTCTGAATGTTGTTGAGCTGTCTTGGTTGACATGCGTCTAAAATGTTGACCTTCAACAGGTCCTGGCATCCAGCTCCCACTGGAGCAGTATGCAGCCATGGTCCTCAGTGGAAAAGGGTAGAGCGCCCACTCCGTGTCAGGGACGTGTTCCTGCACAAAGTGGAGGAGTTTAACTATCTCAGGATCTTGTTTAAGAGTGAGGAGAGTGGGAGATCAACAGACAGATTGGTGCTGTGGCTGCAGTGATGTGGACACTGTATCGGTCCATCATGGTGAAGAGACAGCTGAGTGAAAAAGTAAAGCTCTTTCCTATCCAACACGTTGCAACACGTTCTCACTCCCAAAGCATAACATTTTACGCTAGGTGACAAATCGTCAACATATTACGTTTTCGGCTACCCACAACGTTCCTAAATGACGACCTCGGAAAAAAGAGGAAATATGAGAACCGTCTGGACTCCATCTACACGTTTTCACTCTTTTTCTTCAAATCGCTTAGAAACACGTTATTTAACATCATTATAGTCCTGGATGAGGTCAGGAATAAGGTTATGGTCAGGGCTAGGGATAAGGTCAGGTTTACGGCTGGAATACAGGGCTGGAACGTCTGTTACCGCGGGAGCGTCATTGCACTGGATTCCAGCCATAACCCACCGCGTACCATAAGAACGCCGAAGGTCTCCTTTCGCGTTCCTCAGGAACGCCGCGGGACGTGACAAAACGTCGACATGTTACGCCTCGGGAGTGAGAACGGGCTGTCCTATCAGTTTGTCCCCACCTTCGCCTACGGTCACGAGCTTTGGGTAATAACCAAAAGAATCAGATTCTGGATAAAAACAGTGGAAAAGAGCTTTCTCAAGCCTGGGAATGCCTTGGTGTTCCCCCGGATGAGCTGCAGGTGGGGGCCGGGGAGGGGAATGTCTAGGCTTCTGTGCTTAAGCTGCCACCCCTGTGACCCAGCCTTGGATAAGTGGAAGATGTATGGTTGGGTTGAAACTACCCTTAGATAAATTATACTTTGCACAAATTAGTACATATTACATTTTCCCCACTGAACCCATAAAAAGCACAAATTTTGATGATTTCATATACTTTAACCTATAATTATTAATCTCACACATTGGAATAAATGAACTCTAACAAATAATAATGAATCACTAATATTCTGTTATACAATGAAACATGTGTACATACAGTACCTTGTTGTTGCTGTTTAAGCTTGTCAATTTCAGACCTCTGTCTCTGAAGTTCAACGTTCTGCATTTCCAGGTCTTTCAGTTTTGCGACATGGTCTGACAGAAAAGAACATAAATAAGTCAATATGAATTTTATTTATCTGCATCATTTGAATCTTTTCATTTTTCGTAGGCTAGATTATTGAATAAATAATGAATAAATAATAAAAATAAAAAGATTAATGAGAAACGATTCATGAAGTGACATTGATTGAATTTCATTATCTGCCTCTGTCTGATTTGTGGAAACAGAGCAGACCAGAAGCAACAGCGAGAAAAACAGCGTGATCTCCATTCTGTCAGTGAAAACTCAACAGTATCTGTGTGTCATCTGCAAACCTGACTGACTTTTATATTACACAGTACAGAGGGGAGGTCACTGTAGCATTAGATTCAACCTTATTCTAGTGAATCAGTGACTAATGTAATCTTTATGACTTCAGATGCAGTACAAGGAGAAGAACAAGTGAGTATCAATGATTGTCAACTGATAGTAAAACATGAGCATGTGTGTTTCCACCAACTGACCAGAGCTTAGAGGACAAATATCAAAATGTGTGCTCAGATACAGATGTTTAAGCAGCTGTGAAAGAACATATCTGGAAGTTTTTGGCACTGAGGAAGTAATTGCCTTTGATTATGGAATTCCTCTAATAACTCAGAGCAAAAATACTCTAAGCGACAAAATGCATAAAGTAATCTTTACAAATTTTACAAGGTACAAGACTACAAAGAGATAAACAAGTGAATGTCAATGATTATCAGCCGTTCATAAAATTAATCAGCACGTGTTGTTTTAGAAAATCTAATGTGAATGTAGGAACCATGAAGGTCACTGACATGGTATAACTTGAAGATGAACTTCTACTCTTCATGTGTAACATGACACTTGGTTGACCACCCTTCCCACTCCAGTTCAATAAACCACAGCTGTCCTTTTTTGTTTCTTTCTTCTCTGACCACTTAGGGGAGAAAGCTAGTGTTCAATGCTTTTCAGAGAATGAATTAATCTCTGACCCTTCCACTCCAAGCACTCCTCCAGATGCAGCGAACAGTCTTATAAGCAATACAAGAGCATGCTGAAGAGTCTTGGTTGCTAAATACAGCAAAAGTATTCGGCCCCCTTGAACTTTTCCACATTTTGTCACATTACAGCCACAAACATGGATCAATTTTATTGGAATTCCACGTGAAAGACCAACACAAAGTGGTGACCACGTGAGAAGTGGAACGGAAATCATACATGATTCCAAACATTTTTTACAAATAACTACAAAGTGGGATGTGAGTAATTATTCAGCCCCCTTTGGTCTGAGTGCAGTCAGTTGCCCATAGACGTTGCCTGATGAGTGCAAATGAGTAAATAGAGTACACCTGTGTGTAATCTAAAGTCAGTACAAATACAGCTGCTCTGTGACGGCCTGTGTTCACACCGAACGTGATAGAGGTGGCCAGAGCGTCAGGTTTATGGTATTTTTTTATTTTTTCACTCTTCCCAGTCTGGTGCAGGTCTACAATACTTTTCCTGGTGTCCTTCGAAAGCTCTTTGGTCTTGGCCATGGCGGAGTTTGGAGTCTGACTGTTTGAGGCTGTGGACAGGTGTCTTTTATACAGATGATGAGTTCAAACAGGTGCCATTCATACAGGTAACGAGTGGGGGACAGAAAAGCGTCTTACAGAAGACGTTACAGGTCTGTGAGAGCCAGAGATTTTCCATGTTTGAGGTGACCAAATACTTATTTTCCACCCTGATTTACGAATAAATTCTTTACAAATCCTACCATGTGAATTCATGGATTTTTTTTTTTTTTTTTCACATTCTGTCTCTCACAGTTGAAGTGTACCTCTGGTGCAAATTACTGACCTCTGTCATCATTTTAAGTGGGGGAACTTGCACAATCAGTGGCTGACTAAATACTTTTTTTCCCCACTGTATGTGCACATCTTTACTTTTAATAAGACGTTTCAACATGCAGACGTGAATCTAACACAGTAACAGCTGCCTTTGTTTCAGATCCAGCTCATTCCAGTTCACTGACAAAGTTTTGGTGCTGCGATAACGACTCTGAGCCGATGAAGCTCTGATGACTCTGATAACATCTCCCTCCCAGTAATAACCTCCCAGCAGCAACTATGACAGACACGTCTCCTGACAGTGACACTCTTACAGATACACATTCAAGATTCAAGAGCTTTATTGTCAGTACAGCAGTATACACAGTATACAGCTTACCACATGGTGCATTTATAAGTATGCAAAAGATATCTCTCTCCAAGAGATGTAAAACTCAAAATTACAAATACATAACATACTAAACTTTGTGATGCGGCTGCTGCTGCTCCACATGTTAGTAAATCTGACCCTAAATCTTCCTGCTTCTCTTAGAGCACACAGGTAACGGCTGCCCTGAGCATGAAGGTGTGTCTGCAACATGATGAAGCTCGTCTAGAGCAATGATTACAATCTGCTCCGGGGCAGCTGGAGAGTCCTGTTTGCTGTTTGCCTCCTTTAGAAAATAGAATAAGAGCCAGAAACTTCTTCTCAACACAAAATAGTCTTTGAATGTGTTTTATCTTATTTTCTAGGGTCCATTAGAGTGACCGTGGATACAAAGTGATGTTAGTGGAGAATTAAAGGTTTTAGTAAAAAGTGTGAAGGTTGACAGTTTGATTACAGCTGTCAAACTGATTTCCTGTTCTTTGTATGTTTGTCACACTTATTAAATGTTTCAGATCAGGATGATGTAGCTTTGGATTTGTTCCCTTAATAACAAACATCTTCATTTACAAACTTCAGTTTGTGTTTTCTTTGTTTAATATTTTAATGTGTTTGATCTGAAACATTTAAGTGTGACAAACATACGAAAACCAGGAAACCAGGAAGGAAACAAACTCTGTTTCACTCTGTTTGTTTCCATCTTATGTTCTTATATGTTGTTTGACTGCAGGTTTCCTCAATCTTATAAACAGAACATTTGCATAATGACTGAAAGCAGCCCACTGAAGGAAGAATGGGCTGGGAGGTCAGAGATCAGTGGGCTTTGGTCAGTGGTTGTTGATCATGACCTGACAGATCTGTATCCTGTGTGTGCACCCACTGTGGGCCTTTCCTGTGCTTAGTGTCAGCCTGAGCTCCATGCAGGCCTCAAAGGCCAAGCAATTCAAAAGCTTCACCAAAACAAGGCACCACTCAAATAGCTGGACCCAGGCTCGCCGCCCTTATGGAGGAAAACATAGAAGATGATCTCTGTGAGTTATTTTTACTGTCATATTATAAAATGTGATGTTCTAGCATCATGTTCTTCTTCTTAAGCCTTTGAAAAGCTTCCTCTGTGTCCATTAAACTGATGACTTTAGTGCTGCTGTCTACTTGTTACATTTAGTACTGTTTAATTTTCAACCTAGGAAGATCTGTAAGAAGGACTCACAATATAACATAATACTGTAAGATTACTTACAGGTAAAATACTCAGATTGTACTTAGATAAAAGTATGTAATCACAGACTCGCCCAGCCTGACTGCCTTGAAGCTCAGGTGTCTTCACTGCCTCCTCTGATAAGAGCTGGAGACCTGAGTAGGTTCGTCACCCATCAGCAGCAGATCACCTCTCGATCGGGCACGTTTTCATCTGGGAGGCTTTTAGAGCTCACTGCCCTCGGCGTCGCTGCTGGAACAACCAAGTTTTGCTATTGAATCTTTGACCTGCTGATCTCACAGAGGCAGGAGACCCAGAACATCCATGCCAGCTTCAGTTTATGCTCTGTCCTGTCATCCAATCAGATTTGCATGTAATACACTGATATTCAGCCCCAGCCTGGTGTTCTCTCCATCTCTGACCTTTCACACAATTTAAACTAACAAACTTTCTCTTTAAAACTGTTTGTCAATCACAATTTACTCAATTTATTATTATTCTATCACATATTTATATCAGTCATAATGAACTCAGTATGATCTGAGCTGTAAACCTGTATTGATCATCACAAACCTTTATAGCGCTTCAGAGCAGCTCCTTCAGTGGCTGCAGCACCCACGATGTGGGACGGAGAGATTTCCTCCCCTCTGCTGTCAGACTCCACCACAAAGACTTTGCAGCTGATCAAACACACACATGTGCAATAGGACTAAGTGTAACACTCTTTTTCTGACAACGTTGTATTTGTACTCAGTTGTATATAGCATGTGTATTCTATTTTTATCCTATCATTCTATTCTATTCTATTCTATTGGGTACAGTTGTGTACAGTTTCTTATTCTATTCCAGTGTTCTCTCATGTTTGCTATGTAACTGCACTGTCCACTTCCTGCTGTAACAAAACAAATTTCCCACATGTGGGACTAATAAAGATGCTCTTATCGTTACTGTATAACCACAGGTTCACTTCACATTTGGTAGAATATAAAAGGACAAAGCTGGACAATTGTCATCACATTTCTCATTAGTTGCTGTTAGCACAAGCACACAAAGAAAGCAGAGCTTTAGCTTTAGCTCCCTACATCACTTTTAAGCCTGGATGTTGAGGCTTTCGCTTCCTCTCAGCTGTGATGACATCTCTGTCTGCTCCATCTCACCCAACATCATCCATCTGACCTGATGCTACCTGACAAACTAAAGATAAAATATTAAATTCATTTTGCATCACTTACATTTAAAATACATTTAAGGTGGATTTCTTAAAAGGGAAGGGACTGACCTGACTGTTGTGTCGAGACAGGTGTGAAGGGAGTTAAATCCAGTCTTATACTACGGACGTGTTTGGTTTTGGTCTGTAATACGTTGAGTTTATTATCTATAAGTTAACATAGCAAATCCTCCATCCAGAGGCTAAAGTGATATCAGAGCTAGACTACTTTAAGTGAAAACAGATGATCGTCTGAGCCTTAAATGAAATAAGGTTAAAAAGAAATGCTGCTATCGACAGTGTGAGGCAGTGAGCTCTGTTACACCATATTTTTTAATTTTCTTTATTATTATTATATTATAGTGTTATTACCTTCCTGTTACTTCATAATAGAATGACAGTTAATGGTAAAAGTCTTGAATAGTTTTGAATTTATTTTTCCATGATCACATTTCATTCAATCACTCGTGGACTTGTGTGAATGTTACATGTATTATTTTCACCCGTGGATTTACAGACACTGTGTGAACAGTTTTCATTTTATCCAAAGTTTTACTTGATGTCCAACTGATAAAATCACTGACAGACAACAGAAGCAGGAGCTCAGAGAGAAATTCAATTCAACTTTATTTATAAAGAGACAAATCACAACGTTTGGTTTTATTTTACAGAAACTTCAAACTAAACCAAATTCAGGACGTGTATTAAACCTGCAGCTGATCCCTGTCTGCTGTTCACTCCCTTTGATTTCTGTTACCAGCATCATCTCATGTTCCCCAGGTTCACTGACAACGCTGAAACCACCAGCGGGAGACTAAGAGTGCTGATTTAAAAAGATTCAGACATTTTATTTTGCTGCAGCTCAACATGAGGCTGGATCCTGATTCCTTCGTTGTTTTTGTTTTCTCTACATCAAGAAAACAGCAGCAACAAGAAGCACAGCAGGAACTGACAGGCTGACCTTCAGTCCAACAGATCCTCCTGTGTGACCTGCAGGTGAGAAACAGCTGTGAGGTGTCAGGTAGGTGATGATGAAGAACAGAACAGAATCCATTTGCTCTTCAAACTGCTGTCAGACATTATCTGCTGCACTCTGATCACATCACTCAGACCAGCTGCTTTCTACAAAGTCTCATCAGCAACATCTTTACAAACCAACATCAGATTGTATGTTTTGTGGTCTAAAGTTTTGTGCCTCTGGTTTCTCATTGGCTCACACTCTTGCAGAGCCGTAACACGCACATGAATGAGAGGTGGTGAGTGTAGTTCCTGTTAACAGGGTATTGCAGACCATCCCGCTAATTGCTGAATTTACTTTTGTCTGTCATATTTATGATGAAAAACAAATGTAATCAAATTAGATATTGATATTTTCATATGGGAATTGATCCTGCAACATGAAACGCTGGGATTGGAAGTTCAGCATCGCTCCGCACATCATACCTGTGAGATGACAGACAGCAGTGTGGAGGAGAGTGCGACACAAAAACACAGAAATATGACTGACAGCTGCAAACGAAGCAGCATCTGCTGCAGGTGAAAGATATTGGGACTAGCAGAGCAGAGTGGCTTCACTGTAAAACAAAATTAGCAGTGAGTGCAAAAATTTCTGTGTGTGGAGTTCAACACCGTCCACTCAGAAGCTGCATCACTGGATGGTAGATTTAAAAAGCTTGCATTCAGTGACAACAGAGCTGTTGATGAGGCACTTCAGAGAATAACTGCAGCAGCAAAGTGCACTCCCACCCAGCTCCACCATTACAGGGCCAAGTGAAGGAGGAGCCACAGACGTCTGCTGTGTGGAGCCTCTTTGATGAAAGAGCTACAGGAGATGCTGCAAAGAGAAATACTACAGCTGATGTTATGATGGAGATGAAATGTTATCTTGAGGAGCCCCTCATCCAACAAGGAGAAGGCCCACAGAGCTGGTGGGAGGCCAAGGCCACAGTCTTTCCCTACCTGTTGAAGGTGATGGAGGGGAGACTGTGCATTGTGGCAACATCTGTTCCTTTGGAGGGTCTTCTCAAAAACTGGGCAGATACTAAGGAGAAACCACATCAGCCCATCCAAGCTGAGGCAGCTGGTTTTTCTGAATGTCGACCTGCACTGAGGACAAACTGTTTGGCTGCTGAGTTTGGTTCTGTTCTGTGGATTTGTTTACAGTGGGGCTTTTTGTGTTGAATTAAACTTAAAGGTTTGAGTAAAATATTAAACAACAGTAAGAATGCCTGCTTTTGTAACAGAACAAAAACACAGAATTAGGCAATTATAAGGCTTTTCATAAAAACACTACATGCAAAAGGGTTTGTCAGCACACAAAGCATTCACATTTGCCAAGTAAAGCTAAAGTATGAGGCTACAGAGGATAATAACTTAAGAGACATTTGGGAGCCACGAGACGTGCAAGATAATCCAGAGCTTAGATCTAAATAAGGAAGTCTTAACTCAGTAATGGAGAATATCCTCACACATTAAGAAGCACCGAGGGAGGGAAGTCCTTCATTACTCTGTCAGTCAGGTAGGTGATCAGTGAAGAACAGCACAGAATCTATGTACCTGCATGTTCAGCTCAATTTGTGGATGCAATAAGAAGTAAAGTGAGAGTGATCAGCTTACCAGTGACTGTGATATTAACCAGGTTACTGATGGCACCATTACTGGACTCACACCAGTAAACTCCGGTGTCGTGAGGCACCAGCGTACTGATGGAACATGATTGATCACGTTGCTGTTGTCCCCGCCCATCTCCACACTCAGCCCTCTGCAGTTTGCTTGTGTTTCTCCTCACAGTCCAATCAGAAAAGCTTTGGTCCTCCTCACAGATTACAGTCACAACATCTCCCTCAGAGACATCAGAGCTGTGAGGAAGAGGAGAGGTTAGATCAGGGCAAGGCTGGACTGGGACAAAAAGTCGGGATGAAGATTGAAAATGTGACGTCATTCAGGGGTAAAACCGCAAAGGATTCTGGGAACTTGTGGCAAGAGGTACTAGCGCACGCAGGCTTTCAATTGAACTCAGTTACACAGCGATAAAAAGAAACACAAAAAATGGCAAGAAGCTGTTGTATTATTAACTGCAACAGCCGGTCGCATGACAGCCACGGGAAGCCGACGGGTAAAGAGATCGTTTTTTTTTTTTATCGGATTACGTCGTTGAAGTGAAAATTTTTAAGCCATGTTTCCGAAGTAAGAGCCGACGGATGGTCTGGATATACCAAATATAACGTCCCAGAACTCTCCAGCTCACAGGTTAGTCTGCTCCAAGCATTCCCACAAAGGTCAGAGTTTTGTTGTAGTTAATGCCTCATTTTTCTTAACATAATTGGTGATATAGGTTACAAGCAAGTCTGGCGCTGAACAGAAATTGTTGCGCTATGCTCCTTTGTCTATTGTGCATAAATAGTGAATTGTCCTGACACAATATTACGTTTCGCTTCTGTTATTATGGTACATTGACAGAAACATATACTTTTATTCACAGGGTAAAACAGGTGTTTTGTATCACTAATTGTCCAGTACGATTACAGCATACAATATTATTGTCACTGCTACATTTCTGTGATGAACCAGAAATTATTTCCACTACTAATTAATTACCGCTGAGCTCAAAGGTTATATTAATAAACGGTTAACGAATGTGTATCTATGACGACGATTTGTGAGACTGGTAAACTTATGATGGTCTTTCGTTCTACACGGTGCATTTCAAGGTCCTGCACCCATCCGTCGGTAAACTGTACCTGGGCTTGTTGCAGTGACCTGAAGTTACTAAACTTCATGAGTGTATGCACTCACTCCAAGAACCGTATGATTATAAATATGAGCGTGGTGAAAGTTGGGCAGCACGCTGACGTCTTTGGTCCCTCTGTGTGCTCGTAAGGGTCTGACCCTTTCACTCCTTTGATTTTTTCCTCGTATCTTTTCTTTGTCTTTTCGTCGAGACTTTTTTGTGCGGCAAAGAAAAAACAAGAAGGTATTGGAACCGGAGAATGAACGTTTTGCGGTGCTGCAAATGCTTGCATTTGATGCGGTACTTGGATTGTTTTGCCACGAGTTCCCGGCATGCAATGCGCGAAAATCACGTGATTGCTAAACAAGGGGGAGGGTGCATCCGGCCTCCTCGGCTGTAATTGGTCCAGCCCAGAGTCGATCATGACCAATTGGCCAATCCAACACCTTTCATTATATATACCCTTCCTTAAAAAAAAAAAATCCATCGGCCCATAAAAACAAAAAATCGCCAGCTATGGATCAGGGGTGTCAAACTCAAATACACAGTGGGCCAAAGTTCAAAACTGGAACAAAGTCGCAGGCTAACGTTAATATTTATTGAAATATATTTATTCCTCCAGATATAAGAATGAATCTTTTCTCAAACACGTTTTGCTGAAAAACTGAATATGGAACAAGTTCTGCTCCAATTATTTGGGTAAAGATAATAAACACTTTGATGGCCTATAAGTGAAAGTGAAAACGTGATAAACCAATAATATAATTAATAAATAATACATAATTATATTTTTTGATAAGTGAAGTTCACTGAACTGAAAGGAAATTTTGGTTTGATGATGGTTGACATGTTTTCCAAATAGAAGTTTTTCCTCTAGTGAGGAGATGCAGGTGCAGCAGAGCATTGCTGGAAGAAATGATCCCAAGGGTGGAATCTCCTGAGAAATCTTCAGAGACCCTGCGAGAAGTAGGGACCATAGCTGACAGCCCAGGCAGGGGTTGAGGTCAAAGGTCATGCTGTTTGGGGACCTACTGGTCATCATGAGAAGATTCTGGAACAACAGCAATGACCATAAAGCTGCACTGGATGGAGAGCTGTGCCACGGGGCTTTCCAGAGGTAATCACGAGGAGATTGTGGACAACATGTGAAATGAGATAAAAGCTCTTTATTAGTAACTTTTACAACTTCTGGCAGGTTAATGTCGGAACTTTGGAGTGAAACACACCTTAGTTAAAAGTCAAACAGCAACATTTTCTCCTCCCCTCACGTCACTCAAATGTGACAAACCAGGAAACAGAAAGTTCTTCGTCCTCAGTAAAGAGAGACGCACAGACGATCAGACTGAGCTCAGACCAAACTAGCAGCTTCCTCTGAGTGAATCCAGCTACAGGAGAGAAAAGTGGAAAACTCCAACACTGCTGCTTCAAGCTGCTGACGCTCCACACACTGAATGTGAGTTTGAGCAAAAACACGACTCAAAGGAAGTTTCAGTGAAGGTGGTAGAGGAGGGAGGGGAGCCAGGACTGACTGTACTTCCTGTCTGCTGTTTTCAGCTTCACTCACAGACTCAATGGCTTCCAGATCAGAGGAGGATCTCTGCTGTCCGGTCTGTCAGGAGGTCTTCAGAGGTCCTGTTATTCTGTCATGTAGCCACAGCTTCTGTAAAGACTGTCTGAAGAGATGGTGGAGAGAGAGACCAACACACGAGTGTCCAGTTTGTAAGAGAAGATCTTCAAAGAATGATCCACCTTTAAATCTGGCTTTAAAGAACCTGTGTGAGTCGTTCTTACAGGAGAGAGATCAGAGAGCTTCAGAGGCTCTCTGCAGTCGGCACTCTGAGAAACTCAAACTCTTCTGTCTGGACCATCAGCAGCCAGTGTGTCACATCTGCAGAGACTCAGAAAAACACACCAATCACAGAGTCAGACCCATCGATGAAGCTGCACAACAACACAAGAAGGAACTTCAGGAAACTCTGGAGCCCTTAAAGAAGAAGTTAAAGGTTTGTGAAGAAGTTCAAGTGAAGTTTGATCAAACAGCAGAACACATTAAGGTCCAGGCCCGACACACAGAGAGGCAGATTAAGGAGCAGTTTAAGAAGCTTCACCAGTTTCTAGCAGAGGAAGAGGAGGCCAGGCTGGCTGCACTGAGGGAGGAAGAGGAGCAGAAGAGTGGGATGATGAAGGAGAAGATGGAGGCTCTGAGCAGAGAGATAGCAGCTCTTTCAGACACAGTCAGAGCCACAGAGGAGGAGCTGAGAGCTGAAGACGTCTCATTCCTGCACAACTACAAGGCTGCAGTGGAAAGAGTCCAGCGCTGCCCCCTGCTGGATGATCCACAGCTGCCCTCAGGAGCTCTGATAGACCAGGCCAAACACCTGGGCAACCTGACCTTCAACATCTGGAACAACATGAAGGACATGGTCTCCTACACTCCTCTCATTCTGGACCCAAACACTGCAAATCCAGAACTCATCCTGTCTGAAGATCTGACCAGTGTGAGAGGAGGAGATGAACAGCAGCTTCCTGATAATCCAGAGAGGTTTGATTTTCACTGCTCTGTCCTGGGCTCTGAGGGCTTTAACTCAGGGACTCACAGCTGGGATGTCGATGTTGGAGACAGTACAGTGTGGGCACTGGGTGTGTTGGCAGAGTCTGTGCAGAGGAAGGGAGACATACTGTCTGGATTATGGACAATATTATTCTATGAAGGTAAATACTACACAGACTCACCATCAGCTCCTCACACTGATCTCTCAGTACAGAAGAAGTTCCAGAGGATCAGAGTGAATCTGGACTGGAACAGAGGAAAGCTGTCGTTCTCTGATCCTGATACTAACACACACATACACACCTTCACACACACTTTCACTCACAGGATGTTTCCAATCATTAACACTGATGATAAACTGAAGGTGTGTCCGTTGAAGGTGTCAGTGTCAGTGCAGCAGATGAGTTGAGGATGATGATGTTTCTAATGTTGTTTCCTGTCAGTGAGTTGAAGCTGTTAAACTGCAGCTGTCCTCCTGCTGCCTCGTTGTTCCAAAGCTCTTTGTTTCTCTTTTAGTTTCACTCTTTCTTTCTGTTTCTGCTGTCCACCTTTTCACATGGAAAATCATTTCACTGTTTCTCACTGAATGACTCCCCAAACTAGATTTGAAATTCTATCAAGTTTCTAATCATTACAAGTGATTCATGTTTCTATTTGATGTGTAAATGGAGATGATTTAGTTTGCTGGGATATGGACTGACATGTGTTGAATGGGAGGAGCAGTTTGTTGTTGTCTTCTTGTCTGTTTATGACAACAATAAATATGTTGTTGAAACAATGATTCATGTTTAACTCCATATATGAAATGTTTCTGATCTTTGAATTCTGTTTGATTAAAGACTTTCTTCATGACACAAATGAGATTTCAGTGTATTAATAGAACTAAATAAGCTCAGAGTTGAAAGGCTGGAGTATTATGTACGTGCTTCACTGTCAGGATCTTCAGGGGGATTCAAAGGGAAACATCAAACTGCTGTAATGAGATAAACTAGTTGGGCTGAACACACTTATCTGTAGTTTGTCTCCATCCAGGATCATCAGAATATAATGAACATGTGTGAAGAGCCACAAAATGCTGCTGCCCTCTCAGCATGATGAGCTCCAGCCTTTGTTAGCAGGACAACAGGAAACATGAGACAACTTTCAGAGACAGTAACCAACTGTGGCCACAAGATGGCAGCAGCTGATCTGAGATCCTTTATTGGACAGAAGGACTCTGCTCTGTGACGTCATCAGAGAGACGGCCTTCACTCTGATAGATCTGACGTCATGTCTGCACTGCGATGATGAAAGCTGATAAACACATTGTTATTGATCCATGAAATCACCTCTGTGCTCTCAAGTGTAGCTGTTTACAGAGCTGAAGAAGTCCTTCATCATCAAAACAGACAAACATGTATTTCCTGTATTAAGTGACGTCATCCTCACTCTGACCTCTTACATACATTCTGTTCAGTTTTCCTGCTGTAAGAAATAAACTGTGTGAAAATAGAAATGCAGGGAAACATCCATTAATCACAGCTGAGCCGTTTGTTTCTGACTCACATTCAATGAGGCTTCAGGTGTAAATACCTCAGAAGTGTTTGTGAGTTCAGTAGAAGCAGACCCAGTCGACCATCATGGCCTCCACAGCACTACACAATGCAACAGAAAGGCCTTCATCATCTGCTGAACCACCTCTGAACCACGACGCTCTCCCTGCATCTAAAAGCTGTTAGTCAGGATGAGATGCTGCTGTGATCGCTCACAATTTACCTGTGAGACCTTTGTAAATATTGTCTTTGTTTCTGGAGGAAACACCTTTAGTCTGTTTGTATTTGGAGTGCAGATCTGGGCGTCCATCACTTTAACCTGCACACGTTTAGTTATTGAGTGTAGTTGATGTTTGGCAGCATTTTATAAGTGACAGTTCATGAACGGTGAAGGAACAGAGGACGCCTGACCATCCTACCTGTGTCAGTAAGAAGACTTTCATCACAACTTCACAACTTAACACAACTGAAACCTGAATTCAGTGTTGCATAGTTTACTAACAGTGTGTGCTGACACTGAAGTTAGCAGTTTGTTTCCTAAGAGCTGCTGGGACAAACCACAGTGAGCGGCTACAGAGTTTAGTTAAGGTGGTTCTAACATGTGACCTGTTGAATTATTTACAGGGATTTATTTTTCATTTAAAGCATCATTTGTGAAGTTTTTATGAAGTTTAGTTCTTTTTTGTTCTTTGTGTAACGTTTAGATTTTCTTCTCTGGTGTTTTAACTCTTCAGGTTTCCTGTAACAGAGATGTAAACCACCGTTTTCTGATGGTGCTGCACCTTGACATAAACACTGCCACTTTATTAGGCACACCTTGCTGACTGCAGGTTATAACCCCTGCTGGAAACATCCCACAGATTTGGATCCTTATTGCCATGACAGCACCACACAGCTGCTCCAGATGCTGCAGGATGCTGGTCAGGGCTCTAACAGTGAAACTTTACTGAAAGTAAGAAACCTGAGAGGAAATAAACTTTGACTTTAGTAAGCTGAGCTCTGAAGCTGTGATGGAGCTCAGTCGGTGTGAAGGCGGCTGCTGTGTAACAAACGTTTGTCTGAGGTGCTGCGACTGATCGTGGTCATGTTTATTTAAAGAAGTCGGTGATGAAGCAGGCTGTGCAGTCCGAGCTCTTCATCAGTTAACAGTCCTCCAGAGCTGCTGCAGGGAGCTGACTGTCCTCCAGGTGGCGCTAAGCGAACAAAGTCCAAAGAAATAAACTTGGACTGTTTTTTGAAGCCTAAATAAAATGTGAATAAACTTTATAGATACATTTGAAACCAGCTACTCTGTGACTTTACACACTCACACAGTAACAGAGCTGATTCCTGATTGGAGCAGCACAGAGTTAGACTTCTTTTCTGGCTGTGGATTGGTTCTTCAGGATTTCCCCCTTTACAGGTTTAAAAACAATCTCTGTTTCTACATTTTTTGACCTCCTTCTTGTGTCTAAAGGTGAAGCAGCACCAGCCTCCTCTGATCCTCATGTTGTAGCTCTGTGTGTCCAGCAGGGGGCAGAACACCTCCAAACTGTGCCAGCAGCTCTCACTGTGAGCTCAGACGTTTGTGGACACTCAGTTTGTTTGAACATAGTAAATAATCAGAGCTTCTCACACTGTTTATGGGGACACCACCTGCCCGAGGGTGTACTGTGTCAGAGAGGTGGTGTATGGTGCTGGGTGTAGTCTCTCTGCTGGTTCACAGTTTTTACTGAGGAGCTGTGTTCATGTCAGGAAGGTTTCGTCTGATCACTGTGGTGCAGTTTGGTTTACTCTGTTTCTGAGTGTTTGTAGGATCAGTCTCTGCAGGTCACCTGATACCTGGCAGTGAAGTGTTTATGAATCAGCTCCGTCAGATTGAATCCAACAGAATAACATGTAAAACACTCCAGGGCTTTTACTCTGAAACTTTCTCCAGAGCTGTCTGGAGTTTTCTTACATTAAAATATTCTGGGATTACCAGACTGTCCACATCATGTGTCCTACCAAAACTTTCATCCACAAATATACCCTGACATTAAACCCAAATAGATCTGAGAGCGAGTCATTAGTATCAGTACTGTGTGTGTGTGTGTGTGTGTGTGTGTGTGTGTGTGTGTGTGTGTGTGTGTGTGTGTGTGTGTGTGTGTGTGAGAGAGAGATATTCAGGTAACTTACTGGGTTACTGCACATGCTCACACCTTTTCAGCACAACAGGTGCAGTTTGGTGTTTTACTGCCTCCTGCTGGAACAATGATGGCAGCTCTCAAGACTTTATTGGTTATTGTCATTTCGTGTTACACAGCCTGAAACGAAATACTGTTCCTCAGCAGCCTCTACAGTGCAATAACCAATATATTTTAAAAAGAATAAATACAGTTTAAAGGGAATAAGTTTAAAAAAGAGCAGCAAAAAAGGCATAAATAGCTTAAAATCTAAGTTCTAAAAAAACCTCCAGTTTTTATTAATATTTTATTATTTATCAAATTATTATAAACTAAAAATATTTTTTACGTGATAAACGACTTCAGTGCTTCGTCCATGACCTCCTGAAGGTAAAGGGCCCAAAGAGCCAATCAGCAGCTCTGAAACAGGAAACATGACTCATGGAGAAGTTCACAACAGTTTCAGCTGCCAATTGTACTCATCACCATGGAGACTGTCTCCATGGTGGAGGCAGAGTGACAGTGTTATAGATGCTGCATTTTGAAGCCTCAGTGTTTATGTTGTGCCCTTAAACAGGGGAAATAGTGAGGAGAGGTGAAAGAGCAGCACAGACACGCAGCTCTCACTCTCACTCGTCTGTATTGAGTGAAGGAGGAAGCGCGCGAACCCACCTACTGGAGCCCTGAGGCATTAACAATGGATCGACGCACAATCAACCCAGGCAAAACTTTCACTACTTATCTCCCTCTATATTCCCACTGCATATTCTATTCGAAAACAGTCAAAGCAACAAATAAAACATTAATAAGGGCATGACATGAAATGTAAGGAACAGAGATGTACAACTTCAAAACGAATCAAATTTATGATCCACCACATTTATATTTTTGTTCACAGCCATGTACACATCAAACTCTCATCTTTCTGTCCAAAAACAAAACAAAAAGATTCCCTGTAAATTTGACCTTTTCCTTCAACTGTCCATTATAGCGTGGTCTTCCTACTTATCTTGACACAATACTCAGTCGCGTTGCCTGCTGCAAACTTAAAAGAAGTCTGACGAATGAAGTGACTGTGAGTGTGTCTGACGTTACGGTGTGTGTGAAAAGGTATCCAGCTGGGGCAGACATGATTCTGCAGGTCACCTGCCCAGTGGACAAAAAGAAATAAAATAGTTGTGTGGATGATATATGAATGATAATACGAAGAGCGTTTTGTGTCTCTCAGCCTGAAACAACTGTAATGCCACTTTCTGTTTTGGAGAAAGGACAGTTAAAAAAAGATGTGTGTTGTTTTAAGCAGTGATGAGAATAATGAAGATGTGATGAGAGAGCAACACAAAAGTATAAGTACAGGGATGATGCTCTTTACAGGAAGGGTCAGAGCAGACTCTACCTGCTGAGGCGGCTGAGGTCATTTGGAGTCCAGGGAGCGCTTTTAAAGACCTTCTATGACTCTGTGGTGGCATCTGTCATTTTTTACAGTGTGGTATGTTGGAGCAGCAGTTTATCTCCCGCCCCATGCATGTAGATGTTGCTGAACTGCAGAGCTGCTTCAGTGACAGACTGCTGCATCCTCGATGCATGAAGGAGCGTTTCTGCAGGTCCTTCCTCCCTGCAGCTGTCAGACTGTACAATCTGAACTGCTCCCAACAAACACAGATGTTTACATCAGCGCTGTATCGTGCACTGTTTTATCAACCGATTCACACTACAACCAGGGTTGCCTCTTATCTGTATTTAATTTTATTTAATTTAACAACAGTATGGTACTCAGTTTTTGGTAACCATTGTCCTTCATGTAAATATGTAAGAATTGTGTATGTTTCTGTTCTGTGTCATGTGTACTGTTTGTTTGTATATGTGTTTTCTTGCTGCTGTTACACCCAAGTTTCCCCTTGTGGGACAATTAAATTGATATAACAACACTCGTGGTAAAGTTGTGGACTGGAAGAATACCTGACCAAGATTATCTTGCAATGTTTTGCAGCCGCCAGTCAAGCCGGTAGATAAATGTCTGTGATTGTCGCAGGTGGCTGTGTGGCTGGCAGGAGCTCTTTCCTATCAGTTTGTCCCCACCTTCACCTATGGTCACGAGCTTTGGGTAATAACCAAAAGAATCCGATTCTGGATATGAACTGCAACTCTCTTTACATTGGCCTTTCCTCCACCCTTCTCGTTAGATTGCAGACTGTCCAGAATGCGGCGGCACGCCTTTTGACAGGTAGCAGGAAGTTTTCTTCCATCACTCCTGTTCTTGCTGGCTTGCACTGGCTTCCAATTAAATACCGTATTCAATTTAAAATATTACTTTTCACCTACAAAACCATTAATAACTTTGCACCGAGCTACCTCAATGAGCTTCTCAGGTTACACACTCCTGTCAGAGCACTTAGCTCTGCTACCCAAATTCTTCTGGAGCAACCTCGTTCTCGGCTGAAGTCTCGCAGTGACCGCGCGTTTGCTGTAGCTGCCCCGGTCTTATGGAACAACCTTCCTGTCGCTATCCGGGCGTCTGACTCTATGCCACTGTTTAAATCACGGCTTAAGACTTATTTCTTTAATCTTGCCTTTCCACCCAGTTAACACTTGTGTGCGCTGGTACATTTTTTATGCTTGTGAACTACTTTTATATCTTATGATGGTTTTTATAATTGATACGTGCCAGGTCCTTTCTCTTTTCCCTCCCATCTCCCTTTTCCTATTTTATTTTTGTCAAGCACCTTGGTATACCCTTGTTTTTTTTAGTGTGCTTTATAAATAAAGTTTATTTATTTATTTATTATTTGTTGCTGTTTAAGTTTGTCAATTTCAGACCTCTGTCTCTGAAGTTCAACGTTCTGCATTTCCAGGTCTTTCAGTTTTGCGACATGGTCTGACAGAAAAGAACATAAATAAGTCAATATGAATTTTATTTATCTGCATCATTTGAATCTTTTCATTTTTAGTAGGTTAGATTATTGAATAAATAATGAATAAATAATAAAAATAAAAAAATTAATGAGAAACGTTAGTGATAGATTCATGAAGTGACATTGATATCTCTGTAACAGGGGCTCATATGAAGGTTTCCTCATGCTGTCATTTTTCTCACTACCTGACATCATACTCTACCTTTATTCTCTTGTTTTAAGGTCCTGATTTCCACTTTCTGTTCAGCCACTGAGGCAGTCAGCTCTCTGAGCACAGCATGGACTTCCTGTGGACAGGGTTGTTGGTTTGAAATCTGCTGGTCAAGAATTTCATTATCTGCCTCTGTCTGATTTGTGGAAACAGAGCAGACCAGAAGCAACAGCGGGAACTTCAGCGTGATCTCCATTCTGTCAGTGAAAACTCAACAGTATCTGTGTGTCATCTGCAAACCTGACTGACTTTTATATTACACAGTACAGAGGGGAGGTCACTGTAGCATTAGATTCAACCTTATTCTAGTGAATCAGTGACTAATGTAATCTTTATGACTTCAGATGCAGTACAAGGAGAAGAACAAGTGAGTATCAATGATTGTCAACTGATAGTAAAACATGAGCATGTGTGTTTCCACCAACTGACCAGAGCTTAGAGGACAAATATCAAAATGTGTGCTCAGATACAGATGTTTAAGCAGCTGTGAAAGAACATATCTGGAAGTTTTTGGCACTGAGGAAGTAATTGCCTTTGATTATGGAATTCCTCTAATAACTCAGAGCAAAAATACTCTAAGCGACAAAATGCATAAAGTAATCTTTACAACTTTTACAAGGTACAAGACTACAAAGAGATAAACAAGTGAATGTCAATGATTATCAGCCGTTCATAAAATTAATCAGCACGTGTTGTTTTAGAAAATCCAATGTGAATGTGGGAACCATGAAGGTCACTGACATGGTATAACTTGAAGATGAACTTCTACTCTTCATGTGTAACATGACACTTGGTTGACCACCCTTCCCTCTCCAGTTCAATAAACCACAGCTGTCCTTTTTTGTTTCTTTCTTCTCTGACCACTTAGGTGAGAAAGCTAGTGTTCAATGCTTTTCAGAGAATGAATTAATCTCTGACCCTTCCACTCCAAGCACTCCTCCAGATGCAGTGAACAGTCTTATAAGCAATACAAGAGCATGCTGAAGAGTCTTGGTTGCTAAATACAGCAAAAGTATTCGGGCCCCTTGAACTTTTCCACATTTTGTCACATTACAGCCACAAACATGGATCAATTTTATTGGAATTCCACGTGAAAGACCAACACAAAGTGGTGACCACGTGAGAAGTGGAACGGAAATCATACATGATTCCAAACTTTTTTTACAAATAACTGCAAAGTGGGGTGTGCGTAATTATTCAGCCCCCTTTGGTCTGAGTGCAGTCAGTTGCCCATAGACGTTGCCTGATGAGTGCTAATGACTAAATAGAGTGCACCTGTGTATAATCTAATGTCAGTACAAATACAGCTGCTCTGTGACGGCCTCAGAGGTTGTCTAAGAGAATATTGGGGGCAACAACACCATGAAGTCCAAAGAACACACCAGACAGGTCAGGGATAAAGTTATTGAGAAATTTAAAGCAGGCGTAAGCTACAAAAAGATTTCCCAAGCCTTGAACATCCCACGGAGCACTGTTCAAGCCATCATTCAGAAATGGAAGGAGTACGGCACAACTGTAAACCTACCAAGACAAGGCCGTCCACCTAAACTCACAGGCCGAACAAGGAGAGCGCTGATCAGAAATGCAGCCAAGAGGCCCATGGTGACTCTGGACGAGCTGCAGAGATCTACAGCTCAGGTGGGGGAATCTGTCCATAGGACAACTATTAGTCGTGCACTGCACAAAGTTGGCCTTTATGGAAGAGTGGCAAGAAGAAAGCCGTTGTTAACAGCAAACCATAAGAAGTCCCGTTTGCAGTTTGCTACAAGCCATGTGGGGGACACAGCAAACATGTGGGGGACACAGCAAACATGTAGGGGACACAGCAAACATGTAGGGGACACAGCAAACATGTGGGGGACACAGCAAACATGTGGAAGAAGGTGCTCTGGTCAGATGAGACCAAAATGTAACTTTTTGGCCAAAATGCAAAACGCTATGTGTGGCGGAAAACTAACACTGCACCTCACTCTGAACACACCATCCCCACTGTCAGATATGGTGGTGGCAGCATCATGCTCTGGGGGTGCTTCTCTTCAGCAGGGACAGGAAGCTGGTCAGAGTTGATGGGAAGATGGATGGAGCCAAATACAGGGCAATCTTGGAAGAAAACCTCTTGGAGTCTGCAAAAGACTTGAGACTGGGGCGGAGGTTCACCTTCCAGCAGGACAACGACCCTAAACATAAAGCCAGGGCAACAATGGAATAGTTTAAAACAAAACATATCCATGTGTTAGAATGGCCCAGTCAAAGTCCAGATCTAAATCCAATCGAGAATCTGTGGCAAGATCTGAAAACTGCTGATCACAAACGCTGCCCATCTAATCTGACTGAGCTGGAGCTGTTTTGCAAAGAAGAATGGGCAAAGATTTCAGTCTCTAGATGTGCAAAGCTGGTAGAGACAGACCCTAAAAGACTGGTAGCTGTAATTGCAGCAAAAGGTGGTTCTACAAAGTATTGACTCAGGGGGCTGAATAATTACACACACCCCACTTTTCAGTTATTTATTTGTAAAAAATGTTTGGAATCATGTATGATTTTCGTTCCACTTCTCACGTGTGCACCACTTTGTGTTGGTCTTTCACGTGGAATTCCAATAAAATTCTGTCTGGACAATGTCATATCATGAGTAATAATTAAAAATAATCCATATACATAAAACAAACACATGCACACACACACAGTGACATTTTAGACCTTCAGAATACTGTATATACTTTGGGCATCTTGGTGCTGATCCAGAATCCTTACATTATTATTTATTACTAGAGCTACAATAATAAAGCAATGAGGAGGGGGAAGTAATAAATATGAAATAATGTATTTATGATGATTCCATTTGTTTCACTATCCACTCTGTGCAGGGCAAAGCTTATTACATGTTTAAACTGTAGAGATACAATAATTTTACTGCTGTAAAATCCAAATTTTGTCTTATTTAAAATATAAATCTAATATAATCTGCTTCTTAATGTATGTTCTTTAAAATACAGTGTGGCGTGGGTGTGGTCTCTGGCCAGCTGCAGAGGAGGGGTGACGCAGTGAGCTCCCGGGGCGGTGCAGGGGCGGGGTGAACAGGTGTGCTGGGATCTGACAGTGATTGTGTCTCTTTATATGTTGGCAGTGACAGTCGGAGGAGGAGGGCGGACATGACAGCAGAGAGAGAGCGGGAGTGTCTGTGTCCCTGTACAAACGCACAGTATTAAATAAAAGTTCGGCTGTCGTCAAATTCGCTCCAGCTTATATTTCTTGGGTCCAACGTTACATACAGCTTGTGTTTTTTAATATATCATAATTATAATAATGCATAATTATGTGGACATGCATATTAGATCGTTTTTTAGTGGAATATAATCCCTCCAGAAAGGCAGGAAAAGCTCTGTAACTTGCTTTAAAACTAAATATGTTCCCTAAAACGGTGACAGAGCTACAGACCCATGACAGCCTTACACAGGTAGCCAGCAGCTATGACCAGCACTACTTGTGCAGTTAATAAAAGGACAGGTAATGTTTGTCGCCCTGTTGCACACACAGCACGCTCATTTGTTTCAGTTCGTCAGTTGCAACAAGACAACTTACCAACGTGTACGTAATAAGCTGATACTCCTGGGTGCTACACACTACAGTGTACGCTGTACACCTACTTACTGGTTGTGTCGCATCAGTCTGTGTCTCTGAGTTAACTTGTGTTTCTCCTACAGCTCCGGACCGCTAAAAATGCGCGTGCTCTTTGTGAGCTCGTTCCCAGCTCGTAACCAGCGCGTTCTGCCGTCAAGGGCGATCATTGGTTAAATGTGATCATGTGACTGATGCAAGCCAGATCCTTTTATTTAGCAAAACTGTGATTAATAGTTAAATATTATTGTTGAGGGGCACAGACAAGACTCCGCAAAAAATTTTAAAAGTTGCCTCAACAAAAGGGCACTCTGGGCACCCATCAGGAAAGGGGCGGGTGCTCAAGCCCCTCCAGCCCCCCCCCCCCCCCCCCCCCTGCACGTGCCTGCTGTTACACCATCGTAGGTTATACAGGCACTGATCCAATAGGTGTTTTGGCAGCCATCTGCTGTGACTGGTTGGGGGTGACGGAAAAGAGACGAGGGCAGATGGCGACAGGATAAAAGACACACATCAGGAAGAGACAAAGTTTATTACTCCTACTGATTAAATATCACAAACAACAGCCAATACAAACTAAACAACAAGCTAACAGGGGTGCTGCAGTCTTGGAATAAAACTGCAGAGATGATCAGTCTATGAAACCAAAGGTGCGTTTTATATTGGGAGAAGTACCAAAAAATGTAAATAATGGGATATAAACTTGGCACTAGGACAAGCAAATGATTTTAAACTGGGCAGGAAAAATAAGATGCTTTTGAGTGGAGTCTCATGGGTCCCCCAAATATTTGTATCTTTACAAAAAATAATAATAACCAAAGCGCAAAAAAAGAGTAATATTTGGCATAATTAAAACTTGCCTACTAAGAATGACATAAAAATTACATAAAGTAGCACAAACACTTTAATATGCCACGGGTAAATTGAGCTGTGGCATTTTTCCTTTTTAAATCCGCCTTTTTTCTGAGCTAATTGAAAGCTGTTTAGAGATCCGTGGTTCTTTCACAGAAAATGATGCATTACTGTAAACTGAACACAATATAAAGTATTTAAAATGAGTTAAGCTTTACACATGTGCCGCAGTGACATTACTGCAGGTGTGATTCACTGACAATCACTTCCTCACTGAATGTTTCAGTGGTGCAGTTGCTCGGGCCTCTGAATCTCTGTTTTTTTGTATTTACCTGCTGCTGATGCTCCTCATGCTTACCTCTGGTCTTACCTTTGCTTCTTCCCCTCTGCTTGGATCTTCACCCATGTGCCTGTTGGACTGTCCTCTCCTCTGTAAACTCAGAGACCTCCTTGCCCTCCCCATTACACATTCTGGCTAAACTTGATAAAAAAAATACTGTAAACCAATGTGTCCTGCATTTGAGTCCAATTATCATGAACATAATTTCTCTCTTTTTAGTTAATAGATCAGATTGTGTGCTTTATAACATGTTTCCTTTATTTGCCTTTTCTTTCTGTGGTCATGTTAAAAAGCAGAGTGTAGTATATTGTTAGAGAATTGAGCCTGTCCACAGTAAAATAGTCACTTCTTTAAACTTAGTCCAAAATGGTGAGAAGAACCTTAACCTCACCTCAGAGTCTGACCTTAAACAACATTCAGTGTTCTGTTCTTCTTTCTGCTTTGTCCTCTCTTGTTTTCATCCATGTTTCTAGAGTTACATTTATTTATACTTTGTGTCGGCTCAGTGATTTATTTTTCTGTCTGCAGGTAGAAAAATCATTGACGTTTGCAGATGACACAGATGCTGTTATGTTTTCAGTGACTGAATGGAGATCATTGCAGTTTTCTTTGTTCTTTTTCCACAGATCAGACCACGAGCAGACTGCACTCCAACAACCCCGTCCACACTACATTTGACTGGTACTCACACTGCCCTTGAACATAAACTAAACAACATGTTGATTCCACCATGTTAGAAGATTTATAGAACTATCATATCATCCCCTTTATGCCTCCGTACTTAAGTAAGTACTTAAGTAAGTAAGTACTCATTCACCCCTCTTTCTGTCATGGTATAAAAAGCTCAGGTTTGCACAGACACACATACTACGTCTGAAAAGAAGATCCAAGGTAAAGTGTTGGGTCGGGTAGTGAGACTATGCTTAATGGTTATTTGTGACATGACAGTATTGCTGTAATTTCCAGAGAAATTGATGGCGGAAGGAAGAAGATCTTGCACAGTTCATTTTGCACTTGCATTAGAGCATGAAGCAAAGGTGGAGAGTCAGAAGACTGAAACTGACCAGTTGAAACAACAGCAGTTTTTTTTAATCATACGCACTGGACTCTAAACTAAAAAGTGATTATTAAATGTGAAAAAATGTAAAATTGCTGTACTGCATGGTAATTGGTTTGTTTCAGTGTCATGGAGCTGCAGATGTTTTAGAACATAAATCCTGAAAAATGCAACCAAAACCACCCCAAAAAAATTATATATATATATATATATATATATATATATATAATTTTTTAGGGGTGCAACGATACACAAAATTCACGGTTCGGTTCGATACTTTGGTGTCACGGTTCGATATTTTTTCGATACAAAAAAATGTTCATGCATTTTTAATTTGTCATTTATTAAAATTATAAATATATATTTTAACTCAAAAGTACAGTTTTTAAATTTAACCCTAACCCTTGTGCGTGTTTTTTATTTTGACAGCGAATGCGCACCTGCGGACCACTTATGTGCAGCCCTGGTTATTTAGCTCGTCATATTGCAGCCACAGAAATTCTTTTGTCCATGAAACCATAAAGCTGCACTTTCTTTTTGCCTTATAGTCTGATTTGTCATAACTTCTCCGTTTTGTGGTAAGCTTTTCTTTGGCTGTCACTTCTTCACCCTGACCTGTCTTATTTGGCTCAGCAGAACTGAAATATAAATCCTGCTGCTTTTACACACGCACTCACATAAGCTCAGCGATTCTCTGCGCGATCAACCTCTCACATGTTTAAGCTTGCTGCAGGAGATTTCACTTGTCATGTTTGCATAGTAAGCTAACGATTAATAAGACGATGTCAGAGGAATTGGTGCACAAATTATCATCACTCACAGATCAGTGCTGTCGCTCTCTATACACAGTTCGCACGATTGCAAAGTGAAAGCAAAAAAACAAGCGCAAATTCAAACGCGACTTCAATATGTCACATATTGACAGTGGCTCACCGATGCCAATGACATAATTACCCAGCTACATTTCTGAAAGAATGCAAAAGCATTGACATATATTTTTCCTACAATAGCCCGACGGGCAGGGAAGAGATAGATTTTGGTAGCCCGACTGAAAAAATCGCTAGCTCCGGGACGTCGGGCTAGCGATATTGCAAGCCCTGTATCTGATTGAGGAATCACTCATCTTTGGAAAAGAGAGTTTATTACAGAGAAATGGCTCTTTCCAAAATAAAAGCTATACTATCCGCTTCTTCTGGGCTATATTCTCAGCAGCATAAGGAGAATCATGTGCTAACAGCTGTCTAAATGACTCGGCTAAAGTTAGTAGCATGCTTGCTTTTTTTTTGTCTGCTTCCACTTGTCTTTGCACTAGGATGATGTCGGCGTAAATGTGCAGTCATATTCGTTGTGTTCCCACTAGTGCTTTCAGGTTAATCTCGTTGAAATGACCTTAACGCCACAACACGGCAAATCTCCGTTAACGAGCTACCGCCGATCGCCCCGTGCATGGGGCTAGACGGCCAACACGTTAACGAGCTAACTGCGCTAACACACTAGTTCACACCCATGTAATTGAGCATTGCATGGCACATCCAACATACTGTTTTACTTTAGTCCATGACTCGCTTACCTTCAGGGTCATACGTCACATGAAAACCAAAATAATTCCAAACGCCAGATCTGAATGAGGTTCAATTTGCCTGTTGCAAGTAGAGCTTAACTTCTGTCTCGCTAGCTTGCCCTGCGCTCTTCCTTCTGACGATGCTGTCTGTGTTGAGCGCTCAGTGGATCTGCGCTCGACAGTGCAGCCTAGGCGGAGTAGTCGAACACAGATTCACTGAGCGCTCAACACAGACAGCATCGTCAGAAGGAAAATTGATAAAATAAATTACAAATGTTGTATTGTTCGATACATATGCGTACCGAACCGAAAGCACTGTATCGAACGGTTCAATATCGATACGAATATCGTTGCACCCCTAATATATATATATATATATATATATATATATATATATATATATATATATTAGGGGTGCAACGATACACAAAATTCACGGTTCGGTTTGATACTTTGGTGTCACGGTTCGATATTTTTTCGATACAAAAAAATGTTCATGCCTTTTTAATTTGTCATTTATTAAAATTATAAATATATATTTTAACTCAAACGTGCAGTTTTTAGATTTAATGTTGCTGAAACAACAAAGGGATAAAATAAATCTATCTGATCAAGAAATCATCTTTGGAAAAGAGAGTTTATTACAGAGAAATGGCTCTTTCCAAAATAAAAGCTATACTATACGCTTCTTCTGGGCTATATTCTCAGCAGCATATTAAACATATCAGGTCCCCATAAGGAGAATCATGTGCTAACGGCTGTCTAAATGACTCGGGTAAAGTTTGTAGCATGCGTGCTTGTTGTTTTTGTCTGCTTCCACTTGTCTTTGCACTAGGATGATGTCGGCGTCAATGTGCAGTCATATTCGTTGTGTTCTCACTAGTGCTGTCAGCGTTAATCTCGTTGAAATGACGTTAACGCCACAACACGGCAAATCTCCGTTAACGAGCTACAGCGGATCGCCCCGTGCGTGGGGCTGGACGGCGTCAACACGTTAACAAGCAAACTGCGCTTCACCTCTTCAGTTCTGAAAGCTGATGGAGAGTCTCGGGTGTTTAACTCCCAGTGAGGTTGTGATGCTGGCGGAGGTCCTGAGAGTGGATGACCCACCCTGCTGTCAACTGAGTTACTGAGGTCACATGGGTCAATGTGTGAGGGGGGGGGGGGGGGGGGGGGGGGGGGTGAATGGCCCGGAAGTGATCCCAGGACTATGTTATGGGTAGCCAACACTTTTTCCATGTTTGAACTTAATGTGACCACTAGAGGGAGGTATGTGCCTCTTAGTGCCATAAGCCAGCTGTGCAGCAGGCAGGTTGTTTGGCTTCATTTTTGCACAATGGGAGGAGGCGCTGTCGCGTCGTCCATGTTTTCTACAGTCATTGATTTGGACACAGCCAATGTGTTTAGTTTTACTCTTCCCCATGTGATGTCATTATGTCCATTTGTGTCAGCTTTTTTCCCAGGTGCCTCCACTTCCCCATCACCTCATATGTGTATGTAAGTCTTCTGTCTCCCTTTGTTCATTGTTGCTTCGTCTGTGTTCCCACCCCCATGTCCTCATAGTCACAGAGTCATAGTGTGTGTCATAGTGCCCTCATATTATCACAGTATGTCATAGTTGTTCATAGGTTTCTTAGTTCTCCTGTCACCAGCCAAATAAAGGCTCGCTTTTGGTTTCAAGTTCCATCTCTCTGCCTATGTCTGTTCGTGGGTCGTCTACATACACTCCACAACCGAGACAGGAGAGGAACCTGATAACAGCTGAACGTTCTTTTGTTCACACGGAAAATAGGTGTGAAAGGCAAAATTATAAATTGTTTCTAAAAATAATTAAATAAAGCTGTTTTATTAAATGAATATATACATAATGCAAATGTGCTCATAAATGAGTTGACTCTGTGTTTTCAGAGTTAACAGATTCATTCAGCGATATTGTCTGGATCTGAAATATTGCAGGTACACGCAGAGTGCAGAGGATTTTTACACATACACTGATAATTGTTTTCTATAAGTCTCTGGGTCAGGAAGTCCAAACATGACGTCCTGAACTGGGCCTTAGAATAAGCTGAAGGATAACATTAGATAATCAAGGCAGGATGTGTTTTTGTGTCCATGTGTTTCTGATTCCAGGAGGAGCAGATACCAGGGGAGGTCGGATGTGGACGGGGAGGATTCGCAGCAGACTGCCACGTTGGATTTGGGAGAAGATAATAATATTTTGTCATTGTCAAAGTATAAAAGCTGTACAGCCCATTTCAGGGTTAGGGTTGGGGTCAAAGTGAAACTAGAAATATTTAGAATCACAATGAGTTCAAAGCGTGAGGAGGTCTGATGTTCCAACAGTGTTCAGGATGAGAATTATTACCTGCAATGCTCCAGTTTGACCTCATGGTGGCAGTGCCGTCTCACTGTTATAATGGCTACACTCAGACTACAGGAGAGAACAAGAGGCTGTACTAAAACTCTGATGTTTTATCGTGTGTTTATGACATCATGCTGACGTCAGCCTGATAATACCTGTTGATTCAACTAAACAGCCAAGGTTTCCAAGGTTCTTAAATGAACCACAAACTACAGGGTAAGAGTGAGCTGCTGAAAGTCAGATCTGTTCTTCAAAGCAGACTTTCAGCTTTATTACAAACTAAGAGTCGGATCAGCACAAATACTGACACAGAGATGGCTGCTGGCACTGCGCTGCTCTGCTGCACTTTGCTGTTTGTCCTTGTCTTCGTCTCTGCAGGTGAGATTGAACTAAACTGAGGTTCTCTCTGAGATAACAAGAAGTACAGGAGGATTATTTTCATCTGGATTCAGTTTGTCTGTGTGTGAAGGAGACACCAGGCTGGGTGGACACTTAACATCTGTAATCCAGCTGTGACAGAGACAAAGAAGTGTAATGTGTGTGTCAGTGTCAGTGTCAGGAGTCAGTATGCAGCTACAAAGCTTCTTGTTCAGTGTATACAAACAGCTGTAGCTCCATAAAGGCAGCATGCAGAGACTCACAGTGTCTTATAATGAGAGGCTGCTTTCTCTCACACATTATGTTCACTTATTATCAGCACATGTTGTTGTTCTGTGGAAGCTAACATCTTGTAGTTTCTGACACTTTGCATGTTTAGCATGAGGCTAAAATTCCCCCTCAGTGGGTCACTGGTGACCTGCTGGATGTTCAGAGGTTCATTAAATCCAACATGACTAAAAACTCAAATGTCAAAGTGTTGTTTCCTCTTTCAGAGCAGAAAACCATCACAGCTGAGTCTGGACAGGACGTCACTCTGACATGTCGAGCTCCAAACAACAACATTAGAGTAATAAAGTGGGAGAGATTTGACCTGGGAGATGATTATGTGCTTTTGTACCAGGATGGTCTCCCTGATTCAACACACCAGCATCCATCTTTTAAGAACCGGGTGGATCTGCAGGACAGACAGATGAAGGATGGAGACGTGTCTTTGATTCTGAAGGATGTGACAGTTCATGACGCTGGAGCATACGAGTGTCGTTTCTTCATGGAAGAAACTCGCTCATGGAAGTCCATCAGCAGCCTCAACCTGATTGTTACAGGTGAGTGAGTAGAGTTGAGTGTGTGTGTGATCAGAGGTGAAGCTGCTTCCTGGTTGTTGATGTGTGTTTGTTGTATGGATGAGCTGGTGGATGTCAGAGGTAGACAGATGTTTCTCCAGCTGTTGTCTTTGTGGCTGGTAGTCTAGAGTTGTAGAGCAGCATTGTTTGGTTAGAGCAGAAACAAAGACATTTATGAATCCGTCTCTTCTTCTCTTGCTCTCTAACTCGTCTGTAAACATGTGTGGGGAAACTCAATGTTAAAGCCTACAGCTGGAGGGGGAGGGGAGGGGTGAAGCTGGTGGTGAGTCTGTGAAAGTGAATCACAGTCAACTACAGCCCCTTAAATTGCCTTATTACACAATGCTGAGAAAGCATTCGAACGGGTGGAGTGGGATTATCTGTTTTATACTCTAAATAAATTTGGATTTGGCCCTAATTTCATTTCATGGATTCAGTTACTTGACTCCTCACCTATGGCACGTGTTAGAACAAATTTGTTATTCTCTTCTTATTTCCCACTTCTCCGTGGTACGAGACAAGGATGTCCCTTATCCCCTCTCCTTTTGCGTTATCAATTGAACCATTGGCGATTAAAGCCAAGCTGACAGCTGACAGTTGCATTAAGGGCATCTTCAGAGCTGACCAGGAGCACAAAATATCCGTATATGCTGACGATCTCCTGCTGTATATGTCAGAGCCTTTATAACACTGAATAAGCATATCCCTGCATTTATTTGGAATGCAAAAGTCCATGAATTCGTAAAGATTTCATGCAGAGGACTAGGCCAATGGGTGGATTAGCCTTGCCAATTTTTCAGTCTTATTATTGGGCAGCAAATATTCAAAATATGCTGGATCAGTAATTTTACCACAGAGACTCCAGCTTGGCTCCAAATTGACTCATCCAATTGTGGCAAAATGTGCCTATCAGCTTTGTTGAGTTCAGCTCTCCCATTAGAACTGTACACCTATATATGTAACCCTTTGTTGTATGACTCGCTCAGAATCTGGGTGCAATGTAAGGTTTGGGTTACACTATCAGCTCAAATCATATGTTCCCACCCTCAATGATGGATTCTGCCTTTAAAATATGGGAAGGTAATGGACTTAGAAATATCAAAGACCTTTTTGCAGATGGAATTTTTCTCATTCACGCAGCTCCTGAAGCAGTTTAATGTTCCTCGCAAACATTTTTTCCGCTATTTACAAGTTCACCACTTTGTAAAGAGTCGATTTCCTTCATTTCCAGAAGTACCTGAGGAAACTTCTTTGGATAAAATTATTAATATAAACACTCATAAGAGAGGGGCGATTAAAGAAATGTATGCTATATTATTAGATCTTCAATCTCCTTCTCTCTCCATCCTTAAAG
Organism: Mchenga conophoros; assembly: GCF_057382185.1. NCBI lineage: Eukaryota > Metazoa > Chordata > Actinopteri > Cichliformes > Cichlidae > Mchenga > Mchenga conophoros. The sequence continues at coordinate 37,664,034 of NC_140528.1, forward strand.
CTCAGTGGGAGAAAGACCTTGGGATGACTTTAACAGATGAGCTCTATGTTTTCTCCATAGGGTACACTCTTCTTCTATATGTGCCAGACATGGGCTGACCCCCTGTGTAACAGATGTAAAGCAGAAACAGGTTCACTCCTTCATAGTTTTTGGCCCCAATCTTCATAACTATTGGGTGTCTACCCATACGGAAAAGATGCATATAAATCTTATAAAGTTTGTATCTGTCTTGTGTGAAGCTTGTATGAAAAGCATACAAGAGTGAAAACAGATTAAGATCCCTTGAAAATCATATAAATGAAACTTGTATGTTTTGGATATTTACTAAAACAATATAAGAAAGTAATGAGAAAGTGGCCACTTTCATGAGTAAATCATATAAGCCTTATATGATTGACTGTATGAAGTAGGCCACATCTTATGCAAGTCTTATAAGTTTTTTCTATTTCTTTTCCATATGGGTATATTTAACACCTTTTCAGAGATATATAACGTTAATTATGATCCCTCTGCTCTAATCTTTGGGGTGATACCTCAAAACATCACTTTGCCAAAATACTATTCAAATTCTTTGCTTCACTCATTGCAAGGCGCCTTATACTTTTAAGATGGAAGCAGGAAGCTCCTCCCACACATGAACAGAGGCTTGCAGAGCTCATGAAGTTTTTGCATTTAGAAAAGATGAGATATACACTGGTAGGTTCAACCACCAAATTTCTTGAGGCATGGCAGCCTTTTCTAATGTACATGGAAACATTTAAGATGACCACATTGTCATGACCAGATACCATCCATCCATTTTATTTTTGTTGTTGTTGTTTGTTTGTTTTTTGTTTTGTAGGGGTTTCTTTAGTTTGTTTGTTTGTTTTCTTTCTGTTATCTTTTGGGGTATTGTAAAAACTGAACAGCAAACTACTGTATGTTCAAAGTTTTGCCATTAACATGCTGCTGTAACTGAAAATAAAATGAAAAAAATAAATAAAACTCAAATGTCAAAGGAAATAAACAAAATATTTAAAGTCAACCATTCTGATCATAATTGCACTTTGACCTTTAACCTCTCTGCTCTGTGTTGTTTCATCTTTCAGATCAGAAAACCATCACAGCTAAGTCTGGACAGGATGTAATTCTGCCATGTCGAGCTCCAAACAACAACATCTTCGCTCTAGAGTGGGAGAGAGCTGACCTGAAGTCAGGAAATGTTCTTTTCCGAGTTGGTTGTGATATTATTCTAGATGACCAGCGTCCATCTTTTAAGAACCGGGTGGATCTGCAGGACAAAGAGATGAAGGATGGAGACGTGTCTTTGATTCTGAAGGATGTGACGATTTATGATGCTGGAACATACGAGTGTCGTTTCCTCATGGTAGAAGCACGCTCATTCAAACACAGCTTCATCAAACTGGTTGTTGATCCTCCAGGTGAGTGAGTAGAGTTGAGTGTGTGTGTGATCAGAGGTGAAGCTGCTTCCTGGTTGTTGATGTGTGTTTGTTGTATGGATGAGCTGGTGGATGTCAGAGGTAGACAGATGTTTCTCCAGCTGTTGTCTTTGTGGCTGGTAGTCTAGAGTTGTAGAGCAGCATTGTTTGGTTAGAGCAGAAACAAAGACATTTATGTCTCTTCTTCTCTTGCTCTCTAACTCGTCTGTAAACATGTGTGGGGAAACTCAATGATAAAGCCTACAGCTGGAGGGGGAGGGGAGGGGTGGAGCTGGTGGTTGTGAGTCTGTGAAAGTGAATCCTGCCGGTGCCATAGCTGCTGAAAACGTACTTAGTGCAGACACAAAACGTCCATCAGCTTCAAAGTGTGTCAGAAAAATGTCCACATGGTGACTGATGGATGAGAGAGGTCCCATTGTTGTTGTTGTGCACAAATCATTGAACAACACAAACACTTAGAGCTGCTTTCAGTGCTGCCTGTTTTGTTACTGCACACATTTCTGATGGTCCTACAGTCCAACGTAGCAAACGTCTCCCTGAAGCCTCTTCTTAGAGACCAAAGGTTGGATCAGAGCGAGCAGCTGAAAGGACACATCTATGAATGCAGTCAGAGACTTTCTCACAACCTCACACTTCATCTGGTCACATTTACACTCAGGTTCTCTGTTAGTCACTGAGATTACAGACTCGCACATTTAAAATAATCTGAATGTTGGATCAGATGAAGTTAATATTTTTTATTTCTTGAACATATGTTTAATTAGCATGTTGCTAAAGCTTTAAGTAATGCACTGGTGACCTGGTGTATGTTAACAGGTCAATTAATCAAATCCAGAATAACTCAAATGTAAGCTAAACAGCATAAATATTAAACATAAACAACATCATATTTCCCCCATGGCACAGTCCACTCAGCACTTCCTGGAGTTTCTCATTTGATCGTTCATCGACACTCATGACTTACAGAGACTCTGATCATCAAACACAGGAATAAAACAAGCAGTGAGCACAACAAAGGATTATTAAAGAAGGAATATTAACTCTATTCTAACTCTAGTAACTCTACACCAGGAAACCACCAAATCTTCTGCAAACGTGATTTTAACCAGTCAAAATGTTTTTGGATATTTATTCAGTGTAGAAACCTAAAAAGTCAGTTTTATTTTTAGATGTTTGGTTGTTTTGAACAATTATATCAAACTGTAAGTATGATGTTTGGTATATAGTATTATATATTGCATGGTATTGATATATTGCACTGTTTGAAGTGCTTCGTATATAAAAGTAGTAAACTGTGTACACAGTGTTTGGTGTGACAGAGCTGTTGTCACTGAATCACAGGTTCAGATGTTTCAGCCTCATAATAAACAAACACGTTTTCAGAGACTCGAGGATTTGACCTTCCAAAAGTCTCAGACATGTTTTAATGAGCTCTCACAGTCTGCAGCCAAACAGGTCAAATTATAAAGAACAGCTGGATCAACCCAACATGACCTCTGACCCCGAAGCAGCTGTTAGACCTGTGTATTTGAAAATAATTATGATTTTTTTTATGGTGAAAGCAAGATTCCAGACTGCAGTTTTGGTCAGATCATGTTTTTAAATAAAAAGCAGAAAAATCAACATTAACATTTTCTCACTTTATAAATGTTATGAATGATTTTTTCATCTAATCTCCTGAACTAGAAGAGGACACCTCACAGCTGTTTCTCACCTGCAGGTCAGCCAGGAGGAGACAGAGATGAACTGTGAGTCGGACGATCTGAGGACAGACAGAAACTCTCCTGAACATCCAGCAGTCGACTCTGATGATCATCATGTTCAGACTCGGACCAACAGTGTGTGTCTGTGCTGTCAGTGACTCTGAACTACAGTTTATTCATCTTGTTCATGAGATTTACTGACACAAAGTCAAACTGTGTTACAAACACACATGAATTTCTGATCTCAGAGTCAGTGAGTGTTGGAGCTTCAGGTTAGACAAATTAACTATTTTATGTTGGTGTGATTGTTTATTAACTTCATGTGACTTTTTCTTCTTTAAGTACAGTCCACTGGAAAACACTTTGTATAAAAATCATCTCTTTGGCTGACATTGTTTTTAGTTTGTAAACCAATCTTACCCAGTTTAACAGATTGTACAAACTGTTAACGTCTCTCTCTGATCCTGCACTGAGAAGTTTGACAACCTCTTCAACTTTTCTTTAACATGACACACTGTTCAGGTCAGATTTAAACTGCTTTGACCTTTGACACCAGCAAAACATCCTGAACAACTTTGCTGGGTTGAGACCTGATTACTTTTCATAAACAGACCCATAAGACTCAAAAATATGAAACATATTTTCACATTTTATACTGTTGTATAGATGATGCAAACCTTTGTACACTGATGCTCTTTTGGGTGAAGTTTGACTCATTTGTTTAGATGGATTTTCAGATCCACCAGTTTGGCTCAAGTTAGAAACATTGTGATTTTAGGGAAAATTGCCACTCATAATGTATAAATATACACATCATGTTTGTGTGGATTTGTAATGAGACAGCAGTGTCGGAGGTCACAGTCATCCTGTTGCCCACAGAAACAGACTCCTCCTGTGAATTAGTAAAGTAACACATGGAGCGCATGAGGAACAAAGGTCACATGTATCTCCTGAAGTGGATTCTGGGTCTCTGACTTCCTCCCACAGTCCAAAGACATCAACGGGTGTTTTTTATTTATCCGTGTATGCTGTGTGTGAATGTGTGGTTCCTACAGAACTTAATGGTCAGTAACACTAACATGTAAACATGAGTACATCACATCAGCACATGAAAGAACAACAGTGTGGCATTAATATTACAGCAGTGAGGACAGTGTGATGAACTGATGCTCTGATCTCTGGTCTGACCGAAGCTTTAACTCCAAACATCTCTCCACTGTTAGAGCTTCTGCACTGTTTCAGGTTCAAATCATGGTTCATATTTTCATGGCCTGATGGTGTGACGCCTCCACCTACATCACTGAACTGCTCCACTTCTGTACTCTTCTCTCTGTGGCCTTCTTGAAACATCCTCTTGGTGTTTGTGGGGTTTTTCTCAGTTCATGTGTGCCTTATAAGAGTTTGTTTTTTAAAGACAATGACAATCAGTGAATTCCTTCTGTGATTGAATGAAATATGAGCACTATGTAAGTGTGTAAGTGTTAATAAAGATTTACATGTACCTGTTGAATTCTCTTTTCATTGTTTTTGTCCCTCCAATAACAGACAAACCTCTGTTTCTGAAGTGCCTTAGAGCAACGTCTTCCTCTGTAACTGAATGCTGTGGGTAAACATGTCTTTACTTCTGTGCCTGAAAACAACATCTCCCTGTAGAAAGTGAAGGCTGAGCTCACTCAGATCACTCAGTCAGATCAACTGAGCTTAGAAATAAACTGATTTGTTGATTTTACAATGCTGTGATTGCAGCTATTCCACAACTCTCTCTGTTAATGGTACACATGGACACTGATTAAATGGTCATTGATCAATCATCATTATTCTTTCGGATAGCGATTGAGATTGCGGATAGAAGTGGCAGAAATGGGCTTCCTCCAAAGAGTGGTTGGCCTCTGCCTTAGAGATAGGGTGAGCAGTTTGGCTATTGGAGGGGCTCAGGGTAGAGCTGCTGCTCCTTCACATCGAAAGAAACCAGTTGAGGTGGTTTGGGCATCTGACGAGGATGCCTCCTGGGTGAATTGTTCCATGCATGTCCCACAAGAAGGAATCGAATGGAACTGAAGAAATCACTTGGAAGAGTGACAAAGCATTTCTCCAATTGAATGCGTCCAGATAAACAGAATCAACCTTTTGTGACACTTTTATAATGTTCAACACGATTACTAACAGATAACACACCCAGTGCACTAAACTCACTGTGTGCAGGACTTTGTTTGGTGTTTACATAAACGGTAAATGGTCTGAAATTCTATAGCGCTTTACTAGTCCCTATGGACCCCAAAGCGCTTTACACTATATTCAGTCATCCACACATTCACACACTGGTGATGGCGAGGCAGACATACATTGTAGCCACAGCGGCCCTGGGGCGCACTGACAGAGGCAAAATGAAAACAAACTACAAACTGCTGAGCTGTTGAACAGCTGATCCAGCCTTTAGTCTGAGCTGCAGTCAGTCACACAAACAGACTGAACAGGATGTGTTCTGTGCAGCACCTGCATGTAAAACAGAAGCAAAGCTGTTCCTGTGAAATGAAACTGAAAGCCTCTCTGAGCGTCTCCCTGTAGAAAATGGAGGCTGAGCTCAGTCAGATCACTCAGCCTGCAGACAAATGGAGGCGTGTTTGAGACGTGCAGATAAACACTCAGCTTTGTGTCGTCCTCTGAGGGCTCAGGGCCGTCCTGTTGTCATATTATCACATGCATGACAACATGCGTCTCAGTCCTCAGAGTCCTCTGCACAGTGCTCAGGGATTTTCCTCATCTTTCATATTGTGTGCCTGTTTGAATTCAAGCATCATCGTCTACAACTGGACACCCAGCTCTATCTGTCCATGAAGCCAGATAACACACACCATTTAGTTAAACTGCAGGAATGTCTTAAAGACATAAAGACCTGGATGATAACTTTCTGCTTCTTAATTCAGATCAAACTGAGGTTATTGTAATCGGCCCTGAAAATCTTAGAAATATGGTATCTAACCAGATTCTTACTCTGGATGGCATTACCTTGGCCTCCAGTAACACTGTGAGGAACCTTGGAGTCATTTTGACCAGGACATGTCCTTCAATGCACATATTAAACAAATATGTAAGACTGCTTTCTTCCATTTACGCAACATCTCTAAAGTTAGTTTTTTCAGTTTCAGTTTGCTGGTACTGTTTTGGCGTCTGGGGGCACGATTGTTAATAACAAACACACAAATATTACATCTTTTGAATCTGTGATGACATGTGACAATATGATGAAGTTCACATGATGTAGCTTCTCTGCCAACAACACAAATGAAAGAATAAATAATTTAAACCAAAGTAAGAGTTTATTGTTCAAATACAGAGACACTCTCACACTGACCTTTGTTGTTTGTTCTCTGTCCTTCATACAAACATTTGGTGCTTACAGACTCTGTGAACACTGAGTTTTCAGGCTTTTCTAATGCTGTGTGAGCAGCAGGAAAATACAATCAGAGCATAAACACACATACATACAAGGTCAAAGACGAGTAGCTACACTTTTTAAACGCAATAACTGATCACTGATGTGAAGTCAGCGAGTACCGAGGTGAACTTTTCTTATCTTTGAGATCTATTGAAACAACTACATTAAATCATACTGCTGAGTGACAACAATAGCGTTATCTAAGGTTAGAGGGTTACCTAGGCAACCAGGGATGTGCATAACCATCTGTCAGCTACAAATTGATGCATGAACGATGGGATGAGTTCATACTTGGATGTAATTTTAGTGAAACAGCTGATCGAGGATTAGTGTTGTTGAGGTTTTGTGGTCCACAGCTCACACTCACATAATGAGGTCATATTTGATCTTATAAACAAAAACACTGATCCCAGGTCTGTAACACTGTTCATGGATACTGAGGGTAAACAACACACACAGCTCACAAAGATAAAGAGAAAACTGAAACCAGATCTTGATGATTGAAAGATTCAGGTGTGAAAAACGTCATAAATATGTAATCTGAGCTCAAAATGATGTAACTACAGTCAGTGGAAACAAAACCATCAAAGTGAAAAAAGTGTTGATTTCATTTGTTTGAAGAGTTAAAAGTAGGCGTGCACAACAAAATGTCTCAGTGAGCTGTGTCACACTCAAAGTCAGAGCTTTCTGTGTCAGAAAGAGGCTAAATCACCATGGTAACTGATGGTGAAAGATCACCTGGTCAGGAGCATTTCATGTTCAGAGTTTTGTTTTTAAATCAGCTGTTAGAGCCACGTTTTCACTGTGATGTCGATTCTCTGCTGGAGGAAATGTTTCATATGTGCAGCTTGTTAAACTGTAACTTGCTGAAGCCACTGAGTGAAGCTAAACTGCACATCACACTGTTACAATGTACCTGTATTCATGTAGTGGAGACATTAGTGAAGTTATCAGTGAGTAACGTCTCTGATTGGACTGGGTGGCGCTCACAGGGACCATTTTGTGTAGAAGAAAAGTCACATGATACATGAAACGCTCCTTTTCATCTGAGCGTGCTCAGAGCCTGAAGCAGAGAAAGGTGATAATCACCACGGTGATACCTGCTGTCTCTGACTGCAGTTTCAGGTTTAGTTGAGCCAGCTAACACAAAGAAAGCCTGACTGTGTTGAAGTTGATTTGTAGTCACAGCCCTCTGGATGTTCCAGTTACTATGAAATGTAAAGACTGTTTTTAAAGATGAAACTCGTCCACTGAGATGAGCTGTCAGCAAAAACAGAAGCAGCCATTAAAGATAAAACTGAAATAAACCTACAGTGCTGTGGGCCTGCTGTCTGTGCTCAGTTCACCTGTTTCTGCAGGAGTTTAAACACTGACAACACCCAGAACTCTGAACAGCAGCGGCAGACTCAAAGCTGGAAAAACCTCTGAGACATTTTAAACCTGCTGCACTTAAACAGGAGGCTGGTTTGTTTCCACTCTCTGCTGTTGTTTATGTTTTCTGTAGATCAAAAAACCAGCAACAACAACAAGAAGCAGAGCAGAAACTGACAGACCAACAATCAGTGCAACAGATCCATCCTCCTTCTCTTTGTCTTCATCCTTCTCTTGTCCTCCTGTCTGACCTGCAGGTGAGAAACAGGTGTGAGGTGTCAGGTAGGTGATGAGTGAAGAACAGAACAGAATCCATTTGCTCTTCAAACTGCTGTCAGACATTATCTACTGCACTCTGATCACATCACTCAGACCAGCTGCTTTCTACAAAGTCTCATCAACAACATTTCAACTCTACTCACTCACCTGGAGGAACAAAAACTGTCAGGTTGGTGCTGATGATTAGAGTCATAGGTCCTCTCACTCGCTGGACAACACAACACTCGTATGTTCCAGTGTCATTAATCGTCACATCCTTCAGAATCAAAGACACGTCTCCATCCTTCATCTGTCTGTCCTGCAGATCCACCCGGTTCTTAAAAGATGGATGCTGGTCATCTGGAACAAAGTGACCGTCCCGGTAAACAAGCACATATTCATCTTCCAGGTCAGCTCTGCTCCACTCTAAAATAATGATGTTGTTGTTTGGAGCTCGACATGTCAGAGTGACGTTCTGTCCAGACTCAGCTGTGATGGTTTTCTGGTCTGAAAGAGGAAACAACACAGAGCAGAGAGGTTAAAGGTCAAAGTACAATTGTTCACTTCTACAGCAGCCAATCAGAAACACACAATAAAAGATTGTCTTCTGTTATTAGATGATGATCTTTGATTGTGTTTCTTCTTGTGTCCCTTCAAGCGTCACCACAGCGAGTCTTCTCCTCCTCCTCACCTGATCCCGAGCATCTTCATCAGGGCTGATTTGTGACAGAAGGACAGCAGCAAGAGTGAAAGGGAAGGTTTGAAGATGGCAGTGAGCTGCTGTCATGTTTGCTTTGGAGACTCTGACACAAAGACAGGAGGCCGAGCTGAACATGTTCAGATTTTCATTGAGAGCAGAATGGACGAGATTATGAACGAGTTCATCAGAGGGAAGCTCAGGATGAGACGTTTGGAGACAAAGTTCATGAGCAAAGACTGAGACGGATGAAAAACATCATCTGAAAAACAAATCTTTGTTTTTAGAATCTGTTAGTTTGATAAAATGTTGTTGATGGACGAGTTCATTGAGACTCTGGATGTCTGTCAGACTGAGTCACTGCTTTTTATTGTAACAGCTGTACTGATGCTCCTGAATCTGGCCTCTGACACAAACCTCCAAACAGTAAGAATGAAAAAAGAATAAAACTATTAAAACTCTTCAAGCAATAAATAATCAAACCTGAAAAAGAAGAAAATCATCTTAAACATCATTAAACACTTTGGTCAGAGCGGTTTCAGTGCTGTGGTTCTGTCTAAAACCTGACTGGAAGGCATCGTAGCAGTTATTCTGTTTTAAGAAGTAACTGAGCTGTTGAGAAACTGCTTTTTCAATGATCTCACTTAAAAATGGGAGATTTGAGATCGGCCTGTAGTTGTTCATTTGTGTCTTGTCAAGATTGTCCTTTTTCAGTATAGGTTTGATTACAGCAGTTTTTAGTGGTTCCGGAAACACACCTGACATTAAAGAAAAGTTGACGATCTGTAACAGGTCTGACTCCAAAGTCTTTGAGACCTTTTTGAAAAAACTTGTTGGCAGGACATCTAAACAGCAGGAGGAGGAGTTCAGTTTACCTAAGATGTCCTCCAGGTCTTTGCTGTTAATAGGTTGAAACTGTTTCATGGTGTTTAAACAGTTTTTCGGTGGACACAGTACATATCCTGGATCTGCTGTTGATGTACCAACTGCTTGTCTAATCTTTTGGATTTTTTCTGTGAAGAATTTGGCAAAGTCATTGCAGGCCATGGTTGAATGAAGTTCAAGCTCAGCTTTCCTACACTCTCTTTTTTCATTTTTCACCAGTGTGGAGTTTCTCCATGGAGACTTTTTCCTTCCAGAGATAACCTTCACCTTAATGGGAGCAATAGTGTCCATTACATTTAACATGTTAGCATTGAAGCTATTGACGAGCTCATTGACTGAACCTTTGGACAGGTCAGGTGTTAATGGGAAGACCTGGTTAAAGATCTCACTACTGTGTTCAGTTATACACCGTTTTGTGATCACAGCTGTTGATATATTTGTGTGGGCTGAGATTTTACTTTCAAAGAAAACACAGTAATGATCAGACACGCCCACATCAGACACAGTAACCTTTGAAATGCTCAGGCCCTTGGAGATCAGTAGGTCAAGAGTGTGTCCTCTATTATGTGTGGCCTCTGTTACATGCTGAGTCAGCCCAAAGTTGCCCAGAGTGTTACTCAGGTCTTTAGTCCCTTTGTCCTGAGGGTTGTCCACATGGATGTTAAAATCCCCAACAATAATTACACAGTCAAAATCAACACAGATCACAGACAGCAGTTCACTGAGGTCATTAAAAAAGTCTGTGCAGTATTTGGGAGGCCTGTAAACATTAAGAAACACAACTTTGGATGGGGCCTTCAGCTGTAAAGCCACATATTCAAAAGATAGCTGCTTACATCGAAATGATTCATAAAATAAGACAGCAAAATAATTATTCTGTCCTGATTTTAGTTTTTATAAAAAAAACCCAAAATTCTCAGGAATAAAAACTGAATATAAATAAATAATAAGTAAAATATATTACATATAATCAACACACCGTACTAAATGAAAGTTTATATAAATCACATTTATAACAAATAAATTCTAATCAGAAGCCTCTTTATGATTATGATTTCCCCACCATCAAATAAAACAGAAGAGATAAATGCTGATTATAGATCTTCTTTTGTTGTTGTTCCTTAAATTATTTATTTATTTAAAATATTCTGGAAACATCCAGAGGATGTGTTTTAGTTACATTTTTGGTCATGTGTTTTTTAAAACTTTATTTAAATTTAATGTTTTTCTCAATAATTACTCCAAGGGTTTTTTTTGTCCAAATGTCAGCTTGTTGTTGTCATAGTAACAATGTCAGTCAGTGTACTTACTGCTTTCCTTGGGTTACTGTGTCTATAACATAGCTAGCATTGTTTTATCCTATTAAACAGAAATGAGGCATCTTTGGCACAATTTTGGTTTTAGATGCTGTGATTTGAAGCATTGGGTTTTGCATTATGTCCACTGACATTTTTACACGGTGTTCAAAATTACTGCCCAAATATCTGCCCAGAGATGTATGCAACACAAAAAATGACTTCCCCATTCAAGCACCAATGCCACAGCAAGTTTTACAGTTTCACCAAAACAAAATGTTTTATTTGTCTTTAGAGGAACATCAGAGGGACACATCTAACACAACAAACCAAGCCTTGTAGAAAGGAAACAAAAATGACGTAAAAGGCTTCCCACTCCTACAGCTACAAAAATGTATAATTAATTACAATAATAATAATTTCTACAAAAAACTAATTTAGCTCTTCTAGATGCAGAAACTTCATCACACAAGTAAGCACAGCCTGATTGGAAATGGGGCATAGGTAGGGACAACCAGTCTTGTAGTCGTCCCCATTCAATCTCCAACCGATGATCACCTTCCAGCTGGAACTTACATAACCATAAAGGTAAGGAAAGGAAAAACTCAATGCTTCATGGGAATCCCCCGGCAGCCTACGTCTACTGCAGCATAACTAAGGGAGGATTCAGGGTCTAACTATATACTTTAGCAAAAAGGAAAGTTTGAAGCCTAATCTTGAAAGTAGAGATAGTGTCTGTCTCCCGAATCCAAACTGGAAGCTGTTTCCACAGAAGAGGGGCCTGAAAACTGAAGGCTCTCCCTCCCATTCTACTTTTAAATACTCTAGGAACAACAAGTAGGCCTGCAGAGCGAGAGCGAAGTGCTCTAATAGGGTGATATGGTACTACAAGGTCATTAAGATAAGATGGGGCCTGATTATTTAAGACCTTGTATGTGAGGAGCAGGATTTTGAATTCAATTCTGGATTTAACAGGAAGCCAATGAAGGGAAGCCAGTCTCAGACCAACAGAATAGACCCAGCAGAAGAAGCTACTTCCATTTAGGAGTTTTCAAGGCCTCTGAGGATTTCCTCCAGTTTTTATCCATCTATTGGTATCAAGACTGCATCTGTGAGATTTTCTGCCACAGAGGGAATTTTCCACGACTGCTACAGCTGCCAAACGTCTTGATGCATGCTCAATCATCCAGGTAAGTAAATCTCCAAAAGTTGATTCTGTTCATCTGGACGCAGCGTTTTGTGGGAGAAACGTTTCATCACTCATCCAGGTGACTTCTTCAGTCTCAGCTGACTGCAGGTTTCCTCAATCTTATAAACAGAACATTTGCATAATGACTGAAAGCAGCCCACTGAAGGAAGAATGGGCTGGGAGGTCAGAGATCAGTGGGCTTTGGTCAGTGGTTGTTGATCATGACCTGACAGATCTGTATCCTGTGTGTGCACCCACTGTGGGCCTTTCCTGTGCTTAGTGTCAGCCTGAGCTCCATGCAGGCCTCAAAGGCCAAGCAATTCAAAAGCTTCACCAAAACAAGGCACCACTCAAATAGCTGGACCCAGGCTCGCCGCCCTTATGGAGGAAAACATAGAAGATGATCTCTGTGAGTTATTTTTACTGTCATATTATAAAATGTGATGTTCTAGCATCATGTTATTCTTCTTAAGCCTTTGAAAAGCTTCCTCTGTGTCCATTAAACTGATGACTTTAGTGCTGCTGTCTACTTGTTACATTTAGTACTGTTTAATTTTCAACCTAGGAAGATCTGTAAGAAGGACTCACAATATAACATAATACTGTAAGATTACTTACAGGTAAAATACTCAGATTGTACTTAGATAAAAGTCATCACAGACTCGCCCAGCCTGACTGCCTTGAAGCTCAGGTGTCTTCACTGCCTCCTCTGATAAGAGCTGGAGACCTGAGTAGGTTCATCACCCATCAGCAGCAGATCACCTCTCGATCGGGCACGTTTTCATCTGGGAGGCTTTTAGAGCTCACTGCCCTCGGCGTCGCTGCTGGAACAACCAAGTTTTGCTATTGAATCTTTGACCTGCTGATCTCACAGAGGCAGGAGACCCAGAACATCCATGCCAGCTTCAGTTTATGCTCTGTCCTGTCATCCAATCAGATTTGCATGTAATACACTGATATTCAGCCCCAGCCTGGTGTTCTCTCCATCTCTGACCTTTCACACAATTTAAACTAACAAACTTTCTCTTTAAAACTGTTTGTCAATCACAATTTACTCGATTTATTATTATTCTATCACATATTTATATCAGTCATAATGAACTCAGTATGATCTGAGCTGTAAACCTGTATTGATCATCACAAACCTTTATAGCGCTTCAGAGCAGCTCCTTCAGTGGCTGCAGCACCCACGATGTGGGCGGAGAGATTTCCTCCCCTCTGCTGTCAGACTCCACCACAAAGACTTTGCAGCTGATCAAACACACACATGTGCAATAGGACTAAGTGTAACACTCTTTTTCTGACAACGTTGTATTTGTACTCAGTTGTATATAGCATGTGTATTCTATTTTTATCCTATCATTCTATTCTATTCTATTGGGTACAGTTGTGTACAGTTTCTTATTCTATTCCAGTGTTCTCTCATGTTTGCTGTGTAACTGCACTGTCCACTTCCTGCTGTAACAAAACAAATTTCCCACATGTGGGACTAATAAAGATGCTCTTATCGTTACTGTATAACCACAGGTTCACTTCACATTTGGTAGAATATAAAAGGACAAAGCTGGACAATTGTCATCACATTTCTCATTAGTTGCTGTTAGCACAAGCACACAAAGAAAGCAGAGCTTTAGCTTTAGCTCCCTACATCACTTTTAAGCCTGGATGTTGAGGCTTTTGCTTCCTCTCAGCTGTGATGACATCTCTGTCTGCTCCATCTCACCCAACATCATCCATCTGACCTGATGCTACCTGACAAACTAAAGATAAAATATTAAATTCATTTTGCATCACTTACATTTAAAATACATTTAAGGTGGATTTCTTAAAAGGGAAGGGACTGACCTGACTGTTGTGTCGAGACAGGTGTGAAGGGAGTTAAATCCAGTCTTATACTACGGACGTGTTTGGTTTTGGTCTGTAATACGTTGAGTTTATTATCTATAAGTTAACATAGCAAATCCTCCATCCAGAGGCTAAAGTGATATCAGAGCTAGACTACTTTAAGTGAAAACAGATGATCGTCTGAGCCTTAAATGAAATAAGGTTAAAAAGAAATGCTGCTATCGACAGTGTGAGGCAGTGAGCTCTGTTATACCATATTTTTTAATTTTCTTTATTATTATTATATTATAGTGTTATTACCTTCCTGTTACTTCATAATAGAACGACAGTTAATGGTAAAAGTCTTGAATAGTTTTGAATTTATTTTTCCATGATCACATTTCATTCAATCACTCGTGGACTTGTGTGAATGTTACATGTATTATTTTCACCCGTGGATTTACAGACACTGTGTGAACACAGTTTTCATTTTATCCAAAGTTTTACTTGATGTCCAACTGATAAAATCACTGACAGACAACAGAAACAGGAGCTCAGAGAGAAATTCAATTCAACTTTATTCATAAAGAGACAAATCACAACGTTTGGTTTTATTTTACAGAAACTTCAAACTAAACCAAATTCAGGACGTGTATTAAACCTGCAGCTGATCCCTGTCTGCTGTTCACTACCTTTGATTTCTGTTACCAGCATCATCTCATGTTCCCCAGGTTCACTGACAACGCTGAAACCACCAGCGGGAGACTAAGAGTGCTGATTTAAAAAGATTCAGACATTTTATTTTGCTGCAGCTCAACATGAGGCTGGATCCTGATTCTTTGTTGTTTTTGTTTTCTCTACATCAAGAAAACAGCAGCAACAAGAAGCACAGCAGGAACTGACAGGCTGACCTTCAGTCCAACAGATCCTCCTGTGTGACCTGCAGGTGAGAAACAGGTGTGAGGTGTCAGGTAGGTGATGATGAAGAACAGAACAGAATCCATTTGCTCTTCAAACTGCTGTCAGACATTATCTGCTGCACTCTGATCACATCACTCAGACCAGCTGCTTTCTACAAAGTCTCATCAGCAACATCTTTACAAACCAACATCAGATTGTGTGTTTTGTGGTCTAAAGTTTTGTGCCTCTGGTTTCTCATTGGCTCACACTCTTGCAGAGCCGTAACACGCACATGAATGAGAGGTGGTGAGTGTAGTTCCTGTTAACAGGGTATTGCAGACCATCCTGCTAACTGCTGAATTTACTTTTGTCTGTCATATTTATGATGAAAAACAAATGTAATCAAATTAGATATTGATATTTTCATATGGGAATTGATCCTGCAACATGAAACGCTGGGATTGGAAGTTCAGCATCGCTCCGCACATCATACCTGTGAGATGACAGACAGCAGTGTGGAGGAGAGTGCGACACAAAAACACAGAAATATGACTGACAGCTGCAAACGAAGCAGCATCTGGTGCAGGTGAAAGATATTGGGACTAGCAGAGCAGAGTGGCTTCACTGTAAAACAAAATTAGCAGTGAGTGTGAAAAGTTTCTGTGTGTGGAGTTCAACACCGTCCACTCAGAAGCTGCATCACTGGATGGTAGATTTAAAAAGCTTGCATTCAGTGACAACAGAGCTGTTGATGAGGCACTTCAGAGAATAACTGCAGCAGCAAAGTGCACTCCCACCCAGCTCCACCATTACAGGGCCAAGTGAAGGAGGAGCCACAGACGTCTGCTGTGTGGAGCCTCTTTGATGAAAGAGCTGCAGGAGATGCTGCAAAGAGAAATACTACAGCTGATGTTATGATGGAGATGAAATGTTATCTTGAGGAGCCCCTCATCCAACAAGGAGAAGGCCCACAGAGCTGGTGGGAGGCCAAGGCCACAGTCTTTCCCTACCTGTTGAAGGTGATGGAGGGGAGACTGTGCATTGTGGCAACATCTGTTCCTTTGGAGGGTCTTCTCAAAAACTGGGCAGATACTAAGGAGAAACCACATCAGCCCATCCAAGCTGAGGCAGCTGATTTTTCTGAATGTCAACCTGCACTGAGGACAAACTGTTTGGCTGCTGAGTTTGGTTCTGTTCTGTGGATTTGTTTACAGTGGGGCTTTTTGTGCTGAATTAAACTTAAAGGTTTGATTAAAATATTAAACAACAGTAAGAATGCCTGCTTTTGTAACAGAACAAAAACACAAAATTAGGCAATTATAAGGCTTTTCATAAAAACACTACATGCAAAAGGGTTTGTCAGCACACAAAGCATTCACATTTGCCAAGTAAAGCTAAAGTATGAGGCTACAGAGGATAATAACTTAAGAGACATTTGGGAGCCACAAGACGTGCAAGATAATCCAGAGCTTAGATCTAAATAAGGAAGTCTTAACTCAGTAATGGAGAATATCCTCACACATTAAGAAGCACCGAGGGAGGGAAGTCCTTCATTACTCTGTCAGTCAGGTAGGTGATCAGTGAAGAACAGCACAGAATCTATGTACCTGCATGTTCAGCTCAATTTGTGGATGCAATAAGAAGTAAAGTGAGAGTGATCAGCTTACCAGTGACTGTGATATTAACCAGGTTACTGATGGCACCATTACTGGACTCACACCAGTAAACTCCGGTGTCGTGAGGCACCAGCGTACTGATTGAACATGATTGATCACGTTGCTGTTGTCCCCGCCCATCTCCACACTCAGCCCTCTGCAGTTTGCTTGTGTTTCTCCTCACAGTCCAATCAGAAAAGCTTTGGTCCTCCTCACAGATTACAGTCACAACATCTCCCTCAGAGAAATCAGAGCTGTGAGGAAGAAGAGAGGTTAGATATCACTCACGACTGAACTTCTGGGACCGCTCCGCCCCCTGGTGGCCTGATTTGATAGTGAAAAATTATTTTCTACCAGGCTGATGTAATAAAGCTGTGGAATCAGGACTGAGGTTTCGGGCATTTCCCCTCGGCTATTTGCAAGTAAGAAGAGCAAACATCTGAAGAGGCACAAGCTCCAACATTTTAGTAATATGAAGAACAACTTTGTTGCCTGACCAGCACGTTGTGGCCTGCAGCCTTCATAGGTTTAAGGTTTAAAAACATTTTTAGGATTATTTGGTTCAGTGGAAACTACTGCTACTGACAGTGAAAACATTTGCAGACCTTTTCAGAGGATGAGCATTTGTTCGAGGGTCCACTTTCTGCCCTGAGCCTGGTTCTGCCGGAGGTTTCTTCCTGTTAAAAGGGAGTTTTTCCTTCCCACTGTCGCCAAAGTGCTTGCTCATAGGGGGTCATATGATTGTTGGGTTTTTCTCTGTATCTATGAAGCACCTTGAGGCAACTTTTGTTATGATTTGGCGCTATATAAATAAAATTGAATTGAATTGAATTCTGCCAGCTGTTCATTTCTGTGTATGCACAGGATTCTCTCCCTTTCATCTCCTTTCACTGGTGGGTGAGAGGAAGTGGGCAAATTCTACAAATGTCATTTAAAGATTAAACGACTCACTACATGTTAGCTAGATAACACACATGTCTTAAAGACATAAAGACCTGGATGGCCGCTAACTTTCTGCTTCTTAATTCAGATAAAACTGAGGTTATTGTACTCGGCCCTGAAAATCTTAGTAATATGGTATCTAAGCAGATTCTTACTCTGACATTGTTGGGGATCACTCCTGAATTTACTTAAGCCTTAGAAAAGTAAAGTAGCCTAACAAAGTAGCTAAAATCGTGGACGTACAGCATTTGGACAGAGAGAGTGATATTAATTTTCTTTGCAAACAAACAAGAATCTTCAGGGTGCAATGTGTGCTGGGCAGCAGCCAGGAGCGAGGTCTCTGGTGAACCAATCCCTCACTACAGATTCTAGCGAAGGGATGAGGCGTGTCACATCTCTGGTGGGGATGGAGCCTCAGTGCTTCTTTTAATATCTCTGAGCTTTCCCAATCACAACTATCTCTACTGAACTTTGGCTCCGTCTAAACAGTTCTTTGAATTACTTACTAAAACAATATATGACAGTAATGAGAAAGTGGCCACTTTCATGAGTAAATCATGTAAGCCTTATAAGATTTACTTATATGTAGTCTATGTTGTGATTCTACTGGTGTTACTGGTTCTGCTGGTGAGACGATGTGTTCACAGGAAACTTGAAGGTTTGTACATATTCATTCTTATTCATCGTGGTATTTTGTTTCCATTCTGTCATCATAATTTGGTCCATTTAGATTCTTAAATCATAAAAGTGTTTACTTTAACTCATTTCAGCAGATGGAGAAGATGACATCACCAGTGACATCACATACAGTGTTGTGAAATCATCAAATCCTCAACACCCTCCAGTCAAAGAAACCAGAGATGGAGGTTTGTGTGTTCACCCAGGTGTCATCCACATACCTGAACCAATGACTTGGTGGTGTTTCAGGGTAGGATAGCAAAGCCCTCTTTCCCACGTCTTCCATATACAAGTTGCCCACAATGGGTGAAACTGGGGAGCCCACGGCACACCCACGTTCCTGCCTGTAGAACTGACCCTTGTATGTGAAACAGGTGGAATTAAGACACAGTTTCAAAAGCAAGCACACCTGGTCCAACAGCCTTGTCTTGTTCTAACTGCTTCAGACAGTCTGTCACCCTCGTCCTGTGACCACTTCCTGGGTCTCTTTCAGTCTTCAAATATAAAGTTTTTACAGCTTATAGATTTTAAGTTCTGCTCCAATTATTTGGGTAAAGATAATAAACACTTTGATGGCCAATAAGTGAAAGTGAAAATGTGATAAACGAATAATATAATTAATAAATAATAAATAATTATATTTTTTGATAAGTGAAGTTCACTGAACTGAAAGGAAATTTTGGTTTGATGATGGTTGACATGTTTTCCAAATAGAAGTTTTTCCTCTAGTGAGGAGATGCAGGTGCAGCAGAGCATTGCTGGAAGAAATGATCCCAAGGGTGGAATCTCCTGAGAAACCTTCAGAGACCCAGCGAGAAGTAGGGACCATAGCTGACAGCCCAGGCAGGGGTTGAGGTCAAAGGTCATGCTGTTTGGGGACCTACTGGTCATCATGAGAAGATTCTGGAACCACAGCAATGACCATAAAGCTGCACTGGATGGAGAGCTGTGCCACGGGGCTTTCCAGAGGTAATCACGAGGAGATTGTGGACAACAGATGGAGATCTGAAGGATGAGGGGAGCGTTCCAAGCTCCAATCGACAGTGCAGAGAGGAAGGTCAAGGATGGCATCATGATTCTGTGAACAGAAAGCAGAAGCTATGGTGGTGACGGGGAATGACTGACAGCAGTTTCCTATGAACATCACCTAATGCTGTGTCACTGTGCTATGCATGCTTTGACACTCTGAAGAGGGTCTTCCTTTGTGTCATTGTTGTTGTCATTTGCATCATGAACAAGACTGCTGAAGTGACTCAACAGGTGGGGTTACAACAGCAGTAAAATCATTGAATCCAATACCCTTTCCAAAAAAGGTTTTCTGCAGAGACGAAAGGACAATAGAGGAGTCATAAGTATCCCCCCACAGGAAGAATGCATGAAATGAGGTGATGAGGGTTGATAGAGGCCATAAAACAGGAGTGCTGACAAAGGCCTGCAGCCTTGAAGACAACTGAAAGCCACATTGACAAACAGCAAAACTAACTGGTGTGTTTGTTATACCCATGTCTGCATTTGGACTCTGGTCATATGGACAGTGATAGAAACAACTGGAAGAGACATTTATGAAGCTCTGAGGAACTCAAACCACTCTGCATGTGTGATTTACACACCTGGAGGAGATGCACCACAAAGCTGGAATGATTTTGCAAATGTTAATTTCTATGTTTGACTGTTAACATTCATTTGCTTACTTGGAGGGTGTCAATGGAAAATTGTATTTAGTGGTCAGTATAATCTTTTAGTGATATAAGTTTGCATATGGTAGAATGCTGCATGTAATCATTTGTGTGTAGAAGTATATAGTTGGTGGCATATTGAAAGAATGTCTCATCCTAGGAGGTCTGTAACATTCTAGGGTGTTCACCCCACATCCTAGGAGCATGAGAGAGGTCGTACCTTGTCTTATTGTTTTATGGTAGGATTAACGTAGCTATGTCTGTTTTAGTCTAAGTGCCTTTTGGTTTGATGAACTGCTGGACTTTGAGACCAGCAGGTTTAGGGAAGATCTTATGGGGCCACACTCTGACCCCCCCCCCCCCCCCCCCCCACACACACACACACACACACACACACACACCCACCCACCCAATGAAGTATAAAATAAAGACCGGGGCAGTTTCTCAGGCGCGAGTCTCTCAGTCCGGAGACTGCCCTTGCTTGCAAGAAATTCTGTGTGTTTCTCTTCTCTGAGTCTTTGCTGAAGAAGTATTTTAGAATATATTCCTTAACAGAGAGAACGATGCTCGTCACAGTTCTCTCCCTCATGCACGAGCAACACAAAGAGCTCTGGTGACTTGCGTCTTGTTTTTGCCATTGTAGTAGAATTGTCTTGGCGTTCCAGCAATAGGTCTGTGCTAGATGAACGTATCAGCAACCTTCAAACACGTGTGGAGAATTCATTATTTCTTTGACAGATTCTTTAGTAAATAACAGAAAAAAGAAAGTAAGAGAAAAATCACCTGCACAAGTGCCGAGGTAGGTCTCCCTGCAGGATTGGTTTTCCCTTCATCAGGAGCAGCGCTGGGCTGTTTAAATCACGGACAAACAGGATCCTACAGTTGTTTATGTTTTTAAACCCATTTTGCACAGAGAGGCATTTTTTGGAAAATGCATTGATAGTAATGTTGAATATTATTACACATCAAAAAAAATAACTACAGTAAAATAATCACATCGTGACGCCTCTGCCTTTCTAAATGGAGGGACAGTAACTGTGTGTGTATGTAAGCGTGTAAAACCTGAAGATGGTAAGATTAACAGTATTTTGTCTCTATCTACCATTCTGCTATTCATCTCAACAATAACGTGGCGCACAGCGTGGCGTGAAAATAGCCACATGCAATGGAGCAAAATATGGGTGTGTGTGGTTGGAGGATGTGTTCATGCGCACAAGGGGGGGGGGGGGGGGGGGGGGGGGGGGGGTTGGAAATTTTTCTTGTGAAACAAAGGGGGGCCCAGCAAACAAAGTTTGGGAACCACTGGTTTAAACGATGTTAGCACAGAAATATTAGCTTCTGTCATGACTGATGAAGTTACTGGTTAATAAAGTTTCCAGTAAAGTGTTTAATCGCAGCCACAGATTGACTCTAAATATCCAGTTTTTCTTTAGTGCATCTGTAATAAATATGTGCAAGTTTCAGTGCTTCGTTTAAACTGTATGATACTTATACTGACCCAGGGTCAGTGTAAAATACAATCCTAGCTGTGTGAACAAAGCCTGGCTCCTTTAATCCTGCATGACAAACCTCAGGATGCAGGTTATTAATACTCTTTCCTGCTGGCACACCTGTCACACCTGAGAGTCAGCTAGAAACTTACAGTGACGTGGACATCATGCAAAGACTGCCAGACTCTGTAATACTGCAAATGATCAGTGACTCAGGTTAACAAAAAAGAAAGTAAGAGGAAATTTAATTCTATAAAACGTGAAAAATTCCACACACATGTAACTCACCACTGTGTGAACATCACAGGGGAGAAATCGTTTCTCTGAGTCAGAGATGAGTGTCAGTAACACAGAAGTTGTCATGGTCCCCGCACCTCTCCAGCTGACAGCAGTCAGGCGCTTTGTTTTGTTTATTCTCCTCTCTCGCCTCTGCTCTCCCTTTCTCTCTCGTCCTCTCCCACTCTCTCTTTCTCCTGCTGGGGCGGAGCTCAGTATGGGCTCCTGCTCCTGGCCCACGCACCTGGAGATGATCAGCACACCTGCCGCTGATTATGAGAATTGGAGTCCTACTTAAGATGGCGAGTCTGCTCTACTCGTCGCTGGATCGTTGAGCCATCAGCGTCAGTCGTCCTGCACTCTGCAAAGTTTGTTCGTGAGTACGTCTGAACCAGGAGACTAACTGTTTCTCTGTCTGTGTATAGATTTCCCCTGGACCTGTTTTCCCTGTGCACGGTGACTGAGCGTGAGCAAGAGTGATGGAGGAAAGAAGAGGAGCTGTGTGTGGTTGCGAGGGCTGTATGGAAATCTCCCCTCCCTGGACTCCTGCCCCTTTCACTCCCGGACCCTGGAACCCCTTTTTCCCAGACACCTCTGTGTGTGTGTGTGTGTGTGTGTGTGTGTGTGTGTGTGTGTCACCGTGGAGAACACTGTAAATAAATTCACTTTTGATTTGAAGAAACTTGTGGTCTGCGCCTGAGTCCGCTCCACTAATCGTGACAGAAGTAAAACTCAGTGTCATGCAGTGACTTTTACACAACCAGATCAGATGAACCAGCTCACACTAAAACATTTTGCTGCACTCTTCACACTTATTTCTTTTCTTTCTGCTTTCTGAGATAAAAGCTCTTTATTAGTAACTTTTACAACTTCTGGCAGGTTAATGTCTGAACTTTGGAGTGAAACACACCCTTAGTTACAGGAAATAACACCACTGTCTGTAACTAAGTGAATCCACCTTAACACCACCTGTGTGTGTGTGACTGCATTACACTCCCACTGCTGGGAACCTGAACAAGAACCAGAACAAAGTCTAAAATAGAAGCTGACAAACAGCTGCACCACCGAGTGACACTTTATTTTATAAACTTCACAACAGGTTTCATGTTGTGACCTGTGGAGGTGAAAAGACACAAAACCTGTTTTACAGCTTTTGAGCTGCAGGCAGGATTGAAACACACCTTAGTTAAAAGTCAAACAGCAACATTTTCTCCTCCCCTCACGTCACTCAAATGTGACAAACCAGGAAACAGGAAGTTCTTCGTCCTCAGTAAAGAGAGACGCACAGACGATCAGACTGAGCTCAGACCAAACTAGCAGCTTCCTCTGAGTGAGTCCAGCTACAGGAGAGAAAAGTGTAAAACTCCAACACTGCTGCTTCAAGCTGCTGACGCTCCACACACTGAATGTGAGTTTGAGCAGAAACACGACTCAAAGGAAGTTTCAGTGAAGGTGGTAGAGGAGGGAGGGGAGCCAGGACTGACTGTACTTCCTGTCTGCTGTTTTCAGCTTCACTCACAGACTCAATGGCTTCCAGATCAGAGGAGGATCTCTGCTGTCCGGTCTGTCAGGAGGTCTTCAGAGATCCTGTTCTTCTGTCATGTAGCCACAGCTTCTGTAAAGACTGTCTGAATAGATGGTGGAGAGAGAGACCAACACACGAGTGTCCAGTTTGTAAAAGAAGATCTTCAAGGGAAGAACCACCTTTAAATCTGGCTTTAAAGAACCTGTGTGAGTCGTTCTTACAGGAGAGAGATCAGAGAGCTTCAGAGGCTCTCTGCAGTCGGCACTCTGAGAAACTCAAACTCTTCTGTCTGGACCATCAGCAGCCAGTGTGTGTCGTCTGCTGTGCCTCAGAAAAACACACCAATCACAGATTCAGACCCATCGATGAAGCTGCACAACAACACAAGAAGGAACTTCAGGAAACTCTGGAGCCCTTAAAGAAGAAGTTAAAGGTTTGTGAAGAAGTTCAAGTGAAGTTTGATCAAACAGCAGAACACATTAAGGTCCAGGCCCGACACACAGAGAGGCAGATTAAGGAGCAGTTTAAGAAGCTTCAGCAGTTTCTAGCAGAGGAAGAGGAGGCCAGGCTGGCTGCACTGAGGGAGGAAGAGGAGCAGAAGAGTGGGATGATGAAGGAGAAGATGGAGGCTCTGAGCAGAGAGATAGCAGCTCTTTCAGACACAGTCAGAGCCACAGAGGAGGAGCTGAGAGCTGAAGACGTCTCATTCCTGCACAACTACAAGGCTGCAGTGGAAAGAGTCCAGCGCTGCCCCCTGCTGGATGATCCACAGCTGCCCTCAGGAGCTCTGATAGACCAGGCCAAACACCTGGGCAACCTGACCTTCAACATCTGGAACAACATGAAGGACATGGTCTCCTACACTCCTCTCATTCTGGACCCAAACACTGTTCATCCAAAACTCATCCTGTCTGAAGATCTGACCAGTGTGAGACGAGGAGGAGAGAGGCAGCAGCTTCCTGATAATCCAGAGAGGATTGATTATTACAGCTCTGTCCTGGGCTCTGAGGGCTTTAACTCAGGGACTCACAGCTGGGATGTTGAAGTTGGAGACAGTACAGTGTGGGCACTGGGTGTGTTAGCAGAGTCTGTGCAGAGGAAGGGAGACATAGAGTCTGGATTATGGAGAATATTTTTCTATGAAGGTAAATACTCAGCACTCTCACCATCAGCTGTCACTGATCTCTCAGTAGAGAAGAAGCTCCAGAGGATCAGAGTGAATCTGGACTGGAACAGAGGAAAGCTGTTGTTCTCTGATCCTGATACTAACACACACATACACACCTTCACACACACTTTCACTCACAGGATGTTTCCATACATATGGACTGTTGATGATGATGAAGTGAAGGTGTGTCCGTTGAAGGTGTCAGTGTCAGTGCAGCAGATGAGTTGAGGATGATGATGTTTCTAATGTTGTTTCCTGTCAGTGAGTTGAAGCTGTTAAACTGCAGCTGTCCTCCTGCTGCCTCGTTGTTCCAAAGCTCTTTGTTTCTCTTTTAGTTTCACTCTTTCTTTCTGTTTCTGCTGTCCACCTTTTCACATGGAAAATCATTTCACTGTTTCTCACTGAATGACTCCCCAAACTAGATTTGAAATTCTATCAAGTTTCTAATCATTACAAGTGATTCATGTTTCTATTTGATGTGTAAATGGAGATGATTTAGTTTGCTGGGATATGGACTGACATGTGTTGAATGGGAGGAGCAGTTTGTTGTTGTCTTCTTGTCTGTTTATGACAACAATAAATATGTTGTTGAAACAATGATTCATGTTTAACTCCATATATGAAATGTTTCTGATCTTTGAATTCTGTTTGATTAAAGACTTTCTTCATGACACAAATGAGATTTCAGTGTATTAATAGAACTAAATAAGCTCAGAGTTGAAAGGCTGGAGTATTATGTACGTGCTTCACTGTCAGGATCTTCAGGGGGATTCAAAGGGAAACATCAAACTGCTGTAATGAGATAAACTAGTTGGGCTGAACACACTTATCTGTAGTTTGTCTCCATCCAGGATCATCAGAATATAATGAACATGTGTGAAGAGCCACAAAATGCTGCTGCCCTCTCAGCATGATGAGCTCCAGCCTTTGTTAGCAGGACAACAGGAAACATGAGACAACTTTCAGAGACAGTAACCAACTGTGGCCACAAGATGGCAGCAGCTGATCTGAGATCCTTTATTGGACAGAAGGACTCTGCTCTGTGACGTCATCAGAGAGACGGCCTTCACTCTGATAGATCTGACGTCATGTCTGCACTGCGATGATGAAAGCTGATAAACACATTGTTATTGATCCATGAAATCACCTCTGTCCTCTCAAGTGTAGCTGTTTACAGAGCTGAAGAAGTCCTTCATCATCAAAACAGACAAACATGTATTTCCTGTATTAAGTGACGTCATCCTCACTCTGACCTCTTACATACATTCTGTTCAGTTTTCCTGCTGTAAGAAATAAACTGTGTGAAAATAGAAATGCAGGGAAACATCCATTAATCACAGCTGAGCCGTTTGTTTCTGACTCACATTCAATGAGGCTTCAGGTGTAAATACCTCAGAAGTGTTTGTGAGTTCAGTAGAAGCAGACCCAGTCGACCATCATGGCCTCCACAGCACTACACAATGCAACAGAAAGGCCTTCATCATCTGCTGAACCACCTCTGAACCACGACGCTCTCCCTGCATCTAAAAGCTGTTAGTCAGGATGAGATGCTGCTGTGATCGCTCACAATTTACCTGTGAGACCTTTGTAAATATTGTCTTTGTTTCTGGAGGAAACACCTTTAGTCTGTTTGTATTTGGAGTGCAGATCTGGGCGTCCATCACTTTAACCTGCACACGTTTAGTTATTGAGTGTAGTTGATGTTTGGCAGCATTTTATAAGTGACAGTTCATGAACGGTGAAGGAACAGAGGACGCCTGACCATCCTACCTGTGTCAGTAAGAAGACTTTCATCACAACTTCACAACTTAACACAACTGAAACCTGAATTCAGTGTTGCATAGTTTACTAACAGTGTGTGCTGACACTGAAGTTAGCAGTTTGTTTCCTAAGAGCTGCTGGGACAAACCACAGTGACCGGCTACAGAGTTTAGTTAAGGTGGTTCTAACATGTGACCTGTTGAATTATTTACAGGGATTTATTTTTCATTTAAAGCATCATTTGTGAAGTTTTTATGAAGTTTACTTCTTTTATGTTCTTTGTGTAACGTTTAGATTTTCTTCTCTGGTGTTTTAACTCTTCAGGTTTCCTGTAACAGAGATGTAAACCACCGTTTTCTGATGCTGCTGCACTGGGACATAAACACGGTCACTTTATTAGGCACACCTTGCTGGCTGCAGGTTATAACCCCTGCTGGAAACATCCCACAGATTTGGATCCTTATTGCCATGACAGCACCACACAGCTGCTCCAGATGCTGCAGGATGCTGGTCAGGGCTCTAACAGTGAAACTTTACTGAAAGTAAGAAACCTGAGAGGAAATAAACTTTGACTTTAGTAAGCTGAGCTCTGAAGCTGTGATGGAGCTCAGTCGGTGTGAAGGCGGCTGCTGTGTAACAAGTGTTTGTCTGAGGTGCTGCGACTAATCGTGGTCATGTTTATTTAAAGAAGTCGGTGATGAAGCAGGCTGTGCAGTCCGAGCTCTTCATCAGTTAACAGTCCTCCAGAGCTGCTGCAGGGAGCTGACTGTCCTCCAGGTGGCGCTAAGTGAACAAAGTCCAAAGAAATAAACTTGGACTGTTTTTTGAAGCCTAAATAAAATGTGAATAAACTTTATAGATACATTTGAAACCAGCTACTCTGTGACTTTACACACTCACACAGTAACAGAGCTGATTCCTGATTGGAGCAGCACAGAGTTAGACTTCTTTTCTGGCTGTGGATTGGTTCGTCAGGATTTCCCCCTTTACAGGTTTAAAAACAATCTCTGTTTCTACATTTTTTGACCTCCTTCTTGTGTCTAAAGGTGAAGCAGCACCAGCCTCCTCTGATCCTCATGTTGTAGCTCTGTGTGTCCAGCAGGGGGCAGAACACCTCCAAACTGTGCCAGCAGCTCTCACTGTGAGCTCAGACGTTTGTGGACACTCAGTTTGTTTGAACATAGTAAATAATCAGAGCTTCTCACACTGTTTATGGGGACACCACCTGCCCGAGGGTGTACTGTGTCAGAGAGGTGGTGTATGGTGCTGGGTGTAGTCTCTCTGCTGGTTCACAGTTTTTACTGAGGAGCTGTGTTCATGTCAGGAAGGTTTCGTCTGATCACTGTGGTGCAGTTTGGTTTACTCTGTTTCTGAGTGTTTGTAGGATCAGTCTCTGCAGGTCACCTGATACCTGGCAGTGAAGTGTTTATGAATCAGCTCCGTCAGATTTAATCCAACAGAATAACATGTAAAACACTCCAGGGCTTTTACTCTGAAACTTTCTCCAGAGCTGTCTGGAGTTTTCTTACATTAAAATATTCTGGGATTACCAGACTGTCCACATCATGTGTCCTACCAAAACTTTCATCCACAAATATACCCTGACATTAAACCCAAATAGATCTGAGAGCGAGTCATTAGTATCAGTACTGTGTGTGTGTGTGTGTGTGTGTGTGTGTGTGTGTGTGTGTGTGTGTGTGTGTGTGTGTGTGAGATATATTCAGGTAACTTACTGGGTTACTGCACATGCTCACACCTTTTCAGCACAACAGGTGCAGTTTGGTGTTTTACTGCCTCCTGCTGGAACAATGATGGCAGCTCTCAAGACTTTATTGGTTATTGTCATTTCGTGTTACACAGCCTGAAACGAAATACTGTTCCTCAGCAGCCTCTACAGTGCAATAACCAATATATTTTAAAAAGAATAAATACAGTTTAAAGGGAATAAGTTTAAAAAAGAGCAGCAAAAAAGGCATAAATAGCTTAAAATCTAAGTTCTAAAAAAACCTCCAGTTTTTATTAATATTTTATTATTTATCAAATTATTATAAACTAAAAATATTTTTTACGTGATAAACGACTTCAGTGCTTCGTCCATGACCTCCTGAAGGTAAAGGGCCCAAAGAGCCAATCAGCAGCTCTGAAACAGGAAATATGACTCATGGAGAAGTTCACAACAGTTTCAGCTGCCAATTGTACTCATCACCATGGAGACTGTCTCCATGGTGGAGGCAGAGTGACAGTGTTGTAGATGCTGCATTTTGAAGCCTCAGTGTTTATATTTTTGTTCACAGCCATGTAGACAGAGAGGCAGAGAGAGACAGTGCTGTCACTGAGCTACATGTGTCAGAGCTCAGATGAGGCCCACACATGTGTGTTATCTGTTGTTGCTACACACAGTTAAGATATGGAACATGTGAACATGAGACATATGAAGAGACTGAACAGATAAAATGTCCTTTATATCTGTTGTAGAGACCCACCTTTTAGCACATCCCAGCACACCCACTCACTTCACCAGATGCACCTTGTTTAGTTCTCTCACCTTTGATTGGGTGTGGTGCTTGTCCTTGATTGCACTCACCTGTCACACATTATATGTCACACAGTATATAAGGACTGCATTCACTTTTGGCTCACTCTTTCCGCACTTCCACACGGGGCGGCAGCTGAGGTGAGGTTCTGTTTGGGTTTTTAATTTATGTATTGTTTAAGGTACTGAGTAACTTAAATCTCTGTTTTCTTTCAGCATTGGCAGTCCATGTGTGTCTTTGTTTCCTTCCTTTTTTGCCTTATTTATTTGAGAATAAAAGGAGTACCCTGAAAATAATTCTGCATTAGATGGCTGCTTTTCTTATTCTAACCGGATGAGCCCATGAAGCTGATTGCTTCAGCCCTGAACCTTCCTTCCTCCAAAACATGGTCCTCTGAGCCGGAGAGGTATTAGCATCATGGATACACAGCAGCCATCTAGAAGATCCAGTCGTGATAGTAGACCTCCTGCCTACCTGCAACAGTATGAAGTTCAGTACCCTGGAGCTAGAAGAGCTACATGTGAGACAGAGAGCCAAACTGAATGCCAGCACAGTGATAAAGACACACATGGGCTGCAGGATCCTGTCGGAGAGTCAGAAAGACCACCAGAGACATCCCTTGTTCCTTTACCCACCACCCAAGATGAGGTCATGAGGGAACTCCTAACGACCATGAGGGAGATTAAGCAATTTATGGTTCAATCATCTCCTTCCCATTCTTGTAGCTCCAGATCTTCCATTCGCACAGTCTCATCAGATGGAATCAAAGCTTCTGTATGCAGTTTACGAGCCAGTCCTCAAACACATCAACAACATGAGCAGCTCCCAGTAACTGATACAGCAACCTGTCAATCACCAATCCAGCCCCCGCAGATTAGCCGTCAGCCTGGCCTAGTTGCAGCTGCCAGCCCTCCCGTACCTAATGCAACAATACTAGATGCTGCTATCCCTTCAACTGGTTTGCCTAGACCAGTCCTTGCTACAGAAGATGAGACTCCCTTTGATTTCCTGGCCTTATCAAGGCAGGATCCCGACCAGATCTCATGTGTTCAACCTGCTGTTCCTTTAGCTGAAGACCCTGTTCAACCTCTCATTCGCATATCTGACCACAAGCATTGCCCTCCTCTAGAGCAGCAACCAGCTACATCCAATACCTCATATGAACAGAAACCTTTGATATCTGGTACTGCTAGCTCGGGTCACTCCTCTAGCACGAGAACACATGTATATAAGCTTGAAGGTCCTTCATTTCCAGACCTTAGTAGAGAAGACGAAATGCAATACAGGATGTTACGGATGGCCCTTACAAACCTTCTTGATCCTCATGAGACAGAGCACTTCAAATATCATGTCCTTCTTGATCACCTCAAAGTAGACCAAGCTAAACGATTAGCTCTTGCCTTTTCCTACGCTCCTGACCCATACACTCAAGCCATCAAAGCCCTTGATGAGCGTTATGGGCAACCAAGACAGCTGGCATTGAAAGAGCTAAAGAATATACTGGAACTGCCTCCTATCAGAGCAGGTGATGGTCAGAGCCTTGATAATTTTGCTCTTCGAGTACAGGCTTTAGTTGGGTTGCTTAGCACTATGGGAGAATAAGGACGTGCAGAACTAGACTGTGGCTCCCATGTCGATCGCTTGTTAGTGAAGTTGCCTGCAGAGCATTTCAGTCGCTTCAAACGGCATGTTTACAGGGAACAGGGAGAAATGACGTATACCTTGCCTTTGTTCTCATCCTGGTTGCAAATGGAATGCAGGTGTCAACCAAAGAAGGCCAGTCCTGTTCCATCCTTCAACCAGACATGACCTGCCCGTAAGTACGCTTCTCCACTTACAACAATATTACATGAAGCAAATACATCTGATGATTCTGTACATGCAACACAGCCGATCATGACAACTAAGGCTACATGTGCATATTGCTGCTCACCAGAACATCACATTAGTAAGTGTCCTGGGTTTATTTAGAAGACAAAGGATGAGAAAACAAACTGGATAAAAGTAAACAAACGGTGTTGGCGTTGTGCTAGGAATCATCAGGCCGCAAAGTGTGACCTGAAGAAAGCATGTGCCACCTGTATGGGACTACATCTCCAGATCCTATGCGATGTAAATAAGAGATCTAAAACTGACACTCATCCTGTAGTGAGGACGCTATACTTTGATAGACCTAGTGATTGTCCTAGTGTCCTTTTAAAGGTTGTGAAAGTGCTCCTGCGAAATGGCAAAAGAACCCTTGAAACATATGCAGTACTTGACGATGGCTCCCAGCGTACCATTCTTCTGACATCAGCTGCACAGCATCTCAACCTAACTGGGGAAGCAGAGAGATTATCACTTAGAACGGTCCGTCAAGAAGTTGAAACTATTCATGGTTCTTCCGTAAGTTTCAAAATCTCACCCATCGCACACCCAGAGAAAACCTACACAATTACTAATGCCTTCACTGCAAATCACCTAGCACTTTCAGACCACACCTACCCTGTATCATCTCTCCAACGGAGATACAAGCATCTTCAAGGTATCCCATTACCCATTATTAATAAAGCAGCGCCACTCCTGCTCATAGGCTCAGATCATACTCACCTCATCACGCCTACTGCTCCATTGAGACAGGGACCATATGGGTCTCCTGCAGGAGTTAAAACCCAATTAGGATGGACACTTCAAGGCCCGATCACAGATTTTCATCCCCAGAGCAGTACAGAGCACGTGCAGTGTTTGTTCACATCTCTCAGTTCATCTGCAGATGTACTGCGTTATCATGTTGAGAAGCTATGGCAACTAGACACTTTACCTGAATACAGTGAGAAATCTGTGATCCGATCAAAGCAAGATCAACTGGCACTGGAACTCCTTGAACAGGCCACAAAAAGGGTTGAGATCAATGGTGTTAATCGCTACGCCACTCCTCTTCTTCGGATGGCAAACTTTCCTCCTTTGAATGTCCCTCCAAATGTAGTCATGTCTAGACTCCGCAACACTGAGGCTCGGTTAGCTAAAGATCCTGGCAAAGCCATGTCTTACAAGGATCAGATTTTGAAATTGGAGCAAGCAGGCTATATAGTCAAACTTAGCCCAGAGGAGATGCACAATAGCAAAGAAACCTGGTATATTCCTCATCATATGACAAGTCACAACAATAAAGATCGCATAGTCTTTGACTGCTCTTTCACATTTCAAGGTCAGTGTCTCAATAAGTACCTATTGCCAGGACCAATCCTAGGCCCAACACTTCTTGGTGTTTTGTTGCGTTTTAGGCAACATTCAGTAGCAATAAGTGGCGACATCAAAGGCATGTTTCACCAAGTCAGTCTTCTGCCTCCTGATAAACCACTCCTCCGATTCCTGTGGCCTGACATGAACAAAGCAGCTCCCCCTTCAGTGTATGAGTGGCAGGTACTCCCCTTTGGTACGACCTGCAGCCCTTGTTGTGCAATCTATGCACTGCAGAAACATGTGAAGGAATATCAATCTGACAAAGATGTGCAGTCTTCAGTAATGCAGTGTTTCTATGTTGATAACTGCTTGCAGAGTTTTCTATCAGCAGAGTTAGCTCGAACACTCCTAGACAAATTAAGAAACCATCTATCAGAAGGAGGCTTCGACCTTCGCCAGTGGGCCAGCAATAATCCTGTTGTGATTAGCCATCTACCATCTGAGGTAAGAACGGCAAGTAATGAACTTTGCCTGACTGAAGACAAGCCATCTGGCCCACATGAACGCACATTAGGATTATTGTGGAATTGTGAGACTGATTTGTTTGCCTATAAATACAGAACTCTAGCCTCACACCCCACCACAATGCGTCGTATCTATGCAGTACTTGCTCGTCTGTATGACCCATTAGGCTACTTACTCCCATTCACAACACGCGCCAAAACCTTGGTGCAAGAGCTATGGAGAAAAGAGAGAGATTGGGACGACCCCTCCCTTCCACACGACCTCTTAGAGGCATGGAAGTCCTGGGAAGAAGAACTTTGTTATCTCCCACAAATTGCCATCCCACGTTGCTATACTTCTAAGGAAATGGATGTTTCTACCACAGTTCGAGACATTCATATCTTCTGTGACGCTTCAGAGCGAGCATATGGTGCTGTCGCATATTTGAGATCAGATGATCTTGAAGGCCATGTAGAACTGAGTTTCTTGTTAGCTCGCTCACGTGTTGCTCCTAAACGGCATTTAACAATACCCAGACTGGAGCTATGCGCAGCCCTACCTTGCGCACGCCTCTGTGAGCTCATACAAACAGAACTCACCTTACCAGTCAGGACTACCACCCTTTGGTCTGACTCGACAACTGTACTTCACTGGCTTCAGTCAGATTCCTGCTGTTTCAAGGTATTCGTAGGAGCCAGAGTCTCAGAAATTCAAAACCTCACAAACAGTCAAGACTGGAGATACATCAATTCAGCCACAAATCCTGCTGATGATGTTACGAGAGGTAAATCCCTGAAAGAGTTCCTTAGCCCAAACAGGTGGACTGAGGGTCCCTCGTTTCTGCATGAACCTCCAAATAACTGGCCCACAGTTACAGATCTCCATCCTGATGATGATCAGACTGAGTTAAAGAAATCCTACTTCTTTGGTATTGTCAGTATACCCTCCCATACATACACACCCAGCTTCAGAACGTATCAAGAGCTATTGGATTTCACGGCTCATTCACTCTCCACTCTCCAACCAAAAGGGTAACATTCCTTCTGCAGCTGATTATCAAACAGCAGAACAAGAAATCCTTCGTCAGGCACAACTGGACAGTTTCGGTGAAGACTTAGCCCGTTTACAGTCAGACAAACCCCTCTCATCCGACAGCCGTCTATTGTGTTTGTCACCAGTGTTGTGCAGGAATTCTGGACTTATCCATGTTGGAGGCCGACTACGGCAAAGCCCAGACTTGGAATTGAATGTCATTCACCCAATAGTACTTGATCCTGCTCATCCAGTGACCAAACTGATCATACAAAATTATGATGACAAACTGCATCATGCTGGTTCAGAAAGACTTTTTGCTGAACTACGTCGGAAATTCTGGATCCTCAGAGGAAGGGAAGCCGTACGCAGGCATCGGTATAGCTGCGTCGCATGTCAGAAATGGAGAGCACAGCCCATCATTCCAAAAATGTCAGACTTGCCTGCTGCTCGTCTTAGGTTATTCAAACCACCTTTCTACTCCACAGGAATAGACTGCTTTGGACCATACAAGGTCAAGACAGGCCGCAGATCGGAGAAAAGGTGGGGAATAATATTCAAATGTCTCACCACTCGGTGTATACATCTTGACCTCCTAAACAGTATGGATACAGACTCCTTCCTCATGGCCCTCCAACGATTCATTTCTCGACGAGGAACACCCCTGGAAATTATATGTGATCAAGGAACTAACTTCAAAGGAGGAGATGAGGAACTACGGGCAGCTTTTAACAACCTTGCTCCGACTCTACAGCCGGTCCTGATGACTAAAAGAATCCATTTCAAATTCAATCCCCCGCATGCACCCCATTTCGGTGGAGCCTGGGAGAGGGAGATACGTTCTGTGAAGAATGCTCTGAAGAGAACCATTGGTGCACAGATGGTCACTGAAGAGGTCTTAAGAACAGTCCTAATTGAGATTGAAGGCATTCTTAACTCAAAACCCCTAGGCTATGTATCCTCAGACATTGCGGACATTGACCCCGTAACCCCAAACCTTCTCCTTATGGGCCGACATGATTCATCACTCCCCCTGGTATCCTATTCTGATTCTGACCTCCTAGGCCGACGACGATGGCGACATGCACAAATATTGGCAGATCACTTCTGGCGACACTTCATAAGAGACTATCTACCATCCCTCCAAAGAAGACCCAAATGGCAGAAAGAAAAACCAGATCTCACATTGAACTCTGTCGTCATGATTATGGATTCACACCTTCCACGAGCCCTTTGGCCTATAGGAAGAGTGACGCGCTTGCTGAAAAGCCCAGATGACCACATCATAACTGTGGAGGTCTTAGTACAGGATAAAACCTATATCCGCCCTGTCTCCTGTCTGATCCCCCTGCCCTCGCTTCCTGACGAAGACTGATCCTGATCATATCAACATATTTCTCACTAGAAATATGGGGGCGGCTGTTGTAGAGACCCACCTTTTAGCACATCCCAGCACACCCACTCACTTCACCAGATGCACCTTGTTTAGTTCTCTCACCTTTGATTGGGTGTGGTGCTTGTCCTTGATTGCACTCACCTGTCACACATTATATGTCACACAGTATATAAGGACTGCATTCACTTTTGGCTCACTCTTTCCGCACTTCCACACGGGGCGGCAGCTGAGGTGAGGTTCTGTTTGGGTTTTTAATTTATGTATTGTTTAAGGTACTGAGTAACTTAAATCTCTGTTTTCTTTCAGCATTGGCAGTCCATGTGTGTCTTTGTTTCCTTCCTTTTTTGCCTTATTTATTTGAGAATAAAAGGAGTACCCTGAAAATAATTCTGCATTAGATGGCTGCTTTTCTTATTCTAACCGGATGAGCCCATGAAGCTGATTGCTTCAGCCCTGAACCTTCCTTCCTCCAAAACAATATCCATCAGTGACTTTTTATTCTTTTAAACTTGTGCTGCTTCTTTTTGACTCGAGTTAGTGTGACACTGATGGAGCTTCTTGCTGCAGTGTGTTTGGGTTTGGCTGATAACACTGGTCATGCATGTTTCCTTCATGCTCTGTGGTAAAAGTGCATCAGTCTGCAGCTCTGTGGCCGCCCTTCTTCTTTTTCTCAGAAACTTCCTCATTCCTTTGTTCTCACTGTTTTGCAGCAGAGGTGTTAAAATAAAATAAAAACTGAAAAGTTGCTGCTATTTATAAAAAGACACCATTTAATGCTTTTAATAAGCTTAAAAGAACAGAATGAAATGTCTCCATCGCTGTAGTGTAATAATATCACAGCACTGTTGCAGTAATTTTAATGTGTTTATTGTACAGAGACTGATTCAGCTGTGATCTACTCAGCAGTGAGAACTGAAGACGTCCGTTATGGACAAACAACCATCAGAACAAGGAGGCCCAGGTACAGCTGCTCTTTATCTTTGACTGTGGACAGAGACAAGCGTTTCCCTTTTTACATGGTAAAAAGAAGATGACCACTGAAGGTGGAATGGTG
This sequence comes from Mchenga conophoros, assembly GCF_057382185.1. NCBI lineage: Eukaryota > Metazoa > Chordata > Actinopteri > Cichliformes > Cichlidae > Mchenga > Mchenga conophoros. The sequence continues at coordinate 37,699,884 of NC_140528.1, forward strand.
AAAATGATGGTCATATATTTTAAAACTAACCCAGAGACATAAAAACACCTGATCTCCAGTCTCTAGACGCAGTGAGGCTCCATTAGAAGCTGTTCCGAAATGTGAGGCCTGACGCTCCCACGCTGAAAAATGCGTTCTCCATTCTTAAGGATTACCGTATGAAACAGGGCTGCTGATGAACTCGTCTGCATTAGCGCTGTCCTCTGTAATCTGATGGAGACTCTGCAGTCCCATTTGCACAAGGCAGCACTTCTATTTCCCAGGGCCATAGGTTATAACTCTTTTAATTAGATTTAAAGGCTGATGTTGATCTTCCTCTTTCACAGAGGGATAGTGAGTCTGTGTAAGTGGATTTCTCATCCTGATGTCTGACGTGTCTCTTGCAGGCTTCTGTGCAGCTTGGAGGTGACGATTAGACTCAGAACTGCCCAATCAGATGCAGTCTCCAGTTTCCTGGTTTATTAACGGGTCAGTGAGGATCCCAATGCTGGGAATTTGAACTGTCAGTCTAAAGGCTTCTCAGTCCAGACTGGGTGCTGTGTGGAGAAGCACCTGATTCTCTCGGAAAGTATGGCTCCAGTACGTCTGCCTCATGTGGAGCTGAAGTTTCACTTTTATTGTGATTATTTTTATTTTCAGGTTAAACAAACGCAAATAAAATGACTTAAAGCCTTCCAATTGGCATGCAGCTCCCAGCTGGTCACTGCAGATGGCCGTCCCTCCCTTAACCTGGTTCTGTTGCAGGTTTCTTAATGTTATAAAAGAGTTTCCTTTACCCACTGTCACCAGTGTTTACTTAAAGATGATTGTGTGATTGTGGGGAATTTCTCCTGAAAGCTATGGGGCCGTTATCCTGCATTTCTGATTAAACGAGAGGAGTGACATCTTTGAGCTGCATCAAGGCTGGACCAGCACTGAACTGTTAAATCGTAATTATATTCATACAGTCCTTCTGTTGCCTTGAAATTTCATAAGTTTCAAAGTTTGACAGAAGAAAGTTACTGACCTCCGTATCCTGTGCAGCTCAGCAATAAAGTGGGAACTGAAAGGAGGTAACAGTCACGTTATTTAGATTTTTCACACTTGGAAAAAGCAGAAGTTGAGAACTTCTGCAACACTACAACCCGCTCTTTTCTCTTCACTCTTTCTCTGTGAGACTGTTGTTGATCTACTTCAGATCATCAATCCCACCCAAAAATGTTTAAACTCTTAATGTTCACCTGGTCTTCGGGGACCCATTTATGGCCAGGGTTAGTTTCATCCACTTGCTATATTTTTTTATATCTATCAATGTGTGCATCTAGGTCCTGCTCTCATGAGGTTTTCCACTTGAGAAAGCCAGAAATAGGCCACAAAAGAAAAAGGTGGATGTTAATTCTTTGTCACTACCTGGTGAAGATTAACAGGTCTTCCTTGTTGGTCTTCAGACAACAATTCTGATGGCTAAAGAACCAAATGGGACAGGCAAAAAAAAAAAAAAAAAAAAAATGGAGCATGCCCACTCCGACCGGCTTTAACGGGTTAACAGACCTCTCTGCATTGAATCATATCTGTTATTAACCTCTGTCTCTCTTCCACAGCATGTCTTTATCCTGTCTTCCTTCTCTCACCCCAACCAGTCACAGCAGATGGCCCCGCCCCTCCCTGAGCCTGGTTCTGCCGGAGGTTTCTTCCTGTTAAAAGGGAGTTTTTCCTTCCCACTGTTGCCAAAGTGCTTGCTCATAGGGGGTCATATGATTGTTGGGTTTCCCTCTGTATCTATTATTGTATGATCTACTTCATAATATAAAGCCCCTTGAGGCAACTGTTGTTGTGATTTGATTTAGATAGGGTTTTAATTTAGATAGTAATGGTTAAAGCTTGTGTTACTGACTCGTTTATAGTACGTTTTGGAAATATGTATATGTTTTTTATGTGCTCTAATGTTATTGTATGTTTGTTTGTGTGGAGGGTTGTGTTTTCATTTTGATTAGTTAACCCCCATACTTGGGCTAGTCCGGATGCTCACCTGAATAGGTAGAGTATAAAAGAAAGCCATTTTGTTTTTAGTCAGTTGGTGTTTGTGCTGTTAACATGTGCCTTCTTTAATAAAGTACACCTTAGCGTTAAGGTTGTTCTTGTCCAATTCTTGGTCTTCAAAGTTTAAGACCACGGTAATGTTTACAAATTCACGCCAGTTAGGTGTGTTTGATTTAACCCAGTAGTTGAATAAGTGGGCGTTGGTCAAGACAAAGTTGTCAAATAGCACAAACTCTGTGCCTTGCTTTATGAAGGAACCAGTTATGAGACAAACTGACTCGCTCAGTTCGAGCAGCAACATAACACTGCGAATTTCAGTAAAAGACTGTCGGCTCTTTCCAAAGTTCTCCATTCCTGGAAAGAATTTCTGGGGAATCTACTCTCCATCCATTGTTTCAGACGCGGACACTGCTGACAAAGTAGATCGTAAACCTCCTTACGGTCAATGTTGCTGCCGTTTCTTTGATTAGGGTTTTTAAACACAATCCGTTCTGCCCTACTACATCTAAGACCGTCATTGCACCTCTGCGCTTTGCATTATTTGATGCATGTGGAGGTTTCTGCTACCATGGGATGGCTACATCTTTTATTTCTGTATCTGCTCCTTGTGGAAAACATATTTTGGATTTTCTTATTGTCCAGATGATCAATTATGTCTGTGCACTCAGTCTTACGTTCGTCATTAATGTTAACCAGCTCAAAGTAGCCCAGGGTCATCGGTGAAGCGACCGTCTCTTTCAGAACCTCGGCCGCAGTTAGTCCCTTCTCCCACAAAGATACTTGAACTGCTTTAAAGCGTCATTTAAAAAAAAAAATTCTCTCTTTTTTGGCATTTAGTCCCCCCTTTGTACCGATGTAAAAGACAGAATAGTAATCTCTCACCTTAACCATCTTCTTATATTTATTGAAAGGCCTCCGTGCAAGGTTGAACACAGTTAGTGTTGCGTGTGCCATCTGAACTGGATTTCAGTCTGAACTGATGTCCGTGTTGGTCCTGCAGAAAATCTGAGTTGGAAAAGGTAGAAGTTTTTTATGTTGCATAAACAAAATGTATTTCATTTTGTTCATAGTGTATTTAAAGCCATGATCCTTTTCTTATCGCTTTCACTGGAGTGGGTAAAATGAGTCTGCAAAGTTAAAAAAAGAGATTTACATTTATTGTTTATTACTTTTATTGGACATCATCCAATCCCATTTATACACATTTAGGATGTACAATAGATGAGAATGACATGGTCAGCTGAAACTAAAAATTCAGCTGAAACCAGGCCAAGAAGATGAAAATTCTGTTGAAAATGGGTGAAGAAGCAGAACAATGCTACTGAAAAGTTGTAAATAAGCAGAACCTTGCGCAGAAAAGAGGTCACAAAGCTGAAGTTTCTGCTGACAACAGCTGAAGAATCTGGAATTTTGCTGAAAAGGGGTGAAGAAGCTGAAATTTGTGTTGAAAAGACTTTTAAAAAAGTTTAACTGCAAACTGAAAAAGAAATGTTGCCATCAGCGGGACTTAAAACCCAGGCCCCCCACTCTGAGAATGGCTGCTCATCTCACTGAACTAAGACACAGCTCACCATGCAAGAAAAATCAGTGATCACACTTGTCATGTGGTCCATTAATTTCAATGGGCCAAAAAATTGCAAAAACAGCTTAATATCTCAAACGGTATAACCGTTATGATCACCAAAATATACTGCAGTCTTGCGTAAAGATGAAGTGACTTCGTACAGCCCCGATTTGCAGACGCTGTGCGCAGAGGTTCAGGAGCAGAAGTCCCATTGTACCAGGGCAGACCCGACGATGTTTACATGAACACGCTTTTTAGCATTTCTCAATTGACCACTTTTGACACATGGTTGCTGCACCCACTGGGAGATGGATTATGAGTTTCTGAGAATTTCAGAGATCCTTTGTGTTAAGTCTAATTGTTGAATGTTATCATTATGCTTCTTAAATTTGTAAGGTCTGAGTTCAATCTATAGGATCAAGACATTCCCTTGTCTCTGACCACTGTGCTGGGAGAGGCTTTTATTGCAGATACATCCTATCTGGAAAATCTGTTTCTTGTGATGTTGCTGCCTGCTTATATGACCCTTTTGGTCAGCAGGAGGTCAAACACACACACACACACACACACACACACACACACACACACACACACACACACACACACATTCTCACATGCATACAGATGTTTACACACACACACACATAGTGCCTTGTCTTAGAACCATTTGGGGGGTTTTACGTGGGAGGTGCTGTGATGTGTATTGTGTGTATTGTGCTAGCAAGTAAAAGATGTTCATCTTGTTTTTGTCGTTAACAAGAATACGCTTCTAAACCAGCAGGGCTTGTGGAAACACAGGCCAAACACTTACAGATGAAGGTCATGTGAAGGTAGGTGTAAAGCATCTGGTTTACTGTTGGCTGGTTTCATCTGTGAAAAAACAGCATATGAAATGAATTCAAGAGAAGCTGTCAGGCTTTATCTTTATCCTCACAAAGAGGAAGTGTATTCAGTTACTCTCCTCTACTCTGATTTCTTGTAATTTACAGGAAGTTGCTGAATACCTGATGTGTTCATGCAGTCAGTGACTCTTGGCTTTGTTCTAAAACTGTCATTCTCACTAATCCAGTCAAGTTTTTGTCGAAGATTAGGAGATGGAGGCTAAACTCAGTATTCTGGGGATAAAACTTAAACTCAAGAGCAGCTTTAATACTCCAGTGATCGGTCTGTCCGCACAGTAGATACAGGTTCATAATTTTATCAACACATCCATCCACAGATGTAAATCCAGAGCAGCCATGTTTACCCACAGCATTCAATTACAGAGGAAGATGTATATTAGTTGCTCAAAGGCACTTCAAAAATAGAGGTTTGTCTGTGATTGCAGGGACAAAAACAATGAAAAAAACGCATTCAACAGGTATATGTGTAAATCTTTATTCATTTCAATTCAATTCAATTTTATTCATATATCACCAAATCACAACAAAAGTCACCTCAAGGGCTTTATTAGCCCTTACATTCTGCTCATATTTCATTCATTCACATAAAGAATTCTGATAGGTTTGTAGCTTAAACCTATTCGCTGGAGCGTTGAAGGTTCATTAACATATGACGTATACATACACACAAAGAGTACCTTACCTGTGTGTGTGTGTGTGTGTGTGGGGGGGGGGGGGGGGGGGTTTCAGTGTGTGACCCCATAAACAACTTCCCTAAACCTGCTGGTCTGGAAGTCCAGCAGTTCATCTAAACAAAAAGCACTTAGCCTAAAACACACATAGATACGTTTATCCTACCATAAAACAATAAGAGAAGGTACGACCTCTCCCATGCTCCCAGGATGTGGGTGTGAATGCCAGAACACTCTGGAATGCACACAAAGTTTTTGCAGACTATTAAGGATCAAACCTCTACCATTGATTATAAAACTCTAAGCATATATGAGTAGATATTTCTAAGCATAAATGACAATCCACTATATAAACCTGACAAATTCCCTCATTATCATTGTCTTAAAAAAATGCCCTTTGCTTTGCAGAGATATAACAGTGTTCATAAAGGCACAGTGGACACATGAACCAAACAACACAGAAAACACCAAGAGGCTGTTTAAAGAAGGCCACAGAGAGAGGAGTAAAAAAAGTCGAGCAGGGTGGAGCACTTCAGTCATGTAGGTGGAGGCTTCACACCGTCAGGCCATAAAAATAAGAACCATGATTTGAACTGAACCTGAAACAGTCAGTGCAGAAGCTTTAACAGTGGAGTGATGTTTGGAGTTAGAGCTTTGGTCAGACCAGACAACAGAGCATCAGTTCATCAAACTGGCTGCTGATTAAAAATGGTCCTTACTGCTGTAATGATTAATGCCACACTGTTGTTCTTTCATGTGTTAATGTAATGTACTCATGTGTTTATGTGAGTGTCACTGACCAAGTTCTGTATGAACCACACATTCAAACATTTGCAAATATGTGATATCTTGATAAACCGAGCAGATATTTGAACTTTCCACAGCTACATTCTCGCCTGAAAATATGTTAAAAGTTTATTTTGTGACCCAGAAAGAGTAATAAGAGTAATATTAAAAACTTAGTAGCTGCCGACATTGTTGAAAACTGGAATTGGCTGGGCCGTGCTATGAATTCTGGGATACGGTGGGCCACGAAGGACACACCCGACCCATCCTTCAAATTCGGGGAAAAGGAGAAGAGATTTGTCAGCTGCATTCGGAGAAGTCTACGAATTTGGAAAGCCTTCGTCACGTCGCTGTGACATAATCGGCCTACAAATGCAGCCTCAAGAGGATGCAGCCCATGAATTTGGACACCCCCTATAACAGTTTGTAAAACCTCTTAAGTCTGATGAGATGGATTTACAAACTAAAAAAATGTCAGGCAAAGAGAAGATGTTTTTATACAAAGTACTTAAGGAGGAAAAAGTCACATGAAGCTAATAAACAATCACACCAACATAAAAGAATTAATTTGCCTAACCTAAACCAACACAAAAACACTCACTGATCCTGACATTAGAGCTCACAAAAATTCATGTATGTTTGTAACACAGTTTGACTTTGTGTCAGTAAATCTCATGAACAGCCTGAAGATGAATAAACTGTAGTTCAGAGTCACTGACAGCACAGACACACACTGTTGGTCTGAGTGTGAGCATGATGATCATCAGAGATGTCTGCTGGATGTTCAGGAAAGTTCATTGGTGTCTGTCCTTAGATCGTCTGACTCACAGTTCATTTCTGTCTCCTCCTGTCTGACCTGCAGGTGAGAAACAGGTGTGAGGTGTCAGCTGTCAGTGAAGAACAGAACAGAATCCATCCCCTTTTCTAGTTCAGGAGATTAGGTTAAAAAAAAATAATTGACAACATGTATGAAGTGAGAAAATGTTCATGCTGGTGGATTTTTCTGCTGTCTGACCCAAACTGCAGTCTGCAATCTTGTTTTCACCATAAAAAGATAAAAAAAATATATAAAAAAAACCCCACCTACCCATAGCAAGCAGGTCTGGCCCTGATGCGGTATCAAGCTGGCACTTCTGACTGACTGGTGTCATGGCAGAGTGTATGTGCGCCAGGTCTGGCAATGAGGCACTATTTATGTGATGGCATGCCATATCTGGCCCGATCATAGTTTTGTGTATGTGGCCCAGGCCCATAGAAAACAGGCCTGGCTGGGATCCAGCATCAAGCTGGCAAAGCACGTACAAACTCCAAAACACATTTCTAGCGTTAACTGAACTTCCAAAACAGAGCTACCTAGATCACTTAAATTACACAATTGAAAGCATGTGTGTATTGTTTGTGTATTTATACACAAGCACTCATATATATTCAAATAATATAAAATATTGTTAATTTACCTGTTACTACCACACACCAAATCCGGTCGTTGGTACATCCTGGCTTGTGTAGCCACTGGGTAACAAAAGCTCAACACTGCGCCTAGCATCCTGGAGAACTTCTGTTTGTGTTTTGTACGTGTTTTGGAGTTTGTACGTGTTTTGACGTGTTTTGCAGTTTGTACGTGCTTTGTCTCTGGGGACCACCGTAAATATACTTTTATTTATTCACTCCACATAAAATGTAATATATAAACTTTTAACTTTAAATTTTCAGCTTTTTCCTTTTAAACAAATTTAAAGTGAAACAACACAAAACACTGCAAACCACAACACAATTAAATATAAATTAAAATATGAAAACAAAAAGATGCACATTCTCTGTCATATGGACCTGCATGAATAAACTTTCTGAATCCTTTATCATCTGCAACCAAAAATAGTTGTGGATGATTACTATACCTTTCTAATGTGACGTTGTAGTCCCTGGCTCTCTTTCTCTCCAACTGAGAGTGTAACTACTGCCCCTCCCCCCTCTGCCCAGCGCAAAGCACAAGGCTCGCATGTGGAGTGAAGTGGAAAAAAAGTGCGAGAGAGAGGGTGAGAGAAAGAAGAAATAAAAAACCATGGCTCCCAATAAGGAGCCGGCTCGCGTCGTTCACTTCAAAGACCTGGCTCTAAGAGCCGTTTCGTTCACAACCGACACATCACTATCATTAAAACATGCCTGAGACTTTTGGAAGGTCAAATCCTCGAATTTCTGAAAATGTGTTTGTTTATTATGAGGCTGGAACATCTGAACCTTTGATTCAGTGATAACAGCTCTGTCACACCAAACAAACTACACTGTTTACATAATTTACAATGTTTATATATGAAGCACTTCAAATTTACAATGTGATCAGTCTCCTCCAAAGTTTGTAGAACGATCCAGGCGGTGATTCTGGAATTTGGAAACTGCTTACAGATTAGTAACTCTGCTCAGCTGGTCTCAGGAACATTACAGCAAGAGGGCAGAAACTAGAGCTGGGCGATATAAATTTTTTCATATCACGATATGTTTTTTTCATTTCAGGCGATAACGATATATATCACGATACAAGCCAAATAACTATATTTGTAAGATTTAAATGTGCCGTTGCTCACAAGTAAAATGTGAAATAATCAGCAGCTTGTTTGGATTTAAATATTTATTTCTCATAATAAGTTTAACAGGGTAGATGTACTACTTCAGATAAATAAAGGCAAATATTGCAAACTACACAAAAGGCAGCCGCTAAAGCGTTTAAGTTTCAAAATAAAACAAACAAAACAGACTAAATTGTCAATACCACTTAGAAACAAAATATTAATTCTAAAAATAAATCTTAGTTTGTTTTACAGAAGAACAGACAAAATTGACTAAGTTTTGTCAATATCAAATAAACTGAGAACTAAAAGGAAATTCTCAATCTCTCCTTGTTGTATAGCTGAGCTTTTCAAACAGTTTTAACAGTTACTTTAGTCTGACAAAAGCCGAATGACGAATTAGCGCTTCCAGTCAGAGATGAGCATGCACTGCTTTATTGTATTTCCAGACTTGCTTTCGGCACAATTTACAGTGAGCGCTGCTCTGTTTTTTGTCAGACTTGAAAAAGCCGAAATACCTTCACACTACAGAACTTCTATGGCTCTTCCGTTCGACAATCTCTCCAGCATTGGAACCATCATCTGTTTTCTCTTCGGTAACCTTCGGTCACGCTCTCGGTTGATTTTTCTCTAGTCAGCACACTCATTTCCTCCATTACCCGGGCGGCACGGCCGCTGGCTGCTTCCCAAACAAATACACATGTGCGGCTTGGCACTTGGGCTGTACGTAACAAGTCACGTGATGTGATGCTGCGGCTGTGATTGGTTCGGCTCTGCGCTACTTAATTTAGATTGGCTGTTCTTCTTTCTTTCTTTTTTTTAAGAGGACAAGAGAGATGAGGCCTATCGCAATAGTTTAACTTTTCTATCGAGAAAACGTTATTTCGCAATACATATCGTTATCGTTCTATCACCCAGCTCTAGCAGAAACACAGCTACAGTATTTTGCCTTGATTTAAACATGGCAGACTGACAGTAGCCGTTCTCTCTCTGTAACAGCAACACCTGAAACATGCAGGGAGGACTGAGTCTGCTCAACTACACATGGTTTAAATTCTAAGGTTAAAGCTACCAGGACATAATGTAAGTAAATTAATTAATAAAAAATGAGCTCAGTGTGGAGCCTCACACTCTCACAGATGAGGATGGTTAACACCGATTCCAGAGCGAGTAAGACTGTGCTAAAGAAAACTGATGGAGGCCATCTAAGTGGCTGGATGCTTGACTTCAAGCAGTCAGTGATACGGCCCTAGCAGGACCTCCTGAAACTACTATTGTGTGGGTGTGGTGTTCTCTCTTTGCCGCCTACTCTCTTGCTCCGCCCCTCTGTCTCTCTCTCGCTCTTCTCTCTCCCCAGGACACAGCTGCTGCTCATTGGCCTCATTTACCACCTGGGCCCAGTCAGCAATCACCTCTCTGAGGTCATATAAGCTGGGGATGAACTGGATGAGAGAGGGTGGTTTTCTCTGGTGTCGCCACTTTGTGTTCTAGGTGTGTGATTGTTCTGCCTGAGTTGTGGAAGCAGTAAAGCTAGCTGCTGCTAGTGACAGGGTGAGCTTGTGGGGCCCCTGGAAGTATCTCCTCGTGGTGTGGAGTTTTTTGTTGTTGCGACCTTTTTCCTAGTGTTATTGGTAAAACGGCGTTGCCGACTCTTTATGTTAAGTTTATCTATAATAAAATCTACTTTATTTACTAAACACCTCTGTCTGTTCTCCTTTCATTCTGTTCTGGACCCATTTGTTACCAGTCCGCACACACCCCCTTGACCTTCATCGTTGGGACGTAACAGTCAGTCAGACAGTTAATCCTTCAACACTTGTCTGCATTTATACTGATTGATGCACTTTGTATAAAGTTGTGTATTGTGTACATATAAAGAGTTATTAGGATAGGCGGGACAGAGCTGTGATCATTTACCAGATCACAGGTACAGCCGTGTTTTAGCCTCATGCTAAAGAAAAACATTTTCAAACTAGTGATGATTTTACTTTTCAAAAATAACGTATTTTAATGAGCTCTCGCAGATCTTCAGTCTTCGTTTTTCTGCTGATTGAGCCAAAGATGACGGCTGACTTCACATGGGTTGTTAAAAAACCCTGCGAGTTAACTGGTAATTTTAGTATGTTAAAAAAAAAGATTTAAAATTCTGTCCCTAAATATAAATCATCACATCAGACAGTTTGTCCTCCATCGCTGTTGAAATAGTGGAAACGCAGGTTTGTTGGGTTTCTTTTGGTTTGGCGGCCATGTTTCAAAACAATATGGAGGCTGCAGTTTTGGTTGATTGCGTTTCCTGTTTTTAAATGAAAACAGAAAAATCCACCAGTACAGTACACTATATACCAAACATCATAAAGTCTGATACACTGAAAACAATGTTTCAGGGGTGACAAAAATCAAGCATCTATAAAATTGATTATTTAAGTTTTTACACTGTATAAATATCTCAGACATTTTCACTGGTTAAAATTCAGTAAAATTACATTTGTAGAACATTTGATGGTTTCCTGGTGTAGAGTTACTTTTAATATTCAGTGCAGTTATTGTGCTTAATCGTTTTCTTTTTCTTTATCCTGTGTTTGATGCTCAGAGTCTCTGTAACTCATCAGTGTCGATAAATGAGGAAAGAAACCCCAGGAAGTGCTGAGAGGATGGTACCACGTGTACCTTATCATGAGGGAATTCTGTTTTCTATGTTTTATTTTTAGATTGTTTATCTTAGTTTTGAGTTGTTCTGGATTCGATTAGTTAACCGGTTGCCACACACCAGGTCACCAGTGCATCACTTAAATGTTCAGCTACATGCTAATATTTTCAGGAACAAGAAAATATTAACTTTAAAACAAAGTCAAATCCATAATTAATTATCTCTGAATGGTTTTGTGGTTGCCTTTGACTTTCATCAGGTGCAAAAAAGTTGAATTTAAATGTGATCAGATGAAGTGTGAGGTTGTGAGAAAGTTTCTGACTGCATTCATAGATGTGTCCTTTCAGCTGGGTTAGGGTCTTTAACATTGAGTTTCCCCACACATGTTTACAGACGAGTTAGAGAGCAAGAGAAGAAGAGACGGATTCATAAATGTCTTTGTTTCTGCTCTAACCAAACAATGCTGCTCTACAACTCTAGACTACCAGCCACAAAGACAACAGCTGGAGAAACATCTGTCTACCTCTGACATCCACCAGCTCATCCATACAACAAACAAACATCAACAACCAGGAAGCAGCTTCACCTCTGATCACACACACACTCAACTCTACTCACTCACCTGGAGGATCAACAACAGTCAGGTAGATGATGCTGATGAGCTCCCATGAGTTTGTTTCTGCCATGAAGCCATAACACTTGTATGTTTCAGCATCATTAACCGTCACATCCTTCAGAATCAAAGACGCGTCTCCATCCTTCATCTGTCTGTCCTTCAGATCCACCCGGTTCTTAAAAGATGGATGCTGGCTGTCTGGAACAAAGTGACCATCCTGGTACAAAAGCAGATATTCTTTCTTCAGGTCAGCTCTGCTCCAGTGTACAGTTATGATGCTGTTGTTTGGAGCTCGACATGTCAGAGTGACGTCCTGTCCAGACTCAGCTGTGATGGTTTTCTGGACTGAAAGAAGAAACAACACAGAGCAGAGAGGTTAAAGGTCAAAGTACAATTATGATCAGAATGATTGACTTTAAATATTTTGTTTATTTCCTTTGACATTTGAGTTTTTAGTCATGTTGGATTTAATGAACCTCTGAACATCCAGCAGGTCACCAGTGACCCACTGAGGGGGAATTTTAGCCTCATGCTAAACATGCAAAGTGTCAGAAACTACAAGATGTTAGCTTCCACAGAACAACAACATGTGCTGATAATAAGTGAACATAATGTGTGAGAGAAAGCAGCCTCTCATTATAAGACACTGTGAGTCTCTGCATGCTGCCTTTATGGAGCTACAGCTGTTTGTATACACTGAACAAAAAGCTTTGTAGCTGCATCCTGACTCCTGACACTACAACACATCACACTGACACACACATTACACTTCTTTGTCTCTGTCACAGCTGGGTTACAGATGTTAAGTGTCCACCCAGCCTCGTGTCTCCTTCACACACACAGTGAAAACTGTGTTTGGTTTCTAACAGGTATATCTGACCTGCTTAATGGGACAAATGCGACAATGGCATCAAAAACAAAGCTGAAAATTAAAATCTTATTTTAAAGTTGAGTCTAAATTTGATCAGATGAAGTGTGAGGCTGTGAGGATGTCTCTGACTGCATTGAGAGATGTGTCTGTTGACTTACAAGCTTTGTTCCTCTTGGACTCCCACTGTGAAGGGGAAGAAGCGAAAGGTAGGGTATGAGCAGATATGTGTGTTCAGCAATGAAGTCTAATAAAGTGAAGCTAAACTTGCTTAAAGCCATATGAAAGCTCGAAGAATGAAGTTATGATCTAGGCACGAGTCACAGAGCTCAAAAAAGATAAGCAAGCACTCGCTGTTGTTTGGCGCTCTCTGGGAGGACAAGAGCGACGGAATTACCGTTGGATGATTTGAACAAGGACACTGGTATTAACACAATACTCCTATTCTTTATTCAACCAGATAACGAGACACCCCACTGTAAACATGACAAACTATAACATAGACTTTGAACAATGATACAGTGGTATGTGCAAATACGAGATGGATTCTAGGTGGGATGTAAGGAACATGAAAACTAATGGTATGTTGAAACAACCTTTTTTTTATCACTGACAAGAAAGTGCAAGTACATCAGGATCGCTACAATCAGCATATGCAGCCTATAAATGTAAAGCCTTCAAGAGCTATGGAAAAAGATTCACCCCCTGATGATAAGGAAAGGGATCTGCTCAGGTCTAAGATTGGTCAAATTCTTTGGGTGGCACGACAGGACAGACCAGATGGAATGTTTAATGCCAGCAGCTTGGCATCAACTATAAAAACTGCAACTGTGCAGACTTTGCATGAAGCAAACTTTATAGTGTGAAAACTGAAATGAACAAAGGTTGCTTTGAATTTTCAGTATCTAGGAAGTGACACTGCTTTGAAGCTGATTGTGTTCAGTGATTCCTCATTCAGAAATCTGTCAGATGGAGGCACACAGGGAAGAGATCACATCATCTCAGTGGGGAACAGTGGAAAATTCTCACTGCTGGCATGGCAGTCAAAGAGAGTCAAGAGGGTTGTACACAATATACTGACCGGTGAAACACTTGCCATGTCACATGGTATTGAAAATGCCATTTTCCTATCAACGCTACACTCTGAACTCACCACTGTTAATGTAAAACATCCAACACTTATAACCTGTGTCACTGATAATCACTCACTTGTTGATGCACTCAAGTCTACAAAATCAGTCACTGAAAAAATAGTGCGTTTTGAGATAAGCAGCATGAAAGAACTTATCCAGACTCAAAAGGTGGAGCGAGTCCTTTGATGCAACACAAAAGAGTACCTAGCAGAATGCCTTACAAACAAGGAGTTGCTGCTTTCAGGTTACATACGGCACTTAAAGAAGGACAAGGGAAATTTGATTAAGACAAACAGTTTAAAATATCTGTATCTCATATTTCGGCTCTGTGCAGGCAGGAGAGGACCCAAACGCAAACTCACGGGAAACAGGATATAAACTCAAAAGCACTGCTTTATTGCAGACTCAAGGAAAAGATACAAAACTAAACGATACTGGGAAAACACAAACAAAACTTCACAGTGAGGCACACAAGGGAACACACTGCATGTGGGACAACGCGATATAGAACAAAGGGAGACTCTGACATAAATACACAGAAGGTAATGAAGGAAGTGGAAGCACATGGGGAACACAGCTGGGGACAATTACACATGACATCGCAGGGAGGACACGAAAATGAAAATGCTGACACCAGGACGCAGACTTTAAACATAACACAGAGAGAGGGAGAGAGAGAACATGACGGAAAGAGGAAAACAAAGAACACAAGGAGTATGAACAAAGCACAATAACTCACACCACTATATACACGGTCACACAGAGGGAGACAAGGGGGATAAAGACATGAGGGGAAATCCAGTAAATTAACCTGAACAACTAAGGACCCATAGAATAACAAATGAACTTAACAAGACAGGAACACAGGAAAACTAAGAACGCTGGATCCGATGACCCAGGATCCTGACACTGTATTGTTGTAATGGTATTACTATTTTTCATGCCACAATTTATGTTGCCACTGTTACAGTGTATTCATGTCAAAAGGAAAAGGACGGGGAGTGGAGAAAAACAAAGCTTCACTTATAAGCTTTAAATTTTCTTTTAAGAGAGTCAATTCTTTTGACTTGTAAGCTTTGTTGCACTTGGACTCTTACTGTAATGAGGAAGAAGCAAAAGGAAATGCACGAGCAGATGTTTATGTGTGTGCAGCAATAGAGTCTAATAAAATGAAGTGAAACTAGCTTAAAGTCTGTTTCATCACTGAGTAACAGTGTCTGTTCAGCTGCTCGCTCTGATCCAACCTTTGGTCTCTAAGAAGAGGCTTCAGGGAGACGTTTGCTACGTTGGACTGTAGGACCATCAGAAATGTGTGCAGTAACAAAACAGGCAGCACTGAAAGCAGCTCTAAGTGTTTGTGTTGTTCAATGATTTGTGCACAACAACAACAATGGGACCTCTCTCATCCATCAGTCACCATGTGGACATTTTTCTGACACACTTTGAAGCTGATGGACGTTTTGTGTCTGCACTAAGTACGTTTTCAGCAGCTATGGCACCGGCAGGATTCACTTTCACAGACTCACAAGCACCAGTTTCACCCCTCCCCTCCCCCTCCAGCTGTAGGCTTTAACATTGAGTTTCCCCACACATGTTTACAGACGAGTTAGAGAGCAAGAGAAGAAGAGACGGATTCATAAATGTCTTTGTTTCTGCTCTAACCAAACAATGCTGCTCTACAACTCTAGACTACCAGCCACAAAGACAACAGCTGGAGAAACATCTGTCTACCTCTGACATCCACCAGCTCATCCATACAACAAACACACATCAACAACCAGGAAGCAGCTTCACCTCTGATCACACACACACTCAACTCTACTCACTCACCTGGAGGATCAACAACAGTCAGGGAGATGATGGTGATGAGTTTCCATGAGTTTGTTTCTGCCATGAAGCCATAACACTCGTATGTTTCAGCATCATTAACCGTCACATCCTTCAGAATCAAAGACACGTTTCCATCCTTCATCTGTCTGTCCTGCAGATCCACCCGGTTCTTAAAAGATGGATGCTGGCTGTCTGGATCAAAGTGACCATCCTGGGACAAAAGCACATTTTCATCTTCCAGGTCAGCTCTTCTCCACTCTACAGCTCTGATCTTGTTGTTTGGAGCTCGACATGTCAGAGTGACGTCCTGTCCAGACTCAGCTGTGATGGTTTTCTGGACTGAAAGAGGAAACAACACAGAGCAGAGAGGTTAAAGGTCAAAGTACAGCTATGATCAGAATGATTGACTTTAAATATTTTGTTTATTTCCTTTGACATTTGAGTTTTTAGTCATGTTGGACTTAATGAACCTCTGAACATCCAGCAGGTCACCAGTGACCCACTGAGGGGGAATTTTAGCCTCATGCTAAACATGCAAAGTGTCAGAAACTACAAGATGTTAGCTTCCACAGAACAACAACATGTGCTGATAATAAGTGAACATAATGTGTGAGAGAAAGCAGCCTCTCATTATAAGACACTGTGAGTCTCTGCATGCTGCCTTTATGGAGCTACAGCTGTTTGTATACACTGAACAAAAAGCTTTGTAGCTGCATCCTGACTCCTGACACTACAACACATCACACTGACACACACATTACACTTCTTTGTCTCTGTCACAGCTGGATTACAGATGTTAAGTGTCCACCCAGCCTCGTGTCTCCTTCACACACACAGTGAAAACTGTGTTTGGTTTCTAACAGGTATACCTGACCTGCTTAATGTGATCTGCTCTAACCAAATAATGCTGCTCTACAACTCTAGACTACCAGCCACAAAGACAACAGCTGGAAACATCTGTCTACCTCTGACATCCACCAGCTCATCCATACAACAAACAAACATCAACAACCAGGAAGCAGCTTCACCTCTGATCACACACACACTCAACTCTACTCACTCACCTGGAGAAACCCTGAGGTAGATGATGCTGATGAGCTCCCATAAGTGAGTTTCTTCCATGAAGACACGACACACGTATGTTCCAGCATCATTAATCATCACATCCTTCAGAATCAAAGACACGTCTCCATCCTTCATCTGTCTGTCCTGCAGATCCACCCGGTTCTTAAAAGATGGATGCTGGTTGTCTGGATCGAAACGACCATGCTGGTACAAAAACACAGTTTCTGGCAACAGGTCATCTCTGCTCCAATACACACGTCTGATGTTGTTGTTTGGAGCTCGACATGTCAGAGTGACGTCCTGTCCAGACTCAGCTCTGATGAGTTTCCGCTCTGAAAGAAGAAACAACACAGAGCAGACAGGTTAAAGGTCAAAGTACAATTATGACCAGAATGATTGACTTTAAATATTTTGTTTATTTCCTTGGATTTAATGAACCTCTGAACATCCAGCAGGTCACCAGTGACCCACTGAGGGGGAATTTTAGCCTCATGCTAAACATGCAAAGTGTCAGAAACTACAAGATGTTAGCTTCCACAGAACAACAACATGTGCTGATAATAAGTGAACATAATGTGTGAGAGAAAGCAGCCTCTCATTATAAGACACTGAGTCTCTGCATGCTGCCTTTATGGAGCTACAGCTGTTTGTATACACTGAACAAAAAGCTTTGTAGCTGCATCCTGACTCCTGACACTACAACACATCACACTGACACACACATTACACTTCTTTGTCTCTGTCACAGCTGGATTACAGATGTTAAGTGTCCACCCAGCCTCGTGTCTCCTTCACACACACAGTGGAAACTGTGTTTGGTTTCTAACAGGTATATCTGACCTGCTTAATGGGACAAACGCGACAATGGCATCAAAAACACAGCTGAAAATTAAATTCTTATTTTAAAGTTGAGTTCAAACCTGAATCTAACTGTGACCAGATGAAGTGTGAGGTTGTGAGAAAGTCTCTGACTGCATTCATAGATGTGTCCTTTCAGCTGCTCGCTCTGATCCAACCTTTGGTCTCTAAGAAGAGGCTTCAGGGAGACGTTTGCTACGTTGGACTGTAGGTCTTTGTTTCTGCTCTAACCAAACAATGCTGCTCTACAACTCTAGACTACCAGCCACAAAGACAACAGCTGGAGAAACATCTGTCTACCTCTGACACCCACCAGCTCATCCATACAACAAACACACATCAACAACCAGGAAGCAGCTTCACCTCTGATCACACACACACACACTCAACTCTACTCACTCACCTGGAGGATCAACAACAGTCAGGTAGATGATGCTGATGAGCTCCCATGAGTTTCTTTCTGCCATGAAGCCATAACACTCGTATGTTTCAGTGTCATTAGTCGTCACATCCTTCAGAATCAAAGACACGTCTCCATCCTTCATCTGTCTGTCCTGCAGATGCACCCGGTTCTTAAAAGATGGATGCTGGCTGTCTGGAACAAAGTGATGATCTCGGTACAAAAGCAAATATTCTTTCTTCAGGTCAGCTCTCTTCCACTGCACAGCTAAGATGTTGTTGTTTGGAGCTCGACATGTCAGAGTGACGTCCTGTCCAGACTCAGCTGTGATGTTTTTCTGGTCTGAAAGAGGAAACAATACAAAGCAGAGAGGTTAAAGGTCAAAGTACAATTATGATCAGAATGATTGACTTTAAATATTTTGTTTATTTCCTTTGACATTTGAGTTTTTAGTCATGTTGGATTTAATGAACCTCTGAACATCCAGCAGGTCACCATTGACCCACTGAGGGGGAATTTTAGCCTCATGCTAAACATGCAAAGTGTCAGAAACTACAAGATGTTAGCTTCCACAGAACAACAACATGTGCTGATAATAAGTGAACATAATGTGTGAGAGAAAGCAGCCTCTCATTATAAGACACTGAGTCTCTGCATGCTGCCTTTATGGAGCTACAGCTGTTTGTATACACTGAACAAAAAGCTTTGTAGCTGCATCCTGACTCCTGACACTACAACACATCACACTGACACACACATTACACTTCTTTGTCTCTCTCACAGCTGGATTACAGATGTTAAGTGTCCACCCAGCCTCGTGTCTCCTTCACACACACAGTGGAAACTGTGTTTGGTTTCTAACTGGTATACCTGACCTGCTTAATGTGACAAACACAACAATGGCGTCAAAAACAAAGTTGAAAATTTTAATCAGACTTTTAAAGTCAGATTTAATTGGGTGTCCAAATCCATGGGCTGCATCTTCATGAGGACCCGGCCTTCCTGGTCTACGTGGGCTAGGTCCTCAGGAGGCCTGGTACACCGAAGGGAGCGTCTGTGAAATTGGACGTTCTTGCCTTCTAGTTTTGTGTCACCAGATGTCTCAGTGGAGTTTAATAAACCCAGCCGTGTGCTCCATGCTATTTAAGATATAACAGGATACCGGCATAAATTCTCGATCATCTCACACTTCTGTTTAATCAGTTTTCTGTTGGACGTTTATTCAGCTGTGTGAAAACTTTAGAACTTTAATCTCAGCCAAACCAATTTACTGAGGAACAAATAAAATACTGAAAAAAGTCAAACAAAAACATTTTTAAGTTATCTAAGTGACTTATACATCGTGTTTACACTTGCGGTGCCCCTTGCATGTGACAGCCTGTTACAGCAGCTCTGGTCATTCTCAGTTTCTTTCTCCTCTTTATTTTCTCGCAATGTTTTCTAACTAAAGTATTAGCAATTAGATTCCGCAATCATGTTACCATTTTGTGCTAGTCATGGTCGTTTTTCTCAGTTTTTTTTTTCACTTTTTTCACTCATGTTTCACCCTCAGCCAAACCAATTTACTCCGGAACAAATTAACACCGAAAAAAGCGAAACAATAACAATTTTAAGTTATCCGAGTGACTTATATATCATGTTTGACCCGAGTGGCAAAAGAGCAGGGGTCTGAAAACAATGAAGCCAGGAGTCCGCTGCACTCGCCGGCTTGAGTGATCATTGAACCACCCGGCTTGCTATCGAGCGGGTGGGTAACAGACGTCTCTGAAAACGACGGCGCACTTTTGAAAATATGTGATATCTTGATAAAATATGCAGATACACTGAACAAAAATATAAACGCAACACCTTTGTTACTGCTCCCATTCCCCATGGGATGGACGTAGAGACCTAAAATTCATTCCAGATACACAATATAACCATCCCTCCCAAACAGTGGTCACAAATCAGTCCAAATGTGTGGTAGTGGGCACATCTGCTATATTGAGATAATCCATCCCACCTCACAGGTGTGCCACATCAGGATGCTGATCTGACATCATGAGTAGTGCACAGGTGTACCTCAGACTGCCCACAACAAAAGGCCACCCTGGAATGTGCAGTTTTGTCTCACAGCAAAATGCCACAGATGCCACAAGCAATGAGGGAGCTTGCAATTGGCATGCTGACAGCAGGAATGTCAACCAGATCTGTCGCCCGTGCATTGAATGTTCATTTCTCAACCATAAGCCGTCTCCACAGGCGTTTCAGAGAATATGGCAGCACATCCAACCGGCCTCACAACCGCAGACCTCGTGTAACCACACCAGCCCAGGACCTCCACATCCAGCAGGTTCACCTCCAAGATCGTCTGAGACCAGCCACCCAGACAGCTGCTGGAACAATTGGTTTGCACAACCAAACAATTTCTGCACAGACTGTCAGAAACCGTCTCAGGGACGCTCAACTGCATGCCCGTCGTCCTCATCGGGGTCTTGACCTGACTCCAGCTCGTCGCCGTAACAGACTTGTGTGGGCAAATGCTCACATTCGATGGCATCTGGCACGTTGGAGAGGTGTGCGCTTCACGGATGAATCATGGTTCACATTGTTCAGGGCAGATGGCAGCTGAGAATGTCCCAGTTCTTGCATGGCCAGCATACTCACCGGACATGTCACCCATTGAGCATGTTCGGGATGTTCTTGACCGGCGTATACGACAGCGTGTACCAGTTCCCACGAATATCCAACAACCTCGCACAGCCATTGAAGTGGAGTGGACCAACATTCCACAGGCCACAATTGACAATCTGATAGACTCCATGCGACGATGTGTTGCACTGCATGAGGCAAATGGTGGTCACACCAGATACTGACCGGTTCTGGGTCCCCAGACCCCCAATAGCGCAAAAAACTGCACATTCCAGGGTGGCCTTTTGTTGTGGGCAGTCTGAGGTACACCTGTGCACTACTCATGATGTCAGATCAGCATCCTGATGTGGCACACCTGTGAGGTGGGATGGATTATCTCAATATAGCAGATGTGCCCACTACCACACATTTGGACTGATTTGTGACCACTGTTTGGGAGGGATGGTTATATTGTGTATCTGGAATGAATTTTAGGTCTCTACGTCCATCCCATGGGGAATGGGAGCAGTAACAGAGGTGTTGCGTTTATATTTTTGTTGAGTGTATTTGAAGTTTACACAGCTACTTTCTCGCCTGAAAATGTCTTAAAAACTTATTTTGTGACCCAGAAAAAGTATTAAGAATAATGTTAAAAATTTAGTAGCAGCCACCATTGTTGGAAACTGGAATTGGCTGATCCGCGCTATGAATTCTGGTATAGGCAGGGCCATGAAGGACACAAAGGACCCATCCATTAAATTCAGGGAAAAGGAGTGCGCATTTGTCGGCTGCATTTGCAGGACTCTACGAATTGGGACAACCTTCGTCGCGTCACTGTGACGTATTCGGCCTACAAATGCGGCCTCAGGAGGATGCAGCCCATGAATTTGGACACCACTCAACTGTGATGAGATGAAGTGTGAGGTTGTGAGAAAGTCTCTGACTGCATTCATAGATGTGTCCTTTCAGCTGCTCGCTCTGATCCAACCTTTGGTCTCTAAGAAGAGGCTTCAGGGAGACGTTTGCTACGTTGGACTGTAGGACCATCAGAAATGTGTGCAGTAACAAAACAGGCAGCACTGAAAGCAGCTCTAAGTGTTTGTGTTGTTCAATGATTTGTGCACAACAACAACAATGGGACCTCTCTCATCCATACAACAAACAAACATCAACAACCAGGAAGCAGCTTCACCTCTGATCACACACACACTCAACTCTACTCACTCACCTGGAGAAACCCTGAGGTGGATGATGCTGATGAGCTCCCATGAGTGTTTTTCTTCCATGAAGCCATAACACATGTATGTTTCAGCATCATTAATCGTCACATCCTTCAGAATCAAAGACACGTCTCCATCCTTCATCTGTCTGTCCTGCAGATCCACCCGGTTCTTAAAAGATGGATGCTGGTTGTCTGGATCGAAACGACCATGCTGGTACAAAAACACATTTTCTGGCAACAGGTCATCTCTGCTCCAATACACACGTCTGATGTTTGGAGCTCGACATGTCAGAGTGACGTCCTGTCCAGACTCAGCTGTGATGTTTTTTCTGGTCTGAAAGAGGAAACAACACAGAGCAGAGAGGTTAAAGGTCAAAGTACAACTATTTCCTTTGACATTTGAGTTTTTAGTCATGTTGGATTTAATGAACCTCTGAACATCCAGCAGGTCACCAGTGACCCACTGAGGGGGAATTTTAGCTTCATGCTAAACACGCAAAGTGTCAGAAATATGGCTGGGTATCGTCGCTGATTTCTAGAATCGATTCAATTCCGATTCACAAGGTCCCAAATTGATTCGATCTACGTTTCAATTCGATTCAGGGAAATTTTGCCTCAGTCAGAAATATTATAATTCTGATTATGTATCAGTACATTTCCATATTTTTATATATATAAAAAGAAATCTGACACTTGTGAGACTTTTGATAGAGTTGTATTGTTGATTGTCATTTATGCTTAGAAACATTTACTCATTTATGCTTAGAAATATTTAACCATAGATGCTTAGAAGTGTATAATCAATTGTGTAGTGATAAGTTGTGTAGTGATAAGTTGTGTGATCGTTAACAGGCTACAGAGGCTTGGTGTGTATTCCACACTGGAATGCACACCTGCATTTTGGGGGCATGGGAAAAGTTCGCATCCTGCCTTATTGTTTTATGGTAGGATTACCGTAGCTACGTTTGTTCTAGTCTAAGTGCTTTTCTGTTTAGATGAACTGCTGGACTTCCTCACCGGGGGGGGGTCTAGTCTACCCTCTTCCTAACCAAGGATGTTTGCTTGTGTGATTTTATGACCCTTTGATCAGCAGTACCCCCCCCCCCCCCACACACACACACACACACACACACACAAGGTACTCTTTGTGTGTATGTAGACGTCATATGTTAATGAACCTATGCATATTCATGTAACCTCAATAAAAGGACAGTGATACGGGAGAACGGACGAGAGCTACTGGGGTCAAGCGAAGGGACGGCGCTCTGTCCAGTCTCTCCCGTGCACGAGTAACATGAAGAACTTGCCTACTTGCGTCTTGCTTGCAGTGTAATTATATTGTCTTAACGTTCCAGCGAATAGGTTCAAGCTACAAACCTATCAACTTTATCAAAAGTGTAAGCATCACAGCAGATGCCTTTGTGTCAAAGTAACTGAGGATCAAACACAGAAAAACACAAAGGCAACTTTTCTTGTCTGGGATTTTATATCAGATAACCTTAAAAAATATTCTGCAGTAGATCAAAAATGAAAGAAAACCATTAACATATGAACATTACCTGATGCTGTTGAAGTAAGGCAGAGCAAAGTTACAGAGGTTTTATTAGAGGCACATCTAAGCGTTTTGCAATTTTTGCATAACTTTAAGTTTACATTTGTCCATTTACATTTGTTTACATTTAGCCTATTGAACGGCAGAAATTAGGTTTTCATTTTGGAAGTAAGCAAAAGGGAAAAAAACACAGCGGCCGACAGCGCTGTAAACAACGGTAGACTTGTGCGTAATAAACAAGCGAATAATGCAGAAAACAGATTTTTAGATGGGAAACTGTTCTTGAAGAGAGAGAGAGAGAGAGAAAGAGAGAGACAGAGAGAGAGAGCTCTGCATGAAGTGTGATTTTTATCACGGTGAAAGCAAAAAAGCAAAACCAATTTATGACGATGTTTATGTGAAGCGTAGTTTGGATCTTCTTTTGCTGCTGGTTCAGTCAATATTGTTTGGAGAGAAATAAAACCTGCAGCTTCAGAATCTATCGCAAAAAGGAATGAGCAGACTGAGTAGTACAAAAAAATGTTTGCAGTTACTACAGTATTGCAAATTTTTTCCCTTAATATAAATACTAATAAAGTGAAGTGACCAGTGCAGATTGTACAGAGTACTTGTGAAGCTGCAGGGTAGCTTCTGAGTGCGTCCTGTGGACTGTGTTGTAATAATAATAAAATTATATCTAAAAGTCGATTCAGGATTTTAATGAATCAATTTTATGTTATCCAAGCTAGAATCGATTTTAATCGATAAATCGATAATCAAACCCACCCCCAGTCAGAAACTACAAGATGTTAGCTTCCACAGAACAACAACATGTGCTGATAATAAGTGAACATAATGTGTGAGAGAAAGCAGCCTCTCATTATAAGACACTGTGAGTCTCTGCATGCTGCCTTTATGGAGCTACAGCTGTTTGTATACACTGAACAAGAAGCTTTGTAGCTGCATACTGACTCCTGACACTACAACACATCACAGACAAACTAAATCTATATGATAATAACTCATAAGTAATAAATATTCTTCAAATATAAACCAGACTGATACTTTATTCCTCATTATCCCAGAAACAAATAGTTAAATCTCACCTGCAGAGGCAACCACGACAACCAGCAAAGTCCAGCAGAGTGATGCAGTTAAAGCAGACATGTCCGTGTTTTCAAGATCTGCTGATCTGACTTTTAGTTTGTTTAAGTGACCAAGTCTGATATTGATTCTGTTGCTCACTTAAAATGTGATTTTAAAATCTGAGATTACATTAAAGGTTCAAACAAAAATTTAATTCATCAACTATTGTAACAAATGTATTTCAGCCCGTCTACACTTGTCAGTCAACATATCGTAAGGAATTCAATATATAGTGTCTTTGGTAGGTTGGGCTATGGGACGATCATAAATAAGTGCGTCATAACGAATGCAATGGAATGTAAAGCAGGTCTGAGTGTTTAACAGGTTTACATGTGCGGGTTTCTTTTATTGACATAAGCCTGTATATCTACGGGTAGTTTCCAGTAGAAGGCTCTGCCGGATGTTGTGGCTCACATGTGCCAGAATGTTCTCAGTGAAGGTTAAAGCAAAACACCGGACTCTGACGAAGTTAACATATTGCAGTATTTGGAAGGCGTAGCGAGGTACATGTTTTAAGTGTGACTTGATTATTTAGATGATATTTCATTGTATTCTCTAGTTTTTGGATTTATGTTTAAGTTTATATTAATAAGACGCATCTAGGATATGTATTTTCTGTTTTCTGTTTCGTTTTCACGGTGTATCTGGTGAAAACGAAACAGATAAGTCAGACTTCATTAGCCGTGTCTTGGCCCAAACTCTGCTTCAGGTCACAAAATCAAGACTTCAGCATTACTGAGAGTTACAAACTGTCTAAATTCTTTCATCTCTACTAAAATGATCGCTGTGGCTACTATACCAGGTGTAACAATTAAGTTTAACATCCAGGGATCAATGAAAACGAATTTACTATATTTAACGGCGTTAGCAGGAAGTTAGCTCGCTAGTTTCCACCAAAACATGACATACCATGTTCTGACTGAGAGATTTTTTTAAACTAATTAAAACGTACAGCTCTGCTACCACTTCCAACATAAATGAAGAGAGAAAACTAAACAGGAGTGACTTTTGTAGTTATACTGAAGTTGGACTAACTGGTATATAATGATGCTCTATGTGTGACAGCCACACAGCTATGTTAGCATAATATAAACATAGTGAAGCTGGAGGATGAACGCTATCTATTTTCCACTCCACAAGAGTTAACATGAGTATTCCCGATGGTTGGGGACAAATGCAATCGTATGGCAGGATGCACTTTAAAGTCTACGGAATAGCTATTATATATATTTTGGTAATCGCACCAGGTCTGAAGGGGCTCTAGCGTAGACAGTTAATAATAAACAAACTTAATAATAAGTTTGTTAATAATTATTGACTTGGGTAAACATACACAGAGAAAGACAGTTATACAGGATTAGATCCGGTGTTTCAGAGTAACTGGTGAGGATGAAACAGATGAGTATTAGGAGCTGATTTTGCTTTGTTAAGAAAGGAAACAAAACCTTTGTGAAAATTTTCTCTTCCGAATAATTTTCTTTGTTTTCCTTTTTGATCATGACATGGCAGTGTGCTGTTTCAGTTGAAGAAAGGAGTGCATTATATAAACTACAAATATGTAATGGATTACATGTCGCTTTTAAGTTGTGTTTGGGACTTTATTAGATGCCCTACATGTTCCTATACCGTTGTGCCAGCTAATGGACTAGGAAGTAAATTAAGCCTCTCGAGTGTTTAGTGATGTTCCACTAAGTGCCCATATATAGATATCACAGTTACTCTGACTGAGCACACAGGAGATCTTAAGTGCTGTCAAACAACATTACACGGTAACTTAAAGAGACGACCGGTCAGTGAAAGTGAGAGTCTGGGGATCCATCATCTGGAACACGGAGAGTGGAATATGTAAATAAATCTGACCAGTTAAGATAAAAAAACAATTAATCTGTATCACCAGCTAATCTAATGAGGTGAAGTTTGAAATTCAGATTCTGTTAGTCACTGAAAATAATAGAATCAGACATTTATAACCATGAAAGTGTTGGATCGCCTGTAAAGTCAACACAGACATGTCTGCTGGAACCGGTTCACTCTGCTTCACTTTCCTGTTTGTTGTGTTTGTCTGTGCAGGTGAGTTATTTAATTTGGTTTGTTATCATGCGTGAAGGAGACACGAGGCTGGGTGGACACTTAACATCTGTAATCCAGCTGTGACAGAGACAAAGAAGTGTAATGTGTGTGTCAGTGTGATGTGTTGTAGTGTCAGGAGTCAGGATGCAGCTACAAAGCTTTTTGTTCAGTGTACACAAACAGCTGTAGCTCCATAAAGGCAGCATGCAGAGACTCACAGTGTCTTATAATGAGAGGCTGCTTTCTCTCACACATTATGTTCACTTATTATCAGCACATGTTGTTGTTCTGTGGAAGCTAACATCTTGTAGTTTCTGACACTTTGCATGTTTAGCATGAGGCTACAATTACCCCTCAGTGCAGGGGTGCTCACACTTTTTCCGCATGTGAGCTACTTATAAAATGACCAAGTCAAAATGATCTACCCACTACAAAAATCCAAAACATATACTTATTTATAAATATATTGAGAATTCTTTATATCTACAATGTATATACATGCATAACCGCAATATCCAATATTTCACAACACAATTAACTATGTAAATTTTTTGTCATTACCTGAGTTTACTCTGATGACTTGCACTGAATTGAATCAGCCAGGGATGCATAGTCCGGACAGTAGCTGCTGACGGCCAGGTTTAAGAGAAAAAACCGAGAGCTAAAAATTGGAGTTAACTCGCTGACTAGCTTGTCAGTTTTACTACACTTCGCGCCGCTGTTTGCGCATGCGCAGCGACCTAAGCGTCAGAAAAAATCTGCTGTCATCTGACTGGCTTCCCTGTATCAATCAAGTGACGGGATGGATGATAGGCTGGCATCTATCTTTTTTAATGCCATGCGATCTACCAATACTACCTTTGCGATCGACTGGTCGATCGCGATCGACGTATTGAGCACCCCTGCCTCAGTGGGTCACTGGTGACCTGCTGGATGTTCAGAGGTTCATTAAATCCAACATGACTAAAAACTCAAATGTCAAAGGAAATAAACAAAATATTTAAAGTCAATCATTCTGATCATAATTGTACTTTGACCTTTAACCTCTCTGCTCTGTGTTGTTTCCTCTTTCAGACCCAAAGATCATCAGAGCTGAGTCTGGACAGGACGTCACTCTGACATGTCGAGCTCCAAACAACACAGTTACAGTTTTAAACTGGACAAGATCTGACCTGAAGCCAGATTATGTGCTTTTGTACCAGGATGGTCTCTCTGATTCAACACACCAGCATCCATCTTTTAAGAACTGGGTGGTTCTGAAGGACAGACAGATGAAGGATGGAGACGTGTCTTTGATTCTGAGGGACGTGACGATTAATGACACTGGAACATACGAGTGTCATGTGTTCATGAATGAAACAAGGTCATGGATGAACATCAGCTTCGTATACCTGGTTGTTCCTCCAGGTGAGTGAGTAGAGCTGAGTGTGTGTGATCAGAGGTGAAGCTGCTTCCTGGTTGTTGATGTGTGTTTGTTGTATGGATGAGCTGGTGGATGTCAGAGGTAGACAGATGTTTCTCCAGCTGTTGTCTTTGTGGCTGGTAGTCTAGAGTTGTAGAGCAGCATTGTTTGGTTAGAGCAGAAACAAAGACATTTATGAATCCGTCTCTTCTTCTCTTGCTCTCTAACTCGTCTGTAAACATGAAACTTAGATTACACAGGAAACACGTGATCTCACCCAAAGAACAGTCGCCGTCCTGCTTTGAAACAACCAGAACAAAACAAAAGCACGTTTGCACTATTCCAGCACGGCTGGAGCACACACTGGCTGATGTGACAATTCATGGATATAATTTCCAATCTTTCTTTAGCTCCCACCACATCTTTAACAACCATGTGGGGTCAGGGGTCATGTTTGGCTTGAGACTTTTGAAAAGTAAATCATCAGTATCTCTGTGACCAGCTGTGATAAACTGCTGATAAATTAACACATTAATCTTTGTGCTATAAACTTACCTGCCAGAGCAAATACATAACAGCCATAATACACAGTTTGTCTGTGTAACAACTGTAAAAAACTATTGTAAGGAGCTGGACTTCTTCAAGTTTGTTTAAAACGTTTAATCCGAGAAGCTTCTTCAGTTCTAAGAGCAACTGGTGGATCTCCCAGATTTTTAAGCCCTATGGGAGTGTCCCCCAGGAGGGTCATGGAGCACCTGTTGATCCCACCATTCTGATGGACATAGAAGAGCCACCTCCACAGGACAGGACTCAGCAGTCCATCTGCATCTAAAGGTCAAAGGTCACTCTTTCGAGGATGCCAACGTTCACATTTTGGACAGAGAGGACAGATGGTTTGAAAGAGGAGTGAAAGAAGCATCTATGTCCACTGTGAGCGACCATCTTTGAACAGAGGCGGGGGTTTACGACACCAACTCTCTGCCATCTATAATCCAGTTTTTAGATCCCTTCTATTGCACCCGATCCTTTTATTCCCTTTACTGAACAGAGACAACACGACTCAGTTGGTCAAAACTCTTAAATCATTCTTTTATTCATTTCTGGAAATGGAGATATGCTCAGGGCTAAAGCCTCCGCAAATCTGAAGCTTTACAAGCCAAAACATGTATGTAGTTTTGATAAAAACAACTCCTTCTGGGCTGACTAGTGTGTGTGTGTTACTTAGTTCCACTTTTTCTGTCTGGTTTCCTGTTCTTATTATATTGCCTCTGCAGCTCTGCACTTCCTGTATTTTTAAACTTCCACTAACTTAAGCCTCTGTTGCTAAGGCCTGTCACGCTCTGACCTAGTTCTCGCTCACATCTGGCCTTGCTTTATAGAGGCTTTTATTATTAAAATACATAAAATAAGCACTAAGAATATATGTTTATTCCGTAACACTTCCCAGACGCCTTAACACCCACTCACATCCTGGGCCACCTGACCTCAGGAAATCACATGATAGGGTGGGCCAGGTTTCACAATGAGCTCACCAGAAACCCTGGCTGATTGTGACCTGATGAAAGATTTTTAATTTTGCTTAGTTGTAGCTTCATTTAAAGGAAGAAGAGGTTGTGAATTGGAGCCAACACAGGAAGAGAGATTGAAGCCATATGTGTAAAGGTGGTTGACATGGTGACATCCGGTTTTAAACAGACAGGCTGGCGCTCCCCCTCTCTTTCTCTCTTTTTATGGAATGTCTGCATTTCTATACATACCAAGTTATCTCCTGTTTCAGCTGACAAGCGAACAGTTTCTCCTTTTAAGGAAAATTATCAGTTCCATACATGCCACTCCTACTGCTGTGGAAACTTGCTTTAAGTATAAAGAAAGGACATTTTGGATGCCCTGGGCGGTCTTTCCTCTCTGTCTCATTTCTGTCCTGCACACGTTGCTGCAGGATGGATCGAGTGATGAGGGGGGATCGTCCATGTGTGCACATGTAAAAGATATCTTGAGTCTGAGTTCCTTTGCCTTCCACAATTTCTCCTCACATGACCCACACCTGTTTTCACACCTTGGCTCATGTGATTAGGTAGAGGATCATCAGGGGGGTCCTTTTGTCCCTCTTGGGGGGGAAACTCCCACAGAGCTTGAATCTGAATCACAGGTTCCGATGTTTCAGCCTCATAATAAACAAACACAGGTTCAGAGAGTCGAGGATTTGACCTTCCAAAAGTCTCAGACATGTTTTAACGAACTCTCAGTCTGCAAATTATAAAGAACAGCTGGATCAGTTTTAGTCATATTTAGTCAGATCATCTGTTTCCTTTGTTAAATTAAGAAAAATCCACCAGTATTTTCTCACTTTATACATATTGTGAATAGTTTGTATTAATCTGTTGTCCTGAACTAGAAGAGGAAACGGATTCTGTTCTGTTCTTCACTCATCACCTACCTGACAGCTGACACCTCACACCTGTTTCTCACCTGCAGGTCAGACAGGAGGAGACACAGAGGCTGGAGGGAAGAAGGACGGAGGGAAGGAGGATGGAGGGAAGGAGGCTGGAGGGAAGGAGGCTGGAGGGAAGGAGGCTGGAGGGAAGGAGGCTGGAGGGAAGGAGACTGGAGGGAAGGAGGATGGAGGGAAGGAGGATGGAGGGAAGGAGACTGGAGGGAAGGAGGATGGAGGGAAGGAGACTGGAGGGAAGGAGGCTGGAGGGAAGGAGGCTGGAGGGAAGGAGACTGGAGGGAAGGAGGATGGAGGGAAGGAGGCTGGAGGGAAGGAGGATGGAGGGAAGGAGGCTGGAGGGAAGGAGGATGGAGGGAAGGAGACTGGAGGGAAGGAGGATGGAGGGAAGGAGACTGGAGGGAAGGAGGCTGGAGGGAAGGAGGATGGAGGGAAGGAGACTGGAGGGAAGGAGGGGGCTGGAGGGAAGGAGGCTGGAGGGAAGGAGGCTGGAGGGAAGGAGACTGGAGGGAAGGAGGCTGGAGGGAAGGAGGCTGGAGGGAAGGAGACTGGAGGGAAGGAGGATGGAGGGAAGGAGGCTGGAGGGAAGGAGGATGGAGGGAAGGAGACTGGAGGGAAGGAGGATGGAGGGAAGGAGACTGGAGGGAAGGAGGCTGGAGGGAAGGAGGCTGGAGGGAAGGAGACTGGAGGGAAGGAGGCTGGAGGGAAGGAGGCTGGAGGGAAGGAGGATGGAGGGAAGGAGGCTGGAGGGAAGGAGGATGGAGGGAAGGAGACTGGAGGGAAGGAGGATGGAGGGAAGGAGACTGGAGGGAAGGAGGCTGGAGGGAAGGAGGCTGGAGGGAAGGAGGATGGAGGGAAGGAGGCTGGAGGGAAGGAGGATGGAGGGAAGGAGGCTGGAGGGAAGGAGGATGGAGGGAAGGAGACTGGAGGGAAGGAGGATGGAGGGAAGGAGGATGGAGGGAAGGAGGATGGATCTGCTCGACTGATAGTTGGTCTGTCAGTTTCTGCTGTGCTTCTTGTTGTTGTTGCTCTTCTTATTAATCTGATCTGCAGAAAATATGAGAGGGGTTTTAGCACAACAAAACAAAACCTGAGAAAAAAACGTAAAAAAACAATTGAAAGGTCAGAAAATTATTCAAAGCTGAACTCTGAGCCTGGTGTTCCATGAAGTCACTGTTACCCAGTGTGATGATCAAGGACAGAAAGAAACTGATGATGCCTCATGTGACTTTTCCTCCTTAAGCCCAGCCCACTGGGAGACAGCTTGTACTTTGTTCTCCGTGGTTTGTAAATCCATCGTATCAAATTTGACAGAGTGTTGCCAATTTAGAGACTTTGTTGCAATATGTAGCGAGTTTTCAGACACCCTTAGTGGTTTTTTCCCCCCTAGCGACAAATCGGGCAACTTTTCTGGTGTTATTGGAGACGTATGACCACTGTTTCGCTCTTACAAGCAGCGGGTGCTGCCGTCTGCACGTCTGCCAAAGCGCTCACAGGCGGTCGCACACAGCAGTCGCCCCCAGCTGCTGTCAGCGCAGAAGATGTTCACGAGTCCAAACTACAAACGAATCGCACACGAAGCCGCTGCTTCCGCATTGACCGCTGCTGCAGGCCTGCAGCAGCGGTAGATTGGTTTGTGTCTAAACCAAATCGATGCTCTAAAATGCATCATTCCAATCATAAAGAATGAGGGTTGGAATTGTGACATAAAAACAAACAATAATTGCTAAAAGAAATGTAATTTAAATATGTAGTAAGTTCTTTTAGGGTGTCTTTTTTAAAAGACTTTATGTCTCTTCCACGATGTCATTTCTCTCTCCTACAGCGTCCGTTACAGTTACATACATTTGCTGATGTGATGACGTCATTTAACAACAGCCAATAGCGAGTTCCTTTACCGAGGAGTCGGCAACACTGAGTAGTAGTTAAATCAGAAGTGTGGAGTCAGTTGCTTAAATCTTTCAGCTTTTATAAACCTTAAATTTAATTAAATCTCATCAGGTTTTAAACTCAGGTTCAGTTATTCTCTGAAATTAGCGACAGATTTAGACTTCAGAACAAATCAAAGAAGCGCTGGATGATCAGTAATAATGACACGGAAATGTCTGCTGTAACTGCATCTCGCTGCTCCGCTTTGCTGTTTGCTGTCGTCGTCGTCGTGTTCGTCTCTGCAGGTGAGGTTTACAGTTAGAAACTAAACTGAGTTTATCTGACAACAATAGACCAGCATCGACTAGTTTACATGTTGTTAAGAATAATAATAACAATGATAATAATATGGATTTAGTTTGTCTGTGTGGACACGTGGAAACATCTGTAATGCAGCTGTGACAGAGACAAAGTGTAATGTGTGTGTCAGTGTGATGTGTTGTAGTGTCAGGAGTCAGGATGCAGCTACAAAGCTTCTTGTTCAGTGTATACAAACAGCTGTAGCTCCATAAAGGCAGCATGCAGAGACTCACAGTGTCTTATAATGAGAGGCTGCTTTCTCTCACACATTATGTTCACTTATTATCAGCACATGTTGTTGTTCTGTGGAAGCTAACATCTTGTAGTTTCTGACACTTTGCATGTTTAGCATGAGGCTAAAATTCCCCCTCAGTGGGTCACTGGTGACCTGCTGGATGTTCAGAGGTTCATTAAATCCAACATGACTAAAAACTCAAATGTCAAAGGAAATAAACAAAATATTTAAAGTCAATCATTCTGATCGTAATTGTACTTTGACCTTTAACCTCTCTGCTCTGTGTTGTTTCCTCTTTCAGACCCAAAGATCATCACAGCTGAGTCTGGACAGAACGTCACTCTGACATGTCGAGCTCCAAACAACACAGTTACAGTTTTAACCTGGAAAAGATCTGACCTGGTGCCAGAATATGTGCTTTTGTACCAGGATGGTCTCTCTGATTCAACACACCAGCATCCATCTTTTAAGAACCGGGTGGATCTGCAGGACAGACAGATGAAGGATGGAGACGTGTCTTTGATTCTGAAGGATGTGACGGTTAATGACACTGGAACATACGAGTGTCGTGTGTTCATGAATGAAACAAGGTCATGGATGAACATCAGCTTCGTATACCTGGTTGTTCCTCCAGGTGAGTGAGTAGAGCTGAGTGTGTGTGATCAGAGGTGAAGCTGCTTCCTGGTTGTTGATGTTTGTTTGTTGTATGGATGAGCTGGTGGATGTCAGAGGTAGACAGATGTTTCCAGCTGTTGTCTTTGTGGCTGGTAGTCCAGCATCCACCCACACTCAGTTGGCCTCCATCAGTTTTCTTTAGCACAGATGTGTCCTGCTCACTCTGGAGTCAGTGTTATCATCCTCATCTGTGACAATGTGAGACTCCAGCTGAGCTAGTTTGTTATTTATTAATTCACTGACTTCTATTATGTCCTGATAGTTTAACCTCAGAGTTTAATCCATGTGTAGCTGAGCAGACTCCCTGCATGTTGTTGCTGTTACAGAGAGAGGACGGCTGCTGTCACTCTGTCAGGTTTAGATCAAATCAAACTAAGCTGGCAGTTTATCTGAACACAGGCAGTGCTTATTGTAAAGTATCTTTACTGCAGCTGTGTTAAAAACATGGCTGCCCTCTCGCTGTAATGAGACCAGCTGAGCAGAGTTACTGATCTGGAAGCGTTTATTTACAGTGTGGTAAATATCAATGCACAATTAATCCCCGTGCTCCCCAAGGCTCCCGTGTGTGTCCATTGGCGTCCGTGTTCGTGCTCCCCGCTGTCGTGACTCTGCACACCCTGTGCGTGCTGTTCTTCCTCTCCATGTTCCTCCTGTAGGAAAACAATAGAGGCAGCCGTTAAACACTGACCCCGCGGGGACACTCACTCACTCACTCACTCACTCACTCACTCACTCACTCACTCACTCACTCTGACTTGGGAGTCTCACGCAGTAATCCCACATCTGTGGGAGCTCCAAGACTCTCCTAAGTAGCTCCCCCGGCGAGCCCTGATCAGCAGTAGGTGTGTGGCTTCGGGTGTGGCCAGTCCCCTAGCAGGGCCACACCCACCAGGCCTGAAGGTGCCTGTAAACAAGAGTTCAGACACACACACACACACACACACACACACACACACACACACACACACACACACACACTCATATCTACAAACATGGAGAAGAGGGGCAGCAACACCAAAAATACATGTAATATAACAGGTCCATAACTGCTCAGGGATCCTGGGTCGCTCAGACATAGGACCCTGACAATAATACAGTTTGTCTGTGTAACAACTGTAAAAAACTATTGTAAGGAGCTGGACTTCTTCAAGTTTGTTTAAAACGTTTAATCCAGTCAAATAATAAAGAACAGCTGGATCAGTTTTAGTCATGTTTAGTCAGAACATCTGTTTCCTTTTAAGAAGCTCGAAAAATCCACCAGTATTTTCTCACTTTATACATATTGTGAATAGTTTGTATTAATCTGTTGTCCTGAACTAGAAGAGGAAACGGATTCTGTTCTGTTCTTCACTCATCACCTACCTGACAGCTGACACCTCACACCTGTTTCTCACCTGCAGGTCACACAGGAGGAGACACAGAGGATGGAGGGAAGGAGGACGGAGGGAAGGAGGCTGGAGAGAAGGAGGATGGAGGGAAGGAGGATGGATCTGCTCGACTGATAGTTGGTCTGTCAGTTTCTGCTGTGCTTCTTGTTGTTGTTGCTCTTCTTATTAATCTGATCTGCAGAAAATATGAGAGGGGTTTTAGCACAACAAAACAAAACCTGAGAAAAAAACGTAAAAAAATAATTGAAAGGTCAGAAAATTATTCAAAGCTGAACTCTGAGCCTGATGTTGCATAAAGTCACTGTTACCCAGCATGATGAAAAACAGATGATCAAGGACAGAAAGAAACTGATGATGCCTCATGTGACTTTTCCTGCCTCGTGTGACTTTTCCTCCTTAAGCCCAGCCCACGGGGAGACAGCTTGTACTTTGTTCTCCGTGGTTTGTAAATCCATCATATCAAATTTGACAGAGTTTACAAACTGTTATAGACTCAGTTTGGGCTGAAACTTGGTGACTTTTCCTAAAATGACCCAAAATACACAACAATGAATGGATTGAAATATTTTCTACTGTTGTACAGATGATGCAGACGTTCGTACACTGACAGTGTTTCGGGACAAGTTTGACTCGTGTCTGTTCAGATGGATTTTCAGATCCACCAGTTTGGCTAAAATTAAGGAACATTGTGATTTTAGGGAAAGTTGACACTGTGAAAACATTTTCATACAAACTCACAAACATGATGTACACACGCATGTTTGTGTATCTGTAATGAGACAGAACTGGGTCTCATATGGCTCACACGAGACCCAGTTCATGGCTGAAGCCTTTATGGGTGACATGATGTCATACATGTCCTGAAGTGGATTCTGGATTTCTGACGTCCTTAATCACTACAGCAGTGAGGTCAGTGTGACGAACTGATGCTCTGTTCTCTGGCCTGACAAAGCTTTAACTCCAAACATCTCTCCACTGTTAGAGGATCAGTTTTTTATGGCCTGACAGTGTGAAGCCTCCACCTACATCACCGAACTGCTCCGCCTTGCTCCACTTCTGCACTCTTGAGTCTGTGACCTTCTTTAAACAGCTTGTTTTTGTGTTTGTGGTGTTTTGCTCGGCTGTGCCCTTTTTAACACTGTTGTGTTTAACTTTGTTTTTTTTATATCTCTGGAAATAAAAGTTTGGTTTTTAAAGACAAAGAAAATGAGTGAAATCTCTCTCTGAGGATCCTCAGCGTCACTGTGACACGTGCCTGTATGTGCACATCTTTACTTTTAATAAGATGTTTCAACATGCAGATGTGAATCTAACACAGTAACAGCTGCCTTTGTTTCAGATCCAGCTCATTCCAGTTCACTGACAAAGTTTTGGTGCTGCGATAACGACTCTGAGCCGATGA
Organism: Mchenga conophoros; assembly: GCF_057382185.1. Classification (NCBI taxonomy): domain Eukaryota; kingdom Metazoa; phylum Chordata; class Actinopteri; order Cichliformes; family Cichlidae; genus Mchenga; species Mchenga conophoros. The sequence goes on from NC_140528.1 coordinate 37,736,166, forward strand.
AGCTCTGATGACTCTGATAACATCTCCCTCCCAGTAATAACCTCCCAGCAGCAACTATGACAGACACGTCTCCTGACAGTGACACTCTTACAGATACACATTCAAGATTCAAGAGCTTTATTGTCAATACAGCAGTAGACACAGTATACAGCTTACCACATGGTGCATTTATAAGTATGCAAAAGATATCTCTCTCCAAGAGATGTAAAACTCAAATTACAAATACATAACATACTAAACTTTGTGATGCGGCTGCTGCTGCTCCACATGTTAGTAAATCTGACCCTAAATCTTCCTGCTTCTCTTAGAGCACACAGGTAACGGCTGCCCTGAGCATGAAGGTGTGTCTGCAACATGATGAAGCTCGTCTAGAGCAATGATTACAATCTGCTCCGGGGCAGCTGGAGAGTCCTGTTTGCTGTTTGCCTCCTTTAGAAAATAGAATAAGAGCCAGAAACTTCTTCTCAACACAAAATAGTCTTTGAATGTGTTTTATCTTATTTTCTAGGGTCCATTAGAGTGACCGTGGATACAAAGTGATGTTAGTGGAGAATTAAAGGTTTTAGTAAAAAGTGTGAAGGTTGACAGTTTGATTACAGCTGCTCAAACTGGTTTCCTGTTCTTTGTATGTTTGTCACACTTATTAAATGTTTCAGATCAGGATGATGTAGCTTTGGATTTGTTCCCTTAATAACAAACATCTTCATTTACAAACTTCAGTTTGTGTTTTCTTTGTTTAATATTTTAATGTGTTTGATCTGAAACATTTAAGTGTGACAAACATACGAAAACCAGGAAACCAGGAAGGAAACAAACTCTGTTTCACTCTGTTTGTTTCCATCTTATGTTTTTATATGTTGTTTGACTGCAGGTTTCCTCAATCTTATAAACAGAACATTTGCATAATGACTGAAAGCAGCCCACTGAAGGAAGAATGGGCTGGGAGGTCAGAGATCAGTGGGCTTTGGTCAGTGGTTGTTGATCATGACCTGACAGATCTGTATCCTGTGTGTGCACCCACTGTGGGCCTTTCCTGTGCTTAGTGTCAGCCTGAGCTCCATGCAGGCCTCAAAGGCCAAGCAATTCAAAAGCTTCACCAAAACAAGGCACCACTCAAATAGCTGGACCCAGGCTCGCCGCCCTTATGGAGGAAAACATAGAAGATGATCTCTGTGAGTTATTTTTACTGTCATATTATAAAATGTGATGTTCTAGCATCATGTTATTCTTCTTAAGCCTTTGAAAAGCTTCCTCTGTGTCCATTAAACTGATGACTTTAGTGCTGCTGTCTACTTGTTACATTTAGTACTGTTTAATTTTCAACCTAGGAAGATCTGTAAGAAGGACTCACAATATAACATAATACTGTAAGATTACTTACAGGTAAAATACTCAGATTGTACTTAGATAAAAGTATGTAATCACAGACTCGCCCAGCCCGACTGCCTTGAAGCTCAGGTGTCTTCACTGCCTCCTCTGATAAGAGCTGGAGACCTGAGTAGGTTCGTCACCCATCAGCAGCAGATCACCTCTCGATCAGGCACGTTTTCATCTGGGAGGCTTTCAGAGCTCACTGCCCTCGGCGTCGCTGCTGGAACAACCAAGTTTTGCTATTGAATCTTTGACCTGCTGATCTCACAGAGGCAGGAGACCCAGAACATCCATGCCAGCTTCAGTTTATGCTCTGTCCTGTCATCCAATCAGATTTGCATGTAATACACTGATATTCAGCCCCAGCCTGGTGTTCTCTCCATCTCTGACCTTTCACACAATTTAAACTAACAAACTTTCTCTTTAAAACTGTTTGTCAATCACAATTTACTCGATTTATTATTCTTCTATCACATATTTATATCAGTCATAATGAACTCAGTATGATCTGAGCTGTAAACCTGTATTGATCATCACAAACCTTTATAGCGCTTCAGAGCAGCTCCTTCAGTGGCTGCAGCACCCACGATGTGGGACGGAGAGATTTCCTCCCCTCTGCTGTCAGACTCCACCACAAAGACTTTGCAGCTGATCAAACACACACATGTGCAATAGGACTAAGTGTAACACTCTTTTTCTGACAACGTTGTATTTGTACTCAGTTGTATATAGCATGTGTATTCTATTTTTATCCTATCATTCTATTCTATTCTATTGGGTACAGTTGTGTACAGTTTCTTATTCTATTCCAGGGTTCTCTCATGTTTGCTATGTAACTGCACTGTCCACTTCCTGCTGTAACAAAACAAATTTCCCACATGTGGGACTAATAAAGATGCTCTTATCGTTACTGTATAACCACAGGTTCACTTCACATTTGGTAGAATATAAAAGGACAAAGCTGGACAATTGTCATCACATTTCTCATTAGTTGCTGTTAGCACAGGCACACAAAGAAAGCAGAGCTTTAGCTTTAGCTCCCTACATCACTTTTAAGCCTGGATGTTGAGGCTTTTGCTTCCTCTCAGCTGTGATGACATCTCTGTCTGCTCCATCTCACCCAACATCATCCATCTGACCTGATGCTACCTGACAAACTAAAGATAAAATATTAAATTCATTTTGCATCACTTACATTTAAAATACATTTAAGGTGGATTTCTTAAAAGGGAAGGGACTGACCTGACTGTTGTGTCGAGACAGGTGTGAAGGGAGTTAAATCCAGTCTTATACTACGGACGTGTTTGGTTTTGGTCTGTAATACGTTGAGTTTATTATCTATAAGTTAACATAGCAAATCCTCCATCCAGAGGCTAAAGTGATATCAGAGCTAGACTACTTTAAGTGAAAACAGATGATCGTCTGAGCCTTAAATGAAATAAGGTTAAAAAGAAATGCTGCTATCGACAGTGTGAGGCAGTGAGCTCTGTTATACCATATTTTTTAATTTTCTTTATTATTATTATATTATAGTGTTATTACCTTCCTGTTACTTCATAATAGAATGACAGTTAATGGTAAAAGTCTTGAATAGTTTTGAATTTATTTTCCCATGATCACATTTCATTCAATCACTCGTGGACTTGTGTGAATGTTACATGTGTTATTTTCACCCGTGGATTTACAGACACTGTGTGAACAGTTTTCATTTTATCCAAAGTTTTACTTGATGTCCAACTGATAAAATCACTGACAGAAAACAGAAGCAGGAGCTCAGAGAGAAATTCAATTCAACTTTATTCATAAAGCGACAAATCACAACGTTTGGTTTTATTTTACAGAAACTTCAAACTAAACCAAATTCAGGACGTGTATTAAACCTGCAGCTGATCCCTGTCTGCTGTTCACTACCTTTGATTTCTGTTACCAGCATCATCTCATGTTCCCCAGGTTCACTGACAACGCTGAAACCACCAGCGGGAGACTAAGAGTGCTGATTTAAAAAGATTCAGACATTTTATTTTGCTGCAGCTCAACATGAGGCTGGATCCTGATTCTTTGTTGTTTTTGTTTTCTCTACATCAAGAAAACAGCAGCAACAAGAAGCACAGCAGGAACTGACAGGCTGACCTTCAGTCCAACAGATCCTCCTGTGTGACCTGCAGGTGAGAAACAGGTGTGAGGTGTCAGGTAGGTGATGATGAAGAACAGAACAGAATCCATTTGCTCTTCAAACTGCTGTCAGACATTATCTGCTGCACTCTGATCACATCACTCAGACCAGCTGCTTTCTACAAAGTCTCATCAGCAACATCTTTACAAACCAACATCAGATTGTGTGTTTTGTGGTCTAAAGTTTTGTGCCTCTGGTTTCTCATTGGCTCACACTCTTGCAGAGCCGTAACACGCACATGAATGAGAGGTGGTGAGTGTAGTTCCTGTTAACAGGGTATTGCAGACCATCCCGCTAATTGCCGAATTTACTTTTGTCTGTCATATTTATGATGAAAAACAAATGTAATCAAATTAGATATTGATATTTTCATATGGGAATTGATCCTGCAACATGAAACGCTGGGATTGGAAGTTCAGCATCGCTCCGCACATCATACCTGTGAGATGACAGACAGCAGTGTGGAGGAGAGTGCGACACAAAAACACAGAAATATGACTGACAGCTGCAAACGAAGCAGCATCTGCTGCAGGTGAAAGATATTGGGACTAGCAGAGCAGAGTGGCTTCACTGTAAAACAAAATTAGCAGTGAGTGTGAAAAATTTCTGTGTGTGGAGTTCAACACCGTCCACTCAGAAGCTGCATCACTGGATGGTAGATTTAAAAAGCTTGCATTCAGTGACAACAGTATGGGCTCAAAATGTGGTCATAAATATTTTGTACTTGTAAAAAAGATTTGTATGTGTAAAAAAGATTTGTGTGTGTAAAAAAGATTTGTGTGTGGACTTAGAAAAAAAACCCTGCAAGTTACAAGTACGGATTTTTGACCCTATTTTTCTTCCCTTCATCTGATTGGTCAATGTCATGTCAATCACAAATGTAACAATCCAATCAGAGAACAGATGGGTTTGGCTGTCGGAGGGGCGCTGTTTTGAACTGCAGGTCCTTGAAGGGTGATACCGTTTGAAGCTGGAGGATCTCTATATAAATATCCGATAGCAGCTAGGTCCCCTAACTTTCAGTAGCTGTTGAAAGGATAAAGTTGTGGTATATCAGTGATTAGAAATACCATTATTACTTTAGGATTAGTTTAACACAAAGTCAGGGCTGACCCAGGACCATTGCTGTGAGTCACAGTGCGCAGCATAAAAGTCCTTTCACATCGGATGCAGGATACGCTGCTAATGCTAACTGCTAACTAAAAGCAAAGGATCCAGAATTTGTTGCTGGCTGCTGGGCTCTGTGGGTTTTTGCAGCAGCTCTACCTGTACTAGATGCACCTGCTCCTTGTCTTTTCTATCTCTGACTTTATGTCCTCTAGAAGAGTTTGTTTTTTTTGCTAGTTCTTCAAATGTTCAATAAAAACATGTATGCTAATTCATAACGAAGAAAGCTTTGTAATGAAGACTGTCATTTCCAAAACACTGCCCACCCCCACCCCGCGGTCCGCAGCGCTGTTGAAAAGGCTGTGGAAGTCCCTGTATTAAACACGTAGACCTGTGACACAAAAATCACCAAACTCGGACGACCACAGACTGTTTTCCTTCGTGGTGATGAAGGAAAACGCTGGGTTGGCATGTAAAAGGGCATTTATTCCCTTCAAAGACCTGCAGTTCAAAAAAAGCTCCCCCGACAGCCAAACCTATCTGTTCTCTGATTGGATTGTTACATTTGTGATTGACATGACATTGACCAATCAGATGAAGGGAAGAAAAATAGGGTCAAAAATCCGTACTTGTAACTTGCAGGGGTTTTTTTTCTAAGTCCACACACAAATCTTTTTACACATACAAATCTTTTTTACACATACAAATCTTTTTTACGCACACACAAAATCTTTTTACACATACAAATCTTTTTTACAAGTACAAAATATTTATGACCACATTTTGAGCCCATACAACAGAGCTGTTGATGAGGCACTTCAGAGAATAACTGCAGCAGCAAAGTGCACTCCCACCCAGCTCCACCATTACAGGGCCAAGTGAAGGAGGAGCCACAGACGTCTGCTGTGTGGAGCCTCTTTGATGAAAGAGCTGCAGGAGATGCTGCAAAGAGAAATACTACAGCCGATGTTATGATGGAGATGAAATGTTATCTTGAGGAGCCCCTCATCCAACAAGGAGAAGGCCCACAGAGCTGGTGGGAGGCCAAGGCCACAGTCTTTCCCTACCTGTTGAAGGTGATGGAGGGGAGACTGTGCATTGTGGCAACATCTGTTCCTTTGGAGGGTCTTCTCAAAAACTGGGCAGATACTAAGGAGAAACCACATCAGCCCATCCAAGCTGAGGCAGCTGGTTTTTCTGAATGTCGACCTGCACTGAGGACAAACTGTTTGGCTGCTGAGTTTGGTTCTGTTCTGTGGATTTGTTTACAGTGGGGCTTTTTGTGCTGAATTAAACTTAAAGGTTTGATTAAAATATTAAACAACAGTAAGAATGCCTGCTTTTGTAACAGAACAAAAACACAGAATTAGGCAATTATAAGGCTTTTCATAAAAACACTACATGCAAAAGGGTTTGTCAGCACACAAAGCATTCACATTTGCCAAGTAAAGCTAAAGTATGAGGCTACAGAGGATAATAACTTAGGAGACATTTGGGAGCCACGAGACGTGCAAGATAATCCAGAGCTTAGATCTAAATAAGGAAGTCTTAACTCAGTAATGGAGAATATCCTCACACATTAAGAAGCACCGAGGGAGGGAAGTCCTTCATTACTCTGTCAGTCAGGCAGGTGATCAGTGAAGAACAGCACAGAATCTATGTACCTGCATGTTCAGCTCAATTTGTGGATGCAATAAGAAGTAAAGTGAGAGTGATCAGCTTACCAGTGACTGTGATATTAACCAGGTTACTGATGGCACCATTACTGGACTCACACCAGTAAACTCCAGTGTCGTGAGGCACCAGCGTACTGATGGAACATGATTGATCACGTTGCTGTTGTCCCCGCCCATCTCCACACTCAGCCCTCTGCAGTTTGCTTGTGTTTCTCCTCACAGTCCAATCAGAAAAGCTTTGGTCCTCCTCACAGATTACAGTCACAACATCTCCCTCAGAGACATCAGAGCTGTGAGGAAGAGGAGAGGTTAGATCAGGGCAAGGCTGGACTGGGACAAAAAGTCGGGATGAAGATTGAAAATGTGACGTCATTCAGGGGTAAAACCGCAAAGGATTCTGGGAACTTGTGGCAAGAGGTACTAGCGCACGCAGGCTTTCAATTGAACTCAGTTACACAGCGAGAAAAAGAAACACAAAAATGGCAAGAAGCTGTTGTATTATTGACTGCAACAGCCGGTCGCATGACAGCCACGGGAAGCCGACGGGTAAAGAGATGGTTTTTTTATCGGATTACGTCGTTGAAGAGAAATTTTTTAAGCCATGTTTCCGAAGTAAGAGCTGACGGATGGTCTGGATATACCAAATATAACGTCTCTGAACACTCCAGCTCACATGTTAGTCTGCTCCAAGCATTCCCACAAAGGTCAGAGTTTTGTTGTAGTTAATGTGTCATTTTTCTTAACATAATTGGTGATATAGGTTACAAGCAAGTCTGGCGCTGAACAGAAATTGTCGCGCTATGCTCCTTTGTTTATTGTGCATAAATAGTGAATTGTCCTGACACAATATTGCGTTTCGCTTCTGTTATTATGGTACATTGACAGAAACATATACTTTTATTCACAGGGTAAAACAGGTTTTTTGTATCACTAATTGTCCAGTACGATTACAACATACAATATTATTGTCACTGCTACATTTCTGTGATGCGTACCAGAAATTATTTCCACTACTAATTAATTACCGTTGAGCTCAAAGGTTACATTAATAAACGGTTAACGAATGTGTATTTATGACGACGATTTGTGAGACTGGTAAACTTACCTTTGTTCGTACGATGGTCTTTACTTTCTACACGGTGCATTTCAAGGTCCTGCACCCATCCGTCGGTAAACTGTACCTGGGCTTGTTGCAGTGACCTGAAGTTACTAAACTTCATGAGTGTATGCACTCACTCCAAGAACCGTATGATTATAAATCTGAGCGTGGTGAAAGTTGGGCAGCACGACCCTTTCACTCCTTTGATTTTTTCCTCGTATCTTTTCTTTGTCTTTTCGTCGAGACTTTTTTGTGCGGCAAAGAAAAAACAAGAAGGTATGGGAACCGGAGAATGAACGTTTTGCGGTGCTGCAAATGCTTGCATTTGATGCGGTACTTGGATTGTTTTGCCACGAGTTCCCGGCATGCAATGCGCGAAAATCACGTGATTGCTAAACAAGGGGGAGGGTGCATCCGGCCTCCTCGGCTGTAATTGGTCCAGCCCAGAGTCGATCATGACCAATTGGCCAATCCAACACCTTTCATTATATATACCCTTCCTAAAAAAAAAAAAATCCATCGGCCCATAAAAACAAAAAATCGCCAGCTATGGATCAGGGGTGTCAAACTCAAATACACAGTGGGCCAAAATTCAAAACTGGAACAAAGTCGCAGGCTAACGTTAATATTTATTGAAATATATTTATTCCTCCAGATATAAGAATGAATCTTTTCTCAAACACGTTTTGCTGAAAAACTGAATATGGAACAAGTTCTGCTCCAATTATTTGGGTAAAGATAATAAACACTTTGATGGCCTATAAGTGAAAGTGAAAACGTGATAAACCAATAATATAATTAATAAATAATAAATAATTATATTTTTTGATAAGTGAAGTTCACTGAACTGAAAGGAAATTTTGGTTTGATGATGGTTGACATGTTTTCCAAATAGAAGTTTTTCCTCTAGTGAGGAGATGCAGGTGCAGCAGAGCATTGCTGGAAGAAATGATCCCAAGGGTGGAATCTCCTGAGAAATCTTCAGAGACCCAGCGAGAAGTAGGGACCATAGCTGACAGCCCAGGCAGGGGTTGAGGTCAAAGGTCATGCTGTTTGGGGACCTACTGGTCATCATGAGAAGATTCTGGAACCACAGCAATGACCATAAAGCTGCACTGGATGGAGAGCTGTGCCACGGGGCTTTCCAGAGGTAATCACGAGGAGATTGTGGACAACATGTGAAATGAGAGAAAAGCTCTTTATTAGTAACTTTTACAACTTCTGGCAGGTTAATGTCTGAACTTTGGAGTGAAACACACCCTTAGTTACAGGAAATAACACCACTGTCTGTAACTAAGTGAATCCACCTTAACACCACCTGTGTGTGTGTGACTGCATTACACTCCCACTGCTGGGAACCTGAACAAGAACCAGAACAAAGTCTAAAATAGAAGCTGACAAACAGCTGCACCACCGAGTGACACTTTATTTTATAAACTTCACAACAGGTTTCATGTTGTGACCTGTGGAGGTGAAAAGACACAAAACCTGTTGTTAAGATTCATGAATTGAGGAAGGGTACAAGAGGTGATCGAAAAATAACCACACTGGTCCGGCCGGGTGAAGTCAAACGAAGATTTTAATTCACACGTGGGAAGATCACTGAAAACAGCAATTGATCTTCGACTTACTAAGGCACAAACAATTATTTTATAACATCAGGGTTTGTTTACTGATGCCCCTTCATGCGTCACCGGTACATTTTATACATAGATCAGATCAACATCATCATGACTTTTCACCCAGAAAATCATCTTCTATTTTCATGGCTTGGTACTTTCCGTTCTTATCTTAAAATGAATTGTTCCTCTTTCTTGTCTAGACATAACTGATCTCCCCTCTAAATAAATCTTAACTAATGTGTGTGTACGTGTTGACCTCACATGCTCTTTGTGTCACCTCTTCACCTCCTACTGTCTGTGTCTCGTCCTCAAATGCTCTTTCTCAATTCACCTGTTGCACCTCTGACCTCTCACTAGACCAGAAGCTCACTGAGACTATGTGTATGTCTTCTACTAAATAAATGTTTTAACCAAGAACCTGTACTAAAACCTTAATATAAAATGACCTGATATAAGTGTTTTGTAAGCATGTATTGCAATTCCTTCTATGTTCTAGTTTTCCCTCAGCATGTATCACCTGAACAGTCACGTCAGTGAGGCTTACGACCTTTAAAGAACCTGAACATCAACTCAAATAAGCACAGATATGCAATATGTATAAAATAGTTATAACTGCACCTGAAATACAAAGTTAACATCATCATAAACATCTTAAGGCCATCTTAAAGCTATCTGTTACATTGTTAAAGCAATGATCATACTGCAGATTATATTATGCTGGTCAAATACTTTTCTGTTCATCCCCACAATCCCCCTTTCGACCTCTGGCACACCAGAGGTCGATACACAGGTTGTTGTTCACTCCTCAGTCCACTCGACTACTTCCAGATCCATCATCGGCATCATGGACATAGGGGCCACCGCCCCAGGGTCCACTGCCTTTACAATCACTTTCTCTACCAACCTTCGGGCACAAGGAATGAGACAACAACCACAGGTCATCAAAATACCCACCAATACAGATAGAGACAACATAATTGACAGAGCAAGCCCCTTCCACTTTCCCTTTTTTACTCTTTTTATTTAAACCACCCCTTTTCAAACTCTCAATTTGTTACCACTCCTTTCTGTAGGCGCGGCGATCTCCTCCTAGGCTGCTCTTCTTTCTTCGGCCTTCCAGGTGGACTACTGGTCGGCCCGTTGCACAGGTGAAGAGGTTTATTCTGCCTCTGTTCCTTGACACCTGCGTTCTTTGAAGACGAATTTTCCTCCACCAAGCTCTCGTGTGCGGGTGCACACTGCGACCAGTGGTACCAGGTGTCGCCTTTCCCTTTCAGCTGGACTGCTGTAGCCGTCCGGGCGGTCACCTCATACGGACCAGTCCAGCGGGGCTCCTTCCACTTTCGCTTAATGACCTTCAGCCACACTGCCTTTGCGTCCGGGACCTCTCCGTTCCCCGTGGATCTCTCACAAGTGACCTGTTTTGTAAAGCTGGACACAAGAGCCTTCAACTCATTAAAATATTCTGCATGAGACCTGTTGCTTGTCCTGGGCTGCTCCACCGGGACCACTGTCCAGGGTGCTGGAAACTGTCTCCCAGTCAGCAGCTCATAAGGGGTGAAACCTGTGGATTGGTTAACAGAACATCTTATGGTCATCAAAGCAATGGGCAGGGCTGCGACCCAATTTAGCCCTGTCTGCGCACAGATTTTAGCCAACTTGTTTTTCAAATTTAGGTTCATCCTCTCTACCTTTCCTTGAGATTGAGGATGATAGACCGTCCCGAACTTATGTTGCACTCCCAACATCCTCTCTACCTCTTGCAAATCTTTATTCTTGAAGTGAGTACCATTGTCTGATCTAATTCTCTTGGGAAACCCATGCCTTGGAATGTAATGATTGATTAAGCACTTAATCACACTTTTCGCGTCTTCACGTTTGGTCGCCCATGCTTCGGGCCATCCAGTCAGAACATCCACACACACCTACAAATACCTCACCCCACCTGGGCCTGTATCAATCATGTCGGTATAATCAATCACGACCTCTTCTCCTGGCCTTTCTGGCATGAGAAACTTACCAGCTTCAGGTTTTACTGCTGGCTTTGGGTTGTGTGCCCCACAAATTAGGCACGTTCTGGCCTTTTCCAGTATCATCCTTCTCAAATCAGGATGCCACCATCGGCACAAATTTCTCTCCATCTGTTTCACTCCCACGTGACCAAGCCCGTGAGCCTCATTCACCTTCTGTTCCGCCATTTTGGCCGTTAAAGCGGGACGCCTATCTGGCCCCCTCCACAAACCGCCATCTTGCCAGGCTCCTTTGTTTTCCCACACCCCCTTTTCCTCTGGGGATGTCTCCTCCTGAGCCTGTCTAACTTCTTCCATGCTGTTAGTGCTAACCTCCTCTTCTGGGGTTACCTGCACCAGTTGTCTCTGTCCTTTGTAGCCCGCTGCTTCCTTTGCGGCTTCATCAGCTTTCTGATTTCCTCTTGCCACCATACTGTCTGCTTGTGAGTGGCCTTTGCATTTTATAATACTTACCTCGTCTGGGTCCTCCAGGGCCTTTTCCAGTTCCTCCATTTCCTTTTTGTGACAGATGGGTGCATTAGTGGCCGTTCTGAACCCGGCTCTCTTCCACTGAGCCAGTTCCACATGAGCTGCTCCAAACGCATATGCTGAGTCAGTGTAGATGTTCACTCTCATGTTTTTAGCCAACCTCAGGGCTCGAGTTAGGGCTATCACTTCAGCTCTCTGGGCCGACTGTTGTCCCTCAATTTTTCCTGCTTCTTTCACCTGAAACTCAGTTCCTACTCTACAGACTACTGCATAGCCCGCTTTCAATCCTTCTTCATCTCTGTGGCAGCATCCATCTGTGAACCAATCCTCAGCTCCAAGTATGGGCTCTGCCTTTAGGTCTTCCCTGATTTTTCCTTCAACCTGGGCTTTCTTAATACAGTCATGTGGTTCTCCTGACCCCATTAGGTCTGCCATATTTATTCCTTCATGTGTGAATATCAAATTTGGCGCCTCTAAAATTTTGCTCAACCTTTGTTGCGTCAGTGGAGTCATTGTGAATACCTGTGAGTTCACATAGGCCACTACACTGTGTGTGGTAAGCACTTTCAGTGGGTGTTCCCTCACTATGTGTGCTGTTTTCTGAATTATCTTTGCTACTCCTGCTGCGTGTTGTGTGCATGTGGGATGCCTTGCTTCTGTTGAATTTAATCTTATGCTGACATACATAAGTACATCCCTACCTCCCCCTTTTTTCTGAAACAACACACCATTCACAACTCCCTTTGTTTCTGAAACATCAAGATAAAATGCCTCATCATAGTTAGGAGTGGCCAGATCTGTGGCTCTTGACAAATCCTGTTTTAGCGAAATGAACGCTGTCTCTGTGTCCGGCGTCCAAGGCAATTCAGACTTCAGATTTCGAACACCAACTTTCTTGATCAGGTCCCTTAAAGGGGCAGTTTTACCCGCATAGTTTGGAATGAACTGCCTGCTGTAACCTGTCAAGCCAAGAAAGGAAAGCAACTCCTTCACAGTTCTTGGTTTTGGATGTGTCAGAATTTGGTCCCTGTGTGTGTTCATTAACCCCACTGATCTGTGTGCGATCACCCGGCCCAGGAATGTTACCTCTGGCCGGACCAACTGCAGTTTTTCTTTGCTCACTTTGAAGCCACACTCCGCCAATCTGTTCAACACCACGAGCGATGCTGCCGTACAGGCCGCTGCTGACGGGGCTGCAATAAGAAGATCATCAACATACTGTATTAATGTACAGCCCTCTGGCAGTTGACATGGGGACAATGCCTCTTTCAACACCTGATTGAAAATACCTGGTGAGAGTGCAAAGCCTTGTGGTAGGCGTGTGTACCTAAATTTCCGGCCTCTGTATGTGAAAGAGAAAATGTCTCTGAGTGACTCGTGCAGTGGGAGACAAAAGAATGCATTCGCTAGGTCAATACATGTGAACCACTTTTGGTCCCCAGTAATTTCGGTCAGAGCTGTGTAGGGATTTGGTACAGGCACAGTGTCAGTCCTCAGTATGGCATTTATTGCTCTCAAATCATGTGCCATACGGTACTTCCCTGTCCCATGTTTTTCCACTGGCAAAATAGGTGTGTTCCAAAATGACCATGAGGGCTCAAGCACTCCTGCTTTCCACAGCCCTTCAATGGTTTCAGCTATACCTTCTTCTGCTTCAGTTTTGTGCTTATATTGTGGTCTGTTAATTGTTATGTCAGACTTCAGCTGGAACAGGACAGGCGAACAGTTAGCCAAACCTACATCTGTGGGCCCTGCGGACCACAAAGTATCAGGCAATTTTGAGAGCTCAGCTACTGCATCAGGATGATCCATTCTTTCCCTGCCATGTATTCTGGAGATTTCTTTATGTTCTAAGATCAGTGCATCGTTGGACAAACAAGTTATGCGATATATTTTACATTTTGGTGCATACCAGACATTTGGAATTTGGGTGCTTTGCCAGCATGCGTTGTCCAGCGCCCGCTTGACCATTGGTCCCAGATCTCTTGGCCCATGACCCTCGTGGACCGCCAATGTAATGTGAGGGGCTGAATCCTCTCCCACATTGTACCAAGGCAGTTGTTCATCCGTAAATTTCACAGCCGCGGCCACACCTTCTGGTCCAACATAAATGTTATGTGTTCGCACATTCCACGTCTGTCCCTCAAGATCAGACTGGAACTGTTCCCGATAGGTATCGTTATCTTCCCTATCATAAAAGAGTGTAACGTGGAAAGGATCTCGCGGAGGGGAGTAGACGGCCAGGCTCATCATCCAGGGTCTCCACAGCTGATAATGTCTCAGAATGCCTTCTTCCACCAGCCTCCCCCAGTAGATTTCGGCAGTGGGTTGTTCAGAGTTCTGGACTAGATATTGAGTCTTTGAAGGTGATCCCAGGCACGGGAATTCTTTTCCTCCAGGCAGAGTAACAATCAGTCCATCTGGTGAGCACATGATTGTGGCTCCCAGTTTCACAAGCAGGTCCCTGCCCATGAGATTTGCAGGCACCTGTGAGGACACCACATATTGGTGTTTCAAAGTCTGTTTTCCCAGCTGTGTCAATGCTGGATCTGTCAATGGCAGTGTCATTGGAATCCCGGAAAAGCCTACCACATTAACTGTGTGACAGGAGAGTGTCGCACTGTCTGGTGTGTCTTTCAGTGTTGAGTATGTTGCTCCAGTATCCACCAGGAAGGGCAATTCAGTGCCTTCCACGGTCATTGACAGCATGGGTTCTGCCGCCCCCACGCTGTTCAGTTTCTCCGGGCTCCGTCAGTATTGCTCCCTCTCCCAGCCCCAGTCAGCTACTGGGTACTGGGCGGCTGGTGCTGCATTCGGGTTTGGAGCTTGATATGCTCCCCTGTAAGCAGCTCTTTGTCTTGGGCCTCCTCGTGCCTGGGATTGATAGCCTCGCCTCTGATAATTTCGCTGCGATTCAGGGCATTCTCGGGACCAGTGTCCTTCTGCTCCACAGCTGTAACAGGCAGTCCAAGACACATTGTTAGGATTCCCTGGATTCCGAGCCCTTTGTCCTCCCCTCACGGATCCACCACGCCCTCTCTGCGGTCCACCGGTCCCCCAATTCCCTACTGGTTGACGCTGCCTTGGTGCATTGGCGGGCCAACGGTCATCAGGGTAGAGACCCGGATCCTGATCTGGCAAGTCAGGCACAGGATCGGGCTGAGGCCTTGCCACCATTATTTTCCTTGCGCTCTCTTTATCCTCTTTCTTTCTGTCTCCTGCTTTGTTTTTTGCTTCTGCCAGCTGCAACTTAACCAGCCACGCCTGGACTTCCTCCAACTCTTTCTTTTGTTTGTTTGCCAAATCCTGTTCCTGCTGAAGTCTGTGGGTCACATGTCTATCCCACTGCACCGAGTCTGCAACGGCAAAATCTGGGTTCTTTTCCAAGTCAACTGCAACCTGGTTGGGCAGCCCTGCCAGCACTGCCGAACGAAACCACGCTCTACTTTCACCCTCCTTCCCCGGATGTATTCCTGTTCCTAACAACCATTGTTCCTTTGCTTTAGCTAAACACTCTCTGGGTGTGTTTTTGGGATCCCAAATAATTTTTGGAATGGCTCCAGAGTTAGGAGTTGGGTACTTCTCCCGGACTGCATCTGCTAAGTCATTCTGCACCTCATGATATTGCAGGTCATTTGCATATCTGGTTGTTTGAGCTATCTGCTCTACATCTGCTAACCCACCACCCAGCATACAACGTCCGGCCAAAGCGCGAAAATCACCCAGCGCTAATTCTTCTCCTTCCCAATGTTCTCCCTTGGTTATTGGTGGAAGTTGTTTAACCAATGCTTCCAAATCTCTCACCTTATAGGCGCGATAAACTGGTTCGTTCTTTGGACCTGCTATTAGAGGCAGATTTAAACCAGGGTCAGGAGCTCCTTGTTCAAAACTCACTTTTCTACTCTTCCTCAACTTTCCTTTTCCCTTTGAGCTCTTAAATATGGGCCGTCTCTGTGCTTGGTCTCTCTTCACACTTCTTTTCCTCAAAATTAGGCTTGTACTTGGTTGGGGTTCAGCTCCTCCATCTTCGTCCTCCTCATCGTCTTCTTCTTCTGATGACGTCGCACGGTCTTCATTCTCCTCTTCTGGCCCTCCCTGCATTACTCTCTGCTTTATAACCTCCAATGCCGTTAATGCCTCTATGGACGCACGTAGGGCCTCATGCATTTGTCCATACACTTCTCCTTCAGTTTTTAACACCAAGCTCAGAGGTATTTTATCACCCAGCCCTTTCTGTTGGGATGTAATAAGTTTGCTTACCTCAACCTCCATCGCTTGGCACTCTTTCTCTGCTGATTTTAATACTCCAGGGGAAGCCAAACGAATAGCTTTCTTAAGCTGTTCAAGCTGATCCTTCAGAGGTTTGCATCCCCTTTTCCCACTAGGTGTCGCACCCGAGCTGTCAGCCATTCTCTGAAACACAGACTTACCTCTTCCAACGGCGTTGGTCGACTCCACCTTCTAGGTCTAGGTCACCCAGACACGCTTAACTTTCGGTTTCAGTCTTCGTCTCGCTGTTCTCGCAACCACTGGCTCCTCTTCCCCTGCTCGGTGACACACAAAGTTTAACCCAGCACTTTAGACGCTGTCCTCGCGTTCTCAAGCGTTGACACTCAATCAAAATTATTCGCCCTCAAAGTGTTAATATATGACACCAGCAACCCTTATGCGCAACGCGCTCACCTCCGTATACTTACCTCTCCAATAGTTCCTCGGATTAGTGTTTTTTCATTTATTTTAAACCCATTAACGGCGCTGCGCGTCCCTTATATACTTTACAGCAACACACCCTCAAGGGTCCCTCAACTTGTCCCGTACTAATAAATCTAAAACCAAGAAATCACCTTTATGTCATTATGTCAAAGTTTTCTCCATTTTGCACAGCCTGCCACAGGTTTAACAAAAAAAATCGCTGCCCGAGAAGGCTCCCACATATCAAACGCACACGCACACACACAATTTCAACCACGCACTCTCAAGCACACATTTGTCTCCTTTAAATCTACTAATCGCTTGGAGACATCTCCACAGATAATTACATTATTTCCCAAGCAAGCATATCAAAATCAAAACCGTCTAGTACCGACTCTACCATAGCCTGAGCAAAGTGGGCGGCCTCTGTGGGCTCCCAATTTGGATCATTTTCATGCTCAGTCATCTCCTTTAAGCCTTGAAATAGAAATAGACAACGTTGTATATAGGCATTTAGCTCATGCAGCTCAATCTCGGACCACACTGTCATCTCATAAGGTGAAACACCTTCCTCAGTCACTATGTGACATTTACAGGTCACCTCCAGTCGACCCTCTTCCTCTGCAATTTGTATGTTACAGGTTGCAAAATAAAGCACAGGCATGTTTGCTTATTCTATTTAAACAACGATTTAACAGTATTAAATGGGACTGTTTAGTGCATGGGACACAATATAATCATTTATTGTTGAAGGGACAAATGTCAAAGGGGTTCTAACAGGTCCACTTTATTGCGTGCTCATTGAGTTACTTCTATTAAGGCTATTTAACAAGTTCAATTTACACATACTCATTAATCTGTCACGCTTATTAGTGGCTCATGGTTGCTTAAAGCCTATGTCTGACTTGACCACAGAGTTAGAGCATCATTCAATCCTCTCAGGATGACCACTCCACTTACTCTGCATCCAGTCAGCTCATGAATTAACAACACTTGCAGACTGTAACCCTTTTATTTTTTGTTTATGCCTTCAAATCCACCTTAAATCTTCTTACCTAAACGTTGGTTTTAAACACAAACAATTCTTATATTCTATTTACAATGTTATTATTTACTAAGCCAGCATTTTAATTGCAGACATTTATCCACATTTGCAAACAATAGTTATAGAGCTGAATGACACACAAAACCGAAAGCATAGTCCTCTCATGCGCTCTGCATCAGCTGCCTCATTTGCATGCACACACACTCTTCATCTAAGAATAGCTGCAGGCAGTCAGTGCATTGCTGACTCGACCCACAGAGATCTTTTTTTTTTTATTACAGAGACGTCTTATATTTACAACTGCACAGATTTTAAACCTTTTAACACCTATCGAATTTCGACAAATTTAACATAACAGTCTAACCGATAAACTCCCTGAGTTTTTTGCGATCAATTAACCAGTATCAAGACTTTAACTGTTTCTGGCCTCATTTCTAAAATCCCTAACTCAATTTAAAAGCGTCAACCAACCCAAACTTTGAAGTTTTAGGTTAAAGTTACACGCCCGAAGTCCAACTTCTTCTGACCAAAAAAGCGCAGGTACCGTTCCAAACGGTAAGGAGACTCTAACTCCTAGCTTAATTCCAGGATGCCCTGTACCCCACAGCTAAGCCACACTGAACTATCCCTCTTCGCCGAGAGGTCAATGTCGCGCGTCCACGACAAGGAGGGAGCGTAACCTCCGGGCTCTGCGCTTCCTAGCAGACTCGAACTGCCGTTCTAGAATAATTTATAATACTTTGAAACAACAATCAACACCCGAAACAAGTGTATAACTGAGGCAGGTGCAACCTAGTGGTCAATTTGACCGCTCAGGTCCACTCTTATGACCAAATTTGGACTCTAACCAACAAAATAACCAATTCCCTACCAAACTACTTGAGACTCTAACTCAATTTCTTTGGGACTTCAACCCAGTATTTAAACTTTTCTTATCAGACTCTTAACTACTTTCATTTCTTCTTAGCAGAACTCTAACTGCATCAACTCATGAGATTTTCATCAAAATCAAAACAGACACCCACCAGTAACTTCAGTGAGTGGACTTAAATTTTATCATGTCCAATTTGGCACACTTTGGAAATAATTCAACAGGTAGTGCCTTACCTTTTGGATAAGCCGGCTTATGCCCACTCACTTCAACCACTGGAATTCATGTCTGCCCGTCTGACCACCTCGGACCACCGCTCACACCTCCACTTTTCTCCCTTACTCAACCACCGGACGAAGCCCCCAAATGTTAAGATTCATGAATTGAGGAAGGGTACAAGAGGTGATCGAAAAATAACCACACTGGTCCGGCCGGGTGAAGTCAAACGAAGATTTTAATTCACACGTGGGAAGATCACTGAAAACAGCAATTGATCTTCGACTTACTAAGGCACAAACAATTATTTTATTCAATTCAATTCAATTCAATTTTATTTATATAGCGCCAAATCACAACAAAAGTCGCCTCAAGGCGCTTCATAGATACAGAGAAAAACCCAACAATCATATGACCCCCTATGAGCAAGCACTTTGGCGACAGTGGGAAGGAAAAACTCCCTTTTAACAGGAAGAAACCTCCGGCAGAACCAGGCTCAGGGAGGGGCGGCCATCTGCTGCGACCGGTTGGGGTGAGAGAAGGAAGACAGGATAAAGACATGCTGTGGAAGAGAGACAGAGGTTAATAACAGATATGATTCAATGCAGAGAGGTCTATTAATACATAGTGAGTGAGAAAGGTGACTGGAAAGGAAAAACTCAATGCATCATGGGAATCCCCCGGCAGCCTACATCTATTGCAGCATAACAAAGGGAGGATTCAGGGTCACCTGGTCCAGCCCTAACTATATGCTTTAGAAAAAAGGAAAGTTTTAAGCCTAATCTTAAAAGTAGAGATAGTGTCTGTCTCCCGAATCCAAACTGGAAGCTGGTTCCACAGAAGAGGGGCCTGAAAACTGAAGGCTCTCCCTCCCATTCTACTTTTAAATACTCTAGGAACAACAAGTAGGCCTGCAGAGCGAGAGCGGAGCGCTCTAATAGGGTGATATGGTACTACAAGGTCATTAAGATAAGATGGGGCCTGATTATTTAAGACCTTGTATGTGAGGAGCAGGATTTTGAATTCAATTCTGGATTTAACAGGAAGCCAATGAAGGGAAGCCAAAACAGGAGAAATATGCTCTCTCTTTCTAGTCCCTGTCAGGACTCTTGCTGCAGCATTTTGGATTAGCTGAAGGCTTTTCAGTGAGTTTTTTGGACATCCTGATAATAATGAATTACAGTAGTCCAGCCTGGAAGTAATAAATGCATGAACTAGTTTTTCCGCGTCACTCTGAGACAGGATATTTCTAATTTTAGAGATGTTGCGCAAATGGAAGAAAGCAGTCTTACATATTTGTTTAATAATATGTAATATTATTAATAATTATTTTATAACATCAGGGTTTGTTTACTGACGCCCCTTCATGCGTCACCGGTACATTTTATACATAGATCAGATCAACATAATCATGACTTTTCACCCAGAAAATCATCTTCTATTTTCATGGCTTGGTACTTTCCGTTCTTATCTTAAAATGAATTGTTCCTCTTTCTTGTCTAGACATAACTGATCTCCCCTCTAAATAAATCTTAACTAATGTGTGTGTACGTGTTGACCTCACATGCTCTTTGTGTCACCTCTTCACCTCCTACTGTCTGTGTCTCGTCCTCAAATGCTCTTTCTCAATTCACCTGTTGCACCTCTGACCTCTCACTAGACCAGAAGCTCACTGAGACTATGTGTATGTCTTCTACTAAATAAATGTTTTAACCAAGAACCTGTACTAAAACCTTAATATAAAATGACCTGATATAAGTGTTTTGTAAGCATGTATTGCAATTCCTTCTATGTTCTAGTTTTCCCTCAGCATGTATCACCTGAACAGTCACGTCAGTGAGGCTTACGACCTTTAAAGAACCTGAACATCAACTCAAATAAGCACAGATATGCAATATGTATAAAATAGTTATAACTGCACCTGAAATACAAAGTTAACATCATCATAAACATCTTAAGGCCATCTTAAAGCTATCTGTTACATTGTTAAAGCAATGATCATACTGCAGATTATATTATGCTGGTCAAATACTTTTCTGTTCATCCCCACACTGTTTTACAGCTTTTGAGCTGCAGGCAGGATTGAAACACACCTTAGTTAAAAGTCAAACAGCAACATTTTCTCCTCCCCTCACGTCACTCAAATGTGACAAACCAGGAAACAGGAAGTTCTTCGTCCTCAGTAAAGAGAGACGCACAGACGATCAGACTGAGCTCAGACCAAACTAGCAGCTTCCTCTGAGTGAGTCCAGCTACAGGAGAGAAAAGTGGAAAACTCCAACACTGCTGCTTCAAGCTGCTGACGCTCCACACACTGAATGTGAGTTTGAGCAAAAACACGACTCAAAGCAAGTTTCAGTGAAGGTCGTAGAGGAGGGAGGGGAACCAGGACTGACTGTACTTCCTGTCTGCTGTTTTCAGCTTCACTCACAGACTCAATGGCTTCCAGATCAGAGGAGGATCTCTGCTGTCCGGTCTGTCAGGAGGTCTTCAGAGATCCTGTTATTCTGTCATGTAGCCACAGCTTCTGTAAAGACTGTCTGAAGAGATGGTGGAGAGAGAGAATAATACACGAGTGTCCAGTTTGTAAGGAATTATCAGTTTATGATCCACCTTTAAACCGAGCTTTAAAGAACCTGTGTGAGTCGTTCTTACAGGAGAGAGATCAGAGAGCTTCAGAGGCTCTCTGCAGTCGGCACTCTGAGAAACTCAAACTCTTCTGTCTGGACCATCAGCAGCCAGTGTGTGTCGTCTGCTGTGCCTCAGAAAAACACACCAATCACAGATTCAGACCCATCGATGAAGCTGCACAACAACACAAGAAGGAACTTCAGGAAACTCTGGAGCCCTTAAAGAAGAAGTTAAAGGTTTGTGAAGAAGTTCAAGTGAAGTTTGATCAAACAGCAGAACACATTAAGCTCCAGGCCCGACACACAGAGAGGCAGATTAAGGAGCAGTTTAAGAAGCTTCAGCAGTTTCTAGCAGAGGAAGAGGAGGCCAGGCTGGCTGCACTGAGGGAGGAAGAGGAGCAGAAGAGTGGGATGATGAAGGAGAAGATGGAGGCTCTGAGCAGAGAGATAGCAGCTCTTTCAGACACAGTCAGAGCCACAGAGGAGGAGCTGAGAGCTGAAGACGTCTCATTCCTGCACAACTACAAGGCTGCAGTGGAAAGAGTCCAGCGCTGCCCCCTGCTGGATGATCCACAGCTGCCCTCAGGAGCTCTGATAGACCAGGCCAAACACCTGGGCAACCTGACCTTCAACATCTGGAACAACATGAAGGACATGGTCTCCTACACTCCTCTCGTTCTGGACCCAAACACTGCTTATCCAAAACTCATCCTGTCTGAAGATCTGACATGTGTGAGACGAGAAGGAGAGAAGCAGCAGCTTCCAGATAATCCAGAGAGGTTTGATTGGTCCTGCTCTGTCCTGGGCTCTGAGGGCTTTAACTCAGGGACTCACAGCTGGGATGTTGAAGTTGGAGACAGTACAGGGTGGTTACTGGGTGTGTTAGCAGAGTCTGTGCAGAGGAAGGGACGCATACAGTCTGGATTATGGAGAATAGGGTTCTGTTTAGGTAAATACTACACAGGCTCACCATCAGCTCCTGTCACTGATCTCTCAGTCCAGAAGAAGCTCCAGAGGATCAGAGTGAATCTGGACTGGAACAGAGGAAAGCTGTCGTTCTCTGATCCTGATACTAACACACACATACACACCTTCACACACACTTTCACTCACAGGATGTTTCCATACATTAACACTGATGGTAAAGTGAAGGTGTGTCCGTTGAAGGTGTCAGTGTCAGTGCAGCAGATGAGTTGAGGATGATGATGTTTCTAATGTTGTTTCCTGTCAGTGAGTTGAAGCTGTTAAACTGCAGCTGTCCTCCTGCTGCCTCGTTGTTCCAAAGCTCTTTGTTTCTCTTTTAGTTTCACTCTTTCTTTCTGTTTCTGCTGTCCACCTTTTCACATGGAAAATCATTTCACTGTTTCTCACTGAATGACTCCCCAAACTAGATTTGAAATTCTATCAAGTTTCTAATCATTACAAGTGATTCATGTTTCTATTTGATGTGTAAATGGAGATGATTTAGTTTGCTGGGATATGGACTGACATGTGTTGAATGGGAGGAGCAGTTTGTTGTTGTCTTCTTGTCTGTTTATGACAACAATAAATATGTTGTTGAAACAATGATTCATGTTTAACTCCATATATGAAATGTTTCTGATCTTTGAATTCTGTTTGATTAAAGACTTTCTTCATGACACAAATGAGATTTCAGTGTATTAATAGAACTAAACAAGCTCAGAGTTGAAAGGCTGGAGTATTATGTACGTGCTTCACTGTCAGGATCTTCAGGGGGATTCAAAGGGAAACATCAAACTGCTGTAATGAGATAAACTAGTTGGGCTGAACACACTTATCTGTAGTTTGTCTCCATCCAGGATCATCAGAATATAATGAACATGTGTGAAGAGCCACAAAATGCTGCTGCCCTCTCAGCATGATGAGCTCCAGCCTTTGTTAGCAGGACAACAGGAAACATGAGACAACTTTCAGAGACAGTAACCAACTGTGGCCACAAGATGGCAGCAGCTGATCTGAGATCCTTTATTGGACAGAAGGACTCTGCTCTGTGACGTCATCAGAGAGACGGCCTTCACTCTGATAGATCTGACGTCATGTCTGCACTGCGATGATGAAAGCTGATAAACACATTGTTATTGATCCATGAAATCACCTCTGTCCTCTCAAGTGTAGCTGTTTACAGAGCTGAAGAAGTCCTTCATCATCAAAACAGACAAACATGTATTTCCTGTATTAAGTGACGTCATCCTCACTCTGACCTCTTACATACATTCTGTTCAGTTTTCCTGCTGTAAGAAATAAACTGTGTGAAAATAGAAATGCAGGGAAACATCCATTAATCACAGCTGAGCCGTTTGTTTCTGACTCACATTCAATGAGGCTTCAGGTGTAAATACCTCAGAAGTGTTTGTGAGTTCAGTAGAAGCAGACCCAGTCGACCATCATGGCCTCCACAGCACTACACAATGCAACAGAAAGGCCTTCATCATCTGCTGAACCACCTCTGAACCACGACGCTCTCCCTGCATCTAAAAGCTGTTAGTCAGGATGAGATGCTGCTGTGATCGCTCACAATTTACCTGTGAGACCTTTGTAAATATTGTCTTTGTTTCTGGAGGAAACACCTTTAGTCTGTTTGTATTTGGAGTGCAGATCTGGGCGTCCATCACTTTAACCTGCACACGTTTAGTTATTGAGTGTAGTTGATGTTTGGCAGCATTTTATAAGTGACAGTTCATGAACGGTGAAGGAACAGAGGACGCCTGACCATCCTACCTGTGTCAGTAAGAAGACTTTCATCACAACTTCACAACTTAACACAACTGAAAGCTGAATTCAGTGTTGCATAGTTTACTAACAGTGTGTGCTGACACTGAAGTTAGCAGTTTGTTTCCTAAGAGCTGCTGGGACAAACCACAGTGAGCGGCTACAGAGTTTAGTTAAGGTGGTTCTAACATGTGACCTGTTGAATTATTTACAGGGATTTATTTTTCATTTAAAGCATCATTTGTGAAGTTTTTATGAAGTTTACTTCTTTTATGTTCTTTGTGTAACGTTTAGATTTTCTTCTCTGGTGTTTTAACTCTTCAGGTTTCCTGTAACAGAGATGTAAACCACCGTTTTCTGATGCTGCTGCTCTGTGACATAAACACGGCCACTTTATTAGGCACACCTTGCTGGCTGCAGGTTATAACCCCTGCTGGAAACATCCCCACAGATTTGGATCCTTATTGCCATGACAGCACCACACAGCTGCTCCAGATGCTGCAGGATGCTGGTCAGGGCTCTAACAGTGAAACTTTACTGAAAGTAAGAAACCTGAGAGGAAATAAACTTTGACTTTAGTAAGCTGAGCTCTGAAGCTGTGATGGAGCTCAGTCGGTGTGAAGGCGGCTGCTGTGTAACAAGTGTTTGTCTGAGGTGCTGCGACTGATCGTGGTCATGTTTATTTAAAGAAGTCGGTGATGAAGCAGGCTGTGCAGTCCGAGCTCTTCATCAGTTAACAGTCCTCCAGAGCTGCTGCAGGGAGCTGACTGTCCTCCAGGTGGCGCTAAGTGAACAAAGTCCAAAGAAATAAACTTGGACTGTTTTTTGAAGCCTAAATAAAATGTGAATAAACTTTATAGATACATTTGAAACCAGCTACTCTGTGACTTTACACACTCACACAGTAACAGAGCTGATTCCTGATTGGAGCAGCACAGAGTTAGACTTCTTTTCTGGCTGTGGATTGGTTCGTCAGGATTTCCCCCTTTACAGGTTTAAAAACAATCTCTGTTTCTACATTTTTTGACCTCCTTCTTGTGTCTAAAGGTGAAGCAGCACCAGCCTCCTCTGATCCTCATGTTGTAGCTCTGTGTGTCCAGCAGGGGGCAGAACACCTCCAAACTGTGCCAGCAGCTCTCACTGTGAGCTCAGACGTTTGTGGACACTCAGTTTGTTTGAACATAGTAAATAATCAGAGCTTCTCACACTGTTTATGGGGACACCACCTGCCCGAGGGTGTACTGTGTCAGAGAGGTGGTGTATGGTGCTGGGTGTAGTCTCTCTGCTGGTTCACAGTTTTTACTGAGGAGCTGTGTTCATGTCAGGAAGGTTTCGTCTGATCACTGTGGTGCAGTTTGGTTTACTCTGTTTCTGAGTGTTTGTAGGATCAGTCTCTGCAGGTCACCTGATACCTGGCAGTGAAGTGTTTATGAATCAGCTCCGTCAGATTTAATCCAACAGAATAACATGTAAAACACTCCAGGGCCTTTACTCTGAAACTTTCTCCAGAGCTGTCTGGAGTTTTCTTACATTAAAATATTCTGGGATTACCAGACTGTCCACATCATGTGTCCTACCAAAACTTTCATCCACAAATATACCCTGACATTAAACCCAAATAGATGTGAGAGCGAGTCATTAGTATCAGTACTGTGTGTGTGTGTGTGTGTGTGTGTGTGTGTGTGTGTGTGAGAGAGAGAGATATTCAGGTAACTTACTGGGTTACTGCACATGCTCACACCTTTTCAGCACAACAGGTGCAGTTTGGTGTTTTACTGCCTCCTGCTGGAACAATGATGGCAGCTCTCAAGACTTTATTGGTTATTGTCATTTCGTGTTACACAGCCTGAAACGAAATACTGTTCCTCAGCAGCCTCTACAGTGCAATAACCAATATATTTTAAAAAGAATAAATACAGTTTAAAGGGAATAAGTTTAAAAAAGAGCAGCAAAAAAGGCATAAATAGCTTAAAATCTAAGTTCTAAAAAAACCTCCAGTTTTTATTAATATTTTATTATTTATCAAATTATTATAAACTAAAAATATTTTTTTACGTGATAAACGACTTCAGTGCTTCGTCCATGACCTCCTGAAGGTAAAGGGCCCAAAGAGCCAATCAGCAGCTCTGAAACAGGAAATATGACTCATGGAGAAGTTCACAACAGTTTCAGCTGCCAATTGTACTCATCACCATGGAGACTGTCTCCATGGTGGAGGCAGAGTGACAGTGTTGTAGATGCTGCATTTTGAAGCCTCAGTGTTTATATTTTTGTTCACAGCCCTTGAATTTTTCCACATTTTGTCACATTACAGCCACAAACATGAATCAATTTTATTGGAATTCCACGTGAAAGACCAACACAAAGTGGTGACCACGTGAGAAGTGGAACGGAAATCATACATGATTCCAAACATTTTTTACAAATAACTGCAAAGTGGGGTGTGCGTAATTATTCAGCCCCCTTTGGTCTGAGTGCAGTCAGTTGCCCATAGACGTTGCCTGATGAGTGCTAATGACTAAATAGAGTGCACCTGTGTGTAATCTAATGTCAGTACAAATACAGCTGCTCTGTGACGGCCTCAGAGGTTGTCTAAGAGAATATTGGGAGCAACAACACCATGAAGTCCAAAGAACACACCAGACAGGTCAGGGATAAAGTTATTGAGAAATTTAAAGCAGGCTTAGGCTACAAAAAGATTTCCCAAGCCTTGAACATCCCACGGAGCACTGTTCAAGCCATCATTCAGAAATGGAAGGAGAAAGGCACAACTGTAAACCTACCAAGACAAGGACGTCCACCTAAACTCACAGGCCGAACAAGGAGAGCGCTGATCAGAAATGCAGCCAAGAGGCCCATGGTGACTCTGGACGAGCTGCAGAGATCTACAGCTCAGGTGGGGGAATCTGTCCATAGGACAACTATTAGTCGTGCACTGCACAAAGTTGGCCTTTATGGAAGAGTGGCAAGAAGAAAGCCATTGTTAACAGCAAACCATAAGAAGTCCCGTTTGCAGTTTGCTACAAGCCATGTGGGGGACACAGCAAACATGTGGGGGACACAGCAAACATGTGGGGGACACAGCAAACATGTAGGGGACACAGCAAACATGTAGGGGACACAGCAAACATGTGGAAGAAGGTGCTCTGGTCAGATGAGACCAAAATGTAACTTTTTGGCCAAAATGCAAAACGCTATGTGTGGCGGAAAACTAACACTGCACCTCACTCTGAACACACCATCCCCACTGTCAGATATGGTGGTGGCAGCATCATGCTCTGGGGGTGCTTCTCTTCAGCAGGGACAGGAAGCTGGTCAGAGTTGATGGGAAGATGGATGGAGCCAAATACAGGGCGATCTTGGAAGAAAACCTCTTGGAGTCTGCAAAAGACTTGAGACTAGGGCGGAGGTTCACCTTCCAGCAGGACAACGACCCTAAACATAAAGCCAGGGCAACAATGGAAGGGTTTAAAACAAAACATATCCATGTGTTAGAATGGCCCAGTCAAAGTCCAGATCTAAATCCAATCGAGAATCTGTGGCAAGATCTGAAAACTGCTGATCACAAACGCTGTCCATCTAATCTGACTGAGCTGGAGCTGTTTTGCAAAGAAGAATGGGCAAGGATCTCAGTCTCTAGATGTGCAAAGCTGGTAGAGACAGACCCTAAAAGACTGGCAGCGGTAATTGCAGCAAAAGGTGGTTCTACAAAGTATTGACTCAGGGGGCTGAATAATTATGCACACCCCACTTTGCAGTTATTTATTTGTAAAAAATGTTTGGAATCATGTATGATTTTCGTTTCACTTCTCACGTGTGCACCACTTTGTGTTGGTCTTTCACGTGGAATTCCAATAAAATTCTGTCTGGACAATGTCATATCATGAGTAATAATTAAAAATAATCCATATACATAAAACAAACACATGCACACACACACAGTGACATTTTAGACCTTCAGAATACTGTATATACTTTGGGCATCTTGGTGCTGATCCAGAATCCTTACATTATTATTTATTACTAGAGCTACAATAATAAAGCAAAGAGGAGGGGGAAGTAATAAATATGAAATAATGTATTTATGATGATTCCATTTGTTTCACTATCCACTCTGTGCAGGGCAAAGCTTATTACATTTTTAAACTGTAGAGATACAATAATTTTACTGCTGTAAAATCCAAATTTTGTCTTGTGCAGTTAATAAAAGGACAGGTAATGTTTGTCGCCCTGTTGCACACACAGCACGCTCGTTTGTTTCAGTTCTTCAGCTGCAACAAGACAGCTTACCAACGTGTACGTAATAAGCTGATACTCCTGGGTGCTACACACTACAGTGTACGCTGTACACCTACTTACTGGTTGTGTCGCATCAGTCTGTGTCTCTGAGTTAACTTGTGTTTCTCCTACAGCTCCGGACCGCTAAAAATGCGCGTGCTCTTTGTGAGCTCGTTCCCGGCTCGTAACCAGCGCGTTCTGCCGTCAAGGGCGATCATTGGTTAAATGTGATCATGTGACTGATGCAAGCCAGATCCTTTCATTTAGCAAAACTGTGATTAATAGTTAAATATTATTGTTGAGGAGCACAGACAGGACTCCGCAAAAAATTTTTAAAAGTTGCCTCAACAAAAGGGCACTCTGGGCACCCATCAGGAAAGGGGCGGGTGCTCAAGCCCCTCCAGCCCCCCCCTCTGCACGTGCCTGCTGGTACACCATCGTAGGTTATACAGGCACTGATCCAATAGGTGTTTTGGCAGCCATCTGCTGTGACTGGTTGGGGGTGACGGAAAAGAGACGAGGGCAGATGGCGACAGGATAAAAGACACACATCAGGAAGAGACAAAGTTTATTACTCCTACTGATTAAATATCACAAACAACAGCCAATACAAACTAAACAACAAGCTAACAGGGGTGCTGCAGTCTTGGAATAAAACTGCAGAGATGATCAGTCTATGAAACCAAAGGTGCGTTTTATATTGGGAGAAGTACCAAAAAATGTAAATAATGGGATATAAACTTGGCACTAGGACAAGCAAATGATTTTAAACTGGGCAGGAAAAATAAGATGCTTTTGAGTGGAGTCTCATGGGTCCCCCAAATATTTGTATCTTTACAAAAAATAATAATAACCAAAGCGCAAAAAAAGAGTAATATTTGGCATAATTAAAACTTGCCTACTAAGAATGACATAAAAATTACATAAAGTAGCACAAACACTTTAATATGCCACGGGTAAATTGAGCTGTGGCATTTTTCCTTTTTAAATCCGCCTTTTTTCTGAGCTAATTGAAAGCTGTTTAGAGATCCGTGGTTCTTTCACAGAAAATGATGCATTACTGTAAACTGAACACAATATAAAGTATTTAAAATGAGTTAAGCTTTACACATGTGCCGCAGTGACATTACTGCAGGTGTGATTCACTGACAATCACTTCCTCACTGAATGTTTCAGTGGTGCAGTTGCTCGGGCCTCTGAATCTCTGTTTTTTTGTATTTACCTGCTGCTGATGCTCCTCATGCTTACCTCTGGTCTTACCTTTGCTTCTTCCCCTCTGCTTGGATCTTCACCCATGTGCCTGTTGGACTGTCCTCTCCTCTGTAAACTCAGAGACCTCCTTGCCCTCCCCATTACACATTCTGGCTAAACTTGATAAAAAAAATACTGTAAACCAATGTGTCCTGCATTTGAGTCCAATTATCATGAACATAATTTCTCTCTTTTTAGTTAATAGATCAGATTGTGTGCTTTATAACATGTTTCCTTTATTTGCCTTTTCTTTCTGTGGTCATGTTAAAAAGCAGAGTGTAGTATATTGTTAGAGAATTGAGCCTGTCCACAGTAAAATAGTCACTTCTTTAAACTTAGTCCAAAATGGTGAGAAGAACCTTAACCTCACCTCAGAGTCTGACCTTAAACAACATTCAGTGTTCTGTTCTTCTTTCTGCTTTGTCCTCTCTTGTTTTCATCCATGTTTCTAGAGTTACATTTATTTATACTTTGTGTCGGCTCAGTGATTTATTTTTCTGTCTGCAGGTAGAAAAATCATTGACGTTTGCAGATGACACAGATGCTGTTATGTTTTCAGTGACTGAATGGAGATCATTGCAGTTTTCTTTGTTCTTTTTCCACAGATCAGACCACGAGCAGACTGCACTCCAACAACCCCGTCCACACTGCATTTGACTGGTACTCACACTGCCCTTGAACATAAACTAAACAACATGTTGATTCCACCATGTTAGAAGATTTATAGAACTATCATATCATCCCCTTTATGCCTCCGTACTTAAGTAAGTACTTAAGTAAGTAAGTACTCATTCACCCCTCTTTCTGTCATGGTATAAAAAGCTAGATCCAAGGTAAAGTGTTGGGTCGGGTAGTGAGACTATGCTTAATGGTAATTTGTGACATGACAATATTGCTGTAATTTCCAGAGAAATTGATGGCGGAAGGAAGAAGATCTTGCACAGTTCATTTTGCACTTGCATTAGAGCATGAAGCAAAGGTGGAGAGTCAGAAGACTGAAACTGACCAGTTGAAACAACAGCAGTTTTTTTTAATCATACGCACTGGACTCTAAACTAAAAAGTGATTATTAAATGTGAAAAAATGTAAAATTGCTGTACTGCATGGTAATTGGTTTGTTTCAGTGTCATGGAGCTGCAGATGTTTTAGAACATAAATCCTGAAAAATGCAACCAAAACCACCCCAAAAAAATTATATATATATATATATATATATATATATATATATATATATATATATAATTTTTTAGGGGTGCAACGATACACAAGATTCACGGTTCGGTTCGGTTCGATACTTTGGTGTCACGGTTCGATATTTTTTCGATACAAAAAAATGTTCATGCATTTTTAATTGGTCATTTATTAAAATTATAAATATATATTTTAACTCAAAAGTACAGTTTTTAAATTTAACCCTAACCCTTGTGCGTGTTTTTTATTTTGACAGCGAATGCGCACCTGCGGACCACTTATGTGCAGCCCTGGTTATTTAGCTCGTCATATTGCAGCCACAGAAATTATTTTGTCCATGAAACCATAAAGCTGCACTTTCTTTTTGCCTTATAGTCTGATTTGTCATAACTTCTCCGTTTTGTGGTAAGCTTTTCTTTGGCTGTCACTTCTTCACCCTGACCTGTCTTATTTGGCTCAGCAGAACTGAAATATAAATCCTGCTGCTTTTACACACGCACTCACATAAGCTCAGCGATTCTCTGCGCGATCAACCTCTCACATGTTTAAGCTTGCTGCGGGAGATTTCACTTGTCATGTTTGCATAGTAAGCTAACGATTAATAAGACGATGTCAGAGGAATTGGTGCACAAATTATCATCACTCACAGATCAGTGCTGTCGCTCTCTATACACAGTTCGCACGATTGCAAAGTGAAAGCAAAAAAACAAGCGCAAATTCAAACGCGACTTCAATATGTCACATATTGACAGTGGCTCACCGATGCCAATGACATAATTACCCAGCTACATTTCTGAAAGAATGCAAAAGCATTGACATAGATTTTTCCTACAATAGCCCGACGGGCAGGGAAGAGATAGATTTTGGTAGCCCGACTGAAAAAATCGCTAGCTCCGGGACGTCGGGCTAGCGATATTGCAAGCCCTGTATCTGATTGAGGAATCACTCATCTTTGGAAAAGAGAGTTTATTACAGAGAAATGGCTCTTTCCAAAATAAAAGCTATACTATCCGCTTCTTCTGGGCTATATTCTCAGCAGCATAAGGAGAATCATGTGCTAACAGCTGTCTAAATGACTCGGCTAAAGTTAGTAGCATGCTTGCTTTTTTTTGTCTGCTTCCACTTGTCTTTGCACTAGGATGATGTCGGCGTAAATGTGCAGTCATATTCGTTGTGTTCCCACTAGTGCTTTCAGGTTAATCTCGTTGAAATGACCTTAACGCCACAACACGGCAAATCTCCGTTAACGAGCTACCGCCGATCGCCCCGTGCATGGGGCTAGACGGCCAACACGTTAACGAGCTAACTGCGCTAACACACTAGTTCCCACCCATGTAATTGAGCATTGCATGGCACATCCAACATACTGTTTTACTTTAGTCCATGACTCGCTTCAGGGTCATACGTCACATTAAAACCAAAATAATTCCAAACGCCAGATCTGAATGAGGTTCAATTTGCCTGTTGCAAGTAGAGCTTAACTTCTGTCTCGCTAGCTTGCCCTGCGCTCTTCCTTCTGACGATGCTGTCTGTGTTGAGCGCTCAGTGGATCTGCGCTCGACAGTGCAGCCTAGGCGGAGTAGTCGAACACAGATTCACTGAGCGCTCAACACAGACAGCATCGTCAGAAGGAAAATTGATAAAATAAATTACAAATGTTGTATTGTTCGATACATATGCGTACCGAACCGAAAGCACTGTATCGAACGGTTCAATATCGATACGAATATCGTTGCACCCCTAATATATATATATATATTAGGGGTGCAACGATACACAAAATTCACGGTTCGGTTCGATACTTTGGTGTCACGGTTCGATATTTTTTCGATACAAAAAAATGTTCATGCATTTTTAATTGGTCATTTATTAAAATTATAAATATATATTTTAACTCAAAAGTACAGTTTTTAAATTTAACCCTAACCCTTGTGCGTGTTTTTTATTTTGACAGCGAATGCGCACCTGCGGACCACTTATGTGCAGCCCTGGTTATTTAGCTCGTCATATTGCAGCCACAGAAATTATTTTGTCCATGAAACCATAAAGCTGCACTTTCTTTTTGCCTTATAGTCTGATTTGTCATAACTTCTCCGTTTTGTGGTAAGCTTTTCTTTGGCTGTCACTTCTTCACCCTGACCTGTCTTATTTGGCTCAGCAGAACTGAAATATAAATCCTGCTGCTTTTACACACGCACTCACATAAGCTCAGCGATTCTCTGCGCGATCAACCTCTCACATGTTTAAGCTGCGGGAGATTTCACTTGTCATGTTTGCATAGAAAGCTAACGATTAATAAGACGATGTCAGAGGAATTGGTGCACAAATTATCATCACTCACAGATCAGTGCTGTCGCTCTCTATACACAGTTCGCACGATTGCAAAGTGAAAGCAAAAAAACAAGCGCAAATTCAAACGCGACTTCAATATGTCACATATTGACAGTGGCTCACCGATGCCAATGACATAATTACCCAGCTACATTTCCGAAAGAATGCAAAAGCATTGACATATATTTTTCCTACAATAGCCCGACGGGCAGGGAAGAGATAGATTTTGGTAGCCCGACTGAAAAAATCGCTAGCTCCGGGACGTCGGGCTAGCGATATTGCAAGCCCTGTATCTGATTGAGGAATCACTCATCTTTGGAAAAGAGAGTTTATTACAGAGAAATGGCTCTTTCCAAAATAAAAGCTATACTATCCGCTTCTTCTGGGCTATATTCTCAGCAGCATATTAAACATATCAGGTCCCCATAAGGAGAATCATGTGCTAACGGCTGTCTAAATGACTCGGGTAAAGTTTGTAGCATGCGTGCTTGTTGTTTTTGTCTGCTTCCACTTGTCTTTGCACTAGGATGATGTCGGCGTCAATGTGCAGTCATATTCGTTGTGTTCTCACTAGTGCTGTCAGCGTTAATCTCGTTGAAATGACGTTAACGCCACAACACGGCAAATCTCCGTTAACGAGCTACAGCGGATCGCCCCGTGCGTGGGGCTGGACGGCGTCAACACGTTAACAAGCAAACTGCGCTTCACCTCTTCAGTTCTGAAAGCTGATGGAGAGTCTCGGGTGTTTAACTCCCAGTGAGGTTGTGATGCTGGCGGAGGTCCTGAGAGTGGATGACCCACCCTGCTGTCAACTGAGTTACTGAGGTCACATGGGTCAATGTGTGAGGGGGGGGGGGGGGGGGGGGGGGTGAATGGCCCGGAAGTGATCCCAGGACTATGTTATAGGTAGCCAACACTTTTTCCATGTTTGAACTTAATGTGACCACTAGAGGGAGGTATGTGCCTGTTAGTGCCATAAGCCAGCTGTGCAGCAGGCAGGTTGTTTGGCTTCATTTTTGCACAATGGGAGGAGGCGCTGTCGCGTCGTCCATGTTTTCTACAGTCATTGATTTGGACACAGCCAATGTGTTTAGTTTTACTCTTCCCCATGTGATGTCATTATGTCCATTTGTGTCAGCTTTTTTCCCAGGTGCCTCCACTTCCCCATCACCTCATATGTGTATGTAAGTCTTCTGTCTCCCTTTGTTCATTGTTGCTTCGTCTGTGTTCCCACCACCATGTCCTCATAGTCACAGAGTCATAGTGTGTGTCATAGTGCCCTCATATTATCACAGTATGTCATAGTTGTTCATAGGTTTCTTAGTTCTCCTGTCACCAGCCAAATAAAGGCTCGCTTTTGGTTTCAAGTTCCATCTCTCTGCCTATGTCTGTTCGTGGGTCGTCTACATACACTCCACAACCGAGACAGGAGAGGAACCTGATAACAGCTGAACGTTCTTTTGTTCACACGGAAAATAGGTGTGAAAGGCAAAATTATAAATTGTTTCTAAAAAAAATTAAATAAAGCTGTTTTATTAAATGAATATATACATAATGCAAATGTGCTCATAAATGAGTTGACTCTGTGTTTTCAGAGTTAACAGATTCATTCAGCGATATTGTCTGGATCTGAAATATTGCAGGTACACGCAGAGTGCAGAGGATTTTTACACATACACTGATAATTGTTTTCTATAAGTCTCTGGGTCAGGAAGTCCAAACATGACGTCCTGAACTGGGCCTTAGAATAAGCTGAAGGATAACATTAGATAATCAAGGCAGGATGTGTTTTTGTGTCCATGTGTTTCTGATTCCAGGAGGAGCAGATACCAGGGGAGGTCGGATGTGGACGGGGAGGATTCGCAGCAGACTGCCACGTTGGATTTGGGAGAAGATAATAATATTTTGTCATTGTCAAAGTATAAAAGCTGTACAGCCCATTTCAGGGTTAGGGTTGGGGTCAAAGTGAAACTAGAAATATTTAGAATCACAATGAGTTCAAAGCGTGAGGAGGTCTGATGTTCCAACAGTGTTCAGGATGAGAATTATTACCTGCAATGCTCCAGTTTGACCTCATGGTGGCAGTGCCGTCTCACTGTTATAATGG
The DNA here is from genome assembly GCF_057382185.1 of Mchenga conophoros. Classification (NCBI taxonomy): domain Eukaryota; kingdom Metazoa; phylum Chordata; class Actinopteri; order Cichliformes; family Cichlidae; genus Mchenga; species Mchenga conophoros. The sequence goes on from NC_140528.1 coordinate 37,771,054, forward strand.
CTACACTCAGACTACAGGAGAGAACAAGAGGCTGTACTAAAACTCTGATGTTTTATCGTGTGTTTATGACATCATGCTGACGTCAGCCTGATAATACCTGTTTATTCAACTAAACAGCCAAGGTTTCCAAGGTTCTTAAATGAACCACAAACTACAGGGTAAGAGTGAGCTGCTGAAAGTCAGATCTGTTCTTCAAAGCAGACTTTCAGCTTTATTACAAACTAAGAGTCGGATCAGCACAAATACTGACACAGAGATGCCTGCTGGCACTGCGCTGCTCTGCTGCACTTTGCTGTTTGTCCTTGTCTTCGTCTCTGCAGGTGAGATTGAACTAAACTGAGGTTCTCTCTGAGATAACAAGAAGTACAGGAGGATTATTTTCATCTGGATTCAGTTTGTCTGTGTGTGAAGGAGACACCAGGCTGGGTGGACACTTAACATCTGTAATCCAGCTGTGACAGAGACAAAGAAGTGTAATGTGTGTGTCAGTGTGATGTGTTGTAGTGTCAGGAGTCAGGATGCAGCTACAAAGCTTCTTGTTCAGTGTATACAAACAGCTGTAGCTCCATAAAGGCAGCATGCAGAGACTCACAGTGTCTTATAATGAGAGGCTGCTTTCTCTCACACATTATGTTCACTTATTATCAGCACATGTTGTTGTTCTGTGGAAGCTAACATCTTGTAGTTTCTGACACTTTGCATGTTTAGCATGAGGCTAAAATTCCCCCTCAGTGGGTCACTGGTGACCTGCTGGATGTTAAGATAAGATAAGATAAGATAAGATAACTCTTTATTGTCATTGCACAGTCATACATAGTACAGTAGTACAATGAAATTGGAAAAACTGTCCTACGTCGGCACTACATATAACACAACACAACACGATATGACACATCACAACGTAACAAACAACACAACACAGTATATTAACTTAGTATAAAAAAGAAGAATAAGTGTATGTATATTCAGAGGTTCATTAAATCCAACATGACTAAAAACTCAAATGTCAAAGGAAATAAACAAAATATTTAAAGTCAATCATTCTGATCATAATTGTACTTTGACCTTTAACCTCTCTGCTCTGTGTTGTTTCCTCTTTCAGACCAGAAAAACATCACAGCTGAGTCTGGACAGGACGTCACTCTGACATGTCGAGCTCCAAACAACAACATCATATTTTTAAAGTGGACAAAAGTTTACCTGCAGTCAGAAGTTGTCATTTTGCACTGGGATGGTCACTTTGATCCATTTTACCAGCATCCATCTTTTAAGAACCGTGTGGATCTGCAGGACAGACAGATGAAGGATGGAGACGTGTCTTTGATTCTGAAGGATGTGACGATTAATGACACTGGAACATACGAGTGTCGTGTGTTCATGGAAGATACATGGCGATGGATGTCCATCAGCATCATCTATCTTCATGTTGATCCTCCAGGTGAGTGAGTAGAGTTGAGTGTGTGTGATCAGAGGTGAAGCTGCTTCCTGGTTGTTGATGTGTGTTTGTTGTATGGATGAGCTGGTGGATGTCAGAGGTAGACAGATGTTTCTCCAGCTGTTGTCTTTGTGGCTGGTAGTCTAGAGTTGTAGAGCAGCATTGTTTGGTTAGAGCAGAAACAAAGACATTTATGTCTCTTCTTCTCTTGCTCTCTAACTCGTCTGTAAACATGTGTGGGGAAACTCAATGTTAAAGCCTACAGCTGGAGGGGGAGGGGAGGGGTGGAGCTGGTGGTTGTGAGTCTGTGAAAGTGAATCCTGCCGGTGCCATAGCTGCTGAAAACGTACTTAGTGCAGACACAAAACGTCCATCAGCTTCAAAGTGTGTCAGAAAAATGTCCACATGGTGACTGATGGATGAGAGAGGTCCCATTGTTGTTGTTGTGCACAAATCATTGAACAACACAAACACTTAGAGCTGCTTTCAGTGCTGCCTGTTTTGTTACTGCACACATTTCTGATGGTCCTACAGTCCAACGTAGCAAACGTCTCCCTGAAGCCTCTTCTTAGAGACCAAAGGTTGGATCAGAGCGAGCAGCTGAAAGGACACATCTATGAATGCAGTCAGAGACTTTCTCACAACCTCACACTTCATCTGGTCACATTTACACTCAGGTTCTCTGTTAGTCACTGAGATTACAGACTCGCACATTTAAAATAATCTGAATGTTGGATCAGATGAAGTTAATATTTTTTATTTCTTGAACATATGTTTAATTAGCATGTTGCTAAAGCTTTAAGTAATGCACTGGTGACCTGGTGTATGTTAACAGGTCAATTAATCAAATCCAGAATAACTCAAATGTAAGCTAAACAGCATAAATATTAAACATAAACAACATCATATTTCCCCCATGGCACAGTCCACTCAGCACTTCCTGGAGTTTCTCATTTGATCGTTCATTGACACTCATGACTTACAGAGACTCTGATCATCAAACACAGGAATAAAACAAGCAGTGAGCACAACAAAGGATTATTAAAGAAGGAATATTAACTCTATTCTAACTCTAGTAACTCTACACCAGGAAACCACCAAATCTTCTGCAAACGTGATTTTAACCAGTCAAAATGTTTTTGGATATTTATTCAGTGTAGAAACCTAAAAAGTCAGTTTTTTTTAGATGTTTGGTTGTTTTGAACAATTATATCAAACTGTAAGTATGATGTTTGGTATATAGTATTATATATTGCATGGTATTGATATATTGCACTGTTTGAAGTGCTTCGTATATAAAAGTAGTAAACTGTGTACACAGTGTTTGGTGTGACAGAGCTGTTGTCACTGAATCACAGGTTCAGATGTTTCAGCCTCATAATAAACAAACACGTTTTCAGAGACTCGAGGATTTGACCTTCCAAAAGTCTCAGACATGTTTTAATGAGCTCTCACAGTCTGCAGCCAAACAGGTCAAATTATAAAGAACAGCTGGATCAACCCAACATGACCTCTGACCCCGAAGCAGCTGTTAGACCTGTGTATTTAAAAAAAATATGATTTTTTTTATGGTGAAAGCAAGATTCCAGACTGCAGTTTTGGTCAGATCATGTTTTTAAATAAAAAGCAGAAAAATCAACATTAACATTTTCTCACTTTATAAATATTATGAATGATTTTTTCATCTAATCTCCTGAACTAGAAGAGGACACCTCACAGCTGTTTCTCACCTGCAGGTCAGCCAGGAGGAGACAGAGATGAACTGTGAGTCGGACGATCTGAGGACAGACAGAAACTCTCCTGAACATCCAGCAGTCGACTCTGATGATCATCATGTTCAGACTCGGACCAACAGTGTGTGTCTGTGCTGTCAGTGACTCTGAACTACAGTTTATTCATCTTGTTCATGAGATTTACTGACACAAAGTCAAACTGTGTTACAAACACACATGAATTTCTGATCTCAGAGTCAGTGAGTGTTGGAGCTTCAGGTTAGACAAATTAACTATTTTATGTTGGTGTGATTGTTTATTAGCTTCATGTGACTTTTTCTTCTTTAAGTACAGTCCACTGGAAAACACTTTGTATAAAAATCATCTCTTTGGCTGACATTGTTTTTAGTTTGTAAACCAATCTTACCCAGTTTAACAGATTGTACAAACTGTAAACGTCTCTCTCTGATCCTGCACTGAGAAGTTTGACAACCTCTTCAACTTTTCTTTAAGATGACACACTGTTCAGGTCAGATTTAAACTGCTTTGACCTTTGACACCAGCAAAACATCCTGAACAACTTTGCTGGGTTGAGACCTGATTACTTTTCATAAACAGACCCATAAGACTCAAAAATATGAAACATATTTTCACATTTATACTGTTGTATAGATGATGCAAACTTTTGTACACTGATGCTCTTTTGGGTGAAGTTTGACTCATTTGTTTAGATGGATTTTCAGATCCACCAGTTTGGCTCAAGTTAGAAACATTGTGATTTTAGGGAAAATTGCCACTCATAATGTATAAATATACACATCATGTTTGTGTGGATTTGTAATGAGACAGCAGTGAAGCAGTGAAGTCATCCTGTTGCCCACAGAAACAGACTCCTCCTGTGAATTAGTAAAGTAACACATGGAGCGCATGAGGAACAAAGGTCATACATGTATCTCCTGAAGTGGATTCTGGGTCTCTGACTTCCTCCCACAGTCCAAAGACATCAACGGGTGTTTTTTATTTATCCGTGTATGCTGTGTGTGAATGTGTGGTTCCTACAGAACTTAATGGTCAGTAACACTAACATGTAAACATGAGTACATCACATCAGCACATGAAAGAACAACAGTGTGGCATTAATATTACAGCAGTGAGGACAGTGTGATGAACTGATGCTCTGATCTCTGGTCTGACCAAAGCTTTAACTCCAAACATCTCTCCACTGTTAGAGCTTCTGCACTGTTTCAGGTTCAAATCATGGTTCATACTTTCATGGCCTGATGGTGTGACGCCTCCACCTACATCACTGAACTGCTCCACTTCTGTACTCTTCTCTCTGTGGCCTTCTTGAAACATCCTCTTGGTGTTTGTGGGGTTTTTCTCAGTTCATGTGTGCCTTATAAGAGTTTGTTTTTTAAAGACAATGACAATCAGTGAATTCCTTCTGTGATTGAATGAAATATGAGCACTATGTAAGTGTGTAAGTGTTAATAAAGATTTACATGTACCTGTTGAATTCTCTTTTCATTGTTTTTGTCCCTCCAATAACAGACAAACCTCTGTTTCTGAAGTGCCTTAGAGCAACGTCTTCCTCTGTAACTGAATGCTGTGGGTAAACATGTCTTTACTTCTGTGCCTGAAAACAACATCTCCCTGTAGAAAGTGAAGGCTGAGCTCACTCAGATCACTCAGTCAGATTTTACAATGCTGTGATTGCAGCTATTCCACAACTCTCTCTGTTAATGGTGCACATGGACACTGATTAAATGGTCATTGATCAATGATCATTATTCTTTCGGATAGCGATTGAGATTGTGGATAGAAGTGGCAGAAATGGGCTTCCTCCAAAGAGTGGTTGGCCTCTGCCTTAGAGATAGGGTGAGCAGTTTGGCTATTGGAGGGGCTCAGGGTAGAGCTGCTGCTCCTTCACATCGAAAGAAACCAGTTGAGGTGGTTTGGGCATCTGATGAGGATGCCTCCTGGGTGAATTGTTCCATGCATGTCCCACAAGAAGGAATCGAATGGAACTGAAGAAATCACTTGGAAGAGTGACAAAGCATTTCTCCAATTGAATGCGTCCAGATAAACAGAATCAACCTTTTGTGACACTTTTATAATGTTCAACACGATTACTAACAGATAACACACCCAGTGTACTAAACTCACTGTGTGCAGGACTTTGTTTGGTGTTTACATAAACGGTAAATGGTCTGAATTTCTATAGCGCTTTACTAGTCCCTATGGACCCCAAAGCGCTTTACACTATATTCAGTCATCCACCCAGTCACACACTGGTGATGGCGAGGCATACAGTGGGGCAAAAAAGTATTTAGTCAGCCACCGATTGTGCAAGTTCCCCCACTTGAAATGATGACAGAGGTCAGTAATTTGCACCAGAGGTACACTTCAACTGTGAGAGACAGAATGTGAAAAAAAATATCCATGAATCCACATGGTAGGATTTGTAAAGAATTTATTCGTAAATCAGGGTGGAAAATAAGTATTTTTAGTTTTTTAGTAGTTTTTTTTGTCCAAATGTCAGCTTGTTGTTGTCATAGTAACAATGTCAGTCAGTGTACTTACTGCTTTCCTTGGGTTACTGTGTCTATAACATAGCTAGCATTGTTTTATCCTATTAAACAGAAATGAGGCATCTTTGGCACAATTTTGGTTTTAGATGCTGTGATTTGAAGCATTGGGTTTTGCATTATGTCCACTGACATTTTTACATGGTGTTCAAAATTACTGCCCAAATATCTGCCCAGAGATGTATGCAACACAAAAAATGACTTCCCCATTCAAGCACCAATGCCACAGCAAGTTTTACAGTTTCACCAAAACAAAATGTTTTATTTGTCTTTAGAGGAACATCAGAGGGACACATCTAACACAACAAACAAAGCCTTGTAGAAAGGAAACAAAAATGACGTAAAAGGCTTCCCACTCCTACAGCTACAAAAATGTATAATTAATTACAATAATAATAATTTCTACAAAAAACGAATTTAGCTCTTCTAGATGCAGAAACTTCATCACACAAGTAAGCACAGCCTGATTGGAAATGGGGCATAGGTAGGGACAACCAGTCTTGTAGTCGTCCCCATTCAATCTCCAACCGATGATCACCTTCCATCTGGAACTTACATAACCATAAAGGTAAGGAAAGGAAAAACTCAATGCTTCATGGGAATCCCCGGCAGCCTACGTCTACTGCAGCATAACTAAGGGAGGATTCAGGGTCACCTGGTCCAGCCCTAACTATATGCTTTAGCAAAAAGGAAAGTTTGAAGCCTAATCTTGAAAGTAGAGATAGTGTCTGTCTCCCGAATCCAAACTGGAAGCTGGTTCCACAGAAGAGGGGCCTGAAAACTGAAGGCTCTGCCTCCCATTCTACTTTTAAATACTCTAGGAACAACAAGTAGGCCTGCAGAGCGAGAGCGAAGTGCTCTAATAGGGTGATATGGTACTACAAGGTCATTAAGATAAGATGGGGCCTGATTATTTAAGACCTTGTATGTGAGGAGCAGGATTTTGAATTCAATTCTGGATTTAACAGGAAGCAAATGAAGGGAAGCCAGTCTCAGACCAACAGAATAGACCCAGCAGAAGAAGCTACTTCCATTTAGGAGTTTTCAAGGCCTCTGAGGATTTCCTCCAGTTTTTATCCATCTATTGGTATCAAGACTGCATCTGTGAGATTTTCTGCCACAGAGGGAATTTTACACGACTGCTACAGCTGCCAAACGTCTTGATGCATGCTCAATCATCCAGGTAAGTAAATCTCCAAAAGTTGATTCTGTTCATCTGGACGCAGCGTTTTGTGGGAGAAACGTTTCGTCACTCATCCAGGTGACTTCTTCAGTCTCAGCTGACTGCAGGTTTCCTCAATCTTATAAACAGAACATTTGCATAATGACTGAAAGCAGCCCACTGAAGGAAGAATGGGCTGGGAGGTCAGAGATCAGTGGGCTTTGGTCAGTGGTTGTTGATCATGAACTGACAGATCTGTATCCTGTGTGTGCACCCACTGTGGGCCTTTTCTGTGCTTAGTGTCAGCCTGAGCTCCATGCAGGCCTCAAAGGCCAAGCAATTCAAAAGCTTCACCAAAACAAGGCACCACTCAAATAGCTGGACCCAGGCTCGCCGCCCTTATGGAGGAAAACATAGAAGATGATCTCTGTGAGTTATTTTTACTGTCATATTATAAAATGTGATGTTCTAGCATCATGTTATTCTTCTTAAGCCTTTGAAAAGCTTCCTCTGTGTCCATTAAACTGATGACTTTAGTGCTGCTGTCTACTTGTTACATTTAGTACTGTTTAATTTTCAACCTAGGAAGATCTGTAAGAAGGACTCACAATATAACATAATACTGTAAGATTACTTACAGGTAAAATACTCAGATTGTACTTAGATAAAAGTATGTAATCACAGACTCGCCCAGCCCGACTGCCTTGAAGCTCAGGTGTCTTCACTGCCTCCTCTGATAAGAGCTGGAGACCTGAGTAGGTTCGTCACCCATCAGCAGCAGATCACCTCTCGATCGGGCACGTTTTCATCTGGGAGGCTTTTAGAGCTCACTGCCCTCGGCGTCGCTGCTGGAACAACCAAGTTTTGCTATTGAATCTTTGACCTGCTGATCTCACAGAGGCAGGAGACCCAGAACATCCATGCCAGCTTCAGTTTATGCTCTGTCCTGTCATCCAATCAGATTTGCATGTAATACACTGATATTCAGCCCCAGCCTGGTGTTCTCTCCATCTCTGACCTTTCACACAATTTAAACTAACAAACTTTCTCTTTAAAACTGTTTGTCAATCACAATTTACTCAATTTATTATTATTCTATCACATATTTATATCAGTCATAATGAACTCAGTATGATCTGAGCTGTAAACCTGTATTGATCATCACAAACCTTTATAGCGCTTCAGAGCAGCTCCTTCAGTGGCTGCGGCACCCACGATGTGGGACGGAGAGATTTCCTCCCCTCTGCTGTCAGACTCCACCACAAAGACTTTGCAGCTGATCAAACACACACATGTGCAATAGGACTAAGTGTAACACTCTTTTTCTGACAACGTTGTATTTGTACTCAGTTGTATGTAGCATGTGTATTCTATTTTTATCCTATCATTCTATTCTATTCTATTGGGTACAGTTGTGTACAGTTTCTTATTCTATTCCAGTGTTCTCTCATGTTTGCTATGTAACTGCACTGTCCACTTCCTGCTGTAACAAAACAAATTTCCCACATGTGGGACTAATAAAGATGCTCTTATCGTTACTGTATAACCACAGGTTCACTTCACATTTGGTAGAATATAAAAGGACAAAGCTGGACAATTGTCATCACATTTCTCATTAGTTGCTGTTAGCACAAGCACACAAAGAAAGCAGAGCTTTAGCTTTAGCTCCCTACATCACTTTTAAGCCTGGATGTTGAGGCTTTTGCTTCCTCTCAGCTGTGATGACATCTCTGTCTGCTCCATCTCACCCAACATCATCCATCTGACCTGATGCTACCTGACAAACTAAAGATAAAATATTAAATTCATTTTGCATCACTTACATTTAAAATACATTTAAGGTGGATTTCTTAAAAGGGAAGGGACTGACCTGACTGTTGTGTCGAGACAGGTGTGAAGGGAGTTAAATCCAGTCTTATACTACGGACGTGTTTGGTTTTGGTCTGTAATACGTTGAGTTTATTATCTATAAGTTAACATAGCAAATCCTCCATCCAGAGGCTAAAGTGATATCAGAGCTAGACTACTTTAAGTGAAAACAGATGATCGTCTGAGCCTTAAATGAAATAAGGTTAAAAAGAAATGCTGCTATCGACAGTGTGAGGCAGTGAGCTCTGTTATACCATATTTTTTAATTTTCTTTATTATTATTATATTATAGTGTTATTACCTTCCTGTTACTTCATAATAGAATGACAGTTAATGGTAAAAGTCTTGAATAGTTTTGAATTTATTTTTCCATGATCACATTTCATTCAATCACTCGTGGACTTGTGTGAATGTTACATGTATTATTTTCACCCGTGGATTTACAGACACTGTGTGAACACAGTTTTCATTTTATCCAAAGTTTTACTTGATGTCCAACTGATAAAATCACTGACAGACAACAGAAGCAGGAGCTCAGAGAGAAATTCAATTCAACTTTATTCATAAAGAGACAAATCACAACGTTTGGTTTTATTTTACAGAAACTTCAAACTAAACCAAATTCAGGACGTGTATTAAACCTGCAGCTGATCCCTGTCTGCTGTTCACTCCCTTTGATTTCTGTTACCAGCATCATCTCATGTTCCCCAGGTTCACTGACAACGCTGAAACCACCAGCGGGAGACTAAGAGTGCTGATTTAAAAAGATTCAGACATTTTATTTTGCTGCAGCTCAACATGAGGCTGGATCCTGATTCTTTGTTGTTTTTGTTTTCTCTACATGAAGAAAACAGCAGCAACAAGAAGCACAGCAGGAACTGACAGGCTGACCTTCAGTCCAACAGATCCTCCTGTGTGACCTGCAGGTGAGAAACAGGTGTGAGGTGTCAGGTAGGTGATGATGAAGAACAGAACAGAATCCATTTGCTCTTCAAACTGCTGTCAGACATTATCTGCTGCACTCTGATCACATCACTCAGACCAGCTGCTTTCTACAAAGTCTCATCAGCAACATCTTTACAAACCAACATCAGATTGTGTGTTTTGTGGTCTAAAGTTTTGTGCCTCTGGTTTCTCATTGGCTCACACTCTTGCAGAGCCGTAACACGCACATGAATGAGAGGTGGTGAGTGTAGTTCCTGTTAACAGGGTATTGCAGACCATCCCGCTAATTGCTGAATTTACTTTTGTCTGTCATATTTATAATGAAAAACAAATGTAATCAAATTAGATATTGATATTTTCATATGGGAATTGATCCTGCAACATGAAACGCTGGGATTGGAAGTTCAGCATCGCTGTGCACATCATACCTGTGAGATGACAGACAGCAGTGTGGAGGAGAGTGCGACACAAAAACACAGAAATATGACTGACAGCTGCAAACGAAGCAGCATCTGCTGCAGGTGAAAGATATTGGGACTAGCAGAGCAGAGTGGCTTCACTGTAAAACAAAATTAGCAGTGAGTGTGAAAAGTTTCTGTGTGTGGAGTTCAACACCGTCCACTCAGAAGCTGCATCACTGGATGGTAGATTTAAAAAGCTTGCATTCAGTGACAACAGAGCTGTTGATGAGGCACTTCAGAGAATAACTGCAGCAGCAAAGTGCACTCCCACCCAGCTCCACCATTACAGGGCCAAGTGAAGGAGGAGCCACAGACGTCTGCTGTGTGGAGCCTCTTTGATGAAAGAGCTACAGGAGATGCTGCAAAGAGAAATACTACAGCTGATGTTATGATGGACATGAAATGTTATCTTGAGGAGCCCCTCATCCAACAAGGAGAAGGCCCACAGAGCTGGTGGGAGGCCAAGGCCACAGTCTTTCCCTACCTGTTGAAGGTGATGGAGGGGAGACTGTGCATTGTGGCAACATCTGTTCCTTTGGAGGGTCTTCTCAAAAACTGGGCAGATACTAAGGAGAAACCACATCAGCCCATCCAAGCTGAGGCAGCTGGTTTTTCTGAATGTCAACCTGCACTGAGGACAAACTGTTTGGCTGCTGAGTTTGGTTCTGTTCTGTGGATTTGTTTACAGTGGGGCTTTTTGTGCTGAATTAAACTTAAAGGTTTGATTAAAATATTAAACAACAGTAAGAATGCCTGCTTTTGTAACAGAACAAAAACACAAAATTAGGCAATTATAAGGCTTTTCATAAAAACACTACATGCAAAAGGGTTTGTCAGCACACAAAGCATTCACACTTGCCAAGTAAAGCTAAAGTATGAGGCTACAGAGGATAATAACTTAACCCTTGTGATGTCCTCCCGATTTGCATACAATGTGAGCCATCAGGGGTCAAAAGTGTCCCCACTTCATTTGACTGTTTTTTAATAAACGGTTAACAAATGTGTATTTATGACGACGATTTGTGAGACTGGTAAACTTACCTTTGTTCGTACGATGGTCTTTCGTTCTACACGGTGCATTTCAAGGTCCTGTACCCATCCGTCGGTAAACTGTACCTGGGCTTGTTGCAGTGACCTGAAGTTACTAAACTTCATGAGTGTATGCACTCACTCCAAGAACCGTATAATTATAAATATGAGCGTGGTGAAAGTTGGGCAGCACGCTGACGTCTTTGGTCCCTCTGTGTGCTCGTAAGGGTCTGACCCTTTCACTCCTTTGATTTTTTCCTCGTATCTTTTCTTTGTCTTTTCGTCGAGACTTTTTTGTGCGGCAAAGAAAAAACAAGAAGGTATTGGAACCGGAGAATGAACGTTTTGCGGTGCTGCAAATGCTTGCATTTGATGCGGTACTTGGATTGTTTTGCCACGAGTTCCCGGCATGCAATGCGCGAAAATCACGTGATTGCTAAACAAGGGGGAGGGTGCATCCGGCCTCCTCGGCTGTAATTGGTCCAGCCCAGAGTCGATCATGACCAATTGGCCAATCCAACACCTTTCATTATATATACCCTTCCTAAAAAAACAAAAAAAATCCATCGGCCCATAAAAACAAAAAATCGCCAGCTATGGATCAGGGGTGTCAAACTCAAATACACAGTGGGCCAAAATTCAAAACTGGAACAAAGTCGCAGGCTAACGTTAATATTTATTGAAATATATTTATTCCTCCAGATATAAGAATGAATCTTTTCTCAAACACGTTTTGCTGAAAAACTGAATATGGAACAAGTTCTGCTCCAATTATTTGGGTAAAGATAATAAACACTTTGATGGCCTATAAGTGAAAGTGAAAACGTGATAAACCAATAATATAATTAATAAATAATAAATAATTATATTTTTTGATAAGTGAAGTTCACTGAACTGAAAGGAAATTTTGGTTTGATGATGGTTGACATGTTTTCCAAATAGAAGTTTTTCCTCTAGTGAGGAGATGCAGGTGCAGCAGAGCATTGCTGGAAGAAATGATCCCAAGGGTGGAATCTCCTGAGAAACCTTCAGAGACCCAGCGAGAAGTAGGGACCATAGCTGACAACCCAGGCAGGGGTTGAGGTCAAAGGTCATGCTGTTTGGGGACCTACTGGTCATCATGAGAAGATTCTGGAACCACAGCAATGACCATAAAGCTGCACTGGATGGAGAGCTGTGCCACGGGGCTTTCCAGAGGTAATCACGAGGAGATTGTGGACAACATGTGAAATGAGAGAAAAGCTCTTTATTAGTAACTTTTACAACTTCTGGCAGGTTAATGTCTGAACTTTGGAGTGAAACACACCCTTAGTTACAGGAAATAACACCACTGTCTGTAACTAAGTGAATCCACCTTAACACCACCTGTGTGTGTGTGACTGCATTACACTCCCACTGCTGGGAACCTGAACAAGAACCAGAACAAAGTCTAAAATAGAAGCTGACAAACAGCTGCACCACCGAGTGACACTTTATTTTATAAACTTCACAACAGGTTTCATGTTGTGACCTGTGGAGGTGAAAAGACACAAAACCTGTTTTACAGCTTTTGAGCTGCAGGCAGGATTGAAACACACCTTAGTTAAAAGTCAAACAGCAACATTTTCTCCTCCCCTCACGTCACTCAAATGTGACAAACCAGGAAACAGGAAGTTCTTCGTCCTCAGTAAAGAGAGACGCACAGACGATCAGACTGAGCTCAGACCAAACTAGCAGCTTCCTCTGAGTGAGTCCAGCTACAGGAGAGAAAAGTGGAAAACTCCAACACTGCTGCTTCAAGCTGCTGACGCTCCACACACTGAATGTGAGTTTGAGCAAAAACACGACTCAAAGGAAGTTTCAGTGAAGGTGGTAGAGGAGGGAGGGGAGCCAGGACTGACTGTACTTCCTGTCTGCTGTTTTCAGCTTCACTCACAGACTCAATGGCTTCTAGATCAGAGGAGGATCTCTGCTGTCCGGTCTGTCAGGAGGTCTTCAGAGATCCTGTTATTCTGTCATGTAGCCACAGCTTCTGTAAAGACTGTCTGAAGAGATGGTGGAGAGAGAGACCAACACACGAGTGTCCAGTTTGTAAGGAAATATCAGTGAATGAACCACCTTTAAACCGAGCTTTAAATAACCTGTGTGAGTCGTTCTTACAGGAGAGAGATCAGAGAGCTTCAGAGGCTCTCTGCAGTCTGCACTCTGAGAAACTCAAACTCTTCTGTCTGGACCATCAGCAGCCAGTGTGTGTCGTCTGCAGAGACTCAGAAAAACACACCAATCACAGATTCAGACCCATCGATGAAGCTGCACAACAACACAAGAAGGAACTTCAGGAAACTCTGGAGCCCTTAAAGAAGAAGTTAAAGGTTTGTGAAGAAGTTCAAGTGAAGTTTGATCAAACAGCAGAACACATTAAGGTCCAGGCCCGACACACAGAGAGGCAGATTAAGGAGCAGTTTAAGAAGCTTCAGCAGTTTCTAGCAGAGGAAGAGGAGGCCAGGCTGGCTGCACTGAGGGAGGAAGAGGAGCAGAAGAGTGGGATGATGAAGGAGAAGATGGAGGCTCTGAGCAGAGAGATAGCAGCTCTTTCAGACACAGTCAGAGCCACAGAGGAGGAGCTGAGAGCTGAAGACGTCTCATTCCTGCACAACTACAAGGCTGCAGTGGAAAGAGTCCAGCGCTGCCCCCTGCTGGATGATCCACAGCTGCCCTCAGGAGCTCTGATAGACCAGGCCAAACACCTGGGCAACCTAACCTTCAACATCTGGAACAACATGAAGGACATGGTCTCCTACACTCCTCTCATTCTGGACCCAAACACTGCTCATCCAAACCTCATCCTGTCTGAAGATCTGACCAGTGTGAGACGAGGAGGAGAGAAGCAGCTTCCTGATAATCCAGAGAGGATTGATTTTTACTTCTCTGTCCTGGGCTCTGAGGGCTTTAACTCAGGGACTCACAGCTGGGATGTTGATGTTGGAGACAGTACACGGTGGAGACTGGGTGTGTTAGCAGAGTCTGTGCAGAGGAAGGGAAACAACCTGTCTGGATTATGGAGAATATTTTTCTATGAAGGTAAATACTCAGCACTCTCACCATCAGCTCCTCTCACTGATCTCTCAGTACAGAAGAAGCTCCAGAGGATCAGAGTGAATCTGGACTGGAACAGAGGAAAGCTGTCGTTCTCTGATCCTGATACTAACACACACATACACACCTTCACACACACTTTCACTCACAGGATGTTTCCATACATTAACACTAATGATAAACTGAAGGTGTGTCCGTTGCAGGTGTCAGTGTCAGTGCAGCAGATGAGTTGAGGATGATGATGTTTCTAATGTTGTTTCCTGTCAGTGAGTTGAAGCTGTTAAACTGCAGCTGTCCTCCTGCTGCCTCGTTGTTCCAAAGCTCTTTGTTTCTCTTTTAGTTTCACTCTTTCTTTCTGTTTCTGCTGTCCACCTTTTCACATGGAAAATCATTTCACTGTTTCTCACTGAATGACTCCCCAAACTAGATTTGAAATTCTATCAAGTTCCTAATCATTACAAGTGATTCATGTTTCTATTTGATGTGTAAATGGAGATGATTTAGTTTGCTGGGATATGGACTGACATGTGTTGAATGGGAGGAGCAGTTTGTTGTTGTCTTCTTGTCTGTTTATGACAACAATAAATATGTTGTTGAAACAATGATTCATGTTTAACTCCATATATGAAATGTTTCTGATCTTTGAATTCTGTTTGATTAAAGACTTTCTTCATGACACAAATGAGATTTCAGTGTATTAATAGAACTAAATAAGCTCAGAGTTGAAAGGCTGGAGTATTATGTACGTGCTTCACTGTCAGGATCTTCAGGGGGATTCAAAGGGAAACATCAAACTGCTGTAATGAGATAAACTAGTTGGGCTGAACACACTTATCTGTAGTTTGTCTCCATCCAGGATCATCAGAATATAATGAACATGTGTGAAGAGCCACAAAATGCTGCTGCCCTCTCAGCATGATGAGCTCCAGCCTTTGTTAACAGGACAACAGGAAACATGAGACAACTTTCAGAGACAGTAACCAACTGTGGCCACAAGATGGCAGCAGCTGATCTGAGATCCTTTATTGGACAGAAGGACTCTGCTCTGTGACGTCATCAGAGAGACGGCCTTCACTCTGATAGATCTGACGTCATGTCTGCACTGCGATGATGAAAGCTGATAAACACATTGTTATTGATCCATGAAATCACCTCTGTCCTCTCAAGTGTAGCTGTTTACAGAGCTGAAGAAGTCCTTCATCATCAAAACAGACAAACATGTATTTCCTGTATTAAGTGACGTCATCCTCACTCTGACCTCTTACATACATTCTGTTCAGTTTTCCTGCTGTAAGAAATAAACTGTGTGAAAATAGAAATGCAGGGAAACATCCATTAATCACAGCTGAGCCGTTTGTTTCTGACTCACATTCAATGAGGCTTCAGGTGTAAATACCTCAGAAGTGTTTGTGAGTTCAGTAGAAGCAGACCCAGTCGACCATCATGGCCTCCACAGCACTACACACTGCAACAGAAAGGCCTTCATCATCTGCTGAACCACCTCTGAACCACGACGCTCTCCCTGCATCTAAAAGCTGTTAGTCAGGATGAGATGCTGCTGTGATCGCTCACAATTTACCTGTGAGACCTTTGTAAATATTGTCTTTGTTTCTGGAGGAAACACCTTTAGTCTGTTTGTATTTGGAGTGCAGATCTGGGCGTCCATCACTTTAACCTGCACACGTTTAGTTATTGAGTGTAGTTGATGTTTGGCAGCATTTTATAAGTGACAGTTCATGAACGGTGAAGGAACAGAGGACGCCTGACCATCCTACCTGTGTCAGTAAGAAGACTTTCATCACAACTTCACAACTTAACACAACTGAAACCTGAATTCAGTGTTGCATAGTTTACTAACAGTGTGTGCTGACACTGAAGTTAGCAGTTTGTTTCCTAAGAGCTGCTGGGACAAACCACAGTGAGCGGCTACAGAGTTTAGTTAAGGTGGTTCTAACATGTGAGCTGTTGAATTATTTACAGGGATTTATTTTTCATTTAAAGCATCATTTGTGACGTTTTTATGAAGTTTACTTCTTTTATGTTCTTTGTGTAACGTTTAGATTTTCTTCTCTGGTGTTTTAACTCTTCAGGTTTCCTGTAACAGAGATGTAAACCACCGTTTTCTGATGCTGCTGCACTGGGACATAAACACGGCCACTTTATTAGGCACACCTTGCTGGCTGCAGGTTATAACCCCTGCTGGAAACATCCCACAGATTTGGATCCTTATTGCCATGACAGCACCACACAGCTGCTCCAGATGCTGCAGGATGCTGGTCAGGGCTCTAACAGTGAAACTTTACTGAAAGTAAGAAACCTGAGAGGAAATAAACTTTGACTTTAGTAAGCTGAGCTCTGAAGCTGTGATGGAGCTCAGTCGGTGTGAAGGTGGCTGCTGTGTAACAAGTGTTTGTCTGAGGTGCTGCGACTGATCGTGGTCATGTTTATTTAAAGAAGTCGGTGATGAAGCAGGCTGTGCAGTCCGAGCTCTTCATCAGTTAACAGTCCTCCAGAGCTGCTGCAGGGAGCTGACTGTCCTCCAGGTGGCGCTAAGTGAACAAAGTCCAAAGAAATAAACTTGGACTGTTTTTTGAAGCCTAAATAAAATGTCAATAAACTTTATAGATACATTTGAAACCAGCTACTCTGTGACTTTACACACTCACACAGTAACAGAGCTGATTCCTGATTGGAGCAGCACAGAGTTAGACTTCTTTTCTGGCTGTGGATTGGTTCGTCAGGATTTCCCCCTTTACAGGTTTAAAAACAATCTCTGTCTCTACATTTTTTGACCTCCTTCTTGTGTCTAAAGGTGAAGCAGCACCAGCCTCCTCTGATCCTCATGTTGTAGCTCTGTGTGTCCAGCAGGGGGCAGAACACCTCCAAACTGTGCCAGCAGCTCTCAAGACTTTATTGGTTATTGTCATTTCGTGTTACACAGCCTGAAACGAAATACTGTTCCTCAGCAGCCTCTACAGTGCAATAACCAATATATTTTAAAAAGAATAAATACAGTTTAAAGGGAATAAGTTTAAAAAAGAGCAGCAAAAAAGGCATAAATAGCTTAAAATCTAAGTTCTAAAAAAACCTCCAGTTTTTATTAATATTTTATTATTTATCAAATTATTATAAACTAAAAATATTTTTTACGTGATAAACGGCTTCAGTGCTTCGTCCATGAACTCCTGAAGGTAAAGGGCCCAAAGAGCCAATCAGCAGCTCTGAAACAGGAAATATGACTCATGGAGAAGTTCACAACAGTTTCAGCTGCCAGTTGTACTCATCACCATGGAGACGGTCTCCATGGTGGAGGCAGAGTGACAGTGTTGTAGATGCTGCATTTTGAAGCCTCAGTGTTTATGTTGTGCCCTTAAACAGGGGAAATAGTGAGGAGAGGTGAAAGAGCGGCACAGAATCAGAATCAGAATACTTTATTGATCCCTGGGGGAAATTATTTTTTGTTACAGTGCTCCATTTTAAACCAACATTAAGACAAGACAGACAATACGCTAACTAAGAATAGTACAATATATACATATATATACATACATACATAAGTCACTTATAAATAAATATTTGGAAAAGAAACATGTGTAGTTGTAGCAGTAAACAGTGTGTTAAGTGGATGCGTTGTACAGGGAGATGGCCACAGGCAGGAATGATTTCCTGTGTCGTTCAGTGGTGCTTTTCGGTAATCTCAGTCTCTCACTGAACGAGCTCCTGTGACTGACCAACATGTCATGGAGTGGGTGGGAGGTGTTATCCAACATTGTCTTTATCTTGGACAGCATCCGCCTCTCCGACACCACCTTGAGGGAGTCCAGCTCCATCCCCACAACATTGCTGGCCTTACGGATCAGTTTATTAAGTCTGTTGGCATCTGCGACCCTCAGCCTGCTCCCCCAGCATGCAACAGCATAGAGGATCGCACTGGCCACCACAGACTCGCAGCTCTCACGCTCACTCGTCTGTATAGGGCTTTGGAGTTGACGTCACGCCGCAATGCATTGTGGGAGCGCAGCTCCATTTTCGGGGTCTACGAATCAAAACAAACACACTGTGTTGGAACAACGACGACAAGAAACATGCTTAAAAGCAGCTCAAAAGAAAACGGACGGTATAGAGACCGATTGCGTCCAGAGGCGAAGCAGCGGTACTTGAAAAAAAATAGAGTGCATCGCAAATCTGGACCCATTTGAAATACGGCAGTGGAGTAAAGACCCAGACGACTTACCGCCACTGTCCTACCCCGATATCTTCACGTATCTTGTTTGTGGAGTAAGCGCTTAGACAGCGAACCAGTTTCGTAATTACAAGTCACTGGAGGCGCACATCCAATTTACAAATGGCTGGGTGCAAGATTTGGCTATTTTCAAGCCGCCAAACTCTGAGTACGTCGTCAAAGTAAGTCAGCTGGAGTGCATCGAGTGAAATAGCCATTTTCCACCCCCCACCATAATTAATGTTATACCTCTATCATTGAACTGCTAAAATATCGTTATCATATTATATGCCCGTAATTGTAAAGTACATGCAAGTTAACACATTGATAATCGGGTAAATTATTAACGCCAATTTGTGTCCTTCCTGTCTCATTTCATTTATTGTCTTTACATCAACCAATCAAGTCACTCCATTCTATGTTTGATCGCAATTTCTATAACTTCTGAGACCACCAACGATGATATTATTCAGCTATAAAGTGTGATGTGAACATATTTAGAACTTACCGGAATGAAAATGTCTTGAGCACACCAGCTGATATCTGGAGACGTAACAGAACTTGATATCAGCTCGTCTCACGGCTGCTATCCAGGCTAGACGCCTTCGTTTGGTAATATCCGATACATGAGCTCCTTCATGTTGCTTCCAGGTTGGGAAAGCATAAAAAGACAATCCAAACTTATTCCCGTGCCGGTCGTAAGATCGAACATTGCAGCCGACAACACAGCAAGTACGAACCATGGCTATGCTTTGGCTCCTTACTTAGACCCCCAAAATGGCGGATCGGGCCAAAATCCTTTCCACGCCCACCCCCGTGACATCACGCTCCAAAGCCCTATTGAGTGAAGGAGGAAGCGCGCGAACCCACCTACTGGAGCCCTGAGGCATTAACAATGGATCGACGCACAATCAACCCAGGCAAAACTTTCACTACTTATCTCCCTCTATATTCCCACTGCATATTCTATTCGAAAACAGTCAAAGCAACAAATAAAACATTAATAAGGGCATGACATGAAATGTAAGGAACAGAGATGTACAACTTCAAAACTAATCAAATTTATGATCCACCACATTTATATTTTTGTTCACAGCCATGTAGACAGAGAGGCAGAGAGAGACAGTGCTGTCACTGAGCTACATGTGTCAGAGCTCAGATGAGGCCCACACATGTGTGTTATCTGTTGTTGCTACACACAGTTAAGATATGGAACATGTGAACATGAGACATATGAAGAGACTGAACAGATAAAATGTCCTTTATATCCATCAGTGACTTTTTATTCTTTTAAACTTGTGCTGCTTCTTTTTGACTCGAGTTAGTGTGACACTGATGGAGCTTCTTGCTGCAGTGTGTTTGGGTTTGGCTGATAACACTGGTCATGCATGTTTCCTTCATGCTCTGTGGTAAAAGTGCATCAGTCTGCAGCTCTGTGGCCGCCCTTCTTCTTTTTCTCAGAAACATCCTGATTTCTTTGTTCTCACTGTTTTGCAGAGGTGTTAAGATTAAAAAATAAAAACTGTGAAAAGTTGCTGCTATTTATATAAAGACACCATTTAATGCTTTTAATAAGCTTAAAAGAACAGAATGAAATGTCTCCATCGCTGTAGTGTAATAATATCACAGCACTGTTGCAGTAATTTTAATGTGTTTATTGTACAGAGACTGATTCAGCTGTGATCTACTCAGCAGTGAGAACTGAAGACGTCCGTTATGGACAAACAACCATCAGAACAAGGAGGCCCAGGTACAGCTGCTCTTTATCTTTGACTGTGGACAGAGACAAGCGTTTCCCTTTTTACATGGTAAAAAGAAGATGACCACTGAAGGTGGAATGGTGAAAATGATTGTCATATATTTTAAAACTAACCCAGAGACATAAAAACACCTGATCTCCAGTCTCTAGACGCAGTGAGGCTCCATTAGAAGCTGTTCTGAAATGTGAGGCCTGACCCTCCCACGCTGAAAAAATGCGTTCTCCATTCTTAAACAACACAACAGCTGCACCATGTTTTAGTTATAGCAGCAAGTCAAAACTAATCACATGTTAGGGCTCTTGGTTTTGTGCTTGTGGGTGAAAATGTTATTTTCAAGCTTTTCTTTGTCACATTTTAATATTTGCATTCCTGTTGCCATAGTGCCTGAAGGCTCTTACAATTTAAAAAGAAAAAGAAAAGATTTTACCGGAGGAATTCTCACCTTTTACCTTTGGGCCAGTATTCGTAGAACATTCAGTGTTAACCTGTTCATAGGCCCTAGAATGTTGAATTCAGGATCCAGCAGATGTTTGTGAGGTACATTTTGGAAGAGCTGGATAAACATCGTCTAACTTTTCTTTGCTCTCCAGTATCATTGCAGGAAAATGCAGGCTTTATTAAAACTGATACAATTTAACACTCAATCCCAAAAACAGACTTGACATGTTTCCATGAAGACTGCTTCATAAATCAACAGCTCTGAAAATCCATTAAAAAACAGTAATGTAGAACATGATCGCTCTCACTCTGTGTCTCTAAAAAACCCAGCAAACTGGTGATCACTTCAACAAAATGGGCATAGTTTATGGCTTTATCAGCTGCAACACCATGTGGCACCTGGATCCCCACCCTGCAGGCCCTATAGGTGTCTGACCTCCAAGCCTTGTTGCATATGTCCCTCTGAGGTGCTTGTGCAGTAGCAGTAGCTGTACTAGTAGAACAAAAAGTAGTGGCAGTAAGAGTATTAGTATTGTGCAACAACCAGGCTTCACGAGCAGTCACTCTTCTGGCTTACAAATGGTGAAAACATGTCATGTGCACATGCCACACTCTTAACTGTGAATCAGAAATTTTGAGAGGCGAATTGGAAAAGCAGTTTAAAATTCTGGTTTAGCATAGACAAGAGGCGGAGCCAGACATTTGAAACACCCGGGGCTTAGCCCTAAAGGGTAGTATGCATGTGGGTTTTGTTTTTTTTGTTTGTTTTTTGTTTGTTTTTGTTTTTTTTTGGGGGGGGGGGGGGTTAGAAATGACTGAATGATTAATTGGCTCTGTTTTGAGTTTTGTTCAAAAAAGAATGACTTCATATCGGGAAAAATATATATCACATGTGCAGGACACCTTAAACTAGTTTTTTAATTAAGCAGCAAGGCAGAACAAGGTCGGGGCTGCATCAAGACACGAGGACTAAACCTCAATTCAACCAGACCCAGAACTGATCCAGAATTAAAACAGGACTACAACAGTTCAAAACCAGGACTACTGAGGACTTAACCAAGACAGAACCACAATCAGAACTAGATGATAGTAGCACTAAAAATCATCATAGACCTGCACTACACTTATTTTTTAATTCTACCAAAGTACAATATTTAGATTCAGAAAATTTTTTATCCGAGGTTCGACTAGCTGCCCTTTTTCTCCGGTTCTGTTCATAATTTTTATGGACAGGATTTCTAGGCGCAGCCAAGTGGCGGAGGGCTTTCACTTTGGTGGCCTCAGAATCTCATCTCTGAGTTTTGCGGATGATGTGGTTCTGTTGGCTTCATCGGGTGAGGGCCTCCAGCTCGCACTGGAACGGTTCGCAGCTGAGTGTGAAGCAGCGGGAATGAGGATCAGCACCTCCAAATCTGTGGCCATGGTTCTCAGCTGGAAAAGGGTGGAGTGCCCACTCCGGGTCAGGGATGAGTTCCTGCCCCAAGTGGAGGAGTTCAAGTATCTCGGGGTCTTGTTCGCGAGTGATGGGAGAAGGGAGCCGGAGATCGACAGACGGATTGGGGCTGCAGCTGCAGTAATGCGGACGCTGCACCGGTCCGTCGTGGTGAAGAGGGAGCTGAGTGTAAAAGCGAAGCTCTCAATTTACCGGTCGATCTACGTCCCTACCCTCACCTATGGCCACGAGCTGTGGGTAGTGACCGAAAGAACGAGATCGCGGATACAAGCGGCAGAAATGAGCTTCCTCCGAAGGGTGGCTGGCCTCTCCCTTAGAGATAGGGTGAGAAGTTCGGCCATCCGGGAGGGGCTCAGAGTAGAGCAGCTGCTGCTCCACATCGAAAGGAGCCAGCTGAGGTGGTTCGGGCATCTGACAAGGATGCCCCCTGGGCGCCTCCTGGGTGAGGTGTTCCAGGCATGTCCCACCGGGAGGAGGCCCCGGGGCAGACCCAGGACACGCTGGAGAGATTATATCTCTCGGCTGGCCTGGGAACGCCTTGGTGTTCCCCCGGATAAGCTGGAGGAGGTGGCTGGGGAGAGGGAGGTCTGGGCCTCTTTGCTTAGGCTGCTGCCCCCGCGACCCGGCCTCGGATAAAGTGGATGAAGATGGATGGAAAATTTTATATAATTATTTAGCCTTGTTGTGCAAACAAGCCTGCATAACTTAATAAATACAGAATTTGAAAAATAGCAAACCTAAAAAGAAACATGAGTACCTGTGATACGGTGATACTTTTGGTAAACAACCATTTGACTAACATGTGTGTCTCACCTGCTCTTGTTCATCTCTGTTCTGTTCCTCTCTCTCCCTCTTTGTGCTGACAATCATCAAATATACAGTTGAAACCAGATATTTACAAACTCTTCAGATAAAAACAAACACTTTTTAATTGTAACATCAAATCAGACTAAATGTTTATTTTTTTAGATTGATAAATATATTATTTATCAATAACAATATTTGTTAACTTTAAGAGTAAAGAGAGAAACTATCTGTATTTCTTAATTGTAAATGACACCAAATTGTATTCAAACTTGAGCCACACTTATGGAGCTCCACAGTTCTTTTCCTGGTGTTTTGGTTGACATCTCTTGATGTTCCCATGTCACAGAAACAGGCTCTGTGTTTTGCCTTATATGCATCCACAGCTGTGCCACCAGTTTACTCACATGGACTCTACTAAACTATCAGAAGCTTCTTCAGCTCAGAATGGAATCGTCTGGAGTTTTCTTATTAATTAACAAACTTAGTGTATATGTACTCCTAAATATGATGAAAGTGATAAAAATAGCTCTGTCTCTCTTTATTCTGACATTTAACTAATTCAAAAGATATTTCAATATTTATTTATTTATTTATTTATTTATTTATTTTTTCTCAAATCTCTTTATTTGGTTTTCCAGTGTTCTTTATCATAAAGGCTACTAAGATTCAAATATAAATGATTGCATATATACAATAGGAAAAAACAAAGTAAAAACAAAACAACAACAACAAAAAAGGCAACAACAAACAACGTTGGACAGAGGATGCTATTTATCGAACTACCAATAAGGCTCAGTGACCATTTATATCTGTACAGTATTGAAGAAATCTATAAAAGGTTGCCAGGTTGAATGGAATTCCTCCAACCTCCCCTTTAGTAGGAGTTTAATTCTTTCCAGCTGCAAGTGTCTCAATACATCTTGTATTAACGCTGATGTGGTAGGAAGCACCTTTTGTTTCCAGTTTAATAGAATCAAACGGCGTGCCAGCAGCGTCACAAAACGTATCACATTATTTTGGGTGGCTGATAGGTCTACAACAACCGGCTTCACTCCAAATAAAGCACAGATTGGGTCTGGCTTAAGTGTTTTTTTTAGAATTTTAGACAAGATATGAAAGACATTATTCCAATATGTTGTTATACAGGGACAAGTCCAAAACATATGCGCCAGTGAAGCAGGTTGCTGTTTACATCTTTTGCAGGACGAGTTTACGTTGGGGAACATTTTTGACAGTTTCAACTTTGATAAATGGAGTCTATGTAGCACTTTAAACTGTAAGAGTCCATGACGAATGCAAACAGAGGAAGAGTGTACATTTTCCTGGGCTTTTTTCCATTGATTGTCTGTAATTCTCGTACCAAGGTCACGCTGCCAGGCCTCTTTCAGATAGTCAAGTGTGACAGTTCCATCCAGTTGTGACAAAGCGTTGTGAATTTTTGTTATTAGTCCTTTCTTGAGTGGATCAAACTGAAATAAGTTATCTAAGGCAGAGTCTGGGGGCCGACCTGGAAAAGATGGAAAAAGCTTCCCTACAAAGCTTCTGATCTGTAAGTATTTGAAAAAGTCATTACTGTGCAAGTCAAATTTTTCTTGCAGTTGCCGGAATGTGGGAAAAACCTTGTTGATGAATAAATCCTTTATTGAGTGCAGCCCCTTGTGGTTCCATTGGAGAATTAAATGTTTGAGAGTGATGGTGCGAATGATGCGTTATTCATGAGTGGAGTTAGTATGGAAGCTTCCTTCCACCCGAAATGTTTCCTTATCTGTGTCCAGATTTTAATTGTATGAGAGACTACAGGATTTTTAAAGTCATGTTTAGGGATAGGGAGAGCTGAATAGATCAAAGCTTCTAATGAGGAGGGGTAGCAGCTTTCATTCTCCATCGTTGTCCAGTCGGCCCCCTTAGTCCGCAACCAAAACGACATGGAACGAACATTACATGACCAATAATACAGACGGAAGCATGGTAACCCCATCCCTCCCTGACATGTCGGTCTCTGCAGGTAGCTTTTCTTGATTCTTGGATTCTTTCTGTTCCATATGAAATAGGATATTAAGGAGTCTAATTTATTAAAAAAGGCTTTATTAATCACAATAGGGATACACTGAAATAAAAATAAGAATTTGGGAAGAATATTCATTCTAACAATGTTTATCCTCCCTGCTGGTGAAATTGGTAGATTAATCCATTTGTCTATGTTATTTTTGGTTTCATCATATAGTTTAGAGAGATTGTGTTTAAATAAACCACAATAATCCTGAGTGACATTTATTCCAAGATATTGGAACTGTTTAGAAACCCGGAATGGCAAGGTACTGAAACAACTTGGGTTACCTATTGCTTTAGAGTTGTCATGGTCCTGAGTCTGAGGACTCAGTGTTTTGTTTCCTTATGCTTTTGTTCATTCCGAGTGTGTATTCTGTTGTGATTTTGCCATTTGTTAGGTTTCTGTTCTCTGCCTGCCTGCTCCCACTTCTCTGTGTTCCCTCTGTCTGTCCATGGTGTTATTGTGTCTGCTCATGAGTCTGCCTGTCAAGTTCAGTGTCCTGTCTGGTTCTGTGTCTGTTTCCTGTTTTATTCTGAAAGTTCATGTCTCATGTCAGTGTGTTCAGTTTTACCTCTCCCCTGTCTCGTTATGCCCATTAGTTCCAGCTGTGTCCCCTCCTGTGTGCCATTTCCTGATTACCTGGTGTGTGTATTTATAGTTGGTGTCTGCTTCTCGTGGCGTCGTCTGTATTTCTCTGTGAACCTCCCGTGTAGTCTGCACTGTTCCATGTTTTTGCGTGTCTCTCTGCTCCTCGCTTCATGTCCTCCATTTTTGCATTAGGTTTCCCAGTTTAGGTTTATGTTCGGTTCTGCCCACACCTTGGTTTTGTGCACTGTAAATAAAACCCACTTGCACCTCCGCCATTGTCTGCTATTGGATCCTCCTTTCTCACCCTCCACACGACTGCCGCCCCAGCCGTGACAGAACGACAAATTAAGAGTGTAATATCTTTATTAAGCTGTTATTTATTAATGCATACATAATAATGTGCTCGGTGACATAAAGGTCCCCTTTCCAGAGTTTGTGTGCTGCGTAGTTTTTCTCTTTGTTTTAGTTGTTTTGTTTTTCCATCTTCTATTCACAACCCAGTGTTTAAAATGTTTAAAAGGTTAAATAATATGCTTATTTAATAATGTTCTACAAAGAGGTCAATGTGTTTGGGATCTTATTAGATCTCTCAGAAAAGCTGTCAGAGCAAAACTTTTTTTCTTTCATAATAACAGCTTAATGTTAAACCGCTGAGTCCATCTAAAACATGTTTGTGCATCAGGACCAACCTGATACATAGAGTTCTGCTGGAGGATGTTGCTTAGTGGCAAAACATTGGTCTGATTGAGCTTTTTGGTTGTTCAGAACTCACTCAGCCTTTGGAGTTAGTTTTTAGGACATCCTGATAATAATGAACTACATTAGTCCAGCCTAGAAGCAATAATAATATTACTTTAAGATAATAATAACAATAATATTTCAGGTTGTTAGAGATTTACAGTTATCAAACAGTTAGGTGAATAAACAACACTGAGACACTTGGAGACAGTTAACGTGCTGCACGGGTGAGAGCTCAGAGAGAGACTCACTCACACCGAGCTGCAGTTCGTCTTTATTTATAGTAAGCAGGGTGAAACAAGCATAGCAGTTTCCTTTAATTTTGCATACGTGTGTGTGTGTGTGTGTGTGTGTGTGTGTGTGTGTGTGTGTGTTAATCTCTCGCGGTAAATGTCACAGGGTGAACTTCCTGTTTCTAGAGACAGAGCGAGTAGTACATTTTGTTCTTTTCCTATTAAGAGTAAAATATGAACATATACTTTAATGTATATAAAGTATGTTTGCTTGGTATGTAAACCAAGCAAACAAATCAGGAAGAGGAATCATTGATCAATGACTGCTGAACATAAACCTTATAAAAGCGTTTCTTCCTTAACACAGCTGAATACCTCATGAAGTTCCTCAACAGAGTGCCAAGAGTGTGCAAAGCAGTGATCAAAGCAAAGGTTGACTATTTAAAAAAATATAACATAAACATAACCAAACATATTTATTTATAGTTATTTCATTCTTTTTTCTTTACTACAAAATTACACATGTGTTCATTTAGAGTTTTGGTGCCTTCAGTAACAATCTACAAAATAAAGAAGTAAAAATAAAGTAAAAAGAAGTAAAAATGAAAAGCTGCGTCCAAACTGTGTGTATTATGTAGAAACGTCTCCACTAGTTTCACATAAGCATGATCTCACAAAATAATTTTTAATCCAGCAGACCTAACGTTATTTTGTCCCTCCAAAGCGTAAAACACAACAAAATTATCCTGATTCCTGACAGGATTGTGGCATAATATTACACAGAATCTGACACCTCAGCTCTATAGAAGATGGATGGACTAAGCAAATTTAGTCCATCCATCTTCCTCTGCTTATCCAGGGACTGTCACTAACCAAATTTTTAAGCAGGAGAAAAAATAGCACTTTTAAGGACATGAAAAGCTTTATCGACAAAAACAAGGCACCCTGCCCCTGTAATCTTTTATTTACAATATTGTATTTGGTTAAAATGTTCTGATGGTTCAAATATTTTATATTATTTAGTTGTTGCAAAATAATGTGTGTGCCAGTCTCCAATGAGACATTTACAAGTGTGTAACAATATACTATGTCTATATACACTCAACAAAAATATAAACGCAACACCTTTGTTACTGCTCCCATTCCCCATGGGATGGACGTAGAGACCTAAAATTCATTCCAGATACACAATATAACCATCCCTCCCAAACAGTGGTCACAAATCAGTCCAAATGTGTGGTAGTGGGCACATCTGCCATATTGAGATAATTCGTCCCACCTCACAGGTGTGCCACATCAGGATGCTGATCTGACATCATGAGTAGTGCACAGGTGTACCTCAGACTGCCCACAACAAAAGGCCACCCTGTAGTTTCTGACACTTTGCATGTTTAGCACGAGGCTAAAATTCCCCCTCAGTGGGTCACTGGTGACCTGCTGGATGTTCAGAGGTTCATTAAATCCAACATGACTAAAAACACAAATGTCAAAGGAAATAAACAAAATATTTAAAGTCAATCATTCTGATCATAATTGTACTTTGACCTTTAACCTCTCTGCTCTGTGTTGTTTCCTCTTTCAGACCCAAAGATCATCACAGCTGAGTCTGGACAGAACGTCACTCTGACATGTCGAGCTCCAAACAACACAGTTACAGTTTTAAACTGGACAAGATCTGACCTGAAGCCAGAATATGTGCTTTTGTACCAGCATGGTCCCTCTGATTCAACACACCAGCATCCATCTTTTAAGAACCGTGTGGATCTGCAGGACAGACAGATGAAGGGTGGAGACGTGTCTTTGATTCTGAAGGATGTGACGATTAATGACACTGGAACATACGAGTGTCATGTGTTCATGAATGAAACAAGGTCATGGATGAACATCAGCTTCGTATACCTGGTTGTTCCTCCAGGTGAGTGAGTAGAGCTGAGTGTGTGTGATCAGAGGTGAAGCTGCTTCCTGGTTGTTGATGTTTGTTTGTTGTATGGATGAGCTGGTGGATGTCAGAGGTAGACAGATGTTTCCAGCTGTTGTCTTTGTGGCTGGTAGTCCAGCATCCACCCACACTCAGTTGGCCTCCATCAGTTTTCTTTAGCACAGATGTGTCCTGCTCACTCTGGAGTCAGTGTTATCATCCTCATCTGTGACAATGTGAGACTCCAGCTGAGCTAGTTTGTTATTTATTAATTCACTGACTTCTATTATGTCCTGATAGTTTAACCTCAGAGTTTAATCCATGTGTAGCTGAGCAGACTCGCTGCATGTTGTTGCTGTTACAGAGAGAGGACGGCTGCTGTCACTCTGTCAGGTTTAGATCAAATCAAACTAAGCTGGCAGTTTATCTGAACACAGGCAGTGCTTATTGTAAAGTATCTTTACTGCAGCTGTGTTAAAAACATGGCTGCCCTCTCGCTGTAATGAGACCAGCTGAGCTGAGTTACTGATCTGGAAGCAGTTTCCAAACTCCTGAGACTGATCCCAGTGTGGCTTTGAACCTCTCATGCTGAAATCATCAGTATCTCTGTGACCAGCTGTGATAAACTGCTGATAAATTAATGAATTAATCTTTGCCAGAGCAAATACATAACAGCCATATTTGTCACGGTCCGGCTGGCAGACCGTGGGGAAAGGAGGACCCAGGCGCGGCGCTCTGTGTGTAGACAGTGCGTTTATTTACAGTGTGGTAAATATCGATGCACAATTAATCCCCGTGCTCCCCAAGGCTCCCGTGTGTGTCCATTGGCGTCCGTGTTCGTGCTCCCCGCTGTCGTGACTCTGCACACCCTGTGCGTGCTGTTCTTCCTCTCCATGTTCCTCCTGTAGGAAAACAATAGAGGCAGCCGTTAAACACTGACCCCGCGGGGACACTCACTCACTCACTCACTCACTCACTCACTCACTCACTCACTCACTCACTCACTCACTCACTCACTCTGACTTGGGAGTCTCACGCAGTAATCCCACATCTGTGGGAGCTCCAAGACTCTCCTAAGTAGCTCCCCCGGCGAGCCCTGATCAGCAGCAGGTGTGTGGCTTCGGGTGTGGCCAGTCCCCTAGCAGGGCCACACCCACCAGGCCTGAAGGTGCCTGTAAACAAGAGTTCAGACACACACACACACACACACACACACACACACACACACTCATATCTACAAACATGGAGAAGAGGGGCAGCAACACCAAAAATACATGTAATATAACAGGTCCATAACTGCTCAGGGATCCTGGGTCGCTCAGACATAGGACCCTGACAATAATACAGTTTGTCTGTGTAACAACTGTAAAAAACTATTGTAAGGAGCTGGACTTCTTCAAGTTTGTTTAAAACGTTTAATCCAGTCAAATAATAAAGAACAGCTGGATCAGTTTTAGTCATGTTTAGTCAGAACATCTGTTTCCTTTTAAGAAGCTCGAAAAATCCACCAGTATTTTCTCTCTTTATACATATTGTGAATAGTTTGTATTAATCTGTTGTCCTGAACTAGAAGAGGAAACGGATTCTGTTCTGTTCTTCACTCATCACCTACCTGACAGCTGACACCTCACACCTGTTTCTCACCTGCAGGTCAGACAGGAGGAGACACAGAGGATGGAGGGAAGGAGGCTGGAGGGAAGGAGGATGGATCTGCTCGAGTGATAGTTGGTCTGTCAGTTTCTGCTGTGCTTCTTGTTGTTGTTGCTCTTCTTATTAATCTGATCTGCAGAAAATATGAGAGGGGTTTTAGCACAACAAAACAAAACCAGAGAAAAAAACGTAAAAAAATAATTGAAAGGGCTGCAAAGTATTCAAAGCTGAATAAAGCTGAGCCTGATGTTGCATGAGGTCACTGTTACCCAGCATGACGAAAAACAGATGATCAAGGACAGAAAGAAACTGATGATGCCTCATGTGACTTTTCCTGCCTTGTGTGACTTTTCCTGCCTCATGTGACTTTTCCTGCCTCATGTGACTTTTCCTGCCTCATGTGACTTTCCTCCTTAAGTCCAGCCCACTGGGAGACAGCTTGTACTTTGTTCTCCGTGGTTTGTAAATCCATCGTATCAAATTTGACAGAGTTTACAAACTGTTATAGACTCAGTTTGGGCTGAAACTTGGTGACTTTTCCTAAAATGACCCAAAATACACGACAATGAATGGATTGAAATATTTTCTGCTGTTGTACAGATGATGCAGACGTTCGTACACTGACAGTGTTTCGGGACAAGTTTGACTCGTGTCTGTTCAGATGGATTTTCAGATCCACCAGTTTGGCTAAAATTAAGGAACATTGTGATTTTAGGGAAAGTTGACACTGTGAAAACATTTTCATACAAACTCACAAACATGATGTACACACGCATGTTTGTGTATCTGTAATGAGACAGAACTGGGTCTCATATGGCTCACACGAGACCCAGTTCATGGCTGAAGCCTTTATGGGTGACATGATGTCATACATGTCCTGAAGTGGATTCTGGATTTCTGACGTCCTTAATCACTACAGCAGTGAGGTCAGTGTGACGAACTGATGCTCTGTTCTCTGGCCTGACAAAGCTTTAACTCCAAACATCTCTCCACTGTTAGAGGATCAGTTTTTTATGGCCTGACAGTGTGAAGCCTCCACCTACATCACCGAACTGCTCCACCTTGCTCCACTTCTGCACTCTTGAGTCTGTGACCTTCTTTAAACAGCTTGTTTTTGTGTTTGTGGTGTTTTGCTCGGCTGTGCCCTTTTTAACACTGTTGTGTTTAACTTTGTTTTTTTTATATCTCTGGAAATAAAAGTTTGGTTTGTAAAGACAAAGAAAATGAGTGAAATCTCTCTCTGAGGATCCTCAGCGTCACTGTGACACGTGCCTGTATGTGCACATCTTTACTTTTAATAAGATGTTTCAACATGCAGACGTGAATCTAACACAGTAACAGCTGCCTTTGTTTCAGATCCAGCTCATTCCAGTTCACTGACAAAGTTTTGGTGCTGCGATAACGACTCTGAGCCGATGAAGCTCTGATGACTCTGATAACATCTCCCTCCCAGTAATAACCTCCCAGCAGCAACTATGACAGACACGTCTCCTGACAGTGACACTCTTACAGATACACATTCAAGATTCAAGAGCTTTATTGTCAATACAGCAGTATACACAGTATACAGCTTACCACATGGTGCATTTATAAGTATGCAAAAGATATCTCTCTCCAAGAGATATAAAACTCAAAATTACAAATACATAACATACTAAACTTTGTGATGCGGCTGCTGCTGCTCCACATGTTAGTAAATCTGACCCTAAATCTTCCTGCTTCTCTTAGAGCACACAGGTAACGGCTGCCCTGAGCATGAAGGTGTGTCTGCAACATGATGAAGCTCATCTAGAGCAATGATTACAATCTGCTCCGGGGCAGCTGGAGAGTCCTGTTTGCTGTTTGCCTCCTTTAGAAAATAGAATAAGAGCCAGAAACTTCTTCTCAACACAAAATAGTCTTTGAATGTGTTTTATCTTATTTTCTAGGGTCCATTAGAGTGACCGTGGATACAAAGTGATGTTAGTGGAGAATTAAAGGTTTTAGTAAAACGTGTGAAGGTTGACAGTTTGATTACAGCTGCTCAAACTGGTTTCCTGTTCTTTGTATGTTTGTCACACTTATTAAATGTTTCAGATCAGGATGATGTAGCTTTGGATTTGTTCCCTTAATAACAAACATCTTCATTTACAAACTTCAGTTTGTGTTTTCTTTGTTTAATATTTTAATGTGTTTGATCTGAAACATTTAAGTGTGACAAACATACGAAAACCAGGAAACCAGGAAGGAAACAAACTCTGTTTCACTCTGTTTGTTTCCATCTTATGTTCTTATATGTTGTTTGTTTGAAACTTGTGATCAGTATTTTAAACTTTTTAAACTGAACTCAGACACAAACTACAAACTGGTCAGACATTGAAATGAATTGTTCCTCTGAGTATCTGAACCTGCTGTTGTGTTGCTTTTGTGTGCTGCTGTCACTGATGGCTGCTGCTGTGACAACAGACACACAAACAGTTTGATGTCATCAGAAATCCCTCTGCATACACTGAGAGAAAAGCTGCTTTACTTTCACACTCCAACACTGTTATTATGTCCTGCAGGCTGAGTGTAAAACAACACTGCCCCCGTGAGGTCAAACTGGAGCATTGCACATGATAATTCACATCCAGCAAACGTCTTGGACCTTCACACACATCTGACCCTGATTTAGTGGAGACTTTAGAAATTTCAGTGTTTCTAAAGTCTACCTCCTTTTTTGTGATAGTTTTTAATGAATTGGGACACAGCTGGGACACGTTGGTTATTGATTTCACTGTTTAAAGCTTTAAACAGATCAGAGAGACAGTCCAGGCAGATGGGATCACGTGGTGAGTGAAATAAATACAGAGGTGGTCACCTCTGTATTTAATCATTAGTTATTATTAATCTCTGGCTCTCTTCCACATCTTGTCTTGTCTCCTCCCTTTTCCTGGTTCTGCAAACAAACAAAGGTCAATCAAATGGATGATCCACTTGGTAAAGGCTAAAGAACCAATCAGGACAGGCAAAAATAAAAAGAACTAATTTCATCATTGGATGAGATGATCCAGTGCTAACTATATGCTTTATCAACAAGGAAAAAGGGTTTCTGTCTCCCTTTTAAGCCTAATCTTGAAAGTAGAGATAGTGTCTTTCTCCTGAATCCAAACTGGAAGCTGGTTCCACAGAAGAGGGGCCTGAAAACTGAAGGCTCTGCCTCCCATTCTACTTTTAAATACTCTAGGAACAACAAGTAGGCCTGCAGAGCGAGAGCGAAGTGCTCTAATAGGGTGATATGGTACTACAAGGTCATTAAGATAAGATGGGGCCTGATTATTTAAGACCTTGTATGTGAGGAGCAGGATTTTGAATTCAGTTCTGGATTTAACAGGAAGCCAATGAAGGGAAGCCAGTCTCAGACCAACAGAATAGACCCAGCAGAAGAAGCTACTTCCATTTAGGAGTTTTCATGGCCTCTGAGGATTTCCTCCAGTTTTTATCCATCTATTGGTATCAAGACTGCATCTGTGAGATTTTCTGCCACAGAGGGAATTTTCCACGACTGCTACAGCTGCCAAACGTCTTGATGCATGCTCAATCATCCAGGTAAGTAAATCTCCAAAAGTTGATTCTGTTCATCTGGACGCAGCGTTTTGTGGGAGAAACGTTTCGTCACTCATCCAGGTGACTTCTTCAGTCTCAGCTGACTGCAGGTTTCCTCAATCTTATAAACAGAACATTTGCATAATGACTGAAAGCAGCCCACTGAAGGAAGAATGGGCTGGGAGGTCAGAGATCAGTGGGCTTTGGTCAGTGGTTGTTGATCATGACCTGACAGATCTGTATCCTGTGTGTGCACCCACTGTGGGCCTTTCCTGTGCTTAGTGTCAGCCTGAGCTCCATGCAGGCCTCAAAGGCCAAGCAATTCAAAAGCTTCACCAAAACAAGGCACCACTCAAATAGCTGGACCCAGGCTCGCCGCCCTTATGGAGGAAAACATAGAAGATGATCTCTGTGAGTTATTTTTACTGTCATATTATAAAATGTGATGTTCTAGCATCATGTTATTCTTCTTAAGCCTTTGAAAAGCTTCCTCTGTGTCCATTAAACTGATGACTTTAGTGCTGCTGTCTACTT
This sequence comes from Mchenga conophoros, assembly GCF_057382185.1. Taxonomy (NCBI): domain Eukaryota; kingdom Metazoa; phylum Chordata; class Actinopteri; order Cichliformes; family Cichlidae; genus Mchenga; species Mchenga conophoros. The sequence continues at coordinate 37,805,285 of NC_140528.1, forward strand.
GTTACATTTAGTACTGTTTAATTTTCAACCTAGGAAGATCTGTAAGAAGGACTCACAATATAACATAATACTGTAAGATTACTTACAGGTAAAATACTCAGATTGTACTTAGATAAAAGTATGTAATCACAGACTCGCCCAGCCCGACTGCCTTGAAGCTCAGGTGTCTTCACTGCCTCCTCTGATAAGAGCTGGAGACCTGAGTAGGTTCGTCACCCATCAGCAGCAGATCACCTCTCGATCGGGCACGTTTTCATCTGGGAGGCTTTTAGAGCTCACTGCCCTCGGCGTCGCTGCTGGAACAACCAAGTTTTGCTATTGAATCTTTGACCTGCTGATCTCACAGAGGCAGGAGACCCAGAACATCCATGCCAGCTTCAGTTCATGCTCTGTCCTGTCATCCAATCAGATTTGCATGTAATACACTGATATTCAGCCCCAGCCTGGTGTTCTCTCCATCTCTGACCTTTCACACAATTTAAACTAACAAACTTTCTCTTTAAAACTGTTTGTCAATCACAATTTACTCGATTTATTATTATTCTATCACATATTTATATCAGTCATAATGAACTCAGTATGATCTGAGCTGTAAACCTGTATTGATCATCACAAACCTTTATAGCGCTTCAGAGCAGCTCCTTCAGTGGCTGCAGCACCCACGATGTGGGACGGAGAGATTTCCTCCCCTCTGCTGTCAGACTCCACCACAAAGACTTTGCAGCTGATCAAACACACACATGTGCAATAGGACTAAGTGTAACACTCTTTTTCTGACAACGTTGTATTTGTACTCAGTTGTATGTAGCATGTGTATTCTATTTTTATCCTATCACTCTATTCTATTCTATTGGGTACAGTTGTGTACAGTTTCTTATTCTATTCCAGGGTTCTCTCATGTTTGCTATGTAACTGCACTGTCCACTTCCTGCTGTAACAAAACAAATTTCCCACATGTGGGACTAATAAAGATGCTCTTATCGTTACTGTATAACCACAGGTTCACTTCACATTTGGTAGAATATAAAAGGACAAAGCTGGACAATTGTCATCACATTTCTCATTAGTTGCTGTTAGCACAAGCACACAAAGAAAGCAGAGCTTTAGCTTTAGCTCCCTACATCACTTTTAAGCCTGGATGTTGAGGCTTTTGCTTCCTCTCAGCTGTGATGACATCTCTGTCTGCTCCATCTCACCCAACATCATCCATCTGACCTGATGCTACCTGACAAACTAAAGATAAAATATTAAATTCATTTTGCATCACTTACATTTAAAACACATTTAAGGTGGATTTCTTAAAAGGGAAGGGACTGACCTGACTGTTGTGTCGAGACAGGTGTGAAGGGAGTTAAATCCAGTCTTATACTACGGACGTGTTTGGTTTTGGTCTGTAATACGTTGAGTTTATTATCTATAAGTTAACATAGCAAATCCTCCATCCAGAGGCTAAAGTGATATCAGAGCTAGACTACTTTAAGTGAAAACAGATGATCGTCTGAGCCTTAAATGAAATAAGGTTAAAAAGAAATGCTGCTATCGACAGTGTGAGGCAGTGAGCTCTGTTATACCATATTTTTTAATTTTCTTTATTATTATTATATTATAGTGTTATTACCTTCCTGTTACTTCATAATAGAATGACAGTTAATGGTAAAAGTCTTGAATAGTTTTGAATTTATTTTTCCATGATCACATTTCATTCAATCACTCGTGGACTTGTGTGAATGTTACATGTATTATTTTCACCCGTGGATTTACAGACACTGTGTGAACAGTTTTCATTTTATCCAAAGTTTTACTTGATGTCCAACTGATAAAATCACTGACAGACAACAGAAACAGGAGCTCAGAGAGAAATTCAATTCAACTTTATTCATAAAGAGACAAATCACAACGTTTGGTTTTATTTTACAGAAACTTAAAACTAAACCAAATTCAGGACGTGTATTAAACCTGCAGCTGATCCCTGTCTGCTGTTCACTACCTTTGATTTCTGTTACCAGCATCATCTCATGTTCCCCAGGTTCACTGACAACGCTGAAACCACCAGCGGGAGACTAAGAGTGCTGCTTTAAAAAGATTCAGACATTTTATTTTGCTGCAGCTCAACATGAGGCTGGATCCTGATTCCTTTGTTGTTTTTGTTTTCTCTACATCAAGAAAACAGCAGCAACAAGAAGCACAGCAGGAACTGACAGGCTGACCTTCAGTCCAACAGATCCTCCTGTGTGACCTGCAGGTGAGAAACAGCTGTGAGGTGTCAGGTAGGTGATGATGAAGAACAGAACAGAATCCATTTGCTCTTCAAACTGCTGTCAGACATTATCTGCTGCACTCTGATCACATCACTCAGACCAGCTGCTTTCTACAAAGTCTCATCAGCAACATCTTTACAAACCAACATCAGATTGTGTGTTTTGTGGTCTAAAGTTTTGTGCCTCTGGTTTCTCATTGGCTCACACTCTTGCAGAGCCGTAACACGCACATGAATGAGAGGTGGTGAGTGTAGTTCCTGTTAACAGGGTATTGCAGACCATCCCGCTAATTGCTGAATTTACTTTAGTCTGTCATATTTATGATGAAAAACAAATGTAATCAAATTAGATATTGATATTTTCATATGGGAATTGATCCTGCAACATGAAACGCTGGGATTGGAAGTTCAGCATCGCTCCGCACATCATACCTGTGAGATGACAGACAGCAGTGTGGAGGAGAGTGCGACACAAAAACACAGAAATATGACTGACAGCTGCAAACGAAGCAGCATCTGCTGCAGGTGAAAGATATTGGGACTAGCAGAGCAGAGTGGCTTCACTGTAAAACAAAATTAGCAGTGAGTGTGAAAAATTTCTGTGTGTGGAGTTCAACACCGTCCACTCAGAAGCTGCATCACTGGATGGTAGATTTAAAAAGCTTGCATTCAGTGACAACAGAGCTGTTGATGAGGCACTTCAGAGAATAACTGCAGCAGCAAAGTGCACTCCCACCCAGCTCCACCATTACAGGGCCAAGTGAAGGAGGAGCCACAGACGTCTGCTGTGTGGAGCCTCTTTGATGAAAGAGCTACAGGAGATGCTGCAAAGAGAAATACTACAGCTGATGTTATGATGGAGATGAAATGTTATCTTGAGGAGCCCCTCATCCAACAAGGAGAAGGCCCACAGAGCTGGTGGGAGGCCAAGGCCACAGTCTTTCCCTACCTGTTGAAGGTGATGGAGGGGAGACTGTGCATTGTGGCAACATCTGTTCCTTTGGAGGGTCTTCTCAAAAACTGGGCAGATACTAAGGAGAAACCACATCAGCCCATCCAAGCTGAGGCAGCTGGTTTTTCTGAATGTCGACCTGCACTGAGGACAAACTGTTTGGCTGCTGAGTTTGGTTCTGTACTGTGGATTTGTTTACAGTGGGGCTTTTTGTGCTGAATTAAACTTAAAGGTTTGATTAAAATATTAAACAACAGTAAGAATGCCTGCTTTTGTAACAGAACAAAAACACAGAATTAGGCAATTATAAGGCTTTTCATAAAAACACTACATGCAAAAGGGTTTGTCAGCACACAAAGCATTCACATTTGCCAAGTAAAGCTAAAGTATGAGGCTACAGAGGATAATAACTTAAGAGACATTTGGGAGCCACGAGACGTGCAAGATAATCCAGAGCTTAGATCTAAATAAGGAAGTCTTAACTCAGTAATGGAGAATATCCTCACACATTAAGAAGCACCGAGGGAGGGAAGTCCTTCATCACTCTGTCAGTCAGGTAGGTGATCAGTGAAGAACAGCACAGAATCTATGTACCTGCATGTTCAGCTCAATTTGTGGATGCAATAAGAAGTAAAGTGAGAGTGATCAGCTTACCAGTGACTGTGATATTAACCAGGTTACTGATGGCACCATTACTGGACTCACACCAGTAAACTCCGGTGTCGTGAGGCACCAGCGTACTGATTGAACATGATTGATCACGTTGCTGTTGTCCCCGCCCATCTCCACACTCAGCCCTCTGCAGTTTGCTTGTGTTTCTCCTCACAGTCCAATCAGAAACGCTTTGGTCCTCCTCACAGATTACAGTCACAACATCTCCCTCAGAGACATCAGAGCTGTTGGGACTCACGATCAGACGAGCTGTGAGGAAGAAGAGAGGTTAGATATCACTCACGACTGAACTTCTGGGACCGCTCCGCCCCCTGGTGGCCTGATTTGATAGTGAAAAATAATTTTCTACCAGGCTGATGTAATAAAGCTGTGGAATCAGGACTGAGGTTTCGGGCATTTCCCCTCGGCTATTTACAAGTAGCACAGAGAAGAGCAAACATTTTAGAAGTATGAAGAACAACTTTGTTGCTTGATCAGCACGTTGTGGCCTGCAGCCTTCATAGGTTTAAGGTTTTAGGAAACAGTTTTAGGATTATTTGGTTCAGTGGAAATTACTGCTACTGACAGTGAAAACATTTGCAGACCTCATAGTTTTCAGAGGATGAGCATTTGTTCGAGGGTCCACTTTCTGCCAGCTCTTCATTTCTGTGTATGCACAGGATTCTCTCCCTTTCCTCTCCTTTCACTGGTGGGTGAGAGGAAGTGGGCAAATTCTACAAATGTCATTTAAAGATTAAACGACTCACTACATGTGAGTTCATGTTAGCTAGATAACACACATGTCTTAAAGACATAAAGACCTGGATGGCCGCTAACTTAATTCAGATCAAACTGAGGTTATTGTACTCGGCCCTGAAAATCTTAGTAATATGGTATCTAAGCAGATTCTTACTCTGGATGGCATTAACTTGGCCTCCAGTAACGCTGTGAGGAACTGGAGCTGGAGGCTGCATGCCCCGTTGGAAGGCTTTAATTCATTTCATCTGTGTTTGTTTAACAGGAAAAAAATAATCACAATAAAAGTGAGACTAGTGAGGAACATAAGTATTTGAACTCCCTGCGATTTTGACAGACAGTGATATTAATTTTCTTTGCAAACAAACAAGAATCTTCAGGGTGTACGTCAGATGTCTTAAACGAGGAAGACTTTAATGCTTTACATTAAGGAGGAGGAGAAATTGATGTTTTCTGAAAAATATAAAGTGAAATATTTCTCTTGTCAGCGATGAAGTAGGTGGTGGTCGGCCCTTAGTCCACGGCTGGGCACAACCTGAAAAAGTTACATGAGCCCTCCACCCACAGTAGGTGCCGTAGCAGTTGGGTGCAATGTGTGCTGGGCGGCAGCCAGGAGCGAGGTCTCTGGTGGACCAATCCCTCGCCACAGATTCTAGCGAAGGGACGAGGCGTGTCACATCTCTGGTGGGGAAGGAGCCTGAGGTAGTGCACGAGGTTGACGCGTAACCTGCTTTTAAAATGAAGTGTGGAGTTGGGAGGGGGGCATGGGGGTGCTGAGAGCTTTCCCAATCACAACTATCTCTACTGAATTTTGGCTCCGTCTAAACAGTTCTTTGAATTTTGCGGCTTTTTCGCTCATCATTTTTAACCAATCCTGAGTAGGGATTCAGAGCACCGTATGAAACAGGGCTGCTGATGAACTCGCCTGCATTAGCGCTGTCCTCTGTAATCTGATGGAGACTCTGCAGTCCCATTTGCACTATTTCCCAGGGCCATAGGTTATAACTCTTTTAATTAGATTTAGAGGCTGATGTTGATCTTCCTCTTTCACAGAGGGATAGTGAGTCTGTGTAAGTGGATTTCTCATCCTGGTGTCTCCATGCTGACGTGTCTCTTGCAGGCTTCTGTGCAGCTTGCAGGTGACGATTAGACTCAGAACTGCCCAATCAGATGCAGTCAATGTGATCCTTGTTGTTAACAGCCCAAAAACTTCACTGACTTTCAGCTGGTAAAAACAGAGCTCAGTAGCTCAGTAATTAAATGCATAACCCCAGACTCTGGAGGAATTTCATTGCTCCTCCAGAGTTTCTTCATCAGGTCTCTGCACTCTACATATTAGCATCTGATGCCTCTTGGGTGTTACTGGTCCATTCGTGTCCATTCCCTCCTCAACCTCTCTCCTCTCAAGATCAACATTAGAAGCATTAGTTTGCAAAGAAAAGCGTCTGGACGCTCCAGACGCTTTTCTTTGCAAACTCCTTTGACTACGATGACCTGGATGACTGAGAACCTTCACAGACATATTAGAAGCATTAGTTCAGAGTAGGTTAATTAGATAGGTATAACTCAAGTGATTTGATTATGTGATCATAATTATTAGTATTATTTGATTTGGCTTTTGTTTTGCTTCTGCTAAATGGCTTTAAAAAAATATCCTGATTTCAAAAATTGTGGACTTTTTAACCTTTTGTGAAACAGTAATAGTAAAAACTTGTGTATTGCTATTGCATCACTCAAAGTGTTCTTACTCTATCCTTTAAATTATCCTTGGGGCCGATTTTTCCAGGGCACTAAATTTAACCTAGTTAGTTACAAATTGTACAGATTTGGAGGTGAACTGCTAATAACAGGTGTGACTGAGGGGAGGGCTTGACCAGAGGACCACCCTGGCAAACACACCTTTAGACTGAGCGGGATCAACATCCGGAGGACTAAGAAGCACTAAGAGCATGGGTCTCCGACTGCAGTCCTCAAGGGCCGGTGTCCTGAAACTTTTGAATGCGTCCCTGCTGCAACACACCTGAATAAAATTATTAGGTCATTAGCAAAACTCTATAGAACGTGACTGCATGCTGAGGTGTCAAATCACCCTTTTGATTCATGTTACAGCAGCTCATGAGTGAATGAACATGGTGAAATAAAAGTATCTTTAGAAGCACATTTTTCCAAACACTTCCATTGACTTCCATTTATTCAAATTTACTTGAGTAGGGTTTCCACCTCTGCATGCAGTCAAGTTCTACCCATATGGAAAAGATATATATAAATCTGATAAAGTTTGTATCTGTCTTGAGTGAAACTTGTATGAAAAGCATACGAGAGTGAAAACAGATATAATCTTGAAAAATTATACAATGAAACTTGAATGTTTTGGATACTTACTAAAACAATATATGAAAGTAATGAGAAAGTGGCCACTTTCATGAGTAAATCATGTAAGCCTTATAAGATTTACTTATATGTAGTCTATGTTGTGATTCTACTGGTGTTACTGGTTCTGCTGGTGAGACGATGTGTTCACAGGAAACTTGAAGGTTTGTACATATTCATTCTTATTCATTGTGGTATTTTGTTTCCATTCTGTCATCATAATTTGGTCCATTTAGATTCTTAAATCATAAAAGTGTTTACTTTAACTCATTTCAGCAGATGGAGAAGATGACATCACCAGTGACATCACATACAGTGTTGTGAAATCATCAAATCCTCAACAACCTCCAGTCAAAGAAACCAGAGATGGAGGTTTGTGTGTTCACCCAGGTGTCATCCACATACCTGAACCAATGACTTGGTGGTGTTTCAGGGTAGGATAGCAAAGCCCTCTTTCCCACGTCTTCCATATACAAGTTGCCCACAGTGGGTGAAACTGGGGAGCCCACGGCACACCCACGTTCCTGCCTGTAGAACTGACCCTTGTATGTGAAACAGGTGGAATTAAGACACAGTTTCAAAAGCAAGCACACCTGGTCCAACAGCCTTGTCTTGTTCTAACTGCTTCAGACAGTCTGTCACCCTCGTCCTGTGACCACTTCCTGGGTCTCTTTCAGTCTTCAAATATAAAGTTTTTACAGCTTATAGATTTTAAGTTCTGCTCCAATTATTTGGGTAAAGATAATAAACACTTTGATGGCCAATAAGTGAAAGTGAAAACGTGATAAACCAATAATATAATTAATAAATAATAAATAATTATATTTTTTGATAAGTGAAGTTCACTGAACTGAAAGGAAAATTTGGTTTGATGATGGTTGACATGTTTTCCAAACAGAAGTTTTTCCTCTAGTGAGGAGATGCAGGTGCAGCAGAGCATTGCTGGAAGAAATGATCCCAAGGGTGGAATCTCCTGAGAAATCTTCAGAGACCCAGCGAGAAGTAGGGACCATAGCTGACAGCCCAGGCAGGGGTTGAGGTCAAAGGTCATGCTGTTTGGGGACCTACTGGTCATCATGAGAAGATTCTGGAACCACAGCAATGACCATAAAGCTGCATTGGAAGGAGAGCTGTGCCACGGGGCTTTCCAGAGGTAATCACGAGGAGATTGTGGACAACAGATGGAGATCTGAAGGATGAGGGGAGCGTTCCAAGCTCCAATCGACAGTGCAGAGAGGAAGTTCAAGGATGGCATCATGATTCTGTGAACAGAAAGCAGAAGCTATGGTGGTGACGGGGAATGACTGACAGCAGTTTCCTATGAACATCACCTAATGCTGTGTCACTGTGCTATGCATGCTTTGACACTCTGAAGAGGGTCTTCCTTTGTGTCATTGTTGTTGTCATTTGCATCATGAACAAGACTGCTGAAGTGACTCAACAGGTGGGGTTACAACAGCAGTAAAATCATTGAATCCAATACCCTTTCCAAAAAAGGTTTTCTGCAGAGACGAAAGGACAATAGAGGAGTCATAAGTATCCCCCCACAGGAAGAATGCATGAAATGAGGTGATGAGGGTTGATAGAGGCCATAAAACAGGAGTGCTGACAAAGGCCTGCAGCCTTGAAGATAACTGAAAGCCACATTGACAAACAGCAAAACTAACTGGTGTGTTTGTTATACCCATGTCTGCATTTGGACTCTGGTCATATGGACAGTGATAGAAACAACTGGAAGAGACATTTATGAAGCTCTGAGGAACTCAAACCACTCTGCATGTGTGATTTACACACCTGGAGGAGATGCACCACAAAGCTGGAATTATTTTGCAAATGTTAATTTCTATGTTTGACTGTTAACATTCATTTGCTTACTTGGAGGGTGTCAATGGAAAATTGTATTTAGTAGTCAGTATAATCTTTTAGTGATATAAGTTTGCATATGGTAGAATGCTGCATGTAACATTCTAGGGTGTACACCCCACATCCTAGGAGCATGAGAGAGGTCGTACCTCGTCTTATTGTTTTATGGTAGGATTAACGTAGCTATGTCTGCTTTAGTCTAAGTGCCTTTTGGTTTGATGAACTGCTGGACTTTGAGACCAGCAGGTTTAGGGAAGATCTTATGGGGCCACACTCTGACCCCCCCCCCCCCCCCCCACACACACACACACACACACACACACACACCCAATGAAGTATAAAATAAAGACCGGGGCAGTTTCTCAGGCGCGAGTCTCTCAGTCCGGAGACTGCCCTTGCTTGCAAGAAATTCTGTGTGTTTCTCTTCTCTGAGTCTTTGCTGAAGAAGTATTTTAGAATATATTCCTTAACAGAGAGAACGATGCTCGTCACAGTTCTCTCCCTCATGCACGAGCAACACAAAGAGCTCTGGTGACTTGCGTCTTGTTTTTGCCATTGTAGTAGAATTGTCTTGGCGTTCCAGCAATAGGTCTGTGCTAGATGAACGTGTCAGCAACCTTCAAACACGTGTGGAGAATTCATTATTTCTTTGACAGATTTTTTACTAAATAACAGAAAAAAGAAAGTAAGAGAAAAATCACCTGCACAAGTGCCGAGGTAGGTCTCCCTGCAGGATTGGTTTTCCCTTCATCAGGAGCAGCGCTGGGCTGTTTAAATCACGGACAAACAGGATCCTACAGTTGTTTATGTTTTTAAACCCATTTTGCACAGAGAGGCATTTTTTGGAAAATGCATTGATAGTAATGTTGAATATTATTACACATCAAAAAAAATAACTACAGTAAAATAATCACATCGTGACGCCTCTGCCTTTCTAAATGGAGGGACAGTAACTGTGTGTGTATGTAAGCGTATAAAACCTGAAGATGGTAAGATTAACAGTATTTTGTCTCTATCTGCCATTCTGCTATTCATCTCAACAATAACGTGGCGCACAGCGTGGCGTGAAAATAGCCACATGCAATGGAGCAAAATATGGGTGTGTGTGGTTGGAGGATGTGTTCATGCGCACAAAGGGGGGGGGGGGGGAATTTTTCTTGTGAAACAAAGTTTGGGAACCACTGGTTTAAACGATGTTAGCACAGAAATATTAGCTTCTGTCATGACTGATGAAGTTACTGGTTAATAAAGTTTCCAGTAAAGTGTTTAATCGCAGCCACAGATTGACTCTAAATATCCCGTTTTTCTTTAGTGCATCTGTAATAAATATGTGCAAGTTTCAGTGCTTCGTTTAAACTGTATGATACTTATACTGACCCAGGGTCAGTGTAAAATACAATCCTAGCTGTGTGAACAAAGCCTGGCTCCTTTAATCCTGCATGACAAACCTCAGGATGCAGGTTATTATTACTCTTTCCTGCTGGCACACCTGTCACACCTGAGAGTCAGCTAGAAACTCACAGTGACGTGGACATCATGCAAAGACTGCCAGACTCTGTAATACTGCAAATGATCAGTGACTCAGGTTAACAAAAAAGAAAGTAAGAGGAAATTTAATTCTATAAAATGTGAAAAATTCCACACACATGTAACTCACCACTGTGTGAAGATCACAGGGGAGAAATCGTTTCTCTGAGTCAGAGATGAGTGTCAGTAACACAGAAGTTGTTGAAGGAAATTGCCTTCCCGGGTTTCCTCCGTGGCGTGAGCGATAAGCAGAGTTTGTCCTTTCCTTATAAGACTCCTAATTATTCAAAGTAACACTCAGGTATGCCGTTCAGCGGGGTTAGTTACGATATCGGGAGCAGCTAGGAGAACAAAGTGATACAGAAACTGTTCAGATTGCTTTCCCAGAATCAACTCAAAGGTTTATTTGATACACAGCAGTTTATATAAAAGAAAAAAAAGGTTCGTGTGTCAGCTTTCCCAGTTCAAACCGGTACAGACCAAATAAGGAAACGTCTTCCTGCCTTGTGAGCAAAGTATCCCTTGTGCAGTTTATCAGTTCAGCTATAATTTATGATCATCCCAGCAAAATACACTCCTAGACATAAAATACAGAGTTCTTTCATTAGTGAATTCTGAAACAAACCACCTAGCCTTTAACGAGCCTTTTCCAGGAGATAAAGAAAAGGGAGTATGGGAGTAAGGAAGTGGTCTCATCTCTGTGGTGTTTTCGACCTTGGGGTACCAGCTTGTGAGTCCTACACATTAATTCTTGGGTCACAGAGAAAGAGAAAAACAACTAGTAGATCGGCCTTATTGAGTAACAGTTTTCCTGTATAAAACAATATCCTGTAAATGCTACTATGGTATCAAAATACCTAACAGTTCCCCTCTTTTATTATTTTTAAAAATAATAACTCAAATAGAAAGGAAAAATCACAAATGTAATAACATAATATAAAGATAAATCATAAATGTGAAACAAATTATAAATGTGCCTTCGAGTGAGCTTAATATCAAAATCTTAAAAAGAAGAAAAGAAAAAGAAGAAAACGTCAGTCTCTTCTTTGACGATTGAGTAATTCACAATCTAATGCTCAATACATACATCAGGATCATCATTGATGACATCTGACACATAATCTGGGTCAATTTGTGCCAATTGCAAATACATTGAAGTAGCTGTAGTAGTAGCTATACGGGTTATCATTGAACGTACACAGGGTACCACACAACAGGCAATAATCATCAAAAACAAAATAATACATGCTACAATGGTTACAAAAGCTACAATTAGTTCCTTCCATTTTCCAAACGTGTCCTGCAGCCACTTGTCTATCCACTGACCGTGACCTGCATTGGCTCTTAGTTCTATCTGCAATGCTTCAAGTTTATTCATAGCTTGTGTGAATGAACCGTTAGGGGCTGTATTATTGGGAATGAAAGTACAACAAACATCTCCGAACATCGCGCAAACACCTCCTTTCTCAGCTAACAGCATGTCTAAGGCCATCCTATTTTGCATGGTCATTAAAGAGGTAGCCGACATCTGTTCTCCTAGGGCCTTAAGGGCCGTATTGGTCAAATTAGTAAGTCTTTGCTCATTGTAATAAACATAATTGATCCAGGCTACATTTTTGTTTACCTGTATATGCGGTATTAGTGAGACAAACCCTGCGGATATTTCCCCTTGTGCCTTCAATTCCCTTGGTATCCCGCGTGGAACCCCTATGGCATCTATGTAAACGTTATGTGAGTAAGTGGAGCGTCTTGTACGTTTGCTGGATACAGGCAGATCTGAGGTTTGTTGTATTAGTAGTTCTTGAGCTAAAGTTACTAGACCGCAGGTACCGGTCCAATTAACAGGTAAAGCCACTCTAAGGGTATTATTGCACATCCAATAAGCATGTGGGATTGGTCTGGTCAGGCGCGAAGCTGTAAAGCCTTTTAATATGCCTCCCCAGTACGAGTCGTTTAGTGTGTTGGGCGAATGCAGGATTGTGGAGTTATCTGAATGCGTACTTATATATGCATATAGATAAAAAAACATATGTTTATGTTGTGTCCTGTCAACACTCGCTGCTAGCCATGTTTCATTACAACGTGCTCCTGGAGAGTCAGAAAAAAATGTATAGTTTTGCGCGTCATAATTTATGTTTTCAAGTTTTGGTCGGTGTATGCATGTCATCAAGATATTTGGGTGATGGCGCACCTGTTTTGGGGGCGAGAGAGGTTCAGTGCGGTCTTCGGGGCGCTTCATTGGGTTACAGGGGTGGGTAGAGTCGTTAATCATGCTGACATCCTTACTAGAGACTTGTCCTGTGTATATGAGTAAACAATCTAAAGGACTTAGTTCTACTCGCACCGCTTCAATCAGGGTTACTGTTAAGGGCCCCTTTTCATCATTTTTGAATAGCATCTTTGTCAGGGGAAAACCTGAGATTGGGTATCCCACTATAACCTGTTCTGGATTACCCTTTGAACAGACATAACAATTGCTGTTTCCTAAATCACGAGCAGCTGTTCTAGCATTTTCATACCAGGAGTTGACTCCTACTCTAGAGGGTGCATAAAATGGTTTATTAGTGGCGTCTATGTTGTCATTTACTGATTTTAGGGAACGTGAAGAGTGCATTAAGTAGGTGTCTCGCAAAATAGAGCATGAAGTATCGTCAGCAAAATATGACCTGCAGAAATGTGAACATGGTTGCAGTTTACAATACAAAATAGCAAAGAAAAATCCTAAGGTTAATGCGATAAGTATGATGAATAACCTAAATATATAAGAAAAACAGTTCTTCAGTCGTCTTCTGGCCTGGTCCCAGGTTCGAGAGACATCGAATAAGCGCCGTATGATGACAATGGGCATTTCATTTTCTTCATTATCAGGATGGAGTGAGTCTAGCTTTATCAGGTTAGACATCATGTGGTACTTTTGGCTTTCTATTCCTGCTGGATGTTCGAGTACCTTGCTGTGGCTCTTTCAGACGTTGTGTGTTAATCAGTGATTGCGTGTGTGCACTGGATCCGGGCGCTGGCTCGCCTGAGATGTCATCTACCCGTGTGTGTTTATGTGCTCTAGTTCCGGGCGCTGGCTCGCCGGAGATGTCGTCTGCTTGATCCGACGCCTGAGATGGTCCGATTGGGCTGGTCTTAACCCTGCTGGCATGAATCCACTGAGGTTGTCCGTCCGTAAGGATGCTGGTTCTCGTCACTGCCAGTACAGTCTGGGGGCTGGAAAACGCGGCCTCCCCGAGTGTTCTTGGTTTTAGTGACTTCACTAACACCGCGTCCCCTGGTCTCCACTTGTGGGTTGGATCTGTGGAGGGGAGAGGCTGGGAGAGACAAACTTTCTGATAGTTATTATTCAGTGTTTCTACCAGATTGTGGACATAGTCGGACAATGCAGTGTCTATGTCCCCTTCCAATAGCGGTGCCCCTCTGGAAGCTGACCATGGTGTTGGAAATGGTCTTCCCATGATTATTTCAAATGGAGATAATTTGGTTGCTGCAGATGGAGTCATTCTAATCTCGCAGAGGATTTGAGGAAGTAGTTTGATCCAGGTCATTCCTGTTTCTATCATTGCTTTAGTCAGGCGATTTTTTATGGTCCTATTCATTCTTTCTACAACTCCTGAACTCTGAGGATGGTATGGCACATGATATTTCCAGTCTATTCCTAGAGTTTTAGTACACTTTTGAATTACTTCTGATGTAAATGAAGGTCCTCTATCACTGTTAATTTGGTGAGGTATTCCAAATCTGGGTATTATTTCATTGCACAACTTTTGACAGACTACTTTTGCAGTTTCTTTTGAGGTTGGATAAGCTTCTACCCATTTACTAAATTGATCCACTATTACCAGTAAGTACTTGATGCTTCCTTGTGCTGGCATGTGTGTGAAATCAATTTGTAATGTATGAAATGGAAAATCTGGTTGTGGTAAATGCTGATGTTCTGCTTTTGGTTTTCCTACATTAGTTCGTGCACATGTTAGACAGGTTGCTAATATGCTTTTTACTGCATGCAATGTTTTCTCAATTACAAATCTTGATTTTATTGCCCTTATTACCCCTCTTTGTCCGACATGACTCACACCGTGAAAATGTCGGACAAGGACTGGCAGCAGGGAAGATGGGAGGGCAATCAAACCCTCAAGGTTTTTATATAGGCCATCTCTGTCATCTAAGGCACAGCCATTATTCTCCCAATAGGTGTAATCACAGGCAGATGCTTGCGCTTGTATGAATTTTAAATCAACATTTGTTTCGAAATAGTCTGGGAGTGTAACAAGTGGCAGCTGTAGGGGCACAGATAATACTTCCTGTGGAGGTGGGAGCTGTGATGCAGCTGCAGCTTTGGCTGTCACGTCTGCTAAGGCATTACCTGTTGCTTCGTCTGTGTCAGCTGTACTGTGTCCTTTCGTTTTTACAACTGCAACGGCCGATGGCAGCTGTATAGCCTGCAAAAGTCTCTGCACAAGATCAGAATTAGCAATCGGTTTTCCATCAGCAGATCTAAATCCTCTTTGTCTCCACAATGTGCCAAAGTCATGTACGACGCCAAACGCATAGCGGCTGTCTGTGTAAATTGTTACACGCTTATCCAAGTGGAGCTCACAGGCGCGTATTAAAGCCATGAGCTCTGCTTTTTGTGCTGAGTGAAATGGTAATGAGTGAGCCTCTAGTATGATGTCAGGCAATGTCACCACTGAATAGCCACAAAGAAATGAGTTGTCATTCGGCCTTGAACAGGACCCGTCCACATAAACCGTGGCTGAGTCTGGGATAGGTGTTTGCTCTAAATCTGGACGTGGTGCTGTGGATTCCTGTATTCGTGTCATGCAGTCATGAACATCAAGCCTGTCTGAGCCATCCTGTCGGTCAGAAGAACACAGCATATGGATCAATAAATGTGCTGGCGAATTGGGTGTGCTGCTCGCTTTTATGGTGAGGTTTGCTGTGGAGGTCAGTGTAGCTTCATAACCTGAGCGACGTTGTGCGGTCATGTGTTGTGTAGTTATGTTTGCTAGAATGGTCGTGACCTGGTGATTGGTGTGTAGAATAGTGTCATGTGAGAGTGTAAGCTTCTCGCAGTCCCTTATCATGATAGAGCAAGCTGCTACTGCTCTCAGGCAGGCCGGCATCCCCTGAACTACTGCTGGCAATACCTTTGAATAGAAGGCTACTGGACGGTAGCCACTGCCATGCTCTTGGGCCAGTACACCTGTGCAGGTCGTGCCGTTCTCTGTAACGTACAGATGGAAAGGTAAGTGGTAGTCAGGCAGACCCAAACAAGGGGCGGAGGTCAGCGCTCCCTTCAATGCATTGAAAGAGGCAGTCATTTCTGTGGACCACAGTATTCGAGGAAGCTTGTCTTTTTTGCAGCATTCACGCAGAATGTGGTCATGAAAAGAACAGTCTGGTATCCACTGTCTGCAATAGTTCACCATGCCTAAGAAGGACAACATGTCCTTCTGTGTAGTAGGCCGAGGGACGGAGGTCACAGCTTTGACCCTGTCTGCAGTCATGGAACGTTTTCCGTGAGACAGTGTAAATCCCAAATATTGAACAGAAGTCTGACAGTACTGCATTTTCTTTGCAGATGCTTTGTGGCCAGTCTTTTGGAGGTGCTGGAGAAGCATGTGTGTAGCAGTTTGACACAATTCCTCACTCGGAGCACAGAGGAGGAGATCGTCCACATACTGGATCAGAGTACAGCCCTCAGGAGGAGCGAAGCTGTCCAGGGTAGCACGGATCACCATTGAGAAAGCAGCAGGGCTGTCTATCATGCCTTGAGGCAGACGAGTCCAAGTGTACTGCTTATTTCTATGTGTAAATGCAAATAACGGCTGTGTATCTACATGCACAGGCACTGAGAAAAAGGCAGAGCATAAATCCACCACGGTAAAATGTGTGGCTGTGGATGGAATACATGTCAATATGCTGGGGACATCCGGAACCAGAGGTGGCAAAGGGATAATGACTGCATTAATTTGTCTTAAGTCTTGTGTAAAACGCCATACGCCAGGTTTGTTAGGCTTTGGCACAGGATTGACAGGAGTATTATATGGAGATACTGTAGGCTTTATCACTCCTGTAGTCAATAAATCTCCTATGATGACATCTAGGGCTGAGGCTTTTTCGACAGAAATGGGATACTGCTTGACATATACTGGCGTGTTGTTTTTTAGCTGTGCGTGATAAGGTATACAGTCAATAAATCCTACATCATTCTCACCTTTAGACCACAATGTCATATTCTGGTATTCAGCTGGCAACGTAAGTGCAGAAATAGTACAGTGGATAGGATAGGTTAGATCTATGTGACGACATGGTGTAGTTATGTCATAACCTATGTCTGAGTTATGTGACAAGACCACTGTTTGGCCTTCACTTGTGTGAGCAGTTATCATGTTGTTGAACAGTGTGAGAGAAACAAAAGTGTGGCTCCCAGATATGGGATTACCTGGCAGTGGTTTTTGAACACGTCTTTGGCACAGTGTGTGTCGTGGAATACCAGACAAAAAGGTGTTGAGTTCATTCTCTGCTGAGCCGTCCAGCTGACACAGAGGCTGTTCCTTCTCCATGGTACATAAGGCAGAGAAAACATAGCTGTTATCAGTATCAGCAAACATTTCACCTTTTGTGTTAAATGAAATACACAAATTCATTTTTGCCATTAAATCTCTGCCTAATAAATTCACAGGCGAGTTTGGAATAATTACAAATGGATGATATGTGATTTCATCTGGTTTAGAGCCCCAACGTGTCTTTAGAGAATGAGTTTTAGGGCATTGCACTACAGTTCCATTAATTCCCATAGTGTTGATGCACACAGAGGACACAGGCCCATTATAGAATTTCCCAGACAGTGAACTTTTAGTGGCTCCACTATCCACTAAAAATGGGTATTTCTTACCATCTATTTCTACTTGTAGCATGGGCAAATGTTCTGTGTTAGGGGACAGCTGCAGATGCAGCATCGTGTGTAGTGCTTCACACTGCTGTCCCTCATCCTCACCTGGGCCTCCCTAGTAGCGACCCAGCCGGGGATTATCAGGTGATGGGAAAAGATCATGGTGAGAATTGTAACGCACCCTTTCCCATTCTGATTCATGCTCTGGGTGTCTGCGGTTACTGGAAAACTGAGCTAAATTTGCACCTCTAGCTTGTCTGCCTTGTGGGTTATAATGTGGGTTGTAAGGCTGCGGCCTAGATGTGGGGCCATTATTGCATGCTTCTTGTGGTTGCCAGTTACCTTGACTGGAAGAGCTCTGCTGACGCCTAGTGGCGGGAACTTGTACTGCGTTCTGTGGTTGAGGCGTGTGTGCCCTGTTGGTGGCTGCAAAGCGACATTCTCTGGACCAGTGTCCTACCCTTCCACAATAAAAACAAACATCTCTATTCTTACCATTCCGTCCTCTGAAACTTCCTTGCTGTGCTGGAGCGGGTGGTCCTGCATACATTAATTTCTCACTTTCCTCTGAGCCTTGAACATCAAAATTCAACATCATCTTAACACTGTTAGCTTTTGTGATAGTAGGAAAAAGGTCTGCACTGGCCTTCAGTTGTACAAGCTTTAAGAAAGCATCTTTACTCAATTCGTAGAGATTATTAGTAGCTGTCACTTTTAGCAACTGAGAGCATTCGGGGTGGATATTGTTCAAAAAGGTGGTGATGAAAATCTGATCATTACCATACTCTGGCATGCATGCCTCATCAGTCCAACAGTGCATAAAGCGTTTTATGAATACTAGGATAGATTCATCAGGCTTCTGTTTACACATAGTTACTGCATTTAAGTCAATTTTGTCTCTGGACATTGTGAGCAGGAATTTCTTTAGATTCTTAAAGAAATCGGCGACTTTGTCATTATTTACCCACAAAAACTCTGCAGTTGTGGATGCTTTATCATGCTTTGGGTCTAATTCACTTATCTCTTCTATGAGTTGTGACTCGGTTACTCCAGGAATGCATTGACACAATATGTACCTGTAATCCGGACCACCCAAATGGTGATATCTGGTACTTCTCTGTAGTGCAGAGACAAAGGCTGTAGGATTTTTAAGAGGATTGGGAAGCTCTTTAATAGTTGTCACTAATTCTGAGATTTTAGGGGGCTGAATACAACACTGATCTCCTATTATCATAAAGGGGTAGGCGTCATTGACGTCACTAGATTTTGGGTCTGTTTGTTTACTACCGCGAGTGTTGGCGTGAGGACCTTTGTCATTCCGGCTTTGTTTTTCCTTTTTTTCTTTTAGATAAGTCTTTATTAAAGTTCGGGTAACAGGTATTTCTTTAGCTACCTCTAAACCTCTAGCTACGAAATCATGGCGTTTCATGTGGGTGTCTATTGTGGACACTGCCTGATGCAAAAGTTTTTCTTCATAGACGTCTAAATTGTTTTTCATAAGCTCCTCACATTCTTCTTTCAAAAGTTTTTCTCTCTTTCTATGTTCTGCTAATTCTTCCTCGCGGCGTATATATTGTTTTTCCTGATCTTGTTCAATTAGGTGGCTGAGACCCGTTGCATGTGATTCAGGTTTTGTGTCACTGTCTTTTAAGCTGGTTGGATCAAAGCGCTGACGTTGTTTGCATGCGGCTGCTGCAGCAACTATTAATTCGGTCTCATCTTCGTAAGGCGGTGGGGCTGTGGGCTGAATGGCTGAGCATGCAAGACTAGCTTTTCCCGCGGTAGATTTATTTTCTATGCTGGAGCCTGCACTAGTTTTATTTGATGTAAAAGTATCTACACCTGGTTCCGGTCCCTTTTTCCATAGTGGTAACATTTGATGCATCACGTCGCGGCATTCTATCATATATTTTCTACAGGACTTTTTAAGCAGACTACTTTTCTTATCACAAATGATATTCAACATTTCTACTGACCTGTTTTCTGGCGATAATCGTTCGGGATAAGGCTCCGAAAAGAAATTAGAATGCATTGAACTTATAGTCCGTAAGTTGTAAACAAAGTCAGTCACATAAGCACTCCCGCATGTTCTGGATACGTAATCATGGAAGTCTTCGCCGATTCGTGGACGTGGGTTACACGTAACCGGAAATGGGAGTCGTACTGAGCTGTTGTTTGAGGCTTTAAATTTAATTTTTGTTGGTTTTACAGGTAATTTTGATTTTTTATCGGACTTGTCTGTGGTTTTTGAATTATTCTGACCCATGTTCAGTGATTTCCAGAGGGGTTTACACGCTTGAAGGATTTATGTTAGTATTTTCGCTGCGGCACAGCTGAGGTTACTTTAAATTTATTGCTAGCAATTTTTTGTTTGTGTGAGCAACTCTCACTTAGCGAGCAACTTCTCGTAAAACAACAGGCAACTTCCTGTGTCTTTCTGCTTTTAATTTACTGCTTTTAACCCTTGTATGGTAATCGGGTCTGTGAGACCCGTTTTCAGTTTTCTTTCGTTTTTTTTTTTTTTTTTTTTTAACAAAATTAAATTTAATTATTTACTAGCTTTCTGTGAGTGAGCAACTTCTCACTTTTTAACGTACGTTTCAAGATAACAGGCAACTCCCTGTGTCACTCTTTGGTGAGCAACTTCTCACTTAACGAGAAGTATTTAAGACAACAGGCAACTTTCTGTGTCACTTTTCTAAGTGAGCAACTTCTCACTTTTTAACGTACGTTTAATTAAACAATTAATTATTATTATTTTTTAAACAAAATTAAAATATTCAAGACAACAGGCAACTTCCTGTGTCCACCAACACCACACAAGGGTTAATTTACTTTATTCGGGGACTGAGGAAGTCGTCAGTGTATCTCTCTGGATCACTAAGTGAAACTTCGTCAGCATATCCCGTTTCTTTATGGATTAATCACTGAGAGAGGTATAATAGGTCTTTATATAAATATGAAAGACGCATATTTACCTTCTGTCAGGAATCCCACTTCTGACACCAAAATTGAAGGAAATTGCCTTCCCGGGTTTCCTCCGTGGCGTGAGCGATAAGCAGAGTTTGTCCTTTCCTTATAAGACTCCTAATTATTCAAAGTAACACTCAGGTATGCCGTTCAGCGGGGTTAGTTACGATATCGGGAGCAGCTAGGAGAACAAAGTGATACAGAAACTGTTCAGATTGCTTTCCCAGAATCAACTCAAAGGTTTATTTGATACACAGCAGTTTATATAAAAGAAAAAAAAGGTTCGTGTGTCAGCTTTCCCAGTTCAAACCGGTACAGACCAAATAAGGAAACGTCTTCCTGCCTTGTGAGCAAAGTATCCCTTGTGCAGTTTATCAGTTCAGCTATAATTTATGATCATCCCAGCAAAATACACTCCTAGACATAAAATACAGAGTTCTTTCATTAGTGAATTCTGAAACAAACCACCTAGCCTTTAACGAGCCTTTTCCAGGAGATAAAGAAAAGGGAGTATGGGAGTAAGGAAGTGGTCTCATCTCTGTGGTGTTTTCGACCTTGGGGTACCAGCTTGTGAGTCCTACACATTAATTCTTGGGTCACAGAGAAAGAGAAAAACAACTAGTAGATCGGCCTTATTGAGTAACAGTTTTCCTGTATAAAACAATATCCTGTAAATGCTACTATGGTATCAAAATACCTAACAGTTGTCATGGGGCCCGTTCTTCGTACCTCGCTAAGTAGGTTAGCCGGATTAGATTGTTGACGATTTCGCGTGATCCTGGATCAGTCGGTTCCCCGAAGCTCATCCGGGACTTGCTGTCATAGCAACAGAGCCGTAAGCGTAAACCTGCTCGGGAGCAGGTTTACTTTATGTAAACAGGATTAGATCGCGGCCACGCAGGTATGTCCGCTTCATTTATACGAAAGCAACAGCGATATTTTACCACTGTTGTACCATAAATAAATAACATCAATGTAACTAAAGATAATGCAGCACTTGATCCTTTTATTGATGTCACACAGATACATACAGGTCATTTCCTAAAAAAGGGAAATGTACTATTAACATTCTATTACATGTATGTGATTATTACAGATGTAATTCATATTTCAGAGTAGTAATTGTAAATTACTTCGTGTAATCAAGATGAGAGACCACGGCTATAAAAGCGAAGGTGGATTTGGGAAGCCTGTCGCAGCCATGTCCTGTCCGTATACGCGACCAACCCATTGCGGAAGGTGCAAGATTGATAAGGAGAGTTTTCAGAATTCAGCGTATATTGCGGGACAGACAGGATCCTTTAGCTCAGCGCGACAGTGTGCTCATAGAGAGATATCGATATTCCCGTGAGGGTATTATTTACTTAACCAACTTGTTGACGAGGGGGTGCAGGACCACCACCTGTCTTTTTTTCCTCTGCCCTTTTCTTGGTTGCTGTTATGAACAAACTAACAGAGTATTACAGGCCAGTATTACCTTGCCAAGAGACGCAAAGCAATCTAAGAGATAAATATTACCATTCTGTAGAATACTCCTGTATTCCACTTTTACTTGTTCCCATGTTCTTGTGGGTCCTGTTGTGGCTCTAATGTGAAAGGGGATATAATGTAACATATTATAATATAATATAATGCCATATGATATTGGACAATATAGTGTCATATGATAGATCTACCCTACCGCCTACTGGTGTTGGCCAGAGGGGCCGATGGCGCGATATGGCAGCCTGGCTACAACCGTAGCTGCCTCCACCAGTGTGTGAATGTGGGAGTGAATGAATAGTGGTATCGTAAAGCGCTTTGGGTGCCTTGGAAAGCGCTATATAAACCCAATCCATTATTATTATTATTATTAAATTACCTACGAGTTTGATTTGTCAGCAACTTTCTGCCAGCCCTCTCTCCTTGCTTTTGCAGCCTTTGCAGTGTTCTCTTGCGTTTTAATTAAACTCTGAAACTCCTGAAATCCCTCACTCATGAGTTCTTGCTCTGCTGCCGGAAAATACCGAGCACGCCCCTTGGACATTTTCGCCGACCAATCAGCGGGTTGCCGATCAATGTTTCTACTATCGATGCGTAGCCCCTTTTACGACACCCAGTGATGTCACATTCCTGCGTCCAGCTGTAGTAATCGTCAACAGCAGGTGTGTTCGGGGAACCGGATTAGCGAGCTCACGGTTAGCGCGATGATTTGATCTTGGATGTGTCATTTGATCTTGGATGTAGTAAGCGACGTACGAAGAACGGGCCCCTGGTCCCCGCACCTCGCCAGCTGACAGCAGTCAGGCGCTTTGTTTTGTTTATTCTCCTCTCTCGCCTCTGCTCTCCCTTTCTCTCTCGTCCTCTCCCACTCTCTCTTTCTCCTGCCGGGGCGGAGCTCAGTATGGGCTCCTGCTCCTGGCCCACGCACCTGGAGATGATCAGCACACCTGCCGCTGATTATGAGAATTGGAGTCCTACTTAAGATGGCGAGTCTGCTCTACTCGTCGCTGGATTGTTGAGCCATCAGCGTCAGTCGTCCTGCACTCTGCAAAGTTTGTTCGTGAGCACGTCTGAACCAGGAGACTAACTGTCTCTCTGTCTGTGTATAGATTTCCCCTGGACCTGTTTTCCCTGTGCACGGTGACTGAGCGTGAGCAAGAGTGATGGAGGAAAGAAGAGGAGCTGTGTGTGGTTGCGAGGGCTGTATGGAAATCTCCCCTCCCTGGACTCCTGCCCCTTTCACTCCCGGACCCTGGAACCCCTTTTCCCCAGACACCGTTGTGTGTGTGTGTGTGTGTGTGTGTGTGTGTGTCACCGTGGAGAACACTGTAAATAAATTCACTTTTGATTTGAAGAAACTTGTGGTCTGCGCCTGAGTCCGCTCCACTAATCGTGACAGAAGTAAAACTCAGTGTCATGCAGTGACTTTTACACAACCAGATCAGATGAACCAGCTCACACTAAAACATTTTGCTGCACTCTTCACACTTATTTCTTTTCTTTCTGCTTTCTGAGATAAAAGCTCTTTATCAGTAACTTTTACAACTTCTGGCAGGTTAATGTCTGAACTTTGGAGTGAAACACACCTTAGTTACAGGAAATAACACCACTGTCTGTAACTAAGTGAATCCACCTTAACACCACCTGTGTGTGTGTGTGACTGCATTACACTCCCACTGCTGGGAACCTGAACAAGAACCAGAACAAAGTCTAAAATAGAAGCTGACAAACAGCTGCACCACCGAGTGACACTTTATTTTATAAACTTCACAACAGGTTTCATGTTGTGACCTGTGGAGGTGAAAAGACACAAAACCTGTTTTACAGCTTTTGAGCTGCAGGCAGGATTGAAACACACCTTAGTTAAAAGTCAAACAGCAACATTTGTCTCCTCCCCTCACGTCACTCAAATGTGACAAACCAGGAAACAGGAAGTTCTTCGTCCTCAGTAAAGAGAGACGCACAGACGATCAGACTGAGCTCAGACCAAACTAGCAGCTTCCTCTGAGTGAGTCCAGCTACAGGAGAGAAAAGTGGAAAACTCCAACACTGCTGCTTCAAGCTGCTGACGCTCCACACACTGAATGTGAGTTTGAGCAAAAACACGACTCAAAGGAAGTTTCAGTGAAGGTGGTAGAGGAGGGAGGGGAGCCAGGACTGACTGTACTTCCTGTCTGCTGTTTTCAGCTTCACTCACAGACTCAATGGCTTCCAGATCAGAGGAGGATCTCTGCTGTCCGGTCTGTCAGGAGGTCTTCAGAGATCCTGTTATTCTGTCATGTAGCCACAGCTTCTGTAAAGACTGTCTGAAGAGATGGTGGAGAGAGAGACCAACACACGAGTGTCCAGTTTGTAAGGAAATATCAGTTTATGATCCACCTTCAAACCGAGCTTTAAAGAACCTGTGTGAGTCGTTCTTACAGGAGAGAGATCAGAGAGCTTCAGAGGCTCTCTGCAGTCTGCACTCTGAGAAACTCAAACTCTTCTGTCTGGACCATCAGCAGCCAGTGTGTGTCATCTGCTGTGCCTCAGAAAAACACACCAATCACAGATTCAGACCCATCGATGAAGCTGCACAACAACACAAGAAGGAACTTCAGGAAACTCTGGAGCCCTTAAAGAAGAAGTTAAAGGTTTGTGAAGAAGTTCAAGTGAAGTTTGATCAAACAGCAGAACACATTAAGGTCCAGGCCCGACACACAGAGAGGCAGATTAAGGAGCAGTTTAAGAAGCTTCAGCAGTTTCTAGCAGAGGAAGAGGAGGCCAGGCTGGCTGCACTGAGGGAGGAAGAGGAGCAGAAGAGTGGGATGATGAAGGAGAAGATGGAGGCTCTGAGCAGAGAGATAGCAGCTCTTTCAGACACAGTCAGAGCCACAGAGGAGGAGCTGAGAGCTGAAGACGTCTCATTCCTGCACAACTACAAGGCTGCAGTGGAAAGAGTCCAGCGCTGCCCCCTGCTGGATGATCCACAGCTGCCCTCAGGAGCTCTGATAGACCAGGCCAAACACCTGGGCAACCTGACCTTCAACATCTGGAACAACATGAAGGACATGGTCTCCTACACTCCTCTCATTCTGGACCCAAACACTGCTCATCCACAACTCATCCTGTCTGAAGATCTGACCAGTGTGAGACGAGGAGGAGAGAAGCAGCAGCTTCCTGATAATCCAGAGAGGTTTGATTATCACTTCTCTGTCCTGGGCTCTGAGGGCTTTAACTCAGGGACTCACAGATGGGATGTTGAAGTTGGAGACAGTACAGGGTGGGAACTGGGTGTGTTGGAGTCTGTGCAGAGGAAGGGAGTCATACAGTCTGGATTATGGAGAATAGGGTTCTGTTTAGGTATGTACTACACACACTCACCATCAGCAGAATCTTTTCTCTCAGTCCAGAAGAAGCTCCAGAGGATCAGAGTGAATCTGGACTGGAACAGAGGAAAGCTGTCGTTCTCTGATCCTGATACTAACACACACATACACACCTTCACACACACTTTCACTCACAGGATGTTTCCATACATTCACACTGATGGTAAACTGAAGGTGTGTCCGTTGAAGGTGTCAGTGTCAGTGCAGCAGATGAGTTGAGGATGATGATGTTTCTAATGTTGTTTCCTGTCAGTGAGTTGAAGCTGTTAAACTGCAGCTGTCCTCCTGCTGCCTCGTTGTTCCAAAGCTCTTTGTTTCTCTTTTAGTTTCACTCTTTCTTTCTGTTTCTGCTGTCCACCTTTTCACATGGAAAATCATTTCACTGTTTCTCACTGAATGACTCCCCAAACTAGATTTGAAATTCTATCAAGTTTCTAATCATTCCAAGTGATTCATGTTTCTATTTGATGTGTAAATGGAGATGATTTAGTTTGCTGGGATATGGACTGACATGTGTTGAATGGGAGGAGCAGTTTGTTGTTGTCTTCTTGTCTGTTTATGACAACAATAAATATGTTGTTGAAACAATGATTCATGTTTAACTCCATATATGAAATGTTTCTGCTCTTTGAATTCTGTTGGATTAAAGACTTTCTTCATGACACAAATGAGATTTCAGTGTATTAATAGAACTAAATAAGCTCAGAGTTGAAAGGCTGGAGTATTATGTACGTGCTTCACTGTCAGGATCTTCAGGGGGATTCAAAGGGAAACATCAAACTGCTGTAATGAGATAAACTAGTTGGGCTGAACACACTTATCTGTAGTTTGTCTCCATCCAGGATCATCAGAATATAATGAACATGTGTGAAGAGCCACAAAATGCTGCTGCCCTCTCAGCATGATGAGCTCCAGCCTTTGTTAGCAGGACAACAGGAAACATGAGACAACTTTCAGAGACAGTAACCAACTGTGGCCACAAGATGGCAGCAGCTGATCTGAGATCCTTTATTGGACAGAAGGACTCTGCTCTGTGACGTCATCAGAGAGACGGCCTTCACTCTGATAGATCTGACGTCATGTCTGCACTGCGATGATGAAAGCTGATAAACACATTGTTATTGATCCATGAAATCACCTCTGTCCTCTCAAGTGTAGCTGTTTACAGAGCTGAAGAAGTCCTTCATCATCAAAACAGACAAACATGTATTTCCTGTATTAAGTGACGTCATCCTCACTCTGACCTCTTACATACATTCTGTTCAGTTTTCCTGCTGTAAGAAATAAAGTGTGTGAAAATAGAAATGCAGGGAAACATCCATTAATCACAGCTGAGCCGTTTGTTTCTGACTCACATTCAATGAGGCTTCAGGTGTAAATACCTCAGAAGTGTTTGTGAGTTCAGTAGAAGCAGACCCAGTCGACCATCATGGCCTCCACAGCACTACACAATGCAACAGAAAGGCCTTCATCATCTGCTGAACCACCTCTGAACCACGACGCTCTCCCTGCATCTAAAAGCTGTTAGTCAGGATGAGATGCTGCTGTGATCGCTCACAATTTACCTGTGAGACCTTTGTAAATATTGTCTTTGTTTCTGGAGGAAACACCTTTAGTCTGTTTGTATTTGGAGTGCAGATCTGGGCGTCCATCACTTTAACCTGCACACGTTTAGTTATTGAGTGTAGTTGATGTTTGGCAGCATTTTATAAGTGACAGTTCATGAACGGTGAAGGAACAGAGGACGCCTGACCATCCTACCTGTGTCAGTAAGAAGACTTTCATCACAACTTCACAACTTAACACAACTGAAACCTGAATTCAGTGTTGCATAGTTTACTAACAGTGTGTGCTGACACTGAAGTTAGCAGTTTGTTTCCTAAGAGCTGCTGGGACAAACCACAGTGACCGGCTACAGAGTTTAGTTAAGGTGGTTCTAACATGTGACCTGTTGAATTATTTACAGGGATTTATTTTTCATTTAAAGCATCATTTGTGAAGTTTTTATGAAGTTTACTTCTTTTATGTTCTTTGTGTAACGTTTAGATTTTCTTGTCTTGTGTTTTAACTCTTCAGGTTTCCTGTAACAGAGATGTAAACCACCGTTTTCTGATGCTGCTGCACTGGGACATAAACACGGCCACTTTATTAGGCACACCTTGCTGGCTGCAGGTTATAACCCCTGCTGGAAACATCCCCACAGATTTGGATCCTTATTGCCATGACAGCACCACACAGCT
Source organism: Mchenga conophoros (assembly GCF_057382185.1). Taxonomy (NCBI): domain Eukaryota; kingdom Metazoa; phylum Chordata; class Actinopteri; order Cichliformes; family Cichlidae; genus Mchenga; species Mchenga conophoros. The sequence goes on from NC_140528.1 coordinate 37,832,619, forward strand.
GCTCCAGATGCTGCAGGATGCTGGTCAGGGCTCTAACAGTGAAACTTTACTGAAAGTAAGAAACCTGAGAGGAAATAAACTTTGACTTTAGTAAGCTGAGCTCTGAAGCTGTGATGGAGCTCAGTCGGTGTGAAGGCGGCTGCTGTGTAACAAACGTTTGTCTGAGGTGCTGCGACTGATCGTGGTCATGTTTATTTAAAGAAGTCGGTGATGAAGCAGGCTGTGCAGTCCGAGCTCTTCATCAGTTAACAGTCCTCCAGAGCTGCTGCAGGGAGCTGACTGTCCTCCAGGTGGCGCTAAGTGAACAAAGTCCAAAGAAATAAACTTGGACTGTTTTTTGAAGCCTAAATAAAATGTGAATAAACTTTATAGATACATTTGAAACCAGCTACTCTGTGACTTTACACACTCACACAGTAACAGAGCTGATTCCTGATTGGAGCAGCACAGAGTTAGACTTCTTTTCTGGCTGTGGATTGGTTCTTCAGGATTTCCTCCTTTACAGGTTTAAAAACAATCTCTGTTTTTACATTTTTTGACCTCCTTCTTGTGTCTAAAGGTGAAGCAGCACCAGCCTCCTCTGATCCTCATGTTGTAGCTCTGTGTGTCCAGCAGGGGGCAGAACACCTCCAAACTGTGCCAGCAGCTCTCACTGTGAGCTCAGACGTTTGTGGACACTCAGTTTGTTTGAACATAGTAAATAATCAGAGCTTCTCACACTGTTTATGGGGACACCACCTGCCCGAGGGTGTACTGTGTCAGAGAGGTGGTGTATGGTGCTGGGTGTAGTCTCTCTGCTGGTTCACAGTTTTTACTGAGGAGCTGTGTTCATGTCAGGAAGGTTTCGTCTGATCACTGTGGTGCAGTTTGGTTTACTCTGTTTCTGAGTGTTTGTAGGATCAGTCTCTGCAGGTCACCTGATACCTGGCAGTGAAGTGTTTATGAATCAGCTCCGTCAGATTGAATCCAACAGAATAACATGTAAAACACTCCAGGGCTTTTACTCTGAAACTTTCTCCAGAGCTGTCTGGAGTTTTCTTACATTAAAATATTCTGGGATTACCAGACTGTCCACATCATGTGTCCTACCAAAACTTTCATCCACAAATATACCCTGACATTAAACCCAAATAGATGTGAGAGCGAGTCATTAGTATCAGTACTGTGTGTGTGTGTGTGTGTGTGTGTGTGTGTGTGTGTGTGTGTGTGTGTGAGAGAGAGATATTCAGGTAACTTACTGGGTTACTGCACATGCTCACACCTTTTCAGCACAACAGGTGCAGTTTGGTGTTTTACTGCCTCCTGCTGGAACAATGATGGCAGCTCTCAAGACTTTATTGGTTATTGTCATTTCGTGTTACACAGCCTGAAACGAAATACTGTTCCTCAGCAGCCTCTACAGTGCAATAACCAATATATTTTAAAAAGAATAAATACAGTTTAAAGGGAATAAGTTTAAAAAAGAGCAGCAAAAAAGGCATAAATAGCTTAAAATCTAAGTTCTAAAAAATCTTCCAGTTTTTATTAATATTTTATTATTTATCAAATTATTATAAACTAAAAATATTTTTTACGTGATAAACGACTTCAGTGCTTCGTCCATGACCTCCTGAAGGTAAAGGGCCCAAAGAGCCAATCAGCAGCTCTGAAACAGGAAATATGACTCATGGAGAAGTTCACAACAGTTTCAGCTGCCAATTGTACTCATCACCATGGAGACTGTCTCCATGGTGGAGGCAGAGTGACAGTGTTGTAGATGCTGCATTTTGAAGCCTCAGTGTTTATATTTTTGTTCACAGCCATGTAGACAGAGAGGCAGAGAGAGACAGTGCTGTCACTGAGCTACATGTGTCAGAGCTCAGATGAGGCCCACACATGTGTGTTATCTGTTGTTGCTACACACAGTTAAGATATGGAACATGTGAACATGAGACATATGAAGAGACTGAACAGATAAAATGTCCTTTATATCCATCAGTGACTTTTTATTCTTTTAAACTTGTGCTGCTTCTTTTTGACTCGAGTTAGTGTGACACTGATGGAGCTTCTTGCTGCAGTGTGTTTGGGTTTGGCTGATAACACTGGTCATGCATGTTTCCTTCATGCTCTGTGGTAAAAGTGCATCAGTCTGCAGCTCTGTGGCCGCCCTTCTTCTTTTTCTCAGAAACATCCTCATTCCTTTGTGCTCACTGTTTTGCAGCAGAGGTGTTACAACCATCAGAACAAGGAGGCCCAGGTACAGCTGCTCTTTATCTTTGACTGTGGACAGAGACAAGTGTTTCCCTTTTTACATGGTAAAAAGAAGATGACCACTGAAGGTGGAATGGTGAAAATGATTGTCATACATTTTAAAACTAACCCAGAGACATAAAAACACCTGATCTCCAGTCTCTAGACGCAGTGAGGCTCCATTAGAAGCTGTTCCGAAATGTGAGGCCTGACGCTCCCACGCTGAAAAAATGCGTTCTCCATTCTTAAACAACACAACAGCTGCACCATGTTTTAGTTATAGCAGCAAGTCAAAACTAATCACATGTTAGGGCTCTTGGTTTTGTGCTTGTGGGTGAAAATGTTATTTTCAAGCTTTTCTTCGTCACATTTTAATATTTGCATTCCTGTTGCCATAGTGCCTGAAGGATCTTACAATTTAAAAAGAAAAAGAAAAGATTTTACCGGAGGAATTCTCACCTTTTACCTTTGGGCCAGTATTCGTAGAACATTCAGTGTTAACCTGTTCATAGGCCCTAGAATGTTGAATTCAGGATCCAGCAGATGTTTGTGAGGTACATTTTGGAATAGCTGGATAAACATCGTCTAACTTTTCTTTGCTCTCCAGTATCATTGCAGGAAAATGCAGGTTTTATTAAAACTGTGACAATTTAACACTCAATCCCAAAAACAGACTTGACATGTTTCCATGAAGACTGCTTCATAAATCAACAGCTCTGAAAATCCATTAAAAACAGTAATATAGAACATGATCGCTCTCACTCTGTGTCTCTAAAAAACCCAGCAAACTGGTGATCACTTCAACAAAATGAGCATAGTTTATGGCTTTATCAGCTGCAACACCATGTGGCACCTGGATCCCCACCCTGCAGGCCCTACGTGTCTGACCTCCAAGCCTTGTTGCATATGTCCCTCTGAGGTGCTTGTGCAGTAGCAGTAGCTGTACTAGTAGAACAAAAAGTAGTGGCAGTAAGAGTATTAGTATTGTGCAACAACCAGGCTTCAAGAGCAGTCACTCTTCTGGCTTACAAATGGTGAAAACATGTCATGTGCACATGCCACACTCTTAACTGTGAATCAGAAATTTTGAGAGGCGAATTGGAAAAGCAGTTTAAAATTCTGGTTTAGCATAGACAAGAGGCGGAGCCAGACATTTGAAACACCCGGGGCTTAGCCCTAAAGGGTAGTATGCATGTGGGTTTTGTTTTTTTTGTTTGTTTTTTGTTTGTTTTTGTTTTTTTTTGGGGGGGGGGGGGTTAGAAATGACTGAATGATTAATTGGCTCTGTTTTGAGTTTTGTTCAAAAAAGAATGACTTCATATCGGGAAAAATATATATCACATGTGCAGGACACCTTAAACTAGTTTTTTAATTAAGCAGCAAGGCAGAACAAGGTCGGGGCTGCATCAAGACACGAGGACTAAACCTCAATTCAACCAGACCCAGAACTGATCCAGAATTAAAACAGGACTACAACAGTTCAAAACCAGGACTACTGAGGACTTAACCAAGACAGAACCACAATCAGAACTAGATGATAGTAGAACTAAAAATCATCATAGACCTGCACTACACTTATTTTTTAATTCTACCAAAGTACAATATTTAGATTCAGAAAATTTTATATCCGAGGTTCGACTAGCTGCCCTTTGTCTCCGGTTCTGTTCATAATTTTTATGGACAGGATTTCTAGGCGCAGCCAAGTGGCGGAGGGCTTTCGCTTTGGTGGCCTCAGAATCTCATCTCTGATTTTTGCGGATGATGTGGTTCTGTTGGCTTCATCGGGTGAGGGCCTCCAGCTCGCACTGGAACGGTTCGCAGCCGAGTGTGAAGCAGCGGGAATGAGGATCAGCAATTCCAAACCTGAGGCCATGGTTCTCAGCTGGAAAAGGGTGGAGTGCCCACTCCGGGTCGGGGATGAGTTCCTGCCCCAAGTGGAGGAGTTCAAGTATCTCGGGGTCTTGTTCGCGAGTGATGGGAGAAGGGAGCCGGAGATCGACAGACAGATTGGGGCTGCAGCTGCAGTAATCCGGACGCTGCACCGGTCCGTCGTGGTGAAGAGGGAGCTGAGTGTAAAAGCGAAGCTCTCAATTTACCGGTCGATCTACGTCCCTACCCTCACCTATGGCCACGAGCTGTGGGTAGTGACCGAAAGAACGAGATCGCGGATACAAGCGGCAGAAATGAGCTTCCTCCGAAGGGTGGCTGGCCTCTCCCTTAGAGATAGGGTGAGAAGTTCGGCCATCCGGGAGGGGCTCAGAGTAGAGCAGCTGCTGCTCCACATCGAAAGGAGCCAGCTGAGGTGGTTCGGGCATCTGACAAGGATGCCCCCTGGGCGCCTCCTGGGTGAGGTGTTCCAGGCATGTCCCACCGGGAGGAGGCCCCGGGGCAGACCCAGGACACGCTGGAGAGATTATATCTCTCGGCTGGCCTGGGAACGCCTTGGTATTCCCCCGGATAAGCTGGAGGAGGTGGCTGGGGAGAGGGAGGTCTGGGCCTCTTTGCTTAGGCTGCTGCCCCCGCGACCCGGCCTCGGATAAAACGGATGAAGATGGATGGATGGAAAATTTTATATAATTATTTAGCCTTGTTGTGCAAACAAGCCTGCATAACTTAATAAATACAGAATTTGAAAAAAAGCAAACCTAAAAAGAAACACGAGTACCTGTGATACAGTGATACTTTTGGTAAACAACCATTTGACTAACATGTGTGTCTCACCTGCTCTTGTTCCATCGCTGTTCTGTCCTCATTCTGCATCTCTCTCTCTGTTCCTCTCTCTCTCTCTCTGTTCCTCTCTCTCCCTCTCTGTTCCTCTCTCTCCCTCTTTGTCCTGACAATCATCAAATAAACAGTTGAAACCAGATATTTATGTACTCTTCAGATAAAAACATTATTTATTTATTTTTTTCTCAAATCTCTTTATTTGGTTTTCCAGTGTTCTTTATCATAAAGGCTACTAAGATTCAAATATAAATGATTGCATATATACAATAGGAAAAAACAAAGTAAAAACAAAACAACAACAACAACAACAAAAAAAGGCAACAACAAACAACGTTGGACAGAGGATGCTATTTATCGAACTACCAATAAGGCTCAGTGACCATTTATATCTGTACAGTATTGAAGAAATCTATAAAAGGTTGCCAGGTTGAATGGAATTCCTCCAACCTCCCCTTTAGTAGGAGTTTAATTCTTTCCAGCTGCAAGTGTCTCAATACATCTTGTATTAACGCTGATGTGGTAGGAGGCACCTTTTGTTTCCAGTTTAATAGAATCAAACGGCGTGCCAGCAGCGTCACAAAACGTATCACATTATTTTGGGTGGCTGATAGGTCTACAACAACCGGCTTCACTCCAAATAAAGCACAGATTGGGTCTGGCTTAAGTGTTTTTTTTAGAATTTTAGACAAGATATGAAAGACATTATTCCAATATGTTGTTATACAGGGACAAGTCCAAAACATATGTGCCAGTGAAGCAGGTTGCTGTTTACATCTTTTGCAGGACGAGTTTACGTTGGGGAACATTTTTGACAGTTTCAACTTTGATAAATGGAGTCTATGTAGCACTTTAAACTGTAAGAGTCCATGACGAATGCAAACAGAGGAAGAGTGTACATTTTCCTGGGCTTTTTTCCATTGATTGTCTGTAATTCTCGTACCAAGGTCACGCTGCCAGGCCTCTTTCAGATAGTCAAGTGTGACAGTTCCATCCAGTTGTGACAAAGCGTTGTGAATTTTTGTTATTAGTCCTTTCTTGAGTGGATCAAACTGAAATAAGTTATCTAAGGCAGAGTCTGGGGGCCGACCTGGAAAAGATGGAAAAAGCTTCCCTACAAAGCTTCTGATCTGTAAGTATTTGAAAAAGTCATTACTGTGCAAGTCAAATTTTCTTGCAGTTGCCGGAATGTGGGAAAAACCTTGTTGATGAATAAATCCTTTATTGAGTGCAGCCCCTTGTGGTTCCATTGGAGAATTAAATGTTTGAGAGTGATGGTGCGAATGATGCGTTATTCATGAGTGGAGTTAGTATGGAAGCTTCCTTCCACCCGAAATGTTTCCTTATCTGTGTCCAGATTTTAATTGTATGAGAGACTACAGGATTTTTAAAGTCATGTTTAGGGATAGGGAGAGCTGAATAGATCACAGCTTCTAATGAGGAGGGGTAGCAGCTTTCATTCTCCATCGTTGTCCAGTCGGCCCCCTTAGTCCGCAACCAAAACGACATGGAACGAACATTACATGACCAATAATACAGACGGAAGCATGGTAACCCCATCCCTCCCTGACATGTCAGTCTCTGCAGGTAGCTTTTCTTGATTCTTGGATTCTTTCTGTTCCATATGAAATAGGATATTAAGGAGTCTAATTTATTAAAAAAGGCTTTATTAATCACAATAGGGATACACTGAAATAAAAATAAGAATTTGGGAAGAATATTCATTCTAACAATGTTTATCCTCCCTGCTGGTGAAATTGGTAGATTAATCCATTTGTCTGTTATTTTTGGTTTCATCATATAGTTTAGAGAGATTGTGTTTAAATAAACCACAATAATCCTGAGTGACATTTATTCCAAGATATTGGAACTGTTTAGAAACCCGGAATGGCAAGGTACTGAAACAACTTGGGTTACCTATTGCTTTAGAGTTGTCATGGTCCTGAGTCTGAGGACTCAGTGTTTTGTGTTTCCTTATGCTTTTGTTCATTCAGAGTGTGTATTCTGTTGTGATTTTGCCATTTGTTAGGTTTCTGTTCTTTGCCTGCCTGCTTCCACTTCTCTGTGTTCCCTCTGTCTGTCCATGGTGTTATTGTGTCTGCTCATGAGTCTGCCTGTCAAGTTCAGTGTCCTGTCTGGTTCTGTGTCTGTTTCCTGTTTTATTCTGAAAGTTCATATCACATGTCAGTGTGTTCAGTTTTACCTCTCCCCTGTCTCGTTATGCCCATTAGTTCCAGCTGTGTCCCCTCCTGTGTGCCATTTCCTGATTACCTGGTGTGTGTATTTATAGTTGGTGTCTGCTTCTCGTGGCGTCGTCTGTATTTCTCTGTGAACCTCCCGTGTAGTCTGCACTGTTCCATGTTTCTTCGTGTCTCTCTGCTCCTCGCTTCATGTCCTCCATTTTTGCATTAGGTTTCCCAGTTTAGGTTTATGTTCGGTTCTGCCCACACCTTGGTTTTGTGCACTGTAAATAAAACCCACTTGCACCTCCGCCATTGTCTGCTATTGGATCCTCCTTTCTCACCCTCCACACGACTGCCGCCCCAGCCGTGACAGAACGACAAATTAAGAGTGTAATATCTTTATTAAGTAGTTATTTATTAATGCATACATAATAATGTGCTCAGTGACATAAAGGTCCCCTTTCCAGAGTTTGTGTGCTGCGTAGCTTTTTTCTCTTTGTTTTAGTTGTTTTGTTTTTCCATCTTCTATTCACAACCCAGTGTTTAAAATGTTTAAAAGGTTAAATAATATGCTTATTTAACAATGTTCTACAAAGAGGTCAATGTGTTTGGGATCTTATTAGATCTCTCAGAAAAGCTGTCAGAGCAAAACTTTTTTTCTTTCATAATAACATCTTAATGTTAAACCGCTGAGTCCATCTAAAACATGTTTGTGCATCAGGACCAACCTGATACATAGAGTTCTGCTGGAGGATGTTGCTTAGTGGCAAAACATTGGTCTGATTGAGCTTTTTGGTTGTTCAGAACTCACTCAGCCTTTGGAGTTAGTTTTTAGGACATCCTGATAATAATGAACTACATTAGTCCAGCCTAGAAGCAATAATAATATTACTTTAAGATAATAATAACAATAATATTTCAGGTTGTTAGAGATTTACAGTTATCAAACAGTTAGGTGAATAAACAACACTGAGACACTTGGAGACAGTTAACGTGCTGCACGGGTGAGAGCTCAGAGAGAGACTCACTCACACCGAGCTGCAGTTCGTCTTTATTTATAGTAAGCAGGGTGAAACAAGCATAGCAGTTTCCTTTAATTTTGCATACGTGTGTGTGTGTGTGTGTGTGTGTGTGTGTGTGCGTGTGTGTGTGTGTGCGTGTGTGTGTTAATCTCTCGCGGTAAATGTCACAGGGTGAACTTCCTGTTTCTAGAGACAGAGCGAGTAGTACATTTTGTTCTTTTCCTATTAAGAGTAAAATATGAACATATACTTTAATGTATATAAAGTATGTTTGCTTGGTATGTAAACCAAGCAAACAAATCAGGAAGAGGAATCATTGATCAATGACTGCTGAACATAAACCTTATAAAAGCGTTTCTTCCTTAACACAGCTGAATACCTCATGAAGTTCCTCAACAGAGTGCCAAGAGTGTGCAAAGCAGTGATCAAAGCAAAGGTTGACTATTTAAAAAAATATAACATAAACATAACCAAACATATTTATTTATAGTTATTTCATTCTTTTTTCTTTACTACAAAATTACACATGTGTTCATTTAGAGTTTTGGTGCCTTCAGTAACAATCTACAAAATAAAGAAGTAAAAATAAAGTAAAAAGAAGTAAAAATGAAAAGCTGTGTCCAAACTGTGTGTATTATGTAGAAACGTCTCCACTAGTTTCACATAAGCATGATCTCACAAAATAATTTTTTAATCCAGCAGACCTGACGTTATTTTGTCCCTCCAAAGCGTAAAACACAACAAAATCATCCTGATTCCTGACAGGATTGTGGCATAATATTACACAGAATCTGACACCTCAGCTCTATAGAAGATGGATGGACTAAGCAAATTTAGTCCATCCATCTTCCTCTGCTTATCCAGGGACTGTCACTAACCAAATTTTTAAGCAGGAGAAAAAATAGCACTTTTAAGGACATGAAAAGCTTTATCGACAAAAACAAGGCACCCTGCCCCTGTAATCTTTTATTTACAATATTGTATTTGGTTAAAATGTTCTGATGGTTCAAATATTTTATATTATTTAGTTGTTGCAAAATAATGTGTGTGCCAGTCTCCAATGAGACATTTACAAGTGTGTAACAATATACTATGTCTATATACACTCAACAAAAATATAAACGCAACACCTTTGTTACTGCTCCCATTCCCCATGGGATGGACGTAGAGACCTAAAATTCATTCCAGATACACAATATAACCATCCCTCCCAAACAGTGGTCACAAATCAGTCCAAATGTGTGGTAGTGGGCACATCTGCCATATTGAGATAATCCATCCCACCTCACAGGTGTGCCACATCAGGATACTGATCTGACATCATGAGTAGTGCACAGGTGTACCTCAGACTGCCCACAACAAAAGGCCACCCTGTAGTTTCTGACACTTTGCATGTTTAGCATGAGGCTAAAATTCCCCCTCAGTGGGTCACTGGTGACCTCCTGGATGTTCAGAGGTTCATTAAATCCAACATGACTAAAAACTCAAATGTCAAAGGAAATAAACAAAATATTTAAAGTCAATCATTCTGATCGTAATTGTACTTTGACCTTTAACCTCTCTGCTCTGTGTTGTTTCCTCTTTCAGACCCAAAGATCATCAGAGCTGAGTCTGGACAGGACGTCACTCTGACATGTCGAGCTCCAAACAACACAGTTACAGTTTTAAACTGGACAAGATCTGACCTGAAGCCAGAATATGTGCTTTTGTACCAGCATGGTTCCTCTGATTCAACACACCAGCATCCATCTTTTAAGAACCGTGTGGATCTGCAGGACAGACAGATGAAGGATGGAGACATGTCTTTGATTCTGAAGAACGTGACGATTAATGACACTGGAACATACATGTGTCATGTGTTCATGAATGAAACAAGGTCATGGATGAACATCAGCTTCGTATACCTGGTTGTTCCTCCAGGTGAGTGAGTAGAGCTGAGTGTGTGTGATCAGAGGTGAAGCTGCTTCCTGGTTGTTGATGTTTGTTTGTTGTATGGATGAGCTGGTGGATGTCAGAGGTAGACAGATGTTTCTCCAGCTGTTGTCTTTGTGGCTGGAGTCCAGCATCCACCCACACTCAGTTGGCCTCCATCAGTTTTCTTTAGCACAGATGTGTCCTGCTCACTCTGGAGTCAGTGTTATCATCCTCATCTGTGACAATGTGAGACTCCAGCTGAGCTAGTTTGTTATTTATTAATTCACTGACTTCTATTATGTCCTGATAGTTTAACCTCAGAGTTTAATCCATGTGTAGCTGAGCAGACTCCCTGCATGTTGTTGCTGTTACAGAGAGAGGACGGCTGCTGTCACTCTGCAGGTTTAGATCAAATCAAACTAAGCTGGCAGTTTATCTGAATACAGGCAGTGCTTATTGTAAAGTATCTTTACTGCAGCTGTGTTAAAAACATGGCTGCCCTCTCGCTGTAATGAGACCAGCTGAGCAGAGTTACTGATCTGGAAGCAGTTTCCAAACTCCTGAGACTGATCACAGTGTGGCTTTGAACCTCTCATGCTGAAATCATCAGTATCTCTGTGACCAGCTGTGATAAACTGCTGATAAATTAATGAATTAATCTTTGCCAGAGCAAATACATAACAGCCATATTTGTCACGGTCCGGCTGGCAGACCGTGGGGAAAGGAGGACCCAGGCGCGGCGCTCTGTGTGTAGACAGTGCGTTTATTTACAGTGTGGTAAATATCGATGCACAATTAATCCCCGTGCTCCCCAAGGCTACCGTGTGTGTCCATTGGCGTCCGTGTTCGTGCTCCCCGCTGTCGTGACTCTGCACACCCTGTGCGTGCTGTTCTTCCTCTCCACGTTCCTCCTGTAGGAAAACAATAGAGGCAGCCGTTAAACACTGACCCCGCGGGGACACTCACTCACTCACTCACTCACTCACTCTGACTTGGGAGTCTCACGCAGTAATCCCACATCTGTGGGAGCTCCAAGACTCTCCTAAGTAGCTCCCCCGGCGAGCCCTGATCAGCAGCAGGTGTGTGGCTTCGGGTGTGGCCAGTCCCCTAGCAGGGCCACACCCACCAGGCCTGAAGGTGCCTGTAAACAAGAGTTCAGACACACACACACACACACACACACACACACACACACACTCATATCTACAAACATGGAGAAGAGGGGCAGCAACACCAAAAATACATGTAATATAACAGGTCCATAACTGCTCAGGGATCCTGGGTCGCTCAGACATAGGACCCTGACAATAATACAGTTTGTCTGTGTAACAACTGTAAAAAACTATTGTAAGGAGCTGGACTTCTTCAAGTTTGTTTAAAACGTTTAATCCAGTCAAATAATAAAGAACAGCTGGATCAGTTTTAGTCATGTTTAGTCAGAACATCTGTTTCCTTTTAAGAAGCTCGAAAAATCCACCAGTATTTTCTCACTTTATACATATTGTGAATAGTTTGTATTAATCTGTTGTCCTGAACTAGAAGAGGAAACGGATTCTGTTCTGTTCTTCACTCATCACCTACCTGACAGCTGACACCTCACACCTGTTTCTCACCTGCAGGTCAGCCAGGAGGAGACACAGAGGATGGAGGGAAGGAGGCTGGAGGGAAGGAGGCTGGAGGGAAGGAGGCTGGAGAGAAGGAGGCTGGAGAGAAGGAGGACGGAGGGAAGGAGGATGGATCTGCTCGAGTGATAGTTGGTCTGTCAGTTTCTGCTGTGCTTCTTGTTGTTGTTGCTCTTCTTATTAATCTGATCTGCAGAAAATATGAGAGGGGTTTTAGCACAACAAAACAAAACCAGAGAAAAAAACGTAAAAAAAACAATTGAAAGGGCTGCAAAGTATTCAAAGCTGAATAAAGCTGAGCCTGATGTTGCATGAAGTCACTGTTACCCAGCATGATGAAAAACAGATGATCAAGGACAGAAAGAAACTGATGATGCCTCATGTGACTTTTCCTGCCTCATGTGACTTTTCCTGCCTCGTGTGACTCTTCCCGCCTCATGTGACTTTTCCTGCCTCGTGTGACTTTTCCTGCCTCATGTGACTTTTCCTGCCTCGTGTGACTTTTCCTGCCTCGTGTGACTTTTCCTGCCTCATGTGACTTTTCCTGCCTCGTGTGACTTTTCCTGCCTCATGTGACTTTTCCTCCTTAAGCCCAGCCCACTGGGAGACAGCTTGTACTTTGTTCTCCGTGGTTTGTAAATCCATCGTATCAAATTTGACAGAGTTTACAAACTGTTATAGACTCAGTTTGGGCTGAAACTTGGTGACTTTTCCTAAAATGACCCAAAATACACGACAATGAATGGATTGAAATATTTTCTGCTGTTGTACAGATGATGCAGACGTTCGTACACTGACAGTGTTTCGGGACAAGTTTGACTCGTGTCTGTTCAGATGGATTTTCAGATCCACCAGTTTGGCTAAAATTAAGGAACATTGTGATTTTAGGGAAAGTTGACACTGTGAAAACATTTTCATACAAACTCACAAACATGATGTACACACGCATGTTTGTGTATCTGTAATGAGACAGAACTGGGTCTCATATGGCTCACACGAGACCCAGTTCATGGCTGAAGCCTTTATGGGTGACATGATGTCATACATGTCCTGAAGTGGATTCTGGATTTCTGACGTCCTTAATCACTACAGCAGTGAGGTCAGTGTGACGAACTGATGCTCTGTTCTCTGGCCTGACAAAGCTTTAACTCCAAACATCTCTCCACTGTTAGAGGATCAGTTTTTTATGGCCTGACAGTGTGAAGCCTCCACCTACATCACCGAACTGCTCCACCTTGCTCCACTTCTGCACTCTTGAGTCTGTGACCTTCTTTAAACAGCTTGTTTTTGTGTTTGTGGTGTTTTGCTCGGCTGTGCCCTTTTTAACACTGTTGTGTTTAACTTTGTTTTTTTTATATCTCTGGAAATAAAAGTTTGGTTTGTAAAGAAAATGAGTGAAATCTCTCTCTGAGGATCCTCAGCGTCACTGTGACACGTGCCTGTATGTGCACATCTTTACTTTTAATAAGACGTTTCAACATGCAGACGTGAATCTAACACAGTAACAGCTGCCTTTGTTTCAGATCCAGCTCATTCCAGTTCACTGACAAAGTTTTGGTGCTGCGATAACGACTCTGAGCCGATGAAGCTCTGATGACTCTGATAACATCTCCCTCCCAGTAATAACCTCCCAGCAGCAACTATGACAGACACGTCTCCTGACAGTGACACTCTTACAGATACACATTCAAGACTCAAGAGCTTTATTGTCAGTACAGCAGTAGACACAGTATACAGCTTACCACATGGTGCATTTATAAGTATGCAAAAGATATCTCTCTCCAAGAGATATAAAACTCAAAATTACAAATACATAACATACTAAACTTTGTGATGCGGCTGCTGCTGCTCCACATGTTAGTAAATCTGACCCTAAATCTTCCTGCTTCTCTTAGAGCACACAGGTAACGGCTGCCCTGAGCATGAAGGTGTGTCTGCAACATGATGAAGCTCGTCTAGAGCAATGATTACAATCTGCTCCGGGGCAGCTGGAGAGTCCTGTTTGCTGTTTGCCTCCTTTAGAAAATAGAATAAGAGCCAGAAACTTCTTCTCAACACAAAATAGTCTTTGAATGTGTTTTATCTTATTTTCTAGGGTCCATTAGAGTGACCGTGGATACAAAGTGATGTTAGTGGAGAATTAAAGGTTTTAGTAAAAAGTGTGAAGGTTGACAGTTTGATTACAGCTGCTCAAACTGGTTTCCTGTTCTTTGTATGTTTGTCACACTTATTAAATGTTTCAGATCAGGATGATGTAGCTTTGGATTTGTTCCCTTAATAACAAACATCTTCATTTACAAACTTCAGTTTGTGTTTTCTTTGTTTAATATTTTAATGTGTTTGATCTGAAACATTTAAGTGTGACAAACATACGAAAACCAGGAAACCAGGAAGGAAACAAACTCTGTTTCACTCTGTTTGTTTCCATCTTATCTTCTTATATGTTGTTTGTTTGAAACTTGTGGTCAGTATTTTAAAGTTTTTAAACTGAACTCAAACACAAACTACAAACTGGTCAGACATTAGAAATAAATGGTTCCTCTGAGTATTTGAACCTGCTGTTGTGTTGCTTTTGTGTGCTGCTGTCACTGATGGCTGCTGCTGTGACAACAGACACACAAACAGTTTGATGTCATCAGAAATCCCTCTGCATACACTGAGAGAAAAGCTGCTTTACTTTCACACTCCAACACTGTTATTATGTCCTGCAGTCTGAGTGTAAAACAACACTGCCCCCGTGAGGTCAAACTGGAGCATTGCACATGATAATTCACATCCAGCAAACGTCTTGGACCTTCACACACATCTGACCCTGATTTAGTGGAGACTTTAGAAATTTCAGTGTTTCTAGGATCTGTATCCTGTGTGTGCACCCACTGTGGGCCTTTTCTGTGCTTAGTGTCAGCCTGAGCTCCATGCAGGCCTCAAAGGCCAAGCAATTCAAAAGCTTCACCAAAACAAGGCACCACTCAAATAGCTGGACCCAGGCTCGCCGCCCTTATGGAGGAAAACATAGAAGATGATCTCTGTGAGTTATTTTTACTGTCATATTATAAAATGTGATGTTCTAGCATCATGTTATTCTTCTTAAGCCTTTGAAAAGCTTCCTCTGTGTCCATTAAACTGATGACTTTAGTGCTGCTGTCTACTTGTTACATTTAGTACTGTTTAATTTTCAACCTAGGAAGATCTGTAAGAAGGACTCACAATATAACATAATACTGTAAGATTACTTACAGGTAAAATACTCAGATTGTACTTAGATAAAAGTATGTAATCACAGACTCGCCCAGCCTGACTGCCTTGAAGCTCAGGTGTCTTCACTGCCTCCTCTGATAAGAGCTGGAGACCTGAGTAGGTTCGTCACCCATCAGCAGCAGATCACCTCTCGATCGGGCACGTTTTCATCTGGGAGGCTTTTAGAGCTCACTGCCCTCGGCGTCGCTGCTGGAACAACCAAGTTTTGCTATTGAATCTTTGACCTGCTGATCTCACAGAGGCAGGAGACCCAGAACATCCATGCCAGCTTCAGTTTATGCTCTGTCCTGTCATCCAATCAGATTTGCATGTAATACACTGATATTCAGCCCCAGCCTGGTGTTCTCTCCATCTCTGACCTTTCACACAATTTAAACTAACAAACTTTCTCTTTAAAACTGTTTGTCAATCACAATTTACTCGATTTATTATTATTCTATCACATATTTATATCAGTCATAATGAACTCAGTATGATCTGAGCTGTAAACCTGTATTGATCATCACAAACCTTTATAGCGCTTCAGAGCAGCTCCTTCAGTGGCTGCAGCACCCACGATGTGGGACGGAGAGATTTCCTCCCCTCTGCTGTCAGACTCCACCACAAAGACTTTGCAGCTGATCAAACACACACATGTGCAATAGGACTAAGTGTAACACTCTTTTTCTGACAACGTTGTATTTGTACTCAGTTGTATATAGCATGTGTATTCTATTTTTATCCTATCATTCTATTCTATTCTATTGGGTACAGTTGTGTACAGTTTCTTATTCTATTCCAGGGTTCTCTCATGTTTGCTATGTAACTGCACTGTCCACTTCCTGCTGTAACAAAACAAATTTCCCACATGTGGGACTAATAAAGATGCTCTTATCGTTACTGTATAACCACAGGTTCACTTCACATTTGGTAGAATATAAAAGGACAAAGCTGGACAATTGTCATCACATTTCTCATTAGTTGCTGTTAGCACAAGCACACAAAGAAAGCAGAGCTTTAGCTTTAGCTCCCTACATCACTTTTAAGCCTGGATGTTGAGGCTTTTGCTTCCTCTCAGCTGTGATGACATCTCTGTCTGCTCCATCTCACCCAACATCATCCATCTGACCTGATGCTACCTGACAAACTAAAGATAAAATATTAAATTCATTTTGCATCACTTACATTTAAAACACATTTAAGGTGGATTTCTTAAAAGGGAAGGGACTGACCTGACTGTTGTGTCGAGACAGGTGTGAAGGGAGTTAAATCCAGTCTTATACTACGGACGTGTTTGGTTTTGGTCTGTAATACGTTGAGTTTATTATCTATAAGTTAACATAGCAAATCCTCCATCCAGAGGCTAAAGTGATATCAGAGCTAGACTACTTTAAGTGGAAACAGATGATCGTCTGAGCCTTAAATGAAATAAGGTTAAAAAGAAATGCTGCTATCGACAGTGTGAGGCAGTGAGCTCTGTTATACCATATTTTTTAATTTTCTTTATTATTATTATATTATAGTGTTATTACCTTCCTGTTACTTCATAATAGAACGACAGTTAATGGTAAAAGTCTTGAATAGTTTTGAATTTATTTTTCCATGATCACATTTCATTCAATCACTCGTGGACTTGTGTGAATGTTACATGTGTTATTTTCACCTGTGGATTTACAGACACTGTGTGAACAGTTTTCATTTTATCCAAAGTTTTACTTGATGTCCAACTGATAAAATCACTGACAGACAACAGAAACAGGAGCTCAGAGAGAAATTCAATTCAACTTTATTCATAAAGAGACAAATCACAACGTTTGGTTTTATTTTACAGAAACTTCAAACTAAACCAAATTCAGGACGTGTATTAAACCTGCAGCTGATCCCTGTCTGCTGTTCACTCCCTTTGATTTCTGTTACCAGCATCATCTCATGTTCCCCAGGTTCACTGACAACGCTGAAACCACCAGCGGGAGACTAAGAGTGCTGATTTAAAAAGATTCAGACATTTTATTTTGCTGCAGCTCAACATGAGGCTGGATCCTGATTCTTTCGTTGTTTTTGTTTTCTCTACATGAAGAAAACAGCAGCAACAAGAAGCACAGCAGGAACTGACAGGCTGACCTTCAGTCCAACAGATCCTCCTGTGTGACCTGCAGGTGAGAAACAGGTGTGAGGTGTCAGGTAGGTGATGATGAAGAACAGAACAGAATCCATTTGCTCTTCAAACTGCTGTCAGACATTATCTGCTGCACTCTGATCACATCACTCAGACCAGCTGCTTTCTACAAAGTCTCATCAGCAACATCTTTACAAACCAACATCAGATTGTGTGTTTTGTGGTCTAAAGTTTTGTGCCTCTGGTTTCTCATTGGCTCACACTCTTGCAGAGCCGTAACACGCACATGAATGAGAGATGGTGAGTGTAGTTCCTGTTAACAGGGTATTGCAGACCATCCCGCTAATTGCCGAATTTACTTTTGTCTGTCATATTTATGATGAAAAACAAATGTAATCAAATTAGATATTGATATTTTCATATGGGAATTGATCCTGCAACATGAAACGCTGGGATTGGAAGTTCAGCATCGCTCCGCACATCATACCTGTGAGATGACAGACAGCAGTGTGGAGGAGAGTGCGACACAAAAACACAGAAATATGACTGACAGCTGCAAACGAAGCAGCATCTGCTGCAGGTGAAAGATATTGGGACTAGCAGAGCAGAGTGGCTTCACTGTAAAACAAAATTAGCAGTGAGTGTGAAAAATTTCTGTGTGTGGAGTTCAACACCGTCCACTCAGAAGCTGCATCACTGGATGGTAGATTTAAAAAGCTTGCATTCAGTGACAACAGAGCTGTTGATGAGGCACTTCAGAGAATAACTGCAGCAGCAAAGTGCACTCCCACCCAGCTCCACCATTACAGGGCCAAGTGAAGGAGGAGCCACAGACGTCTGCTGTGTGGAGCCTCTTTGATGAAAGAGCTACAGGAGATGCTGCAAAGAGAAATACTACAGCCGATGTTATGATGGAGATGAAATGTTATCTTGAGGAGCCCCTCATCCAACAAGGAGAAGGCCCACAGAGCTGGTGGGAGGCCAAGGCCACAGTCTTTCCCTACCTGTTGAAGGTGATGGAGGGGAGACTGTGCATTGTGGCAACATCTGTTCCTTTGGAGGGTCTTCTCAAAAACTGGGCAGATACTAAGGAGAAACCACATCAGCCCATCCAAGCTGAGGCAGCTGGTTTTTCTGAATGTCGACCTGCACTGAGGACAAACTGTTTGGCTGCTGAGTTTGGTTCTGTTCTGTGGATTTGTTTACAGTGGGGCTTTTTGTGTTGAATTAAACTTAAAGGTTTGATTAAAATATTAAACAACAGTAAGAATTCCTGCTTTTGTAACAGAACAAAAACACAAAATTAGGCAATTATAAGGCTTTTCATAAAAACACTACATGCAAAAGGGTTTGTCAGCACACAAAGCATTCACATTTGCCAAGTAAAGCTAAAGTATGAGGCTACAGAGGATAATAACTTAAGAGACATTTGGGAGCCACGAGACGTGCAAGATAATCCAGAGCTTAGATCTAAATAAGGAAGTCTTAACTCAGTAATGGAGAATATCCTCACACATTAAGAAGCACCGAGGGAGGGAAGTCCTTCATTACTCTGTCAGTCAGGTAGGTGATCAGTGAAGAACAGCACAGAATCTATGTACCTGCATGTTCAGCTCAATTTGTGGATGCAATAAGAAGTAAAGTGAGAGTGATCAGCTTACCAGTGACTGTGATATTAACCAGGTTACTGATGGCACCATTACTGGACTCACACCAGTAAACTCCGGTGTCGTGAGGCACCAGCGTACTGATTGAACATGATTGATCACGTTGCTGTTGTCCCCGCCCATCTCCACACTCAGCCCTCTGCAGTTTGCTGGTGTTTCTCCTCACAGTCCAATCAGAAACGCTTTGGTCCTCCTCACAGATTACAGTCACAACATCTCCCTCAGAGAAATCAGAGCTGTGAGGAAGAGGAGAGGTTAGATCAGGGCAAGGCTGGACTGGGACAAAAAGTCGGGATGAAGATTGAAAATGTGACGTCATTCAGGGGTAAAACCGCAAAGGATTCTGGGAACTTGTGGCAAGAGGTACTAGCGCACGCA
Source organism: Mchenga conophoros (assembly GCF_057382185.1). Classification (NCBI taxonomy): domain Eukaryota; kingdom Metazoa; phylum Chordata; class Actinopteri; order Cichliformes; family Cichlidae; genus Mchenga; species Mchenga conophoros. Next base: position 37,851,711 of record NC_140528.1, read on the forward strand.
GGCTTTCAATTGAACTCAGTTACACAGCGATAAAAAGAAACACAAAAAATGGCAAGAAGCTGTTGTATTATTAACTGCAACAGCCGGTCGCATGACAGCCACGGGAAGCCGACGGGTAAAGAGATCGTTTTTTTATCGGATTACGTCGTTGAAGAGAAATTTTTTAAGCCATGTTTCCGAAGTAAGAGCCGACGGATGGTCTGGATATACCAAATATAACGTCCCAGAACTCTCCAGCTCACAGGTTAGTCTGCTCCAAGCATTCCCACAAAGGTCAGAGTTTTGTTGTAGTTAATGCGTCATTTTTCTTAACATAATTGGTGATATAGGTTACAAGCAAGTCTGGCGCTGAACAGAAATTGCTCCTTTGTTTATTGTGCATAAATAGTAAATTGTCCTGACACAATATTGTGTTTCGCTTCTGTTATTATGGTACATTGACAGAAACATATACTTTTATTCACAGGGTAAAACAGGTGTTTTGTATCACTAATTGTCCAGTGCGATTACAGCATACAATATTATTGTCACTGCTACATTTCTGTGATGAACCAGAAATTATTTCCACTACTAATTAATTACCGTTGAGCTCAAAGGTTATATTAATAAACTGTTAACGAATGTGTATTTATGACGACGATTTGTGAGACTGGTAAACTTACCTTTGTTCGTACGATGGTCTTTACTTTCTACACGGTGCATTTCAAGGTCCTGCACCCATCCGTCGGTAAACTGTACCTGGGCTTGTTGCAGTGACCTGAAGTTACTAAACTTCACGAGTGTATGCACTCACTCCAAGAACCGTATGATTATAAATATGAGCGTGGTGAAAGTTGGGCAGCACGCTGACGTCTTTGGTCCCTCTGTGTGCTCGTAAGGGTCTGACCCTTTCACTCCTTTGATTTTTTCCTCGTATCTTTTCTTTGTCTTTTCGTCGAGACTTTTTTGTGCGGCAAAGAAAAAACAAGAAGGTATGGGAACCGGAGAATGAACGTTTTGCGGTGCTGCAAATGCTTGCATTTGATGCGGTACTTGGATTGTTTTGCCACGAGTTCCCGGCATGCAATGCGCGAAAATCACGTGATTGCTAAACAAGGGGGAGGGTGCATCCGGCCTCCTCGGCTGTAATTGGTCCAGCCCAGAGTCGATCATGACCAATTGGCCAATCCAACACCTTTCATTATATATACCCTTCCTAAAAAAACAAAAAAAATCCATCGGCCCATAAAAACAAAAAATCGCCAGCTATGGATCAGGGGTGTCAAACTCAAATACACAGTGGGCCAAAATTCAAAACTGGAACAAAGTCGCAGGCTAACGTTAATATTTATTGAAATATATTTATTCCTCCAGATATAAGAATGAATCTTTTCTCAAACACGTTTTGCTGAAAAACTGAATATGGAACAAGTTCTGCTCCAATTATTTGGGTAAAGATAATAAACACTTTGATGGCCTATAAGTGAAAGTGAAAACGTGATAAACCAATAATATAATTAATAAATAATAAATAATTATATTTTTTGATAAGTGAAGTTCACTGAACTGAAAGGAAATTTTGGTTTGATGATGGTTGACATGTTTTCCAAATAGAAGTTTTTCCTCTAGTGAGGAGATGCAGGTGCAGCAGAGCATTGCTGGAAGAAATGATCCCAAGGGTGGAATCTCCTGAGAAACCTTCAGAGACCCAGCGAGAAGTAGGGACCATAGCTGACAGCCCAGGCAGGGGTTGAGGTCAAAGGTCATGCTGTTTGGGGACCTACTGGTCATCATGAGAAGATTCTGGAACCACAGCAATGACCATAAAGCTGCACTGGATGGAGAGCTGTGCCACGGGGCTTTCCAGAGGTAATCACGAGGAGATTGTGGACAACATGTGAAATGAGAGAAAAGCTCTTTATTAGTAACTTTTACAACTTCTGGCAGGTTAATGTCTGAACTTTGGAGTGAAACACACCCTTAGTTACAGGAAATAACACCACTGTCTGTAACTAAGTGAATCCACCTTAACACCACCTGTGTGTGTGTGACTGCATTACACTCCCACTGCTGGGAACCTGAACAAGAACCAGAACAAAGTCTAAAATAGAAGCTGACAAACAGCTGCACCACCGAGTGACACTTTATTTTATAAACTTCACAACAGGTTTCATGTTGTGACCTGTGGAGGTGAAAAGACACAAAACCTGTTTTACAGCTTTTGAGCTGCAGGCAGGATTGAAACACACCTTAGTTAAAAGTCAAACAGCAACATTGTCTCCTCCCCTCACGTCACTCAAATGTGACAAACCAGGAAACAGGAAGTTCTTCGTCCTCAGTAAAGAGAGACGCACAGACGATCAGACTGAGCTCAGACCAAACTAGCAGCTTCCTCTGAGTGAGTCCAGCTACAGGAGAGAAAAGTGGAAAACTCCAACACTGCTGCTTCAAGCTGCTGACGCTCCACACACTGAATGTGAGTTTGAGCAGAAACACGACTCAAAGGAAGTTTCAGTGAAGGTGGTAGAGGAGGGAGGGGAGCCAGGACTGACTGTACTTCCTGTCTGCTGTTTTCAGCTTCACTCACAGACTCAATGGCTTCCAGCTCAGAGGAGGCTCTCTGCTGTCCGGTCTGTCGGGAGGTCTTCAGAGATCCTGTTCTTCTGTCATGTAGCCACAGCTTCTGTAAAGACTGTCTGAAGAGATGGTGGAGAGAGAAAGGGGAACGTGAGTGTCCAGTTTGTAAGGAAATATCTTCAAAGAAGCATCCACCTTTAAACCGAGCTTTAAAGAACCTGTGTGAGTCGTTCTTACAGGAGAGAGATCAGAGAGCTTCAGAGGCTCTCTGCAGTCTGCACTCTGAGAAACTCAAACTCTTCTGTCTGGACCATCAGCAGCCAGTGTGTGTCGTCTGCAGAGACTCAGAAAAACACACCAATCACAGATTCAGACCCATCGATGAAGCTGCACAACAACACAAGAAGGAACTTCAGGAAACTCTGGAGCCCTTAAAGAAGAAGTTAAAGGTTTGTGAAGAAGTTCAAGTGAAGTTTGATCAAACAGCAGAACACATTAAGGTCCAGGCCCGACACACAGAGAGGCAGATTAAGGAGCAGTTTAAGAAGCTTCAGCAGTTTCTAGCAGAGGAAGAGGAGGCCAGGCTGGCTGCACTGAGGGAGGAAGAGGAGCAGAAGAGTGGGATGATGAAGGAGAAGATGGAGGCTCTGAGCAGAGAGATAGCAGCTCTTTCAGACACAGTCAGAGCCACAGAGGAGGAGCTGAGAGCTGAAGACGTCTCATTCCTGCACAACTACAAGGCTGCAGTGGAAAGAGTCCAGCGCTGCCCCCTGCTGGATGATCCACAGCTGCCCTCAGGAGCTCTGATAGACCAGGCCAAACACCTGGGCAACCTGACCTTCAACATCTGGAACAACATGAAGGACATGGTCTCCTACACTCCTCTCATTCTGGACCCAAACACTGCAAATCCAAAACTCATCCTGTCTGAAGATCTGACCAGTGTGAGACGAGGAGGAGAGAAGCAGCAGCTTCCTGATAATCCAGAGAGGTTTGATTATTACATCTCTGTCCTGGGCTCTGAGGGCTTTAACTCAGGGACTCACAGCTGGGATGTTGAAGTTGGAGACAGTACATGGTGGCAAGTGGGTGTGTTAGCAGAGTCTGTGCAGAGGAAGGGACACATACTGTCTGGATTATGGATAATATTGTTCTATAAAGGTAAATACTCAGCATGTTCACCACCAGCTCCTCTCACTGTTCTCTCAGTCCAGAAGAAGCTCCAGAGGATCAGAGTGAATCTGGACTGGAACAGAGGAAAGCTGTCGTTCTCTGATCCTGATACTAACACACACATACACACCTTCACACACACTTTCACTCACAGGATGTTTCCATACATTTGGACAGACGATGATGAAGTGAAGGTGTGTCCGTTGAAGGTGTCAGTGTCAGTGCAGCAGATGAGTTGAGGATGATGATGTTTCTAATGTTGTTTCCTGTCAGTGAGTTGAAGCTGTTAAACTGCAGCTGTCCTCCTGCTGCCTCGTTGTTCCAAAGCTCTTTGTTTCTCTTTTAGTTTCACTCTTTCTTTCTGTTTCTGCTGTCCACCTTTTCACATGGAAAATCATTTCACTGTTTCTCACTGAATGACTCCCCAAACTAGATTTGAAATTCTATCAAGTTTCTAATCATTACAAGTGATTCATGTTTCTATTTGATGTGTAAATGGAGATGATTTAGTTTGCTGGGATATGGACTGACATGTGTTGAATGGGAGGAGCAGTTTGTTGTTGTCTTCTTGTCTGTTTATGACAACAATAAATATGTTGTTGAAACAATGATTCATGTTTAACTCCATATATGAAATGTTTCTGATCTTTGAATTCTGTTTGATTAAAGACTTTCTTCATGACACAAATGAGATTTCAGTGTATTAATAGAACTAAATAAGCTCAGAGTTGAAAGGCTGGAGTATTATGTACGTGCTTCACTGTCAGGATCTTCAGGGGGATTCAAAGGGAAACATCAAACTGCTGTAATGAGATAAACTAGTTGGGCTGAACACACTTATCTGTAGTTTGTCTCCATCCAGGATCATCAGAATATAATGAACATGTGTGAAGAGCCACAAAATGCTGCTGCCCTCTCAGCATGATGAGCTCCAGCCTTTGTTAGCAGGACAACAGGAAACATGAGACAACTTTCAGAGACAGTAACCAACTGTGGCCACAAGATGGCAGCAGCTGATCTGAGATCCTTTATTGGACAGAAGGACTCTGCTCTGTGACGTCATCAGAGAGACGGCCTTCACTCTGATAGATCTGACGTCATGTCTGCACTGCGATGATGAAAGCTGATAAACACATTGTTATTGATCCATGAAATCACCTCTGTCCTCTCAAGTGTAGCTGTTTACAGAGCTGAAGAAGTCCTTCATCATCAAAACAGACAAACATGTATTTCCTGTATTAAGTGACGTCATCCTCACTCTGACCTCTTACATACATTCTGTTCAGTTTTCCTGCTGTAAGAAATAAAGTGTGTGAAAATAGAAATGCAGGGAAACATCCATTAATCACAGCTGAGCCGTTTGTTTCTGACTCACATTCAATGAGGCTTCAGGTGTAAATACCTCAGAAGTGTTTGTGAGTTCAGTAGAAGCAGACCCAGTCGACCATCATGGCCTCCACAGCACTACACAATGCAACAGAAAGGCCTTCATCATCTGCTGAACCACCTCTGAACCACGACGCTCTCCCTGCATCTAAAAGCTGTTAGTCAGGATGAGATGCTGCTGTGATCGCTCACAATTTACCTGTGAGACCTTTGTAAATATTGTCTTTGTTTCTGGAGGAAACACCTTTAGTCTGTTTGTATTTGGAGTGCAGATCTGGGCGTCCATCACTTTAACCTGCACACGTTTAGTTATTGAGTGTAGTTGATGTTTGGCAGCATTTTATAAGTGACAGTTCATGAACGGTGAAGGAACAGAGGACGCCTGACCATCCTACCTGTGTCAGTAAGAAGACTTTCATCACAACTTCACAACTTAACACAACTGAAAGCTGAATTCAGTGTTGCATAGTTTACTAACAGTGTGTGCTGACACTGAAGTTAGCAGTTTGTTTCCTAAGAGCTGCTGGGACAAACCACAGTGAGCGGCTACAGAGTTTAGTTAAGGTGGTTCTAACATGTGACCTGTTGAATTATTTACAGGGATTTATTTTTCATTTAAAGCATCATTTGTGAAGTTTTTATGAAGTTTACTTCTTTTATGTTCTTTGTGTAACGTTTAGATTTTCTTCTCTGGTGTTTTAACTCTTCAGGTTTCCTGTAACAGAGATGTAAACCACCGTTTTCTGATGCTGCTGCACTGGGACATAAACACGGCCACTTTATTAGGCACACCTTGCTGGCTGCAGGTTATAACCCCTGCTGGAAACATCCCCACAGATTTGGATCCTTATTGCCATGACAGCACCACACAGCTGCTCCAGATGCTGCAGGATGCTGGTCAGGGCTCTAACAGTGAAACTTTACTGAAAGTAAGAAACCTGAGAGGAAATAAACTTTGACTTTAGTAAGCTGAGCTCTGAAGCTGTGATGGAGCTCAGTCGGTGTGAAGGCGGCTGCTGTGTAACAAACGTTTGTCTGAGGTGCTGCGACTGATCGTGGTCATGTTTATTTAAAGAAGTCGGTGATGAAGCAGGCTGTGCAGTCCGAGCTCTTCATCAGTTAACAGTCCTCCAGAGCTGCTGCAGGGAGCTGACTGTCCTCCAGGTGGCGCTAAGTGAACAAAGTCCAAAGAAATAAACTTGGACTGTTTTTTGAAGCCTAAATAAAATGTGAATAAACTTTATAGATACATTTGAAACCAGCTACTCTGTGACTTTACACACTCACACAGTAACAGAGCTGATTCCTGATTGGAGCAGCACAGAGTTAGACTTCTTTTCTGGCTGTGGATTGGTTCGTCAGGATTTCCTCCTTTACAGGTTTAAAAACAATCTCTGTTTTTACATTTTTTGACCTCCTTCTTGTGTCTAAAGGTGAAGCAGCACCAGCCTCCTCTGATCCTCATGTTGTAGCTCTGTGTGTCCAGCAGGGGGCAGAACACCTCCAAACTGTGCCAGCAGCTCTCACTGTGAGCTCAGACGTTTGTGGACACTCAGTTTGTTTGAACATAGTAAATAATCAGAGCTTCTCACACTGTTTATGGGGACACCACCTGCCCGAGGGTGTACTGTGTCAGAGAGGTGGTGTATGGTGCTGGGTGTAGTCTCTCTGCTGGTTCACAGTTTTTACTGAGGAGCTGTGTTCATGTCAGGAAGGTTTCGTCTGATCACTGTGGTGCAGTTTGGTTTACTCTGTTTCTGAGTGTTTGTAGGATCAGTCTCTGCAGGTCACCTGATACCTGGCAGTGAAGTGTTTATGAATCAGCTCCGTCAGATTTAATCCAACAGAATAACATGTAAAACACTCCAGGGCTTTTACTCTGAAACTTTCTCCAGAGCTGTCTGGAGTTTTCTTACATTAAAATATTCTGGTGGAGGCAGAGTGACAGTGTTGTAGATGCTGCATTTTGAAGCCTCAGTGTTTATATTTTTGTTCACAGCCATGTAGACAGAGAGGCAGAGAGAGACAGTGCTGTCACTGAGCTACATGTGTCAGAGCTCAGATGAGGCCCACACATGTGTGTTATCTGTTGTTGCTACACACAGTTAAGATATGGAACATGTGTGTAACCAACTTTCATAGGTTTTAATATCCTGATGTTGACAATTGATGCAAATACAATAAAATAATAACTACACATGTTATGTGTTAGTCTTTAATACAGCTCTCCAACACACACACAGCAAATAAATAATCAGACAGTCACTTTGATTTTTTTAAATCAAATTTATCATTATTTTACTAACAGATTTGCAAATCGTTACATAAAAATATTATTAACTGCTTTTAGAAGTAGAAATGATTTATGAGGTTTTAGATATTTAAGATAACTAGATTGCCACCTATTGAATTAATGCACATTTTAAAACATCAGAAGCTGGTGGATAATAGAAGACAACTTAAGGGTTGGTAGAATTTTTTTTTTAAACATTATCTGCCAATTACATCTGCCACCCTTCTCCAAATCTGTGCCCATACCTGCCCCCCTAACAAAAATTTTCTAGACACGCCACTGAGTCCCGATCTGCGCCTGAGTCCGTTAACTAAAACCTGACACTGTACACATCACACTGACACACACATAGACCTCTTTGTCTCTTTCACAGCTGGATTGCAGATGTTTAATCCACACAGTCTCCATTTAGCCTTGTATCACTTTCACACAGATTATTATTGACATGTTAACAGGCTGATACTCTTCACTCATCGTCAGTTTCTAACAGTAAATCTCACCAGGAGAGACAAACACAAAGATGCTTAAAAACAGGAAATAAAAGCAGGCTAAATCAAATCAAATCAAATTTCTTTTATTGTCACATCACATGTGCAGGCACAATGGCACAGCACATGCGAGTGAAATTCTTGTGTGCGAGCCCCACAAGCAACAGAGATGTGCAAACACAACACAAACGAGCAAAATACAAGAATGGCTAATCTGAAACTAATAAATATATGTACAATATATAATAGTGTATGCATTTCTGGATGTGTATACTAAATATTTTCCTACGTGTGCGTGTGTGTGTGTGTGTATACACATTTTTACAAATTAAATAATAATAAAATATATAAAATATACAGAGTTGAATATGTGAAAAACAAGTGGCATTTATATACAGTGTGGAGTGCATAATGTTGAAATTATTACTTAATTATATTTAATATTTAAAGAGGAATATTCTTTCGTTTGTGTCACAAATTATAGCAACAAATATTTTTAATAAAGGACAATTTCAGGTCATCCCAGCATAAGTTAAATCAATTAAATGATGACAACTGACATGTGTTTTTTATCATCAATGTTAGATGATTTTACTGTTGAAGTTGTTTTTCTTTGTTTAAACTCTCTTAGATAAAATCTCTGTTTCTCACCTCTGATTGGAACAGAAAACTGTGATCAGACTGTGAATACAGTCCAGTGATTGAACCCTGAGGGATCAGTGCTGTACTGCTGTCACATAGAAAGTCAAGACAGATGTTTTGAAGTTTTTAAGGACACTTTCTGTAAGTCAGCATTTCAGGCCTGAAACATAATGCAGGCAGCAGCATCTTCAATTCAGTTCAATTCAATTCAATTCAATTTTATTTATAAAGCGCCAAATCACAACAACAGTCGCCTCAAGGTGCTTTATATCGTAAGGTAGACCTTAAAATAAGAGATACAGAGAAAAACCCAACAATCATATGACCCCCCTATGAGCAAGGACTTTGGCGACAGTGGGAATGAAAAACTCCCTTTTAACAGGAAGAAACCTCCGGCAGAACCAGGCTCAGGGAGGGGCGGGGCAAACTGCTGCGACCGGTTGGGGTGAGAGAAGGAAGACAGGATAAAGACATGCTGTGGAAGAGAGACAGAGGTTAATAACAGATATGATTCAATGAAGGGAGGTGACTGAAAAGGAAAAACGCAATGGACTGATTCCCCAGCCGGAAGGCACAGGGACCAAAAATATCTCATCCAGTGGTAGAAGCCTCAACATATAGGAAGCATGCTGAGGGGATACTAGGGTACGCACCCCAGCCTGCCACCACTCACCAAGGGCAGCTTCAGACTGAGACAGAGTCCAGCGCCTCTCCAGTTGAGCGCAAGCCGTATGTTGAGGTGAGCCCGACTAAGTCTAGCCAGTACATCTCGACCTCATGCACTAATAAAGGCTCCTTCCCTAACAGAGAGGTGAAATTCCATGTCCCAATTGCTGGTCTAATTGGCCAGGGATTGGTCTGTAAGGGGCGTCCACTCATAGCTGCCGCATTGCATATATTGCACCCAACTCTAAAGCTTCCTCCTGCGGGTGCATTGAGTTTTCCCACACATGTTTAAAGACAAACTACAGATCATGAGAAAGAGACTGATTCATAAATGTCTTTGTTTCTGCTCTAACCTTACCCAAACAATGCTGCTCTACAACTCTAGACTACCCGCCACAAAGACAACAGCTGGAGAAACATCTGTCTACCTCTGACATCCACCAGCTCATCCATACAACAAACAAACATCAACAACCAGAAAGCAGCTTCACCTCTGATCACACACACACTCAACTCTATTCACTCACCTGGAGGAACAATCAGGTGGAGGATGATGCTTTTCTTCCATGAGCGTGTTTCTTTAATGAAAACACGGCACTCGTATGTTCCACTATCAGCAGTGTTCACATCCTTCAGAATCAAAGACACGTCTCCATCCTTCATCTGTCTGTCCTGCAGATCCACACGGTTCTTAAAAGATGGATGCTGATTTTCTGGATCAAACTGATCATCCTGATACAAAAGCACATATTCATCTGTCAGGTCAGATCTGCTCCAATGTACAGATTTGATGTTGTTGTTTGGAGCTCGACATGTCAGAGTGACGTCCTGTCCAGACTGAGCTGTGATGTTTTTCTGCTCTGAAAGAGGAAACAACACAGAGCAGAGAGGTTAAAGGTCAAAGTACAATTATGATCAGAATGACTGACTTTAAATATTTTGTTTATTTCCTTTGACATTTGAATTTTTAGTCATGTTGGATTTAATGAACTTCTGAACATCCAGCAGCTATTTAAATGTTTTAAAGTCGAGTTTTTATAGTTGAACATGTTCTGTTGTCTCTTTTTCTTTAATCTCTCTCACACTCCTGTCACACTGGTGTGTGTGACTGCAGCAGCATCTGCACATGTGCAGCTGTCGGCTGCTCCTCATACACTCAGCTTCAGTCTAACCTAATGTGACTCTAACTCTATTCCTGCCATGTGATTGGTTCAGAGTGATGCTATTTTCATTGTTATTGAACTTTCATGTTACCTGTCAAAACAAAGAGGGAATAAATTCTATTGACTTTCTATTGAGTATGTTTCATGTTTCTACTGAGAAAAAGTTATTTTGCAATAATGATCTTTATCATTTCATCGCCCAGCTCTAGATTACAGTGAGAGACATTGAGCTCACACAGACTCCATCTACCCTGATGATGCCTTCACACACACAGACAAACTGAATCAATATGAAAATTATTCTTCTGAACTTCTGGTTTCTAACAGCTTAATCTGACCTGGAAAGTGGAGCAGACTGACACAGTTACTGCAGACGTGTGTGTTTTATTATTACTGCTGATCTTACATTATTATAAATGTGTGAGTCTGTAATCTCAGTGACTAACAGAGAACCTGAGTCTAAACCTGATCAGATGAAGTGTGAGGTTGTGAGAAAGTCTCTGACTGCATTCATAGATGTGTCCTTTCAGCTGCTCGCTCTGATCCAACCTTTAGTCTCTAAGAAGAGGCTTCAGGGAGACGTTTGCTACGTTGGACTGTAGGACCATCAGAAATGTGTGCAGTAACAAAACAGGCAGCACTGAAAGCAGCTCTAAGTGTTTGTGTTGTTCAATGATTTGTGCACAACAACAAAAGTGGGACCTCTCTCATCCATCAGTCATTTTGTGAACATTTTTCTGACACACTTTGAAGCTGATGGACGTTTTGTGTCTGCACTAAGTACGTTTTCAGCAGCTATGACACCGACCGGCGTGAATGTAGGAGTGATTGTGAGTGTGAATGGTTGTCTGTGTCTATGTGTTTTCTGTAGCTACAGCTGTTTGTATACACTGAACAAAAAGCTTTTTAGCTGTATACTGACTCCTGAAACTACAACACATCACACTGACACACACATACAGCGGGGCAAAAAAGTATTTAGTCAGCCACCGATTGTGCAAGTTCCCCCACCTAAAATGATGACAGAGGTCAGTAATTTGCACCAGAGGTACTCTTCAACTGTGAGAGACAGAATGTGAAAAAAAAATCCATGAATTCACATGGTAGGATTTGTAAAGAATAACAAAAATACAACTCAATACTTTGTAACATAACCTTTGTTGGCAATAACAGAGGTCAAACGTTTACTATAGGTCTTTACCAGGTTTGCACACACAGTAGCTGGTATTTTGGCCCATTCCTCCATGCAGATCTTCTCGAGAGCAGTGATGTTTTGGGGCTGTCGCCGAGCAACACGGACTTTCAACTCCCGCCACAGATTTTCTATGGGGTTGAGGTCTGGAGACTGGCTAGGCCACTCCAGGACTTTCAAATGCTTCTTACGGAGCCACTCCTTTGTTGCCCGGGCGGTGCGTTTTGGATCATTGTCATGTTGGAAGACCCAGCCTCGTTTCATCTTCAAAGTTCTCACTGATGGAAGGAGGTTTTGGCTCAAAATCTCACGATACATGGCCCCATTCATTCTGTCCTTAACACGGATCAGTCGTCCTGTCCCCTTGGCAGAAAAACAGCCCCATAGCATGATGTTTCCACCCCCATGCTTCACAGTAGGTATGGTGTTCTTGGGATGCAACTCAGTATTCTTCGTCCTCCAAACACGACGAGTTGAGTTTATACCAAAAAGTTCTACTTTGGTTTCATCTGACCACATGACGTTCTCCCAATCCTCTGCTGTATCATCCATGTGCTCTCTGGCAAACTTCAGACGGGCCTGGACATGCACTGGCTTCAGCAGCGGAACACGTCTGGCACTGCGGGATTTGATTCCCTGCCGTTGTAGTGTGTTACTGATGGTGACCTTTGTTACTTTGGTCCCAGCTCTCTGCAGGTCATTCACCAGGTCCCCCCGTGTGGTTCTGGGATCTTTGCTCACCGTTCTCATGATCATTTTGACCCCACGGGATGAGATCTTGCGTGGAGCCCCAGATCGTGGGAGATTATCAGTGGTCTTGTATGTCTTCCATTTTCTGATGATTGCTCCCACAGTTGATTTTTTCACACCAAGCTGCTTGCCTATTGTAGATTCACTCTTCCCAGTCTGGTGCAGGTCTTCCTGGTGTCCTTCGAAAGCTCTTTGGTCTTGGCCATGGCGGACTTTGGAGTCTGACTGTTTGAGGCTGTGGACAGGTGTCTTTTATACAGATGATGAGTTCAAACAGGTGCCATTCATACAGGTAACGAGTGGGGGACAGAAAAGCGTCTTACAGAAGACGTTACAGGTCTGTGAGAGCCAGAGATTTTCCATGTTTGAGGTGACCAAATACTTATTTTCCACCCTGATTTACGAATAAATTCTTTACAAATCCTACCATGTGAATTCATGGATTTTTTTTTTCACATTCTGTCTCTCACAGTTGAAGTGTACCTCTGGTGCATATTACTGACCTCTGTCATCATTTTAAGTGGGGGAACCTGCACAATCGGTGGCTGACTAAATACTTTTTTGCCCCACTGTATCACACTTCGTTGACTCTGTCACAGCTGGATTACGGATGTTAAGTGTCCACCCAGCCTCGTGCCTCCTTCACACACCTCCTTTGGGTGCTCCTCTGAGTCTGTCTCCCCTGTGCGACTCCGGCCGTGACAATATAAAACTGAGATTATAATTTAAATTGGTGCATGGAGATTAAACAAAGATTTTGTGTGTTTATTTTATCTGAAAATATGAAAAACTGAAAAATGTTTTAACAAAACAAAAATCTACCTTTTATAATTTAAATATCATTACTTAAAATTAGAAAGACTTCCATTCATGCTTTAAATTTAATATAATAAAAAAACATATATGTAAAATAAACTTAAAATGTTATTCTACAAAATTTAGTGTCTGTGTCTCCCTCTGTCATCGCAATCTGCCTTGTTTAACAGCTGTGTGTTAGTAAGTAAAATTTATTCATATAGCGCTTTTTAAAAGAGGAAGTTATTTCAAAGTGCTTCACATGGGAATAAAAGCATATCAAATGAAACAGTAAAAATAGTATAAGAAAAAAAAAGGTATAAAAGCATGCGTCTTTAGTTCCAGTTTTGTTTTTGTATTAATTCCAGCAATAAAGCTGTGCCTTAAGTTTAGTTTTGTCAGTGAGTCACCATTTTGGGTTTTCTATCCTGTCCATTTCACACAGCACATGATGCATATTTGTATATGTAGAGATGTGTTGTTATATTTTGTAACATTCGATAATTTCATTTACTCAACAACTGTTCTAAGTTGGAAAAACTGTGACCACATCATTATGTGAGGAACGCTGCCTACAGGTCAGGGGACAGGCTGGCTTATAGAAATGCTTGGAAATATCTCAAAGAGGGCATTAAAGCAGCAAAACGCAGATACCAGCGATGCATTGAGATACGTTTTGAGGTTAACAACCCCTGTAGCATGTGGAAAGGCATCAAATCCCTAACGGACTATAAGACCAGTCCCTCGTTATCCAGCAATGATAACACGCTTCCTGACACCCTGAACCAGTTCTTTGCCCGCTTTGATGGTCGCTCCAACAGCATGGGAACCCAGACAGCACCATTACCCATAGAGGAGCCGGTACCTGTCTTTGAATGCCATCAGGTGAGATCCACGCTGAGGAGGATCGATGTCAACAAACCAGAACCAGACAGGGTTCCAGGACGAATGCTGAAGTCATGCGCCGACCATGACTTCGGCGCATGTGTGACACACTAATGTGTGGTCACATCAGGAGTAGTACTTGTTAAAAGAAAGAGAGACTTGTCACCGAAGTGAACCATGTGTAATGAGGTAGTTGCACCCCCCAGCCTCCGGGTGGCGCATTGTTCAGTGAGACAGAATAGCGAGGTCATAGGTCCTCCTCTCCAATATGGCAGAAGCGAGGCAAAGAGAAACTTCACCAGTCGTCTCTGTCTCATCATTTCCCTGTTTTGCAGGAACATTTAATCTGTTTTACCGGCCCAAACTCTGGGTCGGTTACAGATTCTTGGTGGCCCGTACGGGGATTGGTTCCACATCATCAATGGAGCTGATCCTCACACATCCATAAGACCTGCTGCGGAGCTAATGGTCCAAGGAGAGTTGGTGTAAAGCGGAGGAGCTGCTATCCACTACAGAGGGAAGATCCAGTTTAGAATTACCCATCGCAGAGCAACGAGGAGGACATCATGGCTGACGGCGTAAGGAAGAGCCTGGTGTAGGACATCAGGAAGGGCCTTTTCGCGCTGATGCCGGATCAGCTTTTTGAGATTGCTGCAAAGGTGGGTCCAGTACCAGGCAAGGATCTGTCAGAGCTGTCAAGTGATGATGCAGAAGGAAGCTTCGAGTACATCAACTCCTTCATCTACAGCGAGGCAATGTTAGAAGCTGAGGACAGTGGGATGGGGGAATTGTTAGCGCTAAAGGACATGGTAGATGAACTTCTGAATCCTACCGACAACCAGACCAGTGCCGTGGAGACAGATGTGGAAACACGGACGCCAGAGCGTGCACCCCACCCTACCTCAGAGCCCAGCCAGTTCAATGCAGCTCAAGTAAACATGGATCAGTCTAACTCTAGCCTTAACATCCCACAAGAAGAACTCCTTAAAATGATTTCGGACTATGAGAAGGTTGGTAGGACATTGCAAGGTTTAGTAAAAACTCCTGCACTACAGCAAGCTCAAGAACAACTCACCTCACGAAGTAATGTTAGACCTCCCCCAGGCCCTGTAGTTTCCCTCAAAGACCTACCTTATCTTCCGAGACGTGAGTTCAAGGTTCAGGGAGGCCAAGTAGGAGATCACATGTCAGACATCAGCTACAACAGTGTGTGTAGGCAGATAGAGGAGGGTCTAAAAGAGAATTTTACAGAATCTGAGATTGTTAGAGGGGTGTTAAAAATAATTAAACCAGGCAGTTTCAAGGACATGTTAGTTAATAAAGATGACATGACAGTTGCCGGGTTAAAAGGATTCCTGCAGTCCCATCTTGGAGAAAGGAGTAGTACAGAGCTGTTCCAGGAACTGATTTGTGCCAAACAGAGAGAAAATGAAACAACACAACAATTTCTCTACCGCATAATTGGCCTAAAACAAAGAGTTCTTTTTGAGTCCAAAAAGACTGATTCTGAGATTAAATATACCCCAGAAACAGTTCAAGGTGTCTTCTTGCACACAGTTTATCAGGGGATCGGACATAAGGACAATGATATTAGAAGAGAGCTGAAGCCCTTGCTGGCGAACCAGTCAGTGACAGATGAGATGATTCTGAAACATGGAATGAAAGTGACCAGTGAAGAATCTGAGCGTCACCGGAGATTAGGTTCCACACCCCGAGCAAAACAGTTCAGTGCTCATGTTGCCCATGTGGATGAGGGGAAAGTCAAACTAACAAAGAGAGAGGTTGCAGACCAAAAGTCAACAGCCGACACAGTAAAGCAACTGGAAGAGAAGATTGATGCACTCACTAGAGTAGTAGATTCACTCGCAGAAAAAATGAAGAAAGAGTCTTCTAGCAGTACAGCTAGACCAGCTGCAACAAAGACTGAGAGACTTTATGCATGTTCTACATGTTCACAGGTGGGCTCTAAAAATTGTAACCACTGCTTCTCATGCGGCGAAGAGGGCCATAGAGCAATTGGCTGCCTCAAACGTCCAAAGCAGCCGGGAAACGAGGGCCGGTTGCTGCGGAGGGACCAGCTGTGACCGGGACAACATCGGAGTCCCACCTTGACACAGAGACTGAATCATGTGACAACACCAAAGTGCACCAAGCTAAACTCAAGAGACAGAAATCCAAGAAGAGCATAAATGAGCCACTAAAAACCGCTGTAAGCAACAGAGAGCCAATAGTAAGACTAATAGGAAAAAAAGCAACAACAAAATGCCTTCTTAATGGGTTAACTGTGACCGCTCTTGTAGATACAGGGGCTCAGGTTAGCTTGATAGACCGAGCTTGGAAAAATAAATACATTCCAGATGTCAATGTTCGTCCGATAGCAGAGCTCATAGAGTTAACTGACTATGGGAAAGTGCCAAAGATTTATGCAGTTAATGGGGAATCTCTTCCATTTGATGGGTGGGTAATATTAACTGTAAATTTGCCAGGCAATGAAGACCCAGAGCTTTCCATGAACGTGCCGTTTCTAATTAGCTCAGTGCCCTTAGACACACCACTCATAGGGTTCAATGTGGTGGAAGTGTTAATCCAGGGAAGCCCAGCACAGGCTGCTTCTAACTTAGCTAAGCTACTTGGGGGTGCACTGTCTATTCCAGTCGATGAAGCACAGGGAATGGTACATTTCATCCAGACACATCAGGAGAACACAGCTCAGGGGCGCTTGAGGGTGGGTTACAGAGACACAGTAATTCCTGCTGGCAGCACAACCTGGGTAAAGTGTAAAGTCCCACCACAGCTTGACCCAAGTGAACGTTTAGTCTTGTTTGAGCCTGAAGAGAGTTCTGTCCAGTTGCAGCAGTTAGGATTAGGAGAGGGACTCTTAGAGATCCAGCCCGGCAAACTACCTTATGTAGCTGTGCCTGTAGAAAACCACGCTAGACATGACATTGTTCTAACAAGAAAGACTGCTATTGGTAGCGTCCAGGCAATTAAGAAGGTGATAGAGACAGATTCACCCATTGAAAACGACGCTAAAGTAGAGGCAACTACTGTTTGTCAGGCAGAGACAGGTTCCCCTAGAACTTTGTGGCAGCCACCAGTAGATCTAGGCCATCTTGAGAAACAGCAGCAAGACATTGTGGAAAAGATGTTATGGGAGGAGTCAGGCGCTTTCGCTAAAGATGCTCATGACATTGGTTGTATTCCTAGTTTGCACATGTCACTCAACCTCAAAGATGACATCCCAGTGCAGAGGGCCTACTCCTCTGTCCCAAAGCCTTTGTTCTCCGAAGTGAAGGAGTACATTCAGGACCTCCTGGCCAAGGGGTGGATTGTTAAATCCAGGTCACCGTATGCTGCCCCAGTCGTCTGTGTCCGAAAAAAAGACGGCTCGTTACGCCTTTGTATAGACTACCGTCTGCTGAATCAGAAGACCATTCCAGATAAACACCCTCTTCCTCGGATCCAAGACCTGACCGACACTCTGGGGGGGCATTCATGGTTCAGTATCCTTGATCAGGGAAAGGCGTACCACCAGGGCTTCATGGCGGAGGGCTCACGTCACCTCACAGCCTTCGTCACCCCCTGGGGCCTTTATGAGTGGGTACGAATACCCTTCGGCCTCTCCAATGCACCTGCGGCTTTTCAAAGAAGCATGGAGGAGATGTTAGATTCACTCAGGGACAATTGTTGTATCCCATACCTGGACGACATCTTATGCCATGCACCAACATTTGAAGAGCATGTTGAGGGTGTGAGACAAGTTTTAAGAGCACTCCAGAGGCACGGAGTAAAACTAAGACCCGAAAAATGCGAACTGTTTCGCAAAGAAGTAAGGTATGTTGGC
This sequence comes from Mchenga conophoros, assembly GCF_057382185.1. NCBI lineage: Eukaryota > Metazoa > Chordata > Actinopteri > Cichliformes > Cichlidae > Mchenga > Mchenga conophoros. The sequence goes on from NC_140528.1 coordinate 37,869,544, forward strand.
CGCCTTGTATCTGCAGAAGGGGTAAGGATTGATCCAAAAGACTTAGAGGCCGTAGAATCCCTAAAAACTAAGACACCTCAAACAGTTGGTGATATAAGGCGTCTACTTGGCTTCTTGAGCTACTACAGAAGCTACGTCCAAGACTTTTCGAGGATTGCAAAACCTATCTATGAACTGTTAAAAGTAAAACCGGACATGCCAACCTTCCCATCGCGCCAACTGAAGACTAAAGGTCCCCAGTTGTCATCCAAGGCCCCCGTTGAATGGACTAGTGAACACCAGCATGTACTTGAACAGCTAATTACCATGCTTACGAGTCCCCCAGTTTTGGCCTACCCAAATTTTAACTCACCGTTCTGCCTCCACACAGATGCCTCAGAACAGGGCCTCGGTGCTGTTCTTTACCAGCGCCAGGATGGAAAATTACGGGTAATAGCGTATGGGTCCAGGACATTGTCACCAGCAGAAAATAATTATTATCTCCGTAGCGGCAAGCTAGAATTTCTGGCACTTAAATGGGCAGTGTGTGAGCGTTTTAGAGACTATCTGTACTATGCTCCACACTTTACCGTCTATACAGATAATAATCCATTGACCTACGTTATGAGTACTGCCAAGCTTAATGCCGTGGGCCATCGCTGGGTCGGGGAACTGTCAGACTTTCACTTTGAGATCAAATACAGGCCTGGCCGGGCCAATGTTGATGCTGACACATTGTCCCGTCTCCCTCTTAACATTGACATGTATGTGGGTGAGTGCACTGAAGAGTTATCACCTGAGGTGGTCCAAGCAGCCTGGGGTGGAGCTAGAGCAGCTCGAGAAAGTGATGTTGCATGGATTGCTGCCCTAACTATCGCTGAAAATGCAGCCCGGGAGCCACATCCAGTTTTCCCTGCAATCGACCAAGATGAGCTAGCTCAAGCACAAAGAGAAGACAAAACGGTTGGAGAAATAATGAGGCTAAAGGAGAAAATGACAGTCTTAACAAATGACATCAGAAACACAGTGACTAAAACAACGAGGAAAATGTTGCAGGAGTGGGACAAATTACATTTCAAAAACGGACTGATGTATAGACAGACAGGTGAAAGGCAACAACTAATCCTCCCTGCAAAGTACAAAGAGACGGTGTTAAAGCACCTGCATGATAACATGGGACATATCGGCACAGAGAGAGTACTGGCACTGGTGAGAGGGAGGTTCTACTGGCCGTACATGAAACGGGACATAGAAAGCTATGTTACCAGGAAGTGCCGATGTATCATTAGCAAGAAGCCAACAACCCAAGTACGTGCTCCAATGGGCACCATCACATCCACCTCGCCTTTGGACCTGGTCTGCATCGACTATCTCCACCTGGAGCCCAGCCGGGGGGGATATGAATACATTCTTGTCGTCGTGGACCACTTCACCAGGTTTGCCCAGGCGTACCCCACCAAAAACAAGTCTGGGAAGACAGCAGCTGAGCGAATCTTTGGAGAGTTCATTCCGCGCTTTGGGTACCCAGCACGACTTCACCACGACCAAGGGCGCAAGTTTGAAAATGAACTTTTCAAGACACTGAGGGAGAAATCAGGTACTGGACACTCGAGAACATCCCCATATCATCCTCAAGGTAATCCTGCCGAGAGGTTTAACAGGACACTTTTACAAATGTTAAGAACGCTAGGTGAAAAAGAAAAGGGGAATTGGAAGGATCATTTGCCACACATAGTTCACGCTTACAACTGTACGCGCCATGAATCCACAGGTTTTTCCCCCCATTTTCTACTGTTTGGGCATCACCCGCGCCTTCCTGTAGACATTTTATTTGGTCTAGTTGGGGAGAAGCAGATAATGTCACACAAAAGCTACACAGACAGGTGGGCGAAAAGAATGACAGAAGCGTACAGGATAGCCAGTGAAAAAAGTAGGTTGTCTAGTATCAAAAACAAGTCTTTCTATGATAAAAAGCTGAGGGGTGTAGTGTTACAGCCTGGTGATAGGGTCCTCGTAAGGAACTGCAGTGAACGTGGGGGACCAGGGAAGCTGCGATCTTACTGGGAGAAAACCATTTATTTGGTTAAAGGGCAAATAGGTGATAATCCAGTTTATGCAGTCTATTCGGAGGGCAGTGATGGAAGTAAAACCAGGGTCCTACACCGTAACCTGGTTAACGACCTCCCAGTTGAGGCTCCGCCTCCGAGATCTGAGCAGGCACCTAAGAAACCGATTAGACAGAGAGAAGCGGAGTTAAGTGAACAAAACAGACAGAAAAGCGATTCTAGTGACTCAGAATCTGATGAGGATGCAGGAGGGTACTGGTTTAGGTTCCCCAGAGAGGCTAGACATGTTGAAAGAGACATCCATTATAGTCAATCTGGCGTACCCCCAACAAGCCAAAGCCCTGAGGACCAAAGGAACCGCTTCCAGTTACTAACTAGAGACAGTGAAAGAGAAAGAACCTCCAGCGAACATGAACAGACAGGAATAGACAGTCAGATGCCCCCTGTCCCTGAGGTACAGGCACAGCCGAATTGTCTGGAAGAAGAAGGTGAAAGGTCCACTTTACCTGGGCAAGCGCTACCACAGATACCAGCAGGTGACCCACAGACTGAGATAAGAAGGTCAGCCCGAGAAAGGAGACCTAGACAAGTGTTTACTTATGAGTCACTGGGAGAACCGGCTCTACAGCCACAGGCCATAGTATCTGCACTAGCTGCGCCATTCTTTCCATACCAGCCATGGACACTAACACCTTGTGTACCATTTAGCCCAGGGTTTGCATCTTGTGTGCCTTATCCAGCTGGGCCATATACTTACCCTGCACATATGCCATGTTGAGTATTTGACTGTATTACTTTTGAAAATGGTTGTATTTTTGAATGTCAGGAGCCATTTCCATTTGTCAGGGAGCATGTGACACACTAATGTGTGGTCACATCAGGAGTAGTACTTGTTAAAAGAAAGAGAGACTTGTCACCGAAGTGAACCATGTGTAATGAGGTAGTTGCACCCCCCAGCCTCCGGGTGGCGCATTGTTCAGTGAGACAGAATAGCGAGGTCATAGGTCCTCCTCTCCAATATGGCAGAAGCGAGGCAAAGAGAAACTTCACCAGTCGTCTCTGTCTCATCATTTCCCTGTTTTGCAGGAACATTTAATCTGTTTTACCGGCCCAAACTCTGGGTCGGTTACACATGACTTTCTCTTTGGCTCTCAGCAAAGGCGGTCGCACTTTTCTCCTCTCCTCTCCCTTATCTTCCCTGCTTAGCTCCTCATGTCCTTGTCTTATCTCGTGTTTTTTTACTTTTCCCTGGAACATTCTCTCACAGTCTGTTCTCTAAAACCTAAAAGAGGAATTATGGATTGGATCAACTGGTCCCTAAATACAATTGACACCCCTTTCTCAACGAGAAGTTTGGGCTTGGGTGAGCCTGAGTGCTGAAGATATCTACCTATTCGGAACCATGGTAACAGGGTTCTGGCTGATCGGAGCTGGCTTGGCCCTGACTTATCGAAGAATTAAGGAAGCGGAACCGGCTGTTCAAACCCCCACAAAGCTGCCCGCTGGGATTGGAACGATGGGAGAGGCGTGAGTTTCTCAAAATGGGCTCATTGAGTGCAGCACGGATAAGATCTTGGAGAGGCTACGGCTGCTGTGAATGCTCAGAATAAGATCTCTGACTGCAGACTGGATACATCTCGGAAGGGCTAGCTCGGAATAACATCTCTGGGCGCAAATTGGATGACATCTTGGGGAGGCACACTGCCATGAGTTCTCAGAAATCGGTTCCTTGAGCACAAGAAATGACAACATCACAGAACGCAAGTATGGCGAAGCTCGCAGCTCTCCAACGGGAGATTGAGAGACCAGTGTTGGACTGTAGAACTGCATTGGAATTCACATGAGCTGTTTGCACTAAAGTAAAAACCACCATCACTTATGCGGATACCCCTTTGGCGCCAGCTGCGGTGGTCTCAAGGCTGGAGCTGAACAACAACACCCTGATAACGACTGTGTTTAGTCTGTTCCTTCCCATTCCATGCAAGGCCACCTGGGTTGGCTGGTAGACTGTTTACTTAGCCTGGCAGGGCGAAGGACACTGTTTCAGCTGAACTATGGACACGCACACACATACACTTACACTGATAAGCACACACTCATCCCCCTCCCTTTCCAAACGCCTTTGATGTTTGTTTCCTGCGGGGGAACACGGCGGGTCTGTGTGCCACGCTCGAATGGTAGCGCTGTGCAGGGCGGCTGCTGTGTTCGCTTCGGATTACTCCTCACCCCCCACCCAATCCTGTGGCTTGTCATGTCTTTCACAATGTTGTGCTGTGGACCTTTATGTGCTTTTTGTGCAGAGGAGTTTTTTTGTTTCCTGTTCTCATGCTGTCCTGCCATGGAAGCACAGCATGAATAGAGGTCTCCTGTTTTTCCTCTTGTACTTTCCCATTGTAGTGCACATTTCGGTGTTTTTCTGTAACGCTACCGATCTCCGACTTGTATCCCCATTTAATGTCTGTGTTGTGTGTGTAAGGTCGGGGGGGGGGGCATTTCACTGCAGGGCAACCTGCATGTGGCGAATAAAGCTTTGATTGATTGATTGATTGATTGATTGATTGATCGAACTGGCGGGGGTGTTTACCAACACCTTCAATCTGTCTCTGCAGCAGGCTGCAGTCCCAACATACCTCAAATCAACTACCATCATTCCTGTGCCTAAAAGACAGTCAGTAAAATGTCTGAATGGCTATCGCCCGGTCGCTCTGACACCAATTATCATGAAGTGTTTTGAGAGACTCGTTCTTTCACACAACAAGGCCAACATCCCTGCTGACCTGGACAGCCTACAGTTTGCTTACTGCAGGAACAGATTAAAAGACGATGCAGTCTCAATCACACTTCACACCAGCCTTACTCATCTAGAGCATCCCAATACATATGTTAGGATGCTATTTGTAGTCTAAGGAGCTTGGAAAGAAAAGCGTCTGGACTCGTTTAAGTTGCTTGAAGACGTTTCACCTCTCATCCGAGAAGCTTCTTCTGTTCTTTTTTTTTGTCATCAACAATTTTTATTTATTTCATTTTAAACTTCAATAGGACAGTTTTTCCAATTTCATTGTACTACTGTACTATGTATGACTGTGCAATGACAATAAAGAGTTATCTTATCTTATCTTAACAGAACTTAAGGATAACTACATAAATAAATAGTTTAAAAAACAAAAAACAAAAAGAAAAAAAACAAAAAACAACAAAAAAACAAAAGACAACAACAACATAAACGAAGACAAAAACCAAAACAAAGGGAAGTTATCCTATTCTTTCTTTGCACACCAATCCCCACACCACCACTCTGTCATTACTCCTCTGTTCTTCAAGTTACAGAAAGCCAGCTTGTAAAGGGGGACCAAATACAATCTTATTGATGCAATTTATCTATTAAACCATAAGTCACTTTTTGTAAGACGCCAACTTAGCTATTATCTAGCCACTCCAGCTGTGTGGAGTCTTTCATAAACTGTTTATGCTGAGTCTGAGTCTGCAGAGGGTCCCGGTGATGTGGAAGACATCATGCCTCGTCCCTGTACCAAAGACGCCTCGTCCCAGTGGCCCCCAGGATTACAGGCCCGTGGCACTGACCTCCCACATCATGAAGACCCTGGAAAGGCTCATCCTGGACCAGCTGCGACCCATAGTAAGACCACATCTGGATCCCCTTCAGTTCGCTTATCAGCCTCGTCTCGGAACAGAGGACGCCATCATCTACCTGCTCAATCGTGTCTACACCCATCTGGACCAGCCGGCGAGCACTGTGAGGGTCATGTTTTTTGACTTTTCCAGTGCTTTCAACACCATCAGGCCGACCCTCCTGGGTGATAAGTTAGCAGCGATGCAGGTGGATGCTTCTCTGGTGTCCTGGATTGTTGATTACCTGACAGGAAGACCACAATATGTACGTCTCCCACAGTGTGTGTCTGACAAGGTGATTAGCAACACAGGGGCACCACAGGGGACTGTCCTCTCCCCCTTCCTCTTCACCCTCTACACCACAGACTTCAGCCACTGCACAGAGACCTGCCATCTTCAGAAGTTTTCTGATGACTCTGCGGTGGTTGGATGCATCAGCAGGGATGATGAGACAGAGTACCGGGCTGTGGTCGACTCCTTTGTCACGTGGTGTGAGCAGAATCATCTGCAGCTCAACGTGGCAAAGACCAAGGAACTGATCGTGGACTTCAGGAAGACCAGGAAACACTTGACCCCTGTTTCAATCCAGGGGGTCAGTGTTGACATTGTGGAGGACTATAAATACCTTGGAGTACACATTGACAATAAACTGGACTGGGCTAAAAACACCACAGCACTTTACAGGAAGGGCCAGAGTCGTCTCTATTTTTTGAGGCGACTGAGGTCCTTCAACATCTGCCAGAAAATGCTGAGGATTTTCTATGAGTCTGTGGTGGCCAGTGCGATCCTCTATGCTGTTGCATGCTGGGGGAGCAGGCTGAGGGTCGCAGATGCCAACAGACTTAATAAACTGATCCGTAAGGCCAGCAATGTTGTGGGGATGGAGCTGGACTCCCTCAAGGTGGTGTCGGAGAGGCGGATGCTGTCCAAGATAAAGACAATGTTGGATAACACCTCCCACCCACTCCATGACATGTTGGTCAGTCACAGGAGCTCGTTCAGTGAGAGACTGAGATTACCGAAAAGCACCACTGAACGACACAGGAAATCATTCCTGCCTGTGGCCATCTCCCTGTACAACGCATCCACTTAACACACTGTTTGCTGCTACAGCTACACATGTTTCTTTTCCAAATATTTATTTATAAGTGACTTATGTATGTATGTATGTATATATATGTATATATTGTACTATTCTTAGTTAGCGTATTGTCTGTCTTGTCTTAATGTTGGTTTAAAATGGAGCACTGTAACAAAAAATAATTTCCCCCAGGGATCAATAAAGTATTCTGATTCTGATTCTGATTCTGATTCTCTTCATAGGGAGGGGGGTTCTTTTTCCACCAATGTCTTAACAGGACCCGTTTGGCCATAGTAAGAGCCAAAATAATCCATCTTTTTGTATAACTGGAAAAATCTCCAGCAGAAAGTTCTGTGGTTATACCAAGTATGGACAGTTTTGGTGAGATACCAAATCTCCTTTTTAAAACACTGAAAATTACCTCCATTATATTTTCCCACCAATTCCGAAGTGCCGAACAGCTCCATAGGATATGTAAAATCGAAACATTTTGACCATCACATTTCCAACATTTGTCCGTAGAGGCCAGGTTCCATTTATACAATTGTTGCGGTGTTCGATGCCACCTATGGATTATCTTAAGTTGAATAAATCTACTACCTGTTTCTTTATACATAGTATTAACATTTTGAAAACATGAATCCCATTCAACTGAAGATATGTCCAATGCCATGTCCTGGGCCCAGTAGCCCTTAACTTTAAGGAGAGGGTCAGCTGACCGTTCTTGCAATAAGTGATAAATCTTAGAGGTAATGCCTTTACCCAAGGGTGATCTTGAGAGCAGGACTTCCACAGGGCTGCCCACAGGACAACTCAAGGGGCTTCCCAGCCACTTCGATAATGAACTATGTATTTGGACATATCTCCAGAATTGATTACGCTTCAACTTATATAACTCCAGAATTTTATCAAAGCTTAAAAAACATTTAGTCCCACAGTCAAATAAATCTGTTACATTAAGGATGCCTGCTTTACACCACTGTAACCAGTCAACCGATGTCCCTCCAATTAAAATTATTTTATTCCCCCATAAGGTTGTCGAAGGTGATTTAATAAAGTCCCAGTGACCTGCGCTATGTAATTTACACCACAATGTCTTCGCATTTGCAATTATAGGATGGGTAGTTTTATGACTGGTATCAAACAGCTCCCTCCAAGGAGAAATACCGCCATTAACTTCCATCTCTATATGTGACCAGATGGGTTTAACTGGTGCAGTAGGTAACCAAGCTCTAAGTTGTTTCACGTTCATCACCCAATAATACCATTGGAAATTAGGCAATGAAAAACCTCCTTGTTTTGCACTCGCTTGAAGTTTCTTAATACTTAAATGATGCGGTGAGCTACCCCAAAGAAACTGCCGGATCAAAAAGTCTAAATCTTTGAAATACTTATCTAGAATGTGTAATCCAATATTAGATAAAATATAAAAGATCATGGGTGCAGTCATCATCTTAACACAACTAATTTTACCCGATATTGTGAGACGCACTCTGGACCAGCTACCAAATTCCATTTTTATTCTTTCAAACATTGGCTCCATATTTGCTCGAACCATCTTAGTGTAATCCGAGGTAATTTGTATCCCCAAATACCTCAAACCATTCACGGACCACCGAAACTCCCACTGTTTAAATAAAGTATGGGGGCAGTGTCCTGACATAGGCATTGCCTCTGATTTATCCCAGTTGACGCGATACCCTGAAAGCAGCGTAAAGCTTTCTATACATTCTAATAGGGCTGGAATTGACTTCCCAGGCTGTGTCATAAGTAACAACATATCATATCATATCTGCATATAATAGAAGCTTATGTTGACTATTACCCATCGAAATTCCAAATATATTTACATTATTTCTCAGTTTTTGTGCCAGAGGCTCTATAGCAATTACAAAAAGACCGAGCTAAGGGGACAACCCTGTCTTGTGGATCTCTGTAAAAGGAAAAGATCTGATATGAGTCCATTCGTCAATACTTGCGCTGAAGGCGAATCATATAATATCTTTATCCACCTGATAAAATATCACCAAAACCAAACTTTTCTAATGTCTTAAACAGATAATCCCTCTCAACACAATCAAAAGCTTTTGCAGCATCCAGCATTAGGGCCACTGTTGGATATACTGAATCATATACAGTACATAATTTTGCAAATTAACCAACCGCCTAATATTATCTGAACCATAGCAGTTTGGAACAAAACCAGATTGGTCTGCATGAATTTTTTTCCGACATTACTACTTTAAATCGACCTGCTAAGACCTTTGCCAAGATTTTTCGGTCAGAATTCAGCAAAGATATAGGGCGGTAACCACTTGGGTCTAAAGGGTCTTTCCCAGTTTTAAGAATAAATGTTATAAGTCCAGAGTGCATTGACTGAGGTACTTTGAACACCTCATTATAAACATTGAGCAACAGGGGACTTAACATATCCTCAAATGCTCTATAGAAATCCAATGGTAACCCATCTAATCCTGGAGCTTTATTAAGTGGCACACTGTTAATTGCACGGGTAATCTCCTCCACTGTAATTGGAGCATCTATAATCTGCTGGTCAGTAGTAGAAAGCTGTGACAGGTTTAAATCAGTAAAGAATGCTTCGAATTTCTGTTCATCTAAACTACCTTGTGTAGAATAAAGATTATTGTAAAAGGCCCTGTATCCATCATTTATATGTCTAATAGAAGTTTAAATAACCCCATCTGATTGTCGTATGCCTGGGATATGATTCATACTGTCTTTCTGTTTAAGACGGTATGCTAATAAACGACTCGGCTTTTCTCCCATTTCCCAATATGCTTGACTAATGCGAAATAAAGCATTTTCTGCCTTTCTGTTGTACAGTACATTCAACTTATATTTAACACCATCTGCGGCTTTGAGGAATCTGTAAAATATTTCCAAGACATAGAAAAATTGGCGCATGGTCTGAGAATACTATATTACCAATACTTGAATCTATAGAGTTATTCACTAAGACTTCAGAAATAAGAAAGTAGTTGATTCTAGTATAAACATTATGAGGCGGGGAGTAAAAGGAATATTCTCTGCCTTCTGGATGCATTTTCCGCCAAATATCATTCAGACCTAAATCTGAGGTCATCTGCCTTATGGCAACTACAGATTTACTCACTGTGCCTCTCCTAGGAAGTGATCTATCTAGGTCTTGATCCAGTATTTGATTAAAATCTCCTCCTACCACTATTTGTGCACCTTCTAATTCCAAAAGATACTGTGACAGGCTATGAAAAAAGGCGGGTATGTCCGCATTAGGTGCATAGATATTACATAAAATTATTGGTGTGTCCAGTAGTTCTCCATAAACCAATATAAATCTACCTTCCTTATCTGTTATTACTTTTGTTTCAGTAAAGCTAACTGCTTTATGAATCAGAACCGACACTCCCCTACTTTTACCAGTTCCAGAACTGGAAAAGACTTTACCTACCCAGGAACATTTAGGTTTTAAGGCTTCTGACTTACACATGTGCGGTTCTTGAATAAAGGCTATATCAACCTTTGATAACTTTAAATATGTTAATATTTTCTTCCTCTTAATCCCGTTATTCAACCCCTTAACATTCCAGCTGGGTATTTTGAAATCTGTCTGTCTATCCATGTTACAATGTGGAATTCCATATAATACTTCGATTCATAAATATATCCATTGTAGAGGGTGGTTTTATGTGAAGATAAACCAATTTTTAAATACAAGCATTCAAAATAAATAGAAACAAACTGAAAAGAGCTCCAGCAAAACTCCAGCCAGAAAAAAGGAAAAAACAAAAAGCAAGACTAATGCTTGCTAACTCTGGAAAACCCAGGGTTGGTGGTCACCGGTGCCTGGCTAGCAACCCAGCATATAACTAGTAGTTTATAGGGATATTTAAATTAGTCGAGTAAAAAGAAAAAAAAAGAAAATCCCTGCACCAAACCCATCTAACAATACGTTAAACACACTTACATATGGTAAAGTACTTCACCATCCCCGATCACAAAACAAAACAAAAAAAGGCAGAAAGTGTCACTTATCTTAAGGGAACATATTCTTAATAAATTTTGCAGCCTCCTCCGGTGAAGAAAATCTGTGCCCTGCTCCATTGCGTTTTATTTCTAGAGTGGCGGGGAAGAGCAGCGAGTATTCCACTCCTTTTTCTTTCAACTCCAACTTGATTTGTTTAAAAGACATGCGCCGGTCCATGGTTCGTCGGGAGTAATCCGGAAAAAACATTATCTTCACCCCACACCATAGAATCTGGCCTTTCTCTCTGGCCGCCCGAAGGATGTCCCCCTTATCCCGGTAACGGAGTAAGTTAACCATAACAGGCCGCAGTCGTTCTCCCTCTCTCCTACTCTGTTTTGGCGGACCCATAGGAACACGATGCGCTCGCTATATTTCTAGCGTACGGGGCTCCAAAGTTAAATCCAACATTATGGGGATCTCCTGCTGTAAGAACTTGATCATATCCTCTCCTTCTATTAACTCGGGTATACCAATTATCCTGATATTACAGCACCGTCCTCTGTTGTCCAGATCTTCAATATGGTTCCGTAAGTTCTCAATTTCTTCTTGAATAGTGAGTAATTGTTGCTCTGACGCACGGGTTGCCTCCTCAAGAGTTGCAACCCGACTTTCCACTTCTTCCATGTGGGCACTCAACGCATTAATTTTACCTTCGATCTCCTGAACAGTCGTTTTTATCTGTTTCGTGTATTTTTCAATATTATTTGTCGATGTCCGAATGATTCTTAACTCAGCAACCAACTCGTTTAATGTTAATTCTCCTCTCAAGACTACACCTTCGCAACGGCTGGGTCTTCCTGAGGCCTGCTGACGTAGGCATCCATTTTCTTAGTAGTTTTAGCTTTTTATTCAGGCGGAGGTTTTTAGCACGCTGCGCCCTTCTAGTTTGCCGTTTCCGCATTAGTTCACGAGGGCTAGTTATTTAAAGGCATTTCACATACATGTGCCAGTACACAGTGTTCCAAAAAAGACGGTGCATGCTATTGCTATAACTATTTTCAGTGTGCAAGTTGCGGAGCAACTCTTTTCAGGCTGCCATTTTGTCGGGAACCACAGAGCCACCCACGTTTCACCTCTCATCCGAGAAGCTTCTTCAGTTCTAAGGTCAAAAGGCGGAGTCCCAGATTTAAACCCAGTGGGAGTTTCCCCCCAAAGAGTGACAAAAGGACCCCCTGATGATCCTCTACCTAATCCCATGAGCCGAGGTGTGAAAACGGGTGTGGGTCACAATCAGCCAGGGTTTCGGGTGAGCTCATTGTGAAACCTGGCCCTATCCTATCATGCGCTTTCCTGAGGTCAGATGGCCCAGGATGTGAGTGGGCGTTAAGGCGTCTGGGAAGGGATCTCAAAACGGGATTACTAATGCATTACTAATGATGACACACAAGGTTGTAGGAAGGTACAGGATATATGACACAGTGATGCTGATGCTATCAGACTTTCCGTAACCACTCCATGTACAACAGCCCAGATCAGCAAACAGTCACTGCTCAGCAGTGTTGGTCTAGTTCAGGGGTCTGCAACCTTTAACACCCAAAGAGCCACTTGGACCCGGTTTCCATTAAAGAAAACACTGGGAGGCACAAATACTTTTTGAAATCTAAAATGAAGATAACACTGCATATGTTTATTTTTTACCTTTATGCTTTGTGTGAACAACTAAAGTAAGTAAGTAAAGTTTATTTATTAAGCGCTTTTCACAGACAGGCAGTCACAAAGCGCTGTACACAAATGTTAAAATAAACAATACAATCAATAGACATTATACACAATGTAAAAGATCAAATGTAAATAATGTAAAGAATATAAAATACGTAGATTAACAAAAGGCTTGTTTGAACAGAAAAGTTTTTAACTGCTTTTTAAAGGAATCCACAGAGCAACTACAGTGTGTTGCTTATGAAATCCATGAAGTGCTACAGAGAAAATTACATTTTATTAATGTAATTAACACATTTTGAACTCTTAAAGAAATATAACAAAAGGAAAGACACCCAGCTGAACTAAAATGATCCATGTAGCAAACAAAAACTGTTGTGAGCCGCCACCCTTATATCGCCTTTGGGCTTTTGGAGCCTTGACCTGACTTTTAAAAAATAATTGAAAAAAAAGCACAATGCTGCTAAAAAAAAATAGTACTTGCAAAATTCTGCCTAAATATGCATTTTACCTGGTTAATGTGTGTGGTGGGGCGTGGTCTGCAGTGCCGCTGTATGGGAGTCGGACGCACCTGAGCGGCACCCGCAATCACGCCTCGCCGCCTTAAAGTCTGTGCTCTCTCTGCTGTTGTGTTGGTATGTGTCGGGCTATAGGCTGCAAAGCTACAGCCGGCTGTATGCGTACAGCAACCGTGTGTGAAAAGTGGTCAATAAAGAGATGCTGAAAAGAATGTTCATGCAAACATCGTCGGGTCTGTCGTGATATGTTTACAATAAGACTTATGGTCCCGAACCTCTGCGCACAGCATCTGCAAATCTGGGCTTTCATCTTTACGCAGGACTGGCTGTCATCTGTGAGGCGTGAGCAGTGTTTGTTTTTAACATATTTCATGGTGGAGAATAGCTGCTTACATAATGTGGATCCGAAGGCACCTGGGGTCGAAAGTCTCGATAAATGCATGGCATTTCGGCGGGTATACCAGCTTCCGCGAGTGTGACGCTTATTTTGAGCGATGAAAAAATAATAAGATATAATTTTATTTTTATATTTCAAAATTACAATAATCTTCCAATTTAGAACTACAAGTTAAAAAAAGAACTAAACACAAATAAAATACACTTCAGCTAAATACTTCTAATTTATTTTCCCAAACCACCCGGAGCCGCAAAATAAATATTAAAGAGTCGCATGTGGCTCCGGAGCCGCGGGTTGCCGACCCCTGGTCTAGTTACTTGTAATTAGTAATTAGTAATTAATTACTGATTACTTCTCCAAAAAGTAATCACGTAACTTTACTGACGACTTATTTTCAAAAATAATTAGTAACTTAGCTACTTTTAAAAAACATGATACACAATCTGAATAGATAATAAAGCAATAGACCTTTAGTCCAATTCTATTTTTATGCATAATCCATTATATAAAATGTAATTACATTTTTTTTAAAGTCTCTTTTTAAACTTTGTTTCATTAGTTTTAATCTTTTAACTTTATGCATCAAGCACAAATTAAATTGGCTGAAAGGGAAGCGCTGTGAGTTCTGTGCCCCTAGAGACAACAAAACAAGCCTAAGATGCTGCAAATATGCTTGCAAGGCCCACCTCACCTGAGTATCACATACCAGTCATGTGCATGAATACACATGCACACACAAACATACACATGCCCACACACAGACAAACACACACAAGCACACTCACACATACACACAAGGCTTCATGTTGAGTTTGTCTTAAGTTTTCAATTTATTTTTTACATTATATGTTCATTTTGTAATTCATTTTCAGTGCCTGTTTGTATTTTCACTGCAGTTATTTAATGTCTATTTATTCGTGTTAAACACTGCTTTGAGACACAGCTAAAGAAAGTTGAATAAAAATGGTAAGAAATGTTCTTTGTGATAACTTAAGAGCAGTTAACAAGGACCAGTCAAGTTCGACCGGGAACACTAAAGTAAGGGGGTGGGGGATGCAGAAGACCAGAGGGTTTTAAACATCTTCCAGGCTCTGACCTCAGAGGAGGGACAAGGAAGAAAATCTTCTTCTGGTCAGCGATTTCCAGTTTTATTTCAAGTCTCACTAATTCAGTCAAGTTTTCATCAAAGATTGTTTGGTAGGTAGGAGATGGAGCCTAAATGCAAGATTCAGTAGAAAAAACATAAACCCAAAAGAGCAGCTTTAAAGCTGAAATCTCAAAGTACAAAACTACTGCAGATCAAAGAATCTTAAACAACAGGAAACTCTTCCAGGAAACCAGATAAGCAGAAGGCAATGCAGCTCAAACAGAAAATCAAACATCTCAAAATGAAATTTAAGTCATGAACCCAAAAAACACACATAAACCTAAAGAACTCTTGAATGGAAGCGGACAACTAAGAGCATAAAATACCATGACAGGAACTCACATCAGGAATAAGAAAATAAAGACATATAAACACTAAGAAATAACTGAAAGCAAAATGTCAAGAAAGAATTAACAAACAAAAAAAGAAACATGATCCAAGCTACAAAAACTGGAGTTTCCTGGAACACTTAATGTATCAGATCTGAGGAATTTTCTCTGGGGACATCTCAGGCCCTCCAAGGTTTGGAGGCCTATCTCCACCCACCACCACTTCCCCTGCCAGTGGCGGACTCCCTCAGACATCGGTGCGTTGGTGGTTCTTTGTGTTCGGGGATGGGCGTCCAGGTACACACCGGCTCACTCCTTGGCGGCCGCTTATCGGGGCCTGGAGCCTGGGGCTCGCTCGGGCCACTTCGGAGGTGGGGTGCCCCCGGCCTCTCGGCCTGGGGGTCGGTCACTCAGGCACAGCTGGCTGCCGGCAGAGCTCACGGGCGCGTCACTGCAACCCCCCCTGGCTTCTGCTCCGCGGCTGCTGAGTGAGCCCTCATCTGGGACTCTCCTCAGCTCTTTCCTGGACAGTGGCGCGGCTGCCCCTCTGTTAGTCTTCCTTGGTCTCTTGTGTTCTGGGGGCCTCTGGATGTCTGGAGTCTTGATCTCCTCCATACCTGCTTCATGCCCTGGAGGACGGGGCTGTGGCCCCCCCACACCCTCTAGCAGATCATTACATGAAGGAACCTTTTAAAAAAACAAGTGTGTCCATGCTCACAGGTGTACACACGGGTGCTCACACACACAAACTACACCCTTTTTGGCTCCTACCTCAAAGCACACTGTGTTCTGTTGATCTTACGTGCTGCACAATAATGTTTAATATTTAGTATTTACTGTCATATTCCCATATATCATTGTGATGTTGTTTATTATGTTGCTCTCATTTTCTTCTGCTTGTTTCTTTTTTCTTTCTCAACAGGTGATCCAGGTGATCGATAGATGCATTTTTTTTCTTTTTTTTTCTGCCCATTCTGTTGGTTTTTGTTTTTTGCCCTCCTCCCTCTTCCCTCGTCCCTCTTCTCAGCTGTTTCTCTTTCTTTCTCCCCTTCTTTCCTCCAGTCAAGTCTGTCGCGTATTCAGCAAATGAAAATAAAATAAACAATAAAAGGTGAATCAAATGGACCATTACGGCAAGGCTGGGATGGTCAATTTGGTAAAGTAAATCCGTTGGGCATCTTTCTTTGCCTTTAGACAATAATTCTGATGGCAAAAGAGCCAAACGGGACAGGCAAAAAAAAAAAAAAAAAAAAAAAAGATCTGAGGAATTTTTTGTTTATATGATGTTTGTCTTTCCGGATGTGTGGAACCTTAATTAAGTAATTTTCTTCTTCCTGTTGTCGTGGTAACTGATAAACTGTTGGGATGGTTTGGAAGTACTCAGGGGAGTTTTTGCTTTGCAGACATTTTGACCGCATGTGATGCCTGTTTTTATGAAAAATTACACAGTACTGTGCAAAAGTCTTGAGCCACCCCTAACTTCTTTGTCTCCTTGGAATCAAATCACAACACTTTTTTCTTTTCAAATTAAAATCTTAAGAAACAGCAGAAGCTTTCTGAAGCTTCTCTTTGGATACTGGCTGCTTTTTCACTCAGTTTCAGTCCTTGTAGCTGACAGAGGAATTTGTTTCAAATATAAAAATACTCCAAACTCAAAAGATCAAGCATCTTTAGACACTTTAATGCTAGTAGCCTGTCACTAAAACACAGTTCTTCTTTTTTTGGTTGAATCTATGAAAAATGTCAAAGATAACAAAATTTAATAGTCACAATTGTGTTGTTCAATGATTTGTGCACAACAACAACAATGGGACCTCTCTCATCCATCAGTCACCATGTGGACATTTTTCTGACACACTTTGAAGCTGATGGACGTTTTGTGTCTGCACTAAGTACGTTTTCACCAGCTATGACACCGGCAGGATTCACTTTCACAGACTCACAACCACCAGCTCCACCCCTCCCCTCCCCCTCCAGCTGTAGGCTTTAACATTGAGTTTCCCCACACATGTTTACAGACGAGTTAGAGAGCAAGAGAAGAAGAGACGGATTCATAAATGTCTTTGTTTCTGCTCTAACCAAACAACGCTGCTCTACAACTCTAGACTACAGCTGGAGAAACATCTGTCTACCTCTGACATCCACCAGCTCATCCATACAACAAACAAACATCAACAACCAGGAAGCAGCTTCACCTCTGATCACACACACACTCAACTCTACTCACTCACCTGGAGGATCAACAATCAGGTGGAGGATGATGCTTTTCTTCCATGAGCGTGTTTCTTCAATGAAAACACGGCACTCGTATGTTCCACTATCAGCAGTGTTCACATCCTTCAGAATCAAAGACACGTCTCCATCCTTCATCTGTCTGTCTTGCAGATCCACCCGCTTCTTAAAAGATGGATGCTGGTTGTCTGGATAGAAGCGACTATCCTGGTACAAAAGCACATATTCATCTTCCAGGTCAGCTCTGCTCCACTTTACGACTAAGATCTTGTAGTTTGGAGTTTGACATGTCAGAGTGACGTTCTGTCCAGACTCAGCTGTGATGATTTTCTGCTCTGAAAGAGGAAACAACACAGAGCAGAGAGGTTAAAGGTCAAAGTACAATTATGTTCAGAATGATTGACTTTAAATATTTTGTTTATTTCCTTTGACATTTGAGTTTTTAGTCATGTTGGATTTAATGAACCTCTGAACATCCAGCAGGTCACCAGTGACCCACTGAGGGGGAATTTTAGCCTCATGCTAAACATGCAAAGTGTCAGAAACTACAAGATGTTAGCTTCCACAGAACAACAACATGTGCTGATAATAAGTGAACATAATGTGTGAGAGAAAGCAGCCTCTCATTATAAGATACTGTGAGTCTCTTAGTGGCAGATTTAGATACATTTTCTTCAAGAACACATGTGACTCAAATGTAGTAAGTATACACATGTTTTGTATAAATATGTCGCAATCAGCGGGGCTGACTGTGTGTAGAGTAAAGGTGGACCCAAATGCAGACGAAACAAAACATGAAACGTGACTTGAATAACCAAACACAAGCCATTTATTGTGGCTGGCAAATTAACTGCAAACAAAAGGCAAAACTAACAATACACTAAACTGCTTGAGCTAAATTAAATAAAAACCTACAACACGAACAGGGACCAGACATAAGAAAACTTGACATGAACTCTTGGCCTAGAAACAAAGCAGATGATCTGACAATGACACACTGAAAACAAAGGACTTAAATACACAGGAGGTGATTAGGGGAAGTGGGAACACATGGGGGAACAGCTGACTGACATGAGGCTAATGACAGGACAGGGGAAGTTAAACTAAGGCTACGTCCACACGTACACGGGTATTTTTGAAAACGGAGATTTTCCGTTTTCGTTTTAAAAAATAATCCCGTCCACACATAAAGGCAGAAATGAAGGAAAACGCTGCTATGAACATGCCAAAGCAACAGGTGGCGATATATTCCTAACTGTGCAGAAATGTTGGCCAATCAGAAGTCTAGAAGCCTCGGTGGGAAAGAGTAAACAAAGCTGGGGCATAGAAGCAGAGCTGAGTCGTATGTGTGGAAGGACAGTAACTGTGTGTATTTGTAAGCATTGAAACACTGCAGAGAGTAGAATTAACAGTAACAGTATTGTAGAAATTCATTTCACCAAACTAATAACAACTCCTTGGTGGCAGAGCCCCTGGTGTCGATGAGGTCCGCCCCGAGTTCCTGAAGGCTCTGGACGTTGTAGGGCTGTCTTGGTTGACACGTCTCTGCAATGTTGCGTGGAGATCAGGGGCAGTACCTGTGGACTGGCAGACCGGGGTGGTGGTCCCCATCTTCAAGAAGGGGGACCGGAGGGTGTGTTCCAACTACAGGGGGATCACACTCCTCAGCCTCCCCGGGAAAGTCTATGCCAGGGTGCTGGAGAGGAGGGTTCGTCCGCTAGTCGAACCTCGGATACAGGAGGAACAATGCGGTTTTCGTCCTGGTCGCGGAACACTGGACCAGCTCTTTGTCCTCTCGAGGATACTTGAGGGTGCATGGGAGTTTGCCCAACCAGTCTACATGTGTTTTGTGGACCTGGAGAAGGCATTCGACCGTGTCCCTCGGGGCGTCCTGTGGGAGGTGTTGCGCGAGTATGGGGTGTCTGGCCCATTGCTACGGGCCATTCAATCCCTATACAACCGTTGCAAGAGCTTGGTTCGCATTGCCGGCAATAAGTCGGACTCGTTCCCGGTGGGTGATGGGCTCCGCCAGGGCTGCCCTTTGTCTCCGGTTCTGTTCATAATTTTTATGGACAGGATTTCTAGGCGCAGCCAAGTGGCGGAGGGCTTTCGCTTTGGTGGCCTCAGAATCTCATCTCTGATTTTTGCGGATGATGTGGTTCTGTTGGCTTCATCGGGTGAGGGCCTCCAGCTCGCACTGGAGCGGTTCGCAGCCGAGTGTAACGCAGCGGGAATGAGGATCAGCACCTCCAAATCTGAGGCCATGGTTCTCAGCCGGAAAAGGGTGGAGTGCCCACTCCGGGTCGGGGATGAGTTCCTGCCCCAAGTGGAGGAGTTCAAGTATCTCGGGGTCTTGTTCGCGAGTGATGGGAGAAGGGAGCTGGAGATCGACAGACGGATTGGGGCTGCGGCTGCAGTAATGCGGACGCTGCACCGGTCAGTCGTGGTGAAGAGGGAGCTGAGTGTAAAAGCGAAGCTCTCAATTTACCGGTCGATCTACGTCCCTACCCTCACCTATGGCCACGAGCTGTGGGTAGTGACCGAAAGAACGAGATCGCGGATACAAGCGGCGGAAATGAGCTTCCTCCGAAGGGTGGCTGGCCTCTCCCTTAGAGATAGGGTGAGAAGTTCGGCCATCCGGGAGGGGCTTAGAGTAGAGCAGCTGCTGCTCCACATCGAAAGGAGCCAGCTGAGGTGGTTCGGGCATCTGGCAAGGATGCCCCCTGGGCGCCTCCCGGGCGAGGTGTTCCAGGCATGTCCCACCGGGAGGAGGCCCCGGGGCAGACCCAGGACACGCTGGAGAGATTATATCTCTCGGCTGGCCTGGGAACGCCTTGGTATTCCCCCGGACAAGCTGGAGGAGGTGGCTGGGGAGAGGGAGGTCTGGACCTCTTTGCTTAGGCTGCTACCCCCGCGACCCGACCTCGGATAAGCGGATGAAGATGGATGGATGGATGGAAACTAATAACGTGGCGCACAGTGTGACATCAAAAAATGCGCACACCTTTGACGCTGCGTTTTCTCCGTCTTTCTAGTCCACACATAAATGCAAAAACTGAGTTTTCAAAAATATCCACCCTGGCCGGAGTTTTTAAAAATCTTCGTTTTCAGTGACCAAAAACGCCGTTTACGTGTGGACGAAAGGTGCAAACGCATAGAAAAATCTGCGTTTTCAAAAATACCCGGGTACGTGTGGACGTAGCCTAAATACAATGAACAAAAAACACCCAACTCCTTCAAAATAAAACAGGAAACACGAGACACAGACATGACAATACAAACTTGATAACATAAGACATGCAGCATGAAACACAAAGGGTGAGGGAATACAGGGGCAGAAAACACAAGGAGTCTAATAACCAAGTGAACTTTGCTAATCTAACGAACTTAAACATAAACAACATCCAAATAAACTAAAACTTAAAACGCTGGGTCAACAGAAACAGGAACCTGACAAAATATAGTCTATAATTTATTTTTTTTTCTGCACCCCACATAATTAAACATTCAAGTTGAAACTTGAATGTTGCATCCATGGAACATCCAAGAAATGTGAAACTGCTATCAAATAAGGGGTGCTATGTTAATATGTAACTTGACCTGTTAAGGTGTTTTTTGATGGAAATAGCTTTTGATTTCAGCAAAAATTGATCTATTAATACTGCAAATTAAACAAATGACCATTTTCAATTCTCTACAACCTATAAAATGTTTTGAAACTCTGTGCTTATTAATTTGGAGCAGTGCATACTAAGGTTTTTTATTTTTGAAAAACACTGTTTTTATTGTGTGGTTTGTTCAGTAACATTTAAATTATACTCGAATGGTTGATGACTCAAAAATTATGCTGACTGAATCGACTTTTTAGGAAAATCACAGAAAAATATAATTTGCATAATAATTTGGAACACAGTGTAGATTTTTGCTTTGTATGTCTAACCAGACCTTAACAAAAAAATATTTGTAACTTGTGTAAATAATTGTTTGTTTTTTTTACAAACACGCAAATTCTAGTCTACAGATGCACAAGCATAACATTTTCAGATATTTTGGTTTACAAGGTTAAAAAACTCAGTTCACAACTTTACAAGTACAAAATGTTCATGAGCACAGTTTGAGCCCATCCACACATTACACTTCTTTGTCACAGCTGGATTACAGATGTTAAATCCACACAGACTCTATCTAACCTTGTGTCACTTTCACACACATTATTATTAATATATAACCTTCACTTTCTCACAGTAAATCTCACCTGCAGAGACCACCACAAAGACGCTGAAAAACAGGAAATTGTAGCAGCGTGACGAAGTTCCAACAGACATTTCTGTTTCTGTTTTAAAATCAGAATCTGAGATTCAGAAGAGACTATATGAGATGAACTCTGAGGTTCAGATAAAGCTGAAAGTCCCTGAGTGAGAGAGCAGGTCTGTGACGCCACATTTATGAGTTAGAGAGAGAGATAGAGATGGTGGGCTGGACCGGAGTCCTCCTATGGAAACGCAGAAATGGTTCTGCATTAGGTTAACATTAGGACTGACGTATATTAAATTATATATTAAATTAGATTAAATTAATGAGGAACAATCTGGATTTATGGCAGAAACATATTTAATAACAGTCATTTGGTTGGATATGACTGATTAATACACTGGATAAAAGCTTTATTGTCATTCATTTATTGTTCACCAATTTGGATTTGGAAATTATTTTATATTATTTTTAAGTCATCAGTGCAGAATTATTAGGCAAGTTGTATTTTTGAGGAATAATTTTATTATTGAACAACAACCATGTTCTCAATGAACCCAAAAAACTCATTAATATCAAAGCTGAATGTTTTTGGAAGTAGTTTTTAGTTTGTTTTTAGTTTTAGCTATTTTAGGGGGATATCTGTGTGTGCAGGTGACTATTACTGTGCACAATTATTAGGCAACTTAACAAAAAACAAATATATACCCATTTCAATTATTTTTTTTTACCAGTGACACCAATATAACATCTCCACATTCACAAATATACATATCTGACATTCAAAAACAAAACAAAAACAAATCAGCGACCAATATAGCCACCTTTCTTTGCAAGGACACTCAAAAGCCTGCCATCCATGGATTCTGTCAGTGTTTTGATCTGTTCACCATCAACATTGCGTGCAGCAGCAACCACAACCTCCCAGACACTGTTCAGAGAGGTGTACTGTTTTCCCTCCTTGTAAATCTCACATTTGATGATGGACCACAGGTTCTCAATGGGGTTCAGATCAGGTGAACAAGGAGGCCATGTCATTAGTTTTTCTTCTTTTATACCCTTTCTTGCCAGCCACGCTGTGGAGTACTTGGACGCGTGTGATGGAGCATTGTCCTGCATGAAAATCATGTTTTTCTTGAAGGATGCAGACTTCTTCCTGTGCCACTGCTTGAAGAAGGTGTCTTCCAGAAACTGGCAGTAGGACTGGGAGTTGAGCTTGACTCCATCCTCAACCCGAAAAGGCCCCACAAGCTCATCTCTGATGATACCAGCCCAAACCAGTAATCCACCTCCACCTTTCTGGCGTCTGAGTCGGACTGGAGCTCTCTGCCCTTTACCAATCCAGCCACGGGCCCATCCATCTGGCCCATCAAGACTCACTCTCATTTCATCAGTCCATAAAACCTTAGAAAAACCAGTCTTGAGATATTTCTTGGCCCAGTCTTGACGTTTCAGCTTGCGTGTCTTGTTCAGTGGTGGTCATCTTTCAGCCTTTCTTACCTTGGCCATGTCTCTGAGTATTGCACACCTTGTGCTTTTGGGCACTCCAGTGATGTTGCAGCTCTGCAATATGGCCAAACTGGTGGCAAGTGGCATCTTGGCAGCTGCACGCTTGACTTTACTCGGTTCATGGGCAGTTATTTTGCGCCTTGGTTTTTCCACACGCTTCTTGCGACCCTGTTGACTATTTTGAATGAAACACTTGATTGTTCGATGATCACGCTGCAGAAGCTTTGCAATTTTGAGACTGCTGCATCCCTCTGCAAGATATCTCACTATTTTTGACTTTTCTGAGCCTGTCAAGTCCTTCTTTTGACCCATTTTGCCAAAGGAAAGGACGTTGCCTAATAATTATGCACACCTGATATAGGGTGTTGATGTCATTAGACCACACCCCTTCTCATTACAGAGATGCACATCACCTAATATGCTTAATTGGTAGTAGGCTTTGGAGCCTATACAGCTTGGAGTAAGACAACATGCACGAAGAGGATGATGTGGACAAAATACTCATTTGCCTAATAATTCTGCACTCCCTGTATATATTATATATAAAGCTAAGAAGATAATTGAAGCTGGCACATGGAGATTAGACAAAGCTTTTGTTCAAGCCTTTTTTTTCCCCTGTGTGTCACAAATTATGGCAATGAATATTAATAAAAAAAGAGTAATTACAGGGCATCACTGCTTTAGGTAAATCATTTAAATTGTCACAACTGACACGTGTGTTTGTGTCATCCATCTTAGATGATTGTAATAGCTTTTTTTTGTTTTCCTTTTTAAATGGGCTTAGAAAAAATCTCAGTTTCACACCTCTGAGTTGAAAGCAACCTTCCCCCTCACACTGGTACATTAACCCCACCACTTTTTTCCCCCAGCATCTTCTTTAATGACATCCTACCTTGGTCAAACTGAAGCTCCTCTGCTGCCACCTGTTGGATTTTTACATAGTTTACCTCACACAGGAAACCTTTCTTACACACACAGTTTTTTTTAGAGAGAAGAAAAATAAAATAAAAACTGCTTTTGGAGGAGGAGAACGTATTTGAAGATTTTTGTGATTTTTTTCCAAAAGATCAATAATGTCTGATAACTCATCTCAGCCTCCAATAATACATCATCATAGATATTTGATTCCATTTTTGTGATCATCTGGATTGATTCTTTGGTCATAAGGTGAGCAGGACTCACTAAAGTGATGCTGTGCCTCTTCAATAAATACAGTGTCTGCAGTTCAGCAGAGAGGAAGTGTTTGTTTCTGTTTAGAAGGAGGAGGTACTGGTCCGTGTGTGTGGGCTTCCGGTAAACTTCAATGTTGAGGTTGCTGTTCTCTTCAATGTGCACAGCGCAGTCCAGGAAAGGCAAACAGTTGTCCTTTGTGTCTTCCCTGGTGAACTTGATGTTTTTATCCACAGCGTTAATGTGCGCACTGAAGGATTCCACTTCTTGTGTCTTGATTTTGACCCAGGTGTCGTCCACATATCTGTACCCAGCCACTGGTACAGATATGTGGACCCAGTTTACCGGAAGCCCACAACACACGGACCAGTACCTCCTCTTTGACTCCCATCACCCTCTGGAGCACAAACTTGGAGTAATTAGGACCCTACACCACCGGGCAGAACATGTTCCCTCTAAGCCTGAAGGAAAAAAGAAGGAACACACACATGTAAAGGAAGCACTCAAAATGTGCGGCTATCCTAAATGGGCGTTCTTAAAGTCAGCAAAGAGGCACAGAAAAGAAGACCAGACACCAGCGAGGGAGGATAAGAAGGACAGACGCAACAACATTGTCATCCCCTATGTAGCCGGTGTATCAGAAAAACTCAGGAGGGTTTTCTCCAATTTTCAGACCCAGTAACACGCTCAGACAAAAACTGGTTCACCCGAAAGACAAAACGCCAAAACACAGACTTAACAATGTGGTGTATGCTGTACAGTGCAGCGAGGAATGCCCATACCTCTACATCGGAGAGACCAAACAGCCACTTCACAAGCGCATGGCACAACACAGAAGAGCCACCTCCACAGGACAAGACTCAGCAGTCCATCTGCATCTTAAGGATAAAGGTCACTCTTTCGAGGATGCCAATGTTCACATTTTGCACAGAGAGGACAGATGGTTTGAAAGAGGGGTGAAAGAAGCCATCTATGTCCACTGTGAGCAACCATCTTTGAACAGAGCCGGGGGTTTACGACACCAACTCTCTGCCATCTATAATCCAGTTTTGAGATCCCTTCCCAGACGCCTTAATGCCCACTCACATCCTGGGCCATCTGACCTCAGGAATTCGCATGATAAGGTGGGGCCAGGTTTCACAATGAACTCACCCGAAACTCTGGCTGATTGGGGCCCACACCCAGTTTCACACCTTGGCTCAGGCGATTAGAGGATCATCAGGGGGTCCTTTTGTCCCTCTGTGGGTGGTTACTCCCACTAGGTTTATATCTGGGACTCTCCACCATTTGACCTTAGAACTGAAGAAGCTTCTCGGATGAGAGGTGAAACGTCTTCAAGTAACTTAAAGAAGTCCAGACGCTTTTCTTTGCAAGCTCCTTTGACTACGATGACCTGGATGACTGAGAACCTTCACAGACATAAACCTCAGTTATACTCTGTCTGTATCATTTTATGTTGCATTAGAACAAAAGAGGCAAAGCAAAACTGGTTGCCCAACCCAACCTGTGACCATGAGCTGTGGAACTGTTTTACCCAAAACAGTTCTGCTTCTCCAAATTAGAGAACTGGATGATGACTTTGACCTTTGACCTATGATGACTTTGACCTCAGAGAGGCTTTAAGCTTCATTGAAAGTTTAACAGGACTGAGCTCTGTGCTCATTCAGGAAATGTGATTCATTCAAATATTAAATATTTAGGTATTAATGTCTCTCCTAAGCTTTCAGACTTAACTAAATTAAACCACATCCCACTTCTAAAGAAAGTAGAAGGCGATCTGACTAGATGGAAATCTTTACCCATATCACTCATGGGAAGGGTCGCCACTATAAAAATGATGATCTTGCCAAAAATAAATTACTTATTTTTGATGATCCCTAACAAACCATCACAAGATTGGTTCAGATCTCTGGATTCATATATTTCCAAATTCCTTTGGAAAGATAAACCCCCGCGTATCAGCTTAAAAACGCTACAAAGAACCAAGGATAGAGGAGGATTAGATCTGCCTAATTTTTACCAATACTTCTTAGCCAACAGGCTTCAGTTCATCTCAGAATGGTCAAAACATACCTTCTTAGTTGAGCCCTGGCTAGATGTTGAACAGGCACTATGCAAGGATCTAGAGATTTCAGACCTACCATTTATTAGCTCAAACATCAAAAGACATGAATGCTTTAAACGTATCAACATCAGCTTTTCTCTGACAGCATGGTGGGAGTTTCTAAAAATAACGGAGTCTTCATTAATCCCTTGCAAACGTACACCTATCTGGAATAACCCTGACATATTACAAAACAATAATATGATTAATTTCCCAGAATGGAGTTGTAAAGGAATTAAATACTTAGAACATATATTAGAGGGAACAGAATTTATTCCATTTGACAGACTAGTTGCACAATATGGGATCAACAAGACAAGATTTTTAGAATATCAACAAATTAAATCCATAGTAAAAAAGAAATTTTACCTCAGTCAAGTTGAATTACAAACACCACTAAGTGTGGCACATTTTCTTACTCTTAAATCCCCCAAATTATTATCTAAAATATACAGAACACTTTCTAAATTAGATGAATCAATATCCCTTCCTATTGCAAAGTGGGAAGCAGATTTATCAGTCAGCTTAGACCAAAACTTCTGGTCTCAGATTTGCTTAAAAACCTTTAAATTAATTAAAAATCCCAGTCTGCAATTAATACAATACAAAATACTACATAGAGTGCACTATACAGGTCATCGGATGTTCAAGATGGGCTTTACATCTTCCAACAACTGCTCACACTGTCAAGGCAATACACCAGACAATTACATCCACGCTCTTTGGTTCTGTCCACCAGTGCAGACGTTTTGGCGCGAGATATGTGAAGATTTATCAAAGTATCTGAAATGTAACATTCCAACTTCCCCCTTAGTGTGTTTGTTGGGCAGCTTAGATAATGTCACTTCAGAAAAGAATATAGCCCATATGATTTTCACTGCCCTATGCATAGCCAAGAAAACAGTCCTCATGAACTGGAAAAATAAAAATAATCTTAATTCTAACCAATATAGAAATTATCTATTAGATTACATTAGTCTTGATACAGCCTCTGCCACCACATCAGATCAATTGCTCTGGGCTCCTTTTATCAGCTCCATCACCTAGTGGGGGTGGGGGGGTCATAGTTTGGTCCCGCCTTCACTGTTGTGATTGGTGTGGGGGTAGGGACAGGCTTAGGGTGTCGGGGGGTTCCCCGGAGGCATCTTCCTTGGGGGGCTCAACCCGGGGTAGCGGTCATGTCCGGTTGGGGGCTCTGTTGGCTCTCAGGTGACTGTTTCCTCGCGGCTGCGTGCAGCGGGGCTAGGGGAGGGTCTGTGCTGACGGACGTGGGTTACTGACCTGGTAGCCTGGCTGCCCCTGGGTGGGTCCGAGATGGGCGTGAGGTTCTGGGGGCGCTCCGTCTCTGAGCTGGGGCCCGGGCCGGGTCTCGGGGGCTTGGGTCCTGGTTGGTGTGTTGCCGGGGTTGTGGGTGGGTGGGTGCAGCCCTGGAGCAGGGTGCCGCCGGTGCGTCGAGCCACCTGGGGGGCTCTTCAACTGGTGGGGGAGATGGTCACATCTGCAGGAGCTTTCCTCTCTTCAGGGACTCTCTCTGCAGGAGGGGGAGATACAGGAGAGGTGGAGGAAGATCTCAGCCTGGGCGTTTACTGTCTTATGTAGTCTGGAAGATGAGTGGATGGTGGGGTGGGTGCAGTTTTCTCTGTGGTGGGGTTGGGTGAACTGTCCCGGGCTCTGTGGGGCTGGGAGGCGCTGCTGCACTGGGCCCCGGTCTGGATGGGCCTGGGCCCCCTTTCCCTGGCGGGTCGCGGAGTGTGGGAGTGCCTACTGGGGTCAGCGGGGGAGCTGGCCCCAGGGAAGGGTTACCTGCCCCTCCCTTCCTTTCCTCCCCATCTCCAGCTGCCTCCCTCTTCCCGCTCCACCACAACCACCCACACATGCAGGGCCTTGGAGTAGGGTTATGTCACCAGGGTGCAGAGGAGGCTACCCCCCCCCCCCCCCCCCTCTGTCCCCTTCCGGCTGCCTCTGCCTCAATTTTATCCCACAACTTAGACATTCACATTATTCACACTCTCATTACACATACAAATAGGATCTTGGGGGTGGGCACAATCACGGAGTCCATATTACCATCAGGGTGTACACCTCACCCCTGGCGTCGTTGCCCACCTCTCAATGTTAAATACACTTAGACATTGAGGGCTATCAGGAGGGACTATGCGCTTACCTGCTGCTCCTTGGCAGGTAGCTCCATGCCCTCCTGGGTTTTAATTGCACCTTAGAACACACATGCATCAACACTACAATGAGCGGGTGGAGGGAGGTTTGGAGTCTTCTCCCACCCCCATTCTCTGCGGCCTGCTGGAGCGGGAGGGCTAGGAGGAGTTGGCCGTCCGACTGCGGTCTGGAGTGTGGGGCCTCCCTGCTGCTACGGAGTCGGGGTGGTCTGCCTCTCCCCACCGCAGGGAAAAGGGTAACACCACCTGGGTCTGGGTGCAGTTCCCCCCTCCAGGGGCAGGGGTACCTAGACCCGGTTTGTAGAGTACGCTTGGGGAGTGTGATCGTGTGTACAGCGTCTCTTTATGTCTGTCTCCACGTTGGTTGAGTGTGGAGTGAGTGCATATGAGAGCATGAGGGGGGGAATGGATGTTTGTGTCTGTGTGTGCCTGTATGTCTGTGTCTATATGTCAGGTTGGGTATCAGACACCACCTCTCTGGGAACACCTCAGGCCCTCCAAGGTTTGGAGGCCTATCTCCACCCACCACCACTTCCCCTGCCGGTGGCGGACTCCCTCAGGTATCGGTGCGTTGGTGGTTCTTTGTGTCTGGGGGTGGGCGTCCAGGTACACACCGGCTCACTCCTTGGCGGCCGCTTATCGGGGCCTGGAACCTGGGGCTCGCTCGGTCCACTTCGGAGGTGGGCTGCCCCCGGCCTCTCGGCCTGGGGCTCGGTCACTCAGGCACAGCTGGCTGCCGGCGGAGCTCACGGGCGCGTCACTGCAACTCCCCCTGGCTTCTGCTCCGCGGCTGCTGGGTGAGCCCTCATCTGGGACTCTCCTCAGCTCTTACTGGGACAGTGGCGCGGCTGCCCCTCTGTTGGTCTTCCATGGTCTCTTGTGTTCTGGGGGCCTCTGGATGTCTGGAGTTTTGATCTCCTCCATACCTGCTTCATACCCTGGAGGACGGGGCTGTGGCCCCCCCACACTCCCTAGCAGATCGTTACATGGAGAAACCTTTGGAATACAAGCACGCTGATCCACACAGGTATGCACACGGGTGTTCACTGCTCGTAGACTTAAATTACACCTTTCTTGGCTACTACTTCGATGCACATCTGTCCTGCGTGCTGCACAACAACATTGAATATTTAGTATTTACTGCTGTTTACACTTAGCTAGATTAATGCGATGGTGTTGTGTTTAGTATGTTGCTTTGTTTTTTTTTGTTTTTTTGCTTGTTTTCTATTCTTCTCTCAACAGGTGATCCAGGAGATTTTTTTTTCTCCCCCCCTTTCTCACTGTCCCTCTCCCCTTCTGTTTCTCCTTTCCTTCCTCTTTCTTTCTCCCTTTCCTATCCCTCACTCATGTCTGTCCCGTCTGTAACATCTGAAAATAAAATATAATAAATAATAAAAACAAAGATCGACCAAATGGACCAATACGGCAATGCCACGATGATCCATTTGGCAAAGTAAATCCATTGGGTATCCTTGTTGGTCTTCCGACAACAATTCTGATGGCTAAAGAACCAAATGGGACAGGCAAAAAAAAAAAAAAAAAAAAAAAGGAAATGTGATTCAGAAGGAAGTCCAGTCTGAGTTCATGAATTTGTAGTTTATCAGACACTACAACACTCAAGTCTGTGTTTTAATCTTATATTACTGAGTGAGACAATATAAATGTTTCCAAGGGGAAGGAACAACAACAGGATACTTGTTGTAAGTTACTGAAGACATAAAACATCTGCATGCCAATAAATTAAGTAACTGATTTCCATTAAGTAGTTCTGCATCATCAGAGTCTAATTCAGTGATAAAAAGACATAAAATCTGTAACATCTGGATGTCCTCTGGTCTGAGGTGCTGGGGGGACCAGTTAGAAAGCAGCAGCTGGATGTCAGTGGTTGGACTGGTGGACTACTTCAGTGAAGAGTAGACGACGTCTGGCTCTGGTTTAAAGTCTGAACACAAACACACACAGTTCAAACAACAGGAAACATGATTACAAGCTTTGGAGTTCAATCAAGACCTCCAATTTCCACCTCTCTGCATCACACACAGTCCCAGTTCAGACTTTACTGGGAACCAGTTTAAATACAAATCAGAGCGTCCATACTGCTCACACATTGATCAGATGATTTCTTCTAGTGTGGTTTAGTGTTCCTTTCTCTCAGCTTCAGTTCTTACTTTTTGTTTGTCATTAGTCCCCTCTGTGTTCCGTCTGTAGTTTCTCAGCCTTGCTTCTCAGTGTTTCATGTCTTACTTCATTTATGCTGCTGTTTCTGATGGCTGTTTGTGTCGATCTTCATTCCTGTTTTACTTTGTCAGTGAGGTTCAGTCTTTGACTGAAAGAGCTGCTCAGCACCCTCACAGACTCATGCAGAGGGAGATGTGGTTTGTTTTTGATGTAATACTGAGTGCATACGTGTGTTCTCACTATAGCAAGAGTAAGTATAGATACATCTAGCACAATATATACCTGGATGGTCTACTGATAACCAGCGGTAATGAGAGATGTATGTTCTATAGTTATTCACTTGTAGTCAACTGGACTGTCAGACATCTTGCTAATATGTTTCAATTTATCTCAAAGTCCTAGTGAAACATTTATGGACCGTATCCTACTGAAGACTAGTAACATTTTGCTCTCTGGGTACAGAAACAGTGCTCTGTTTTTTTCTCTCAAGCTCAGAGGTTTTACTTTGTAGGTGAACTGTTTTGTGCAGTTTTAGAGAAACAAAAAAAAATCTACTGTTTCTTGCAGGTTCAATCAAAAATAGACCCTGCACTATTGTCGGTGTTATTCTATTGCACGTCAACTTCAGCTGCCTGCCTGAGGTACCTGCAGGGTTATAAGGAAAGTCACAATTATATGTTGCACCATTTCCTGTATTTGAAGTAACACTACGCTGTTGAAGTTCATGCACTATAACTTGTGTTTTCATGGTACAAGTTTATTTTTGTTGAATCAGATTGTGAAGATTTGTGTTCTGTGTTCATTTCCAGCTCTTTATTTTTATTCTTGGACTTGACTAGAGTACCTCTGCATGTTTCACAGTTCAGGGTAATATTTCATTAGCTTACACTGAGCTTTGTTGGAGCCCCTTAGTTCATCCTGTCTAAAACAATCTGTATTAGCTCCTCTCCCTTTAAGGCAACTTTCTACCATGCTTTCTACCTTGCTGCCAATCACTAATAAAAGGTTGAAATAACAGGTGGCTGGAGCATATGTCATTGAGACCATATTAGGTATCGATGATATCATACAAACCCAAGAGTAGAAAAATCATTATATGTTTAGAGCAATCTGCAGCCTGCACTTTTGGTTCTCATGGATTACTTTATTTAAACTTTTCTTAGCTTAGCCTAGCATAATGACGGTAAACAGGGTGAACAGCCCAGCTGTACCTGAGCTTTCTTGTCCTGATGGTTGTTTGTCCATTACTGACATCGTCAGAGTCCACTGCTGGGTAGACCACAGTTGTATCAGTCTCTGTAATATTAAGCATATAAAATTACTGAAGCTACCACTGTTATATTATTACTCAACAGCTGCAAAGTAATTGACAAGATTAGGTGATTAAGCGATTTTTATAATCGGCAGCATTTTTCAGCTTTCCTATGTTAACACCTCTGCTGTGAAACTCATAATGACCAGAAATAACTGACGGCTCATTCTGTGAAAAACAAGTGTGGATGACCACAAGGCTGCTATATTCTAATAATACAAATGCACACACTATACCACAAAGCACAAAGCAACAGGGTTCTCATGAATTGAACGCTAGCATTAGATCTTGTGGTGAGACGTCTAAACCTTAACCTGGTTCACACTAGCTGGGGTCATCAACAGGAAGTAGCTGCTGTGGTTTTACATGCAAGTTTAAAAATGGTTCAAATGTCTGAGAGGCTGAAAACACAGCTAAAGGTCTACGGTCTGTTCAATCTGTGACTTAATTGGCTTCACACTAAGCCAAAAAAAATTATCTTCTCAAGAACTTTCACAGGGACAACTTTCTGAGAAGATGGAATGATCTTCCTGCAGTCCTGACCTCAACCTCACTGAACACTTGTGGAATCAGCTTGTGAGTGCTAGTCATGCCATCATGAACAACACAAACACATACAATCTACATACTTGACTCTGCTGCTCAACTCACAAATTTTCCTTACAAATCTTGTGCCATTTAAGAGAAGAAACAGACTTTCCAACAGTATAAGATTTATTGCGAAGAAGCAATAAATTAGTGTTACAACAAAGAAATCAAAGAGAAAGTTCCTTACTAATGCCCTATTTCTGAAACATCCTCACCCCTACTTTGCAGTGTTCCTTAATTGTAAAGTTGCAAAAAAGTTGTTTTAGAAACAAATCTAACAACTCAGCAGCCATTTGAAACACGTCACATAGTTTTGCAATTATATTTAAAATTTTAAATGTCAAGCTCAACCCTTTTGATGGAAACACAGTACTACCTTTGCTTTTTCTGATTGGCTGTTGTTGAGGATCTGATAATTGAATGTAACTGTACATGACATAAGTGATGATGTCATCTTCTCCAGCTTCTTCTTGATCTGCTGAAATGATGCAAAATTAAAAATAATATAAATTAAATATCTAAAAACAGGTTGCATTTAGGAAAGTTGTAACTATAATAATAATGTATGTGACCTTTATTCTACTGAAGAATCTCAAACACGAACAATCAGGAAGTCTGAGTCTCACCTTCAGGTTTCCTGTGAACACATCGTCTCACCAGCGGAACCAGTAACACCAGTAGAACCACAACACAGGATGATCCAACAGAGGAGACCAACATCATAGAGAGAAGAGGATGAGAGCGTGATGGAGGAAGAGTGTTGGAGGTGGAACCAGGAGGAGAGGTGAATGTAGGTGGAGGTGTGGATGTAATGCCTTGAGCAGTTATTGATGGAGATTTGATGGCAGTGAGTGAGGGTGTGATGGTGGGTGGAGTTGTGGTGCTGGATGTATGTATAGAGGTGGGTGAAGATCTGACAGTTGTGGTGGTGGGTGTAGATGTAGTGGTGGATGTAGGTGGAGGTGTGGTGGTGTGTTTGTCTAAAATAAAGCAAACAGAGTCATTAAGTTGTCGTCACATTGTGAATGTTGAAAGCTGCAGAAACACAGACAGGTGAGTGTGTCACCTGTGACAGTGATCCAGCTGGATGGAGACGCTCCATGACCGCTGATGTCACACTTGTAGAGGCCTTCATCAGACCTGGAAACATGCTGGATGGTCATGTGATCTGTAGGCTGCTTCCTGATGAGGGAGCCATCTTTATAGAAAGCAGCTGGGAGGTTGGAGGGAGTGGTCTTTGTTTTACAGAGCAGAGTGACGTCATCTCCCTCCATCACAGGGAGGACAGGACTCTGCAGGATCACTGATCCACCTCAACACAGAGACAAACTACAGCATTTCATCCATTTACACACAGCTTCATCAACACTAACTCCACACACTCAGCTTACCAGTGTCATACCTTTGTTCCTGGCTCTCCACTCTCTTAGTCTCTGAATGTGTTTCATCCAATGACACTATGACATTTCATCTTTACTTGATAAAATGGAATTATCTACCTGCCCAAATGACTTTTTCCATACAGCGTTATTTAAAATCAGTTTTCTTGCTAATGGCCTTGTATTGCAGAAATACACAGTTCAAAAATTACAGGCATATCTCTAAGATCCCTTTCTTGTCAAAGCTTCTTAAAAACGTGGCCAAACAAGTCATTTCTTTTATGGAAAAGCATGACATCTTTGACAAATTTCATTCTGGGTTTATGTGTGCTTCACTCCACAAAAAGTCTTTTACTCAAAGTTTCTAGTGATTTCTAGTGATATTTTGAAGTCAGCTGACTCTGCTGCATCCACTGTAATGGTTATCCTGGAGCTTATTTCTGCCTTTGGCACTGTTGATGATAGTATTTTGATTAACAGGCTCTTCACCCTAGGCAAATAATTAGGCCATTTTCTCATGCGTCCTATCATTTCTATGCTGATGATATTCAGCTTTACTGTTCTTTTAAGCCAAATTAATATTTAAAGTTGTCCTGCTTGATAAACTGTTTTAGTATTAGCAGTGTGTCTCTCACAACTGCTTGCAGGTGAACTCTGATAAAAATAGAAAAACTAATTATTCCATCCATCCATCCCTCCATCCATCCATCTTCATCCGCTTTATCCGAGGCCGGGTTGCGGGGGCAGCAGCCTAAGCAAAGAGGCCCAGACCTCCCTCTCCCCAGCCACCTCCTCCAGCTTATCCGGGGGAATACCAAGACGTTCCCAGGCCAGCCGAGAGATATAATCTCTCCAGCGTGTCCTGGGTCTGCCCCGGGGCCTCCTCCCGGTGGGACATGCCGGGAACACCTCACCCAGGAGGCGCCCAGGGGGCATCCTTGTCAGATGCCCGAACCACCTCAGCTGGCTCCTTTCGATGTGGAGCAGCAGCTGCTATACTCTGAGCCCCTCCCGGATGGCCGAACTTCTCACCCTATCTCTAAGGGAGAGGCCAGCCACCCTTCGGAGGAAGCTCATTTCTGCCGCTTGTATCCGCGATCTCGTTCTTTCGGTCACTACCCACAGCTCGTGGCCATAGGTGAGGGTAGGGACGTAGATCGACCGGTAAATTGAGAGCTTTGCTTTTACACTCAGCTCCCTCTTCACCACGACGGACCAGTGCAGCGTCCGCATTACTGCAGCTGCAGCCCCAATCCGTCTGTCGATCTCCAGCTCCCTTCTCCCATCACTCGCGAACAAGACCCCGAGATACTTGAACTCCTCCACTTGGGGCAGGAACTCATCCCCGACCCGGAGTGGGCACTCCACCCTTTTCCGGCTGAGAACCATGGCCTCAGATTTGGAGGTGCTGATCCTCATTCCCGCTGCTTCACACTCGGCTGCGAACCGTTCCAGTGTGAGCTGGAGGCCCTCACCCGATGAAGCCAACAGAACCACATCATCTGCAAAAATCAGAGATGAGATTCTGAGGCCACCAAAGCGAAAGCCCTCCGCCACTTGGCTGCGCCTAGAAATCCTGTCCATAAAAATTATGAACAGAACCGGAGACAAAGGGCAGCCCTGGCGGAGCCCATCACCCACCGGGAACGAGTCCGACTTATTGCCGGCAATGCGAACCAAGCTCTTGCAACGGTTGTATAGGGATCGAATGGCCCGTAGCAATGAGCCAGACACCCCATACTTCCGCAACACCTCCCACAGGACACCCCGAGGGACACGGTCGAATGCCTTCTCCAAGTCCACAAAACACATGTAGACTGGTTGGGCAAACTCCCATGCACCCTCAAGTATCCTCGAGAGGATAAAGAGCTGGTCCAGTGTTCCGCGACCAGGACGAAAACCGCATTGTTCCTCCTGTATCCGAGGTTCGACTAGCGGACGAACCCTCCTCTCCAGCACCCTGGCATAGACTTTCCCAGGGAGGCTGAGGTGTGTGATCCCCCTGTAGTTGGAACACACCCTCCGGTCCCCCTTCTTAAAGACAGGGACCACCACCCTGGTCTGCCAGTCCAAAGGTACTGCCCCTGATCTCCACGCAACATTGCAGAGGCGTGTCAACCAGGACAGCCCTACAACGTCCAGAGCCTTCAGGAACTCGGGGCGGACCTCATCAACACCAGGGGCTCTGCCACCAAGGAGTTGTTTAACTGCCTCAGTGATCTCGCCCCCGGAAATTGGCGGGTCATTCCCCTCATCCCCAGACTCTGCTTCCTCCTCGGAAGATGTGTCAGTGGGATTAAGGAGGTCCTCAAAGTATTCCTTCAACCGTGAATTTTGTGTATCGTTGTACCCCTAAAATATATATATGTGTGTGTGTGTGCACCTAGCCCCAGTAACCCTATCCCGGGCAGGGTAAACTGTTCCCTCAATATCCTTTTCATAAGGGTCTTCTGAATCGCTCTTTGTCTGGTCCCTCACCCAGGACCAATTTGCCATGGGAGACCCTACCAGGGGGCAAAAGCCCCCAGACAACATAGCCCCTGGGATCCCTGGGACACACAAACCCCTCCACCACGATAAGGTAGCGATTCAAGGAGGAAAAACGAATTATTGCCCTTGAAAATTGAATAATTGAAATCAAGCAATACCTTGGTGTACAGGTTCGTCTGGCAAACCAAACCTCAGATGTCACCAGTCTATTATTCAAACACAGACAAAGACAGACTTCAAATCCATTTGAAAGCCTGAAGCTCAGCCTTGTCCATCCTAGCTGGAAAACTGAAAAACCAGTGTTATTTGTAATCTATCGTCCACCTGTCATGGTCCTGGGTCATTTTATCTAAGCGGTTTGAGTTTTATGTGTTTATTATATATGTTTATAATACAAAAATGACAAAAACACATAAAACTCAAACCGCTTAGATAAAATGACCCAGGACCATGACAGGTGGACGATAGATTACAAATAACACTGGTTTTTCAGTTTTCCAGCTAGGATGGACAAGGCTGAGCTTCAGGCTTTCAAATGGATTTGAAGTCTGTCTTTGTCTGTGTTTGAATAATAGACTGGTGACATCTGAGGTTTGGTTTGCTACTTTGTTATTTTAAGAGTTATTTGGTAAGGGCCTGGGTTTTTCAGTTTAGTTTTGGTTTATTGGATTCTGCTTTGGGGTCATATCTTACATGCACACAGCTGGATTCATGACAACACCTGTAGAGATACTTACAGAAATACTCTGTAAGTCTTGTTTTTCAGACTTTATCTGATTTGGTGCTCAGCTTAGATACAATAATTGTTGCCATATGTCAGTAATAGTTGTCAAACAGCTAACTGATCATCTGCAGAGGAATGGCTTATTTGAAGAGTTTCAGAACCCATTACAGCAACTAATAGACTCCAATTTGTACATGTAAATGGAGAGTCCTCTTCACACGCTGATGTTAATTATGGAGTTCCACAGGGTTCAGTGCTAGGACCAATTCTGTTTACATTATACATGCTTCCCTTAGGCAGTATCATCAGAAGACAAAGTATAAATTTCATTGCTATTCAGATGACACTCAGCTCTATCTATTTATGAAGCCAGATAACACACCAATTAGTTAAACTGCAGGAATGTCTTGAAGACATAAAGACCTGGATGGCCGCTAACTTTCTGCTTCTTAATTCAGATAAAACTGTGGTTATTGTACTCGGCCCTGAAAATCCTAGAAATATGGTGTCTAACCAGATTCTTACTCTGGATGGCATTACCTTGGCCTCTAGTAACGCTGTGAGGAACCTTGGAGTCATTTTTGACCAGGATATGTCCTTCAACGCACATATTAAACAAATATGTAAGACTGCTTTCTTACATTTGCGCAACATCTCTAAAATTAGAAATATCCTGTCTCAGACTGGCACTGAAAAAGTAGTTCACGCATTTATTACTTCCAGCCTGGATTACTCTAATTCATTAATGTCAGGATGTCCATAAACTCCCTGAAAAGCCTTCAGCTAATCCAAAATGCTGCAGCAAGAGTCCTGACAGGGACTAGAAAGAGAGAGCATATTTCTCCTGTTTTGGCTTCCCTTCATTGGCTTCCTGTTAAATCCAGAATTGAATTCAAAATCCTGCTCCTCACATACAAGGTCTTAAATAATCAGGCCCCATCTTATCTTAATGACCTTGTAGTACCATATCACCCTATTAGAGCACTTCTCTCTTGCACTGCAGGGCTACTTGTTGTTCTTAGAGTATTTAAAAGTAGAATGGGAGGCAGAGCCTTCAGTTTTCAGGCCCCTCTTCTGTGGAACCTCCCTTAGTTATGCTGCAACAGACATAAGCTGCTGGGAGATTCCCATGATGCATTGAGTTTTCAGGCACCTTTCTCATTCAACATGTGTTAATAGACCTTTCTGCATTGAATTACACTTGTTATTAATCTCTGTCTCTCTTCCACAGTACGTCATTCATCATGTCTTCCTTCTCTCACCCCAACCGGTCGCAGCAGATGGCCCCGCCCCTCCCTGAGCCTGGTTCTACTGGAGGTTCCTTCCTGTTAAAAGGAAGTTTTTCCTTCCCACTGTCACCAAAGTGCTTGATCATAGGAGGTCGTTTGATTGTTGGGTTTTTATCTGTATGTATTATTGTACGGTCTACTTACAATATAAAGCACCTTGAAGCAACTGTTGTTGTGATTTAGTGGTATATAGATTGAATTGAACTCAGGAGCCATTCTTGTGAATGAATCAGAAACAGTGTTTGTTTGTTTTTTTTCAACTAATAAATATGTCTAAGTGTCAAACGGTTGTCTCGCAAGCTGAATTAGAGGTGAATTTTATGCTTTTATTTTATCACAGCTTGATTATTGTAAGAGCTGTTTATGTGTTTGAATAAGATCTTGACCTGTCACGGCCAGGGGATCAGCAGGCCGCTGACTAGTAGTGTTCCCCCCCCCCTCTCTCTCCCTCCCCCCCCCCCTCTCTCTCTCTCGCTCTCTCGCCAGGGCGGAACTCATGGTGGGTTCACGCCCTTGGCCCACGCCCCCTCTGAAGAGGAAACACCTGGGCCTCGTCAGCGCAGCCAGCATTTAAGCCAGGGAGTGGCTTCTACTCATCGCTGGATCGTTGTGTGTGACTCGCATCCCCTGGACCTGACCCTGCATCCCCCGAGCGGATTCCCTTTTGTGTGAGTGTTTGGAGAGAGAGCCAGAAGAGGAGTGAGTGTCTTTTTCCTGCCTGGATTTCCCCAGAGCCCTTTCCCTGTCACCGCGTTGTATATAGCACTATCCCCTGCACTGTTTGTATATACACCTGGTGGGACTGTAATAAATACTGACTGTGCCTCTGAGTCCTGCGTGTGAGTCCTCAAGCGAACTGTGACATGACCATCTTCAGTCAGCACAGAATGTTGCTTCTGCTAGAGACTGCACAAAATTAATATAAAAATCTTTGTCCTTACTTTTAAAGCCCTGTGTGGTCAAGCCCCAGCTTATATTTCTGACCTTCTAGAATGCAACACCTATTCTTGTAGTCGAAGGCTATTAATGGTCCCTGTAACTCATTTTATGACTCAACTAAATTCTCATTTATTCATATTAGCTTTTAACTAGTTTTAGGCTGTATGATGTTATATGTATGCTGTTTTATATTTTTGTTCTCAGTTTTTTTTTATTGTAAAGCACTTTGCGATTTTTGATCTACTTACCAGTGACTGTGAGGTGAACCATGTTACTGACGGTGCCTTCTCTGGACTCACACCAGTAAACTCCACTGTCAGATGGGTAAGTATATCTGATGTTACAGGAAGAACCAGCTGGTTTTCCCCACCCATCTCCACACTGAGCCCTCTGCTGTTTGCTTGTGTTTCTCCTCAGAGTCCATCCAGCAGAGCTGTCGTCCTCCTCACAGCTCAGAGACACAAAGTCATATTGAAAGAACTGGGAGCTGCTGGGACTCACAGTCAGACGAGCTGTGAGGGTTAAAATGAAAAATTGATTATGTGTTATATTTGATAAAAAGGTCCAAATGGTTTATTGCTTTTATTATTTTATAATTTTCATTCTAAAAACATCAAACCAAACAGATCATATTACATTACATTTTCCATTAACACAATAAATTATATTGGAACTGTACTAAATTCCGTAACATTACAGTTACATTACAACATTAACATTAACAGTAACATTACAGTTACAGTTATGGTGTTGCTTGCATTACAAACGTTCTTCAGTTTTCTGCACACCAGGAAAAAAGAAAAATGGCGTAGAAACTGAACATTAACAGTGTTGCCTGAAAACTCCTTTGTTTGATCACTTCTTAATGAAATTAACGAAAGCTAGAATAATTGGCCCTAAAAATCTTAGAAATGTGGTATCTAAGCAGATACTTACTGTGGATGGCATTATTCTGATGTCCAGTAACACTGTGAGGAAGGTGTTGTTTTTTTTTACAGGATATGTCCTTCAGTGAATATATTAAACTAAAATGTAGCTGTATGCTGCAGCAAGAGCACTGACAGGAATTACAAAGAGAGAGCATATTTCTCCTATGTTAGCTTCTCTACACTGGCTCCCTGTTAAATCCACAACTGAATTTACAGTGGTGTGAAAAAGCATTCGTGCTCTTTCTAATTTCCTGTTTTTGTATGTTTGTCACACTCACTGTAAATGTTTCAGATGATCAAACACATTTAAATATTAGACAAAGAAAACACAAATGTAGTTTATAAATTAAATTACACCAACACCACCATGGAAAAAATCCATGCTCAGATGGCCCTGTGTGGAAAAAATGATTAAGTGTGACAAACATACAAAAACAGGGAAATCAGGTAGGGCACAAATTGTCATGGTTCTGGGTCATTAGACCCAGCAATGTTTTGTTGTGTGTTATGGTGATTTCTTTTAGTTGTAATGTATTGAGCTGGTTTTGCTTCAAAGTTGAGTTATTCCTGATCTATATTTTCTTGTTGCTTTGTCATTCCCCATTTCCTGTCTAAGTCTGTCATGTCCTCTGTCTTTGTTCCTTAGCCAATGCATTTAATATTTAGATATTAAATATTTAGATTTATTAATCTCTGTCCGTCTTCCACAGCATTTCTTTTGTTTTATCTCCCCTAGCTCACCCTAACCAGTTGTGGCAGATGGCTGCCTTTCTCCGAGTTTGGTTTTGCTGAAGGTTTCTTCCCACTTTAAGGGAGGTTTTCCCTTCCACTGTCGCCAAAGTGGTTGCTCAAAGGGGGTTGTCTGATTGTTGTGGTTTTCTTTTCA
Source organism: Mchenga conophoros (assembly GCF_057382185.1). Taxonomy (NCBI): domain Eukaryota; kingdom Metazoa; phylum Chordata; class Actinopteri; order Cichliformes; family Cichlidae; genus Mchenga; species Mchenga conophoros. The sequence continues at coordinate 37,910,528 of NC_140528.1, forward strand.
TCTTTGTAGAGTTCTCTCTCTCATTATGAAGCATATTGAGCACCTTGAGGTGAGTGTTGAGTCTGTGTTTCCACAGGCCGCTAGTTTAGAGACTTATTCCTCATGATGAGCGAAATCAAGACAGAACATCTTTAACTGGTCTTTAACTCGCTAACGAGGAAAGGCTTTGGTCAGAACCAGGCAGTGGAGCTATGCTCCTCACCTCTCTGTAGCCCAAATACTTCGAAGAGCAGCTGTCCTCGCAACCTTTTTATTGACAAACTGTTGCAATACACATCACAGCACCTCCCTCCGTAAAACGAAGACAAGGCCCTATGTGTGTTTATGTGTGTGCACGTGTATGCATGTGCAAGAACTTGTGCGTGTGTGTGTGTGTGTGTGTGTGTCTGAGACCTCCTGCTCACCAAAAGGATAATAAAAGCAGGAAGCAAAATCAAACAGAATCTTCACAAGGGATGTGCTTGTGATAAAACACTACAGCCTCCTCCCAGAACCTTAAGAGGGAGGGGGACAAAGGAATGTCTTGATCCTGTAGTTTGAACTAAAACTTTACAAATTTAAGAAGCACAATGGCAACATTCAACAATCTGACTTAACAGTGAGTGTTGTATTGTGCTGAATTGAATTCACTCCTACGTTAAAATGTCAAACTTTATGTGTTTATAGTCTGATGCAAAAATTGTTCTCTGTAGATTTCATCCATTTAATACTGTTAGAAGGGTGGAGTTCTCAAACGGGTTGATTGTAAGGATTTTCTTTGTATTATTGTAGAGTCTTTATCTTACAGTATAATGTGCTTTGTGTTTTGACTATGGGATTAATATAAAATTGAATTGAAAAAGAAAAAAAACATTCAAAGAATGTTTTTTTTCTTTTAAATTTTCTTTATTTTTAAAGAATTCAATTTTTTCGGCACATTTGTGCTACAGTCAACTAATTTCAGTCCATAGGCAGGAGGAAGAGAGTAGTTGTAGTTTTTGTAAACTGTGGAGATATATAGCCAGGAATCCAGAGTAATGTTAAAGCTGAGTGAATGCTGACCCCAGCTCAGCAGCCAGATGCTGAACTTCAACAGGTAACAAACTGATCTGCAGTCAGGCTGCAGCCTCCATTTCTACCTGTTCATGTTTCTACAGAATCACTGTGGTAATCACTTTAAAGTGTCTTTGCACCGGTTTCCATCTTTATTTTGTGTTGTATTTGTACATAAATGCTAAGTGAAATATCACCAATACAAATCACTTAATGTGTCCTCATTAAATGTATTGGTGTGTGTGGCTGTAGCCTTAGCTTTTATCTTTGTTAAATGGTAATTATGAGGCTGTGTATTTCAGGTCATTTTACAGCATAGGTGTCAAACTCTGGCCCGCGGGCCAAATTTGGCCCGCAGCCTAATTACATTTAGCCCGCGAAGCCATACCAAATTACTATTAGAGCTGGCCTACTGGTATTATACAGCTAATATATATATTGTTTAGTATTAAGCTTTGCTTGTTCCATATTCAGTTTTCCAGCAAAACTTATTTGAGTCCATAAGAAAAGATTCATTCTTATATCTGGAGGAAGATTTTTCTTTCAATAAATATTAACATTAGCCCGCGACTTTGTTCCAGTTTTGAATTTTGGCCCACTGTGTATTTGAGTTTGACACCCCTGTTTTACAGGGTAACATGGTAATGTATAGAGTATTACAACAGACTACTATCTGTAATGTGTAATGCATACATTTTTTGATTAACAATATCAGGACTGGCAGGCATTTCTAGCTACATTTTATAAAATGACCCACTGTTGGCAAGGTTACTTTTAAAATGTATTCCACAACAGATTACAGAATATGTGCCTCAAAATGTATTTATAATGTGTTCTGTTATATTACTCAATGAGTATAACGTATTCTGAATGCTCTGGCTCGTAGCCGAAAAGTAGCTTTACTTTGTTGTCTGGGTCAACTTTGCTAGCGAGAGACAGAGAGAGGCGTTGAATGACATGAACACAGTGTACAGTCACAAGATCTGCATTAGAGTCTCTTATTGCATAAAATAAGTAACTGTATTCTGATTACCACCTTTTTAAACAAGAACCGTGGAATGGAATACAGTTACTCATATTTTGCATTTTAAATATGTAGCGCCGATACATGTATTCCATTGCCCACGAATACTGCACAAGTGCACTGTAGTTATGTGCATTTTGCGGGAAACAAATCAGGTTTTTGCAAGAAACAATGAAACAAAAAAAACAAAAAAAAGAAAGAAAGAAACAATGAAACAAGTACTGTAAGTACTTACTGGGTTGTGGGCCGTGTTATGGAGTCACTTAATTTCATCTATTTTCTAACTTCCATGTATTTTAAAGGGAAAGAGATACAGATTGTTCTGTAAATAATTTTAAGTATCGCAGCAACCCGAGTAATTACTGGTTCTGCTTAAGTAATTTTCTGCATAATGGAAGTTTCACTATTCAGTCTGTCTTATATATTACCTATAAAATTAAAACTATCATAATCACTTTTCTTGTTGCAGCGTAGTTGCGCCTTGTTGTCCACAAATTGCATGCAAGTATAGGGTACTTGTGCCTTATTTGCAGGTCGTGTAATAAAGTGTTACCACATTTCTCAGGTTTAAATTGTGACAGAAGAAGGTTACTGACCTTGGTTTGTTGAGCAGCTCAGCAGTGAGATCAGAACTAAAGAGAAATGACACTCAGGTTGATTTGAGGTGAACATATAGAACAACTGCACACAAACAGCTGACAAACACACAAACTCTCTCTGGTATATCTGCTCATTTTCTATTTGATGACAGGAATATGTTTCAAAAACATTTGGACAACAAAAGATGGGGAAGTGTGTAATAGTAAAACAGAACATCCCATATGTATATTCCTATGGTTTATGCTGTTCAAGCTCCTCTATTCAAATTTAATTATTATTTTTTTTAATCTCAGAAACAGCACTGAATGTAATTGTTGTGATCATAAATATGTGCACTGACTACACTGTTCATATAATACAAAATGTCTTCTACTCCTAAAAGAAACCACAGTAAAGTCATGTGTCCACTGTGCAGCTGTGTTGATATAATGAGTGAATGATTTGATCTTTTCACTGCCTGCTGTGTTTCCTCGACTCCTGAGCAAAGATAAAGAGTCAGTTCAGACCTGCAGTTGGTCCTCGTGGTGTTTGAACTTGAATTCAGCCTGATTTGTTTTTCATGTCTTCTCCTCCATCATCAGTTATCAGGAGAGCAGACAGTCAAAGTACAAGAATTCAAACAAACACAGAGATTCTACTTACAGAGCAGACACAGCACAGATGTTTCCTTCATCGTCCTTCTCACTCATTTGAGCTTTTTTTCATTTCTGTCACTGACACCAAGTAAAGCCCGCCCTCTTCCTCTGAGCACCAGCTTTTCTGTTGGTTCAAATAGAGTTAGTGGTTAGTGTGTGTATGTGTGTGTGTATATGTACGCCCCCCTCAGTGAGAGAGGCAGATATGAGCTGAAACACAGGAATCAAACCAGGGACGCTGCTGTTATGGAGCTGAACTGGAACCATTCAGACACTGAGGCCCTCTGAACACATTTTAATTACAGCTGTGCAGAGACACGCTGATGACTGACTGGAACACTATGATTCACATTTTACATTAACACCATCCTCACACATGGTTTATATGTGGCCACTAGAGGGAGATGTTTCACTATAAATACTGTAGGACAAGAGAGGCATTATGGACAAAAACAACACATCCCCCATTTTATTTACAATATAATATTTATTTAAAATGTTCTGATTGTTCAAATAGGTTATTTTTTTATTGTTGTAAAATAATGTGTGCCCCAGTCTCCAATAAGACAGTACTGGAAGGGTAGTTATTCCTCCGTTACCACATAAAAGGGAATATCTCCTGAAATGAGCAGCTCTCACAGTAGTAAACAAGCCCGGCCACTAACCATAATGCAGTGCCTAACAAGAGCTGTGTGAGACTATGTATAAAGGTGTAACAATGTTCTATGTCTATACATTTGCAGGTAAGCAGATACAAGAGAGTAAATAACTTGAGCTGTGTTTAAAGATAAGTCAACGGGGTTACAGAGAATGTAGGAACGTTGTCCGTTAACCCCCTTTATGTGTCATTAGTATACAGTGGGGCAAAAAAGTATTTAGTCAGCCACCGATTGTGCAAGTTCCCCCACTTAAAATGATGACAGAGGTCAGTAATTTGCACCAGAGGTACACTTCAACTGTGAGAGACAGAATGTGAAAAAAAAATATCCATGAATTCACATGGTAGGATTTGTAAAGAATTTATTCGTAAATCAGGGTGGAAAATAAGTATTTGGTCAATAACAAAAATACTACTCAATACTTTGTAACATAACCTTTGTTGGCAATAACAGAGGTCAAACGTTTACTATAGGTCTTTACCAGGTTTGCACACACAGTAGCTGGTATTTTGGCCCATTCCTCCATGCAGATCTTCTCGAGAGCAGTGATGTTTTGGGGCTGTCGCCGAGCAACACGGACTTTCAACTCCCGCCACAGATTTTCTATGGGGTTGAGGTCTGGAGACTGGCTAGGCCACTCCAGGACTTTCAAATGCTTCTTACGGAGCCACTCCTTTGTTGCCCGGGCGGTGTGTTTTGGATCATTGTCATGTTGGAAGACCCAGCCTCGTTTCATCTTCAAAGTTCTCACTGATGGAAGGAGGTTTTGGCTCAAAATCTCACGATACATGGCCCCATTCATTCTGTCCTTAACACGGATCAGTCGTCCTGTCCCCTTGGCAGAAAAACAGCCCCATAGCATGATGTTTCCACCCCCATGCTTCACAGTAGGTATGGTGTTCTTGGGATGCAACTCAGTATTCTTCTTCCTCCAAACACGACGAGTTGAGTTTATACCAAAAAGTTTTACTTTGGTTTCATCTGACCACATGACATTCTCCCAATCCTCTGCTGTATCATCCATGTGCTCTCTGGCAAACTTCAGACGGGCCTGGACATGCACTGGCTTCAGCAGCGGAACACGTCTGGCACTGCGGGATTTGATTCCCTGCCGTTGTAGTGTGTTACTGATGGTGACCTTTGTTACTTTGGTCCCAGCTCTCTGCAGGTCATTCACCAGGTCCCCCCGTGTGATTCTGGGATCTTTGCTCACCGTTCTCATGATCATTTTGACCCCACGGGATGAGATCTTGCGTGGAGCCCCAGATCGTGGGAGATTATCAGTGGTCTTGTATGTCTTCCATTTTCTGATGATTGCTCCCACAGTTGATTTTTTCACACCAAGCTGCTTGCCTATTGTAGATTCACTCTTCCCAGTCTGGTGCAGGTCTACAATACTTTTCCTGGTGTCCTTCGAAAGCTCTTTGGTCTTGGCCATGGCGGAGTTTGGAGTCTGACTGTTTGAGGCTGTGGACAGGTGTCTTTTATACAGATGATGAGTTCAAACAGGTGCCATTCATACAGGTAACGAGTGGGGGACAGAAAAGCGTCTTACAGAAGACGTTACAGGTCTGTGAGAGCCAGAGATTTTCCTTGTTTGAGGTGACCAAATACTTATTTTCCACCCTGATTTACGAATAAATTCTTTACAAATCCTACCATGTGGATTCATGGATTTTTTTTTCACATTCTGTCTCTCACAGTTGAAGTGTACCTCTGGTGCAAATTACTGACCTCTGTCATCATTTTAATAATAATAATGGATTGATATAGCACTTTTCAAGGCACCCAAAGCGCTTTACAATGCCACTATTCATTCATACACTGGTGGAGGCAAACTACAGTTGTAGCCACAGCTGCCCTGGGGCAGACTGACAGAAGCGAGGCTGCCATATCGCGCTATCGGCCCCTCTGGCCAACACCAGTAGGCGGTAGGGTAAAGTGTCTTGCCCAGGGACACAACGACCAGGACAGAGAGCCCAGGGATCGAACCGGCGACCTTCCGGTTACAGATGCGATTCCCAACCCCCTGAGCCACGGTCGCCCGTGGGGGAACTTGCACAATCGGTGGCTGACTAAATACTTTTTTGCCCCACTGTATATTCATTGGTAGCAATAACCATGAAGCTAACAATTAGCAGCTAGAGCTAATTCGCCAGTATGAGTTGAAAACTCGTGGCATTGTCGTTTGATCTATACCTGTATCGGCTGTAATCTCAGTGGATGAAGACTGGGTATCACACTATCTTTTGTTTATGTTTATTTTACTTATGTTAGTGTAAGGAGTATTACCGTTTAAGTTTAAAAAAACTAACTATAATGCATTGTGCCTGACAAGAGCTGTGTGAGACTGTATAAATGTGTAACGATGTACTATGTCTATAGATTTGCAGACACATTAAAGACAAACTCACAAAGCCACACAGGTTTCAATTCCTTTTAATCCAAATGTGCAACATTACTGACAATGCAATTTAATTATTTTATTTATACAGCGCCAAATCACAACAAGAATCACCTCAAGGCGCTTTATATTGTAAGGTAAAGACCCAGTAAAGACCGTACAGTAATACATCATGGATACAAGTAACTGTCATTGTCATTTCTGTAATTTGTGGTCCCTCCTTTCTCGTGCATGTGCACTGGAAATCACTCAAGATCATTGGAGCAATAGGTGTGGTGACTCCCAAGCTAGGGGGTTCCCAGGAACAACATCGGAAATTTCTATAAGAGCTAAGATACTTCACATGACCCTCAAGCTCTCAGGCCTCTGGTAGAGGACCCAAGCTTGAAGGAAAGACCCTCCGCAGAGGTGAGAAAAGGGAAATAGACCCCAGCTTCTGTGGATCTTGTGCTCAGAGCTTTTTCCTGCCCTGCCATGATTAGTACCTCCCTTTCAGTCCAGCTTCGTCCAGCCACTGGTAGAACTTCTGGATACCACTTCTTCTATCTGACCAAAAGGGTGCAGCAAGAGTACTGACAGGGACTAGAAAGTAACACTGGAGGAACCTTGGAGTCATTTTTGACCAGGATATGTCCTTCAATGCACATATTAAACAAATACGTGAGACTGCTTTCTGTTGGGTTTAAGTCAACCCTACTGGTAAACAGAAACTGTTACTGAAAGCAACCACACAGACACCAGTGTATGTTTCACTTGCAAGGGGAGCATCAAGGAGGGCAGTGTTGCCACTCGCCTGTCCAAGCAACTCCAATTCCTGCATGTCCGCCTCACTCTTTAATTGATAAAAGAGGTTACACACAATTCAGTTAACCACGTGACAGTTTTTGGCCATGTCACCCACATCACTTTGCTGCAACAGAATATAGTTAGTGAATGTATTAGCAATCATTGTACTCATCATTTATCTTATACATGGTGAAATGCATTCTTCAGACAGACAAAACAATGTCAACTGTACAAAAGACACTATCTGATAATTCCACAAGAGCACACAGGTCTCCCCTTGGCGGTTTGTCTCTCTTAACCTTTATCTGCCAGATTATGTACATTATTTTGCAAGCTTGCTCCTGTATTGAGCCAAATCTGTTGAGCACCTCGTACACCCCTGTAGCCTTCCTCAATGTTACTGCAGGATCACTTTCCAGCTTTTCCACATTTCACTGTTGTTCACAATCTCCTCATGATGATCTGTAGGAAGCCAAGTGGTACAGCCCTCTGCCTTAATAGAACAGAACAGTCTGGTTTCTATTCAGTTCAATTCAATTCAGTTCAATTCAATTTTATTTATACAGCACCAAATCACAACAACAGTTGCCTCAAGGCGCTTTATGTTGTACAGTAGATCGTACTTTAATAGATACAGACAAAAACCCAACAATCATATGACCCCCTATGAGCAAGTACTTTGGTGACAGTGGGAAGGAAAATTAACAGAAAGAAACATCCAGCAGAACCAGGCTCAGGGAGGGGCGGGGCCATCGGCTGTCTGTTACCCACCAACTCGATAGCTAACCGGGGTTCAAGGGTCACTCGAGCCGGTGAGAACAGCTAACTCCCGGCTAGTGATGGAATTTCCGGCTCTTTTGGCTTAGCTCACTAAAAAGAGCCGGCTCTTTCAGCTCCCAACCGGCTCTTCAGGTTGTTTTGTTGCTTTAATTAATTTATTATTAACAACAATATAAAATTATGCACAAAAGGAATTACTAATGTAAAACAAATTAGTTTTATTTATATATGTTTATATATAAAAATATACTGTGCCCCCTAGAGACAAAGCGCATACAAACTCCAAAGCATGTAAAAACTCCAAAACTGTCATGGTCCTGGGTCATTTTGACCCAGTGTTCTTAGTTTTCCTGTAGTTTTGTATTTTGTTCCTTATGTCCATTGGATTGTTTGGTTTGGTATTATTATTCCCCCTGTGTCCATGCTTTTATTGTGGTGTTTGCTCTGGTACCGTGTTCCCGTCCTTTGTGTTCTGTGTTCTCCTCATCCCCTCGTATTCATCCTTGTTCTCTGCCTCTCTCTCTCTGTGCTCATCTCTGTGTACTGTGTTGTGTTTGAGGTCCACATCTTGGTGTCAGTATTTTCAGTTTCGTGTCCTCCCTGCTCGGTCATGAGTAATTGTCTTCAGCTGTGTTCCCCGTGTGTTCCCACTTCCCTCATTACCTTCTGTGTATTTATGTCAGAGTGTCCCTTTGTTCTGTGTTGCGTCGTCCCTCTAGGTTGTGTGCATTTAGCGTGTCTTCCCAGCGCCTCAGTTTTAGTTGCTCCCAGTATAGTTTTTGTATGACTTCTTCTTTTTTTTATATTTTTATATATTTTTATATATTTTATTTTATTATTTTTTACTATTTAATTTGTAAAAATGTGTACACACACACACACACACACACACACACACGTAGAAAAACATTTAGTATACACATCCAGAAATGCATACACTATTATATATTGTACATATATTTATTAGTTTCAGGTTGGCCATTCTTGTATTTTGCTCGTTTGTGTTGTTGTGTTTTGCACATCTCTGTTGCTTGTGGGGCTCGCACACAAGAATTTCACTCGCATGTGCTGTGCCAGTGTGCCTGCACATGTGATGTGACAATAAAAGTGATTTGATTTGATTTGATTTATGTTCCTGTTAATAAAGACCTGCCTTTGAGTTCATCCCCGTGTGTCTAGAGCCGTGCATTTGGGTCCTTTCTTGCCTTCACACAGCCGTCGCATGACAAAAACACATTTCTAGCGTTAACTGAACTTCCAAAAAAGAGCTACCTAGATCAATTGTGTAATAAATTACACAATTGAAAGGATCAGTGAAAGCGGAGATTTTTAAGATCTCCTGCCAGGTTGGAGATTTTCAAAAAACTCAGTTTTTAGTGTTTACATGTGGACATAGATATTTTTCCAAAACTGTACGTGTAGACGGGATTAAAAAAAAAAACCCAAAAAAACAAAAACAGAAAATCTCCAGTTTCAAAAATACCTGTGTATATGCGTGAACCTACCCATACGGAAAAGATATATATAAATCTTATAAAGTTTGTATCTGTCTTGTGTGAAACTTGTATGAAAAGCATACAAGAGTGAAAACAGATATAAGATCCCTTGAAAAATCATATAAATGAAACTTGTATGTTTTGGATACTTACTAAAACAATATATGAAAGTAATGAGAAAGTGGCCACTTTCATGAGTAAATCATGTAAGCCTTATATGATTCACTATATGAAGTAGGCCACATCTTTGTCACGGTCCGCTGTGGCAGACCGTGTGGAGGACTCAGGTGCAGACACAGGCGAGGACACGAAACTGAGTTCGAACGAAAAGCGAGCCTTTATTGTGGCTGAAGACAAGGAGTGCAAACAAGGCAAAACTAAACTATAACTAAACTGGGAAAGTGATACCAGGATAAACTAAAAAGACACAGGAAACCATAACTGTGACTACAAAGGACTGGCTGTGACAACATGGAGGGTGGGAACACAGACGACGCGACACAGACTGTATGAAACACAGAGACTAAATACACATGAGGGATGATCAGGGGAAGTGGCCACACATGGGAGCACAGCTGACACACATAAATCTAACGACAGGACAGGAGAGGCGAAACTAAATACACTGACATTGAATGCAGACTTCCAAAGTAAAACAGGAAACATGGAGATTAGACATGAACTAAACATAACCACACAGACATGACACATGAACCAGGGAGACTTAGTACAGGGGGAGATGACATAAACAACTAAGGAACAAGACTAAACGGCAATCTAGAAATTAACTAGGTGAACTACGCTAGGCACAAATGAATACAAAAGATACATAAAACTCAAACACTGGGTCGCTCGACCCAGGACCATGACAATCTTATGCAAGTCTTTTATAAGTTTTTTTTCTATTTCTTTCCCATACGGGTTTAAACACCCACAATTCAGGCAACAGTTCTGTTTTAGCTGATCAATTCCTCAAAACTATCAGATTAGTTATTGATCATCTATAATCCACCAGACCTTATCTATACACCATCACACACTTTATGTCAGTGTCTGTAATTAAACTGTAAAGTGCTGATCCTGAAGCTAAAATACGAAAAAACTATAGTTGATTCTGAGATTATAGCACATAAATTCATTCATGTTTGTAACACAGTTTTATCTAATGAACAGCCTGAAGATGAATAAATTGTAGTTCAGAATCACTGACAGACAGCACAGACACAGTTGGTCTGAGTCTGAACATGATGGTCACCAGAGAAATAACATCAGACTCTGGATGTTCAGGATAAGATGATCTTATGTCCGAAGAGGTTGTGTAATCTCTTGATCAGCACGACGCTCATTTGAACCTGGAGACCGTTTATATTTTCTGTAGATCTCTAGTGTTTAAGTTTCTTCAGTGTGGTTTTGCTGCTTTTCTGCCTTAATGTTTCCTACCTTTAAGACCTCTCTTTTAAACCTCTTTTAATACCTCTTTCTTCATGTTTATGCATCAACATGACAGAAGCTCTGAGACATTTCAAACCTGCTGCTGCTCATCAGGATGCTAGTTAAAATCTCGGTTCTGTCGTGTATGTCTTCTGTAGATCAGAAAACCAACAACAGCAACAAGAATAACAGCAGAAACTGACAGACCGACAATCAGTCCAACAGGTCCATCCTGTTTGTCTCCTCCTGGCTGACCTGCAGGTGAGAAACAGGTGTGAAGTGTCAGCTGTCAGGTAGGTGATGAGTGAAGAACAGAACAGAATCCATTTCCTCATCGAATGCTTATGTCTGATCTAATGATTAAGTAAAATGTAAGTTGGTCAAAATGTGAATATTGTGTAAAATCTTACATAGTCAGTCAGTCTGCCTCAGGGCAGCTGTGGCTACAACCGTAGCTGCCTCCACCAGTGTGTGAATGTGAGAGTGAATGAATAGTGGAATTGTAAAGTGCTTTGGGTGCCTTGAAAAGCGCTATATAAATCCAATCCATTATTATTATTATTATTATTATTATTATTATTAATATTATTATTATTATTATTATTATTATTATTATTATTATTATTATTATTATCAATATGGGGATTTCTGAGCTCTGAGCTTCTTTAAAAAAAGATGCATATGATCTGAACAAAACTGCTAAAAATTGCTGCAATAAAAGAAAACCTAGCCAGGTTATACAGGGTCAAAGGACGGCTGAAGCCTTGTTCAGCTACTGCAGGGTGAGAGGAAGGGTACACCCTCACACTCACAGGCAATTTAGAACGACCAGTTAACCTAACCCCATTAACTAAATGTCTTTGGACTGTGGGAGGAAGTGAGGAGAGAACCCACACAAACATGGGGAGGACATGCAACTACACACAGAAAGAGCCTGATGGTGGAATTGAACCCAGGACCTTCTTGCTGTGAGGCAAATGCTAAATACTACGCAACCATGCTAATTATTAAGAATCACATTTGTTTTTTCAAAGTAACAAAAATGATAACTTAAAATTCCATTTGTTTGAGGGTTTATGTATTTATGAATTTTACTCATTTGACTTAACCAGAAGGGAAAAAGACCGAAGATGGAGTTTCACAAAGCAAAAAAAAAATTAAATAAAAAATTTAATGAAAATAAAATAACACAAGTACTGTTTTCATCCAAAAATATAATTTTTTTTACTGGTTTGGTGCTTATTTTGTATTATTTTTTTTTCAAATGGCAGCTTTATGGCGTAAACAGTTTTGGTCAGATCATTTGTATCTTATTTTTAAATTATAGGTTAAACATGAATCTGCTGCACTCTGATCACATCACTCAGACCAGCTGCTTTCTACAAAGTCTCATCAACAACATCTTTACAAACACTCACCTGGAGGAGCAACACTCAGTGTGACTCTACTGATGGTTTTACTGTCCTTGTGGTTTGTTCCTCTCATGAAGACACCACACTCGTATGTTCCAGCATCATTAATCGTCACATCCTTCAGAATCAAAGACACGTCTCCATCCTTCATCTGTCTGTCCTGCAGACCCACCCGGTTCTTAAAAGATGGATGCTGGTTGTCTGTAACAAAGTGATCATCTTGGTACAAAAGTACATATTCTGTCTTCAGGTCAGCTCTGCTCCACTTTACAACTTTCTTGTTGTTTGGAGCTCGACATGTCAGAGTGACGTCCTGTCCAGACTCAGCTGTGATGGTTTTCTGGTCTGAAAGAGGAAACAACACAGAGCAGAGAGGTTAAAGTTCGGAGACTATAGATGTTCGTCTATAGAAGACGTTTCGGTAAGGAACTACAGAGCACTAAGTACGTTTTCACCATCTACGGCACCGGCAGGATTCACTTTCACAGACTCACAACCACCAGCTTCACCCCTCCCCTCCCCCTCCAGCTGTAGGCTTTATCATTGAGTTTCCCCACACATGTTTACAGACGAGTTAGAGAGCAAGAGAAGAAGAGACGGATTCATAAATGTCTTTGTTTCTGCTCTAACCAAACAATGCTGCTCTACAACTCTAGACTACCAGCCACAAAGACAACAGCTGGAGAAACATCTGTCTACCTCTGACATCCACCAGCTCATCCATACAACAAACACACATCAACAACCAGGAAGCAGCTTCACCTCTGATCACACACTCAACTCTACTCACTCACCTGGAGGAGCAACACGAAGGTGGATGATGCTGTGTTTCCATGAGCGAGTTTCTTCCATGAACACTCGACACTTGTATGTTCCATCATCAACACTTGTCACAAGTTTTAGAATCAAAGACACGTCTCCATCCTTCATCTGTCTGTCCTTCAGATCAACCCGGTTCTTAAAAGATGGATGCTGGTAATCTGTAAAAACTCGCTCATCTCGGTACACAAGGACATATTCTGACACCAGGTCAGCTCTCCTCCAATGTACAAATTTGATATTTTTATTTGGAGCTCGACATGTTAGAGTGACGTCCTCTCCAGACTGAGCTGTGATGGTTTTCTGGTCTGAAAGAGGAAGCAACACAGAGCAGAGAGGTTAAAGGTCACCAGTGACCCACTGAGAGGGAATTTTAGCCTCATGTTAAACATAGACAGATATTAAGAACGAGATCTGGCCTATCAACACCTACGCCCTGCCCATGATCAGGTACCCTGCTGGCCAAAGAAGGAGATAGAAGCAACTGACAGTAGGACAAGGAAGCTCTGGACCATGCATGGAGGGTTTCACCTGAATTCCAGCACTCTGAGACTGTATACTAAATGGAAGCAAGGAGGCTGGGGACTAGTGAATGTCAGTACATCAAGAAGATGACCCAAACCGACAGTGTGCTCAGGAGGTCGCGGATATGTGTGTGTGTGTATATACAGTGGCTTGCAAAAGTATTCGGCCCCCTTGAGCTTTTCCACATTGTGTCACATTACAGCCACAAATATGAATCATTTTTATTGGAATTCCACGTGAAAGACCAACACAAAGTGGTGTACACGTGAGAAGTGGAACGAAAATCATACATGATTCCAAACATTTTTTACAAATAAATAACTGCAAAGTGGGGTGTGCATAATTATTCAGCCCCCTGAGTCAATACTTTGTAGAACCACCTTTTGCTGCAATTACAGCTGCCAGTCTTTTAGGGTCTGTCTCTACCAGCTTTGCACATCTAGAGACTGAAATCTTTGCCCATTCTTCTTTGCAAAACAGCTCCAGCTCAGTCAGATTAGATGGACAGCGTTTGTGATCAGCAGTTTTCAGATCTTGCCACAGATTCTCGATTGGATTTAGATCTGGACTTTGACTGGGCCATTCTAACACATGGATATGTTTTGTTTTAAACCCTTCCATTGTTGCCCTGGCTTTATGTTTAGGGTCGTTGTCCTGCTGGAAGGTGAACCTCCGCCCCAGTCTCAAGTCTTTTGCAGACTCCAAGAGGTTTTCTTCCAAGATTGCCCTGTATTTGGCTCCATCCATCTTCCCATCAACTCTGACCAGCTTCCTGTACCTGCTGAAGAGAAGCACCCCCAGAGCATGATGCTGCCACCACCATATCTGACAGTGGGGATGGTGTGTTCAGAGTGAGGTGCAGTGTTAGTTTCCTGCCACACATAGCGTTTTGCATTTTGGCCAAAAAGTTCCATTTTGGTCTCATCTGACCAGAGCACCTTCTTCTACATGTTTGCTGTGTCCCCCACATGTTTGCTGTGTCCCCCACATGTTTGCTGTGTCCCCCACATGGCTTGTGGCAAACTGCAAACGGGACTTCTTATGGTTTTCTGTTAACAATGGCTTTCTTCTTGCCACTCTTCCATAAAGGCCAACTTTGTGCAGTGCACGACTAATAGTTGTCCTATGGACAGATTCCTCCACCTGAGCTGTAGATCATGGACTTGTGTCTCTCCATCTGAGAGTAGTTGGGGACTTTGGTTCTCATTATAGCTGTAATCCTTCTGCGTTTAGTCCTTGCTGCAGTCCTGGTTGGTTTTCTCTATGTTTAGTCTTTATATGCTTAGTTCTTTTTTGTTTTATTACAACAGTCTAATTGTTTTAGGCTATTTTTTTTTTGTATTCTATCTTGTTTCTATTATGGTAAATGTACTGATTCTTATATAATGGTTTTTTACTCTTCCTTCTCTCACCCCAACCGGTCGCAGCAGATGGCCGCCCCTCCCTGAGCCTGGTTCTGCTGGAGGTTTCTTCCGGTTAAAAGGGAGTTTTTCATTCCCACTGTTGCCAAAGTGCTTGCTCATAGGGGGTCATATGATTGTTGGGTTTTTCTCTGTATCTATGAAGCGCCTTGAGGCGACTTTTGTTGTGATTTGGCGCTATATAAATAAAATTGAATTGAATTGAATTGAATTGAACTTAAAGTGCTTTATAAAACATTTTCACTCATTCACACCCTATTAGCTAAGCATTTTTTTTCTATCTAACATGTACACTCCAATGGATGTATAATGGAACAGTTTGGGGTTAGTATCTTACTTGAACCACCAACCTTCCAATCAGTAAATGACCTACTCTATGTTCTAAGACAAGCCACCCTATCATAATGCCTTCTTGTGAAGTCAGTCTTGTCTTCATGTTATTTTTAACCTTCTTGTCTTTGTGTCAAGTCTGCATTTGTTTCCTGTCCTCTGTTTCTTCCTGTTTTATTTTGGTGACCGATTATCTTGTGTGCTTTGAATTTAGTTCTACTTTCATCACTTTATAATTAGTTTATAATTAGCTGTTCTCCTGCCTGTTTCCTGTTCACACGTGATTCTGTGTCTGTGTATATATTTTTTTTTCTTTCCCTTTTGTCAGATTCTCTCTCTTCACTGTGTCCCTCTTTGTTATATGGTTTCTAAGAAGAGCTATTATTTCAGATTATTTGCTTCTGACTTTTTATTTTGTCACTGCTCAGAAATAAAGCTGCATTTTAGTTCACCCTTCATTTCAGAGTGCTGCACTTTTGGTCCAACACAACACAAGCTCCAATACCTTGAAAAAGACTGGACATCTCTCTCCCAATGTGCTGATTTTGGTCACTGACTATAGAAAAGGACATCTGGGACTATGTGCTGGCTTGCCTTGTCCGTGCATGCAACAAGTCAGGAAAACAACCACTTGCCATCCAAGGTCTTCCTATGCCAAGCCATTCCTTGTCTATCACAATCATTGATAAATTTGTGTAATTTCCATGTCCAGTACATGCCATCTGATATATTATCTGATATTGGCTGATAGTTTATATCACAAGTTTGAAAAGCCTTCTGTGAGACTACATGTATCGGCTGCCCTATTTAAACTGCTGTCAGACATTATCTACTACACTCTGATCACATCACTCAGACCAGCTGCTTTCTACAAAGAACATCTTTAGAAAAAAACACTACTCACTAACCTGGAGGGACAACCCTGAGGTAGATGCTGCTGATGGGTTTACTGTTCTTGTGGTTTGTTCCTCTCATGAAGACATGACAGTCATATGTTCCAGCATCATTAATCGTCACATCCTTCAGGATCAAAGACACGTCTCCATTCTTCATCTGTCTGTCCTGCAGATCCACCCGGTTCTTAAAAGATGGATGCTGGTTGTCTGGATCAAACTGCTCATCACGGTACAAAAGGACATATTCTGTGTCCAGGTCAGCTCTGCTCCACTCCAAAACACCAATGTTGTTATTTGGAGCTCGACATGTCAGAGTGATGTTCTGTCCAGACTCAGCTGTGACATTTTTCTCATCTGAAAGAGGAAACAACACAGAGGAGAGAGGCCAAAATACTACTGTTCACTTCTAATGAAGAAATTCCTCTGAGCTGTATTTCGAAATTCATGGTATATTACACACATCATACCTACTCATACCTACTGTATACTATACTTTAAAAACAATGTTTCTGTTATAAGAAACAACTAGTTGGTGGGCTGCTCACACTAATGTAATTCCACACCAAACTTAGAATAAAGTGTATCATAATTTTTTGGACAGCTTCAAATCTCTAAAATCAGACCCGCATCATATTTGATGGTTTTCCTGGTGTAGAGTTACAGGATTCATATAACGAAAACAGCAGCTCTACTAATCACATTTGTATATTCAGCATTGTTTATTTAGTCATTTCTTGTATTGATTAAATTTTGTCTTACTGTTACCGAGGGTCTGTTAACCTGTTTACCAAGGATATGCTCTGTTGCCGCTGCTGTTTGCAAAGGCATGAACCTCCTCAGCCAGATCATTAACAACAGTCGCTATGAATACTGACTATGGATACCATCAGCCAACTAGACACTGATTCACTGATCCACACCAATATGATCTACAGTAAAGAAATCAAAATGTCATTCAGTCATTAAGACTGCAGAAGTGAAGTCGGATGGCAAAAAAAGAGAGGGAAGGTAGCCAGAACACACGGGATGGCACGACTAGAAGGCAACATTGTAGTGGGGACAGCTACAATGATAACCATAAAGAGGCCACAACCAATAAATACCCGCAGGAGTCAGGTGAATGGAAAGAACAAGATCCAGCCAATTAACACCTGTTGTCCGTTATTCTACTGGGATTGGCTGGCCAAAGGAGGAGATAAAAGCCACTGATATCAAGACAAAAAAGCTCATTGCCATAGATGGAAGGTTTCAACTCAAATCCAGCCCCCCAGACTGTATGCTGAGGTCCATGAGTACCCCAGAAAGATGGCCACAACTGATCACATGCTTTGTGAATACCTCAGGCAGCAGAAGCCCAAGAAAGAAGAGGAACAATCATGGAAGGACTGTATGGTAGTCCACCAACAGACAGAAGAAGTGGCTGGTATAGAAATACTATCACCCACACATGTTTACAGATGATTTAGAGACAATAACTCACTTAGAGAAATATTCAGGTTGATGATGCTGAGCTTCCATGAGTGTGTTTCTTCCATGAAGACACGGCATTGGTAGGTTCCATCATCAGCAGTATTCACGTTTTTCAGAATCAAAGACACATCTCCATCCTTCATCTGTATATCTTGCAGATCCACCCGGTTCTTAAAAGACGGATGTTGGTTATCTAGAAGATACTGCCCATTACGGTAAACAAGTAGATATTCCGGCTCCAGGTCAGCTCTGCTCCAATGTATGAATTTGATCTTTTTGTTGTTTGGAGCTCCACATGGCAGAATAACACTCTTTCTAGACTCAGCTGTGATGTTTTTCTGATCTGAAAGATAACACAAGACTGAGCAGGTCATGGTCAACAAGACAGGCCAAAGGAATCAAAGCACAATTATGACTAGAATTGTTTACTTTGCATTAAACATCCAAAGTTTCAGAAACTGCAAGATGTTAGCTTCAGCAGAATATGTGCTGATAATAAGTGAACATAATGTGTGAGAGAAAGCAGCCTCTCATTATAAGACACTGTGAGTCTCTGCATGCTGCCTTTATGGAGCTACAGCTGTTTGTGTACACTGAACAAAAAGCTTTGTAGCTGCATCTTGACTCCTGACACTACAACACATCACACTGACACACACATTACACTTCTTTGTCTTTGCCATTTCTGGATCACTGTAGAGCTGGGCAATATCGTTATTTTTTAATAACATATCACTATTGTTAATGTTATGTTAGTGTTTAAACTATTAATATATGAATCAAATCACTTTTGTATACCCTTTGTATACCTACAATGCTGCTCTATAACTCTAGACTACCAGCCACAAAGACAACAGCTGGAGAAACATCTGTCTACCTCTGACAACCACCAGGTCATCCATAAATAACATGAAAGCAGTGTCTGCACTCCTGTAACTCACCTGGGGGAACATTCAGGTCGATAACGCTGATGGATTTCCATGAGCGTGTTTCTTCCGTGAAGACACGACACACGTATGTTCCATTATCAGCAGTGTTCACATTGTTCAGAATCAAAGACACATCTCCATCTTTAATCTGCCTTTCATGAAGAGCCACCAGATACTTAGAAAACTCATTCTGGTTATTTGGAAGAAACTGCTCAGCACGGTAAAAAATTAGATATTCTGGCTCCAGGTCAACTCTGCTCCAACGTACAGCTTTGATCTTGTTGGTTGGGTTTTGACATGGCAGAATGACATTCTGGCCAGACTTAGTTGCAATGACTTTCTGGTCTGAAAGTGGAAATAACACATAGCAGAGACATTAAAGGACAAAGTACAATTATAACTAGAATTTTCATCTTTACCTAACCAAATACCAGAAGTACCTCTACTGGTTCATTTTGAAGCACAGTAGTGACTGTACTCTGAGCCCCTTTTGAAAGACTGAACTCTTCACCCTACTTCTTTTTTTTTTTCTTTTTTTTTTGTGTCCCGTTTGGATCTATAGCCATCAGAATTGTTGTCTTAAGGCCAAGAAAGATGCCAAGCGGATTTATTTTACCAAGTGGATCATCATGGCCTTGCCATATTGGTCCATTTGATTGACCTTTAATATAATTATGAATTTATTTTATTTTCAGTTGCTACAAACGGGACAGACATGACTGTGGGATAGGACAGGGAGAAAGAATGAAAGAAAGAGAGGGAGGGAGAGAAAGAAAACCAAAGGGGAGAAGAGACGGTGAGAAGGGGGGGAAGAAAGAAAAAAACAAACAAACAAACAAAAAAAACAAAACACCTGGGTCACCTGTATGGAGAAAAAAAACAGAAGAGAAAGCAAACAACAAAGAGCAACATAATAAGAAAAAAAAAGCACCATCACTATAAACTAGCTAGCAGTAGATATCAATAGTTACTAAATAATAAACGATATTGTGCAGCACGCAAGATAGACAGGGCACAATGTGCTTTGAGGCAGCAGCCAAGAAAGCTGTAGTCCGCGTCTGTGAATACCCATGTGTACACCTGTGTGCATACCTGTGTGGATCAGCATGCTTGCATTCCAAAGGTTTCTCCATGTAATGATCTGCTAGGGAGTGTGGAGAGCCACAGCCCTGTCCTCCAGGGTATGAAGCAGGTATGGAGGAGATCAAAACTCCAGACATCCAGAGGCCCCCTGAACACAAGAGACCATGGAAGACCAACAGAGGGGCAGCCGCGCCACTGTCCAAGTAAGAGCTGAGGAGAGTCCCAGATGAGGGCTCACTCAGCAGCCGCGGAGCAGAAGCCAGGGGGAGTTGCAGTGACGCGCCCGTGAGCTCCGCCGGCAGCCAGCTGTGCCTGAGTGACCGAGCCCCAGGCCGAGAGGCCGGGGGCACCCCACCTCCGAAGTGGCCCGAGCGAGCCCCAGGCTCCAGGCCCCAATAAGCGGCCGCCAAGGAGTGAGCCGGTGTGTACCCGGATGCCCACCCCCAGACACAAAGAACCACCAATGCACCGATACCTGAGGGAGTCCGCCACCGGCAGGGGAAGTGGTGGTGGGGGGAGATAGGCCTCCAAACCTTGGAGGGCCTGAGATGTCCCCAGAGAGGTGGCGTCTGATACCCAACCTGACATATAGACACAGACATACAGGCACACACAGACACAAACATCCATTCCCACCCTCATGCTCTCATATGTACTTACTCCACACTCAACCAACGTGGAGACAGACATAAAGAGACGCTGTACACACGATCACACTCCCCAAGCGTACTCTACGAACCGGGTCTAGGTACCCTTGCCCCTGGAGGGGGGAACTGCACCCAGACCCAGGTGGTGTTACCCTTTTCCCTGCGGTGGGGAGAGGCAGACCGCCCCGACTCCGTAGCAGCAGGGAGGCCCCACACCCCAGACCGCAGTCGGACGGCCAACTCCTCCTCTTCACCCTACTTCTAAGGGAGAGGCCAATCACCTTTTGGAGAAATCTCGTTCATGCTGCTTGTACCGCAATCTTGCTCTTTTGGTCACTACCCAGAGTTCATACCTTAGGTGAAGGTAGGGATCATAGATTGGCCAGTAAATCGAAAGTTCTTATAACTGCATATGCCGTGCCAATCTGTCTTTTCATCTCTCACTAACCTTTCTGCTTGTTCAATTCAGCAGCACCCCACCTCCACTTTATATTGTGTCAGTGGAGCACAATTTCACCTGACGATTGGTCAGAATTGCTTCGAGGCACTCTAAAAATCTTGTTCCATACACCCAGTGAACTCATCCTACAAATGAGTTTTTGCATTAGTTACTACCCAAGCCATGTTCTGCTTGGCCTGTCAGTACCTTATCGTCTGTCTTTGAAGTCCCAAAAACTAACCAAGACTGATAGGATTCCTCCTTCAGCTTGATAGCTCTCTTCACCTCCAGTGTCAACCATCTGGTTCATGGATTACCACCACAACAGGTGCTAACCACCTTTTGGCCACAGCTCCTTGCAGCAGCCTGAGCAATAGAAGTGCAGAAATGAGTCCATTTGCACTCAGACCCACGCCTTCCTCAGAACACTGTCAAAGTCCTGCTGGTGGTGAGAGTTGATCTCCCGGACTAGACCCTCGCTATACTTAGATGGTAGATGTATCAGGTCTGTCCAGCATGCTCCCACACCAAGATCCATCTCACAACCAGGTGGTGATCAGTTGACAGCTCGGGTCCTCTCTTAACCCAATTTTCCAGGACATACAGATGCAGATGCAATGATATGATTACAAAATCAGTTATTGACTTGCGACCTAGGATGCCCTGGTGCAATGTGCACATGGGTGGACATCCTTTGGTTTGAACTTGGTGTTTCCTATGGACAAACTGTGCTCAGGAGTCCAATAACAAAACACCACTCAGGTTCAGATCAGGGAAGCCCTACATGAGCACTGAAGTCTTCCAGTAGGACGACAGAGTTACCAGACAGAACACCCTAAGTGACCCTAGGAAGCCTGGGTGTTCTTAATTTTTAAGCATAAACAATAGTTAGGATCAGGTTGCAGACCTAAAGGCACAGGGAAGCAACTCTCTTGTCCACTGGTGAGAACTCCAACATACTACTGACATGATAATATCCACTGCTGTTGCTGCCTCTGCTTCTCAATGAGGACTGCTCTCAACTTGAATAGAGTCCAGCCACTCTCTAGGAGACTGGATCCAAGCAGGTGTAGCTCCTGGGTGTAGCCCCAGTAACCCTATGACCCTATAAGGTAAGGTAAGGTAAGGTAACTTTATTTATACCTAAAGGCAAGGTAAATTTGCTTTACAGAAAAATGACAGCATTTGACATCCCTTTAAAAACACACATACCTAGTAAATATATAAAACTCACTGTGACACATACTGTGTATTCTTCATACTATGAAGAATACACAGGTCCCTTGATTTTATTCTTTCTATAGGGGCACACTGAAACGCTTTTTTCAAATTGCATGGGGAGATGCTCTCAGGGGGCAACAAAACCCTTAAAAAACAAAGCCCCTGGGATCACGGGGACACACAAATCACTCCACCAAGATACGTGGCCATTTCCAGAGCGGTGCATTTTCTAATCTCTTTTTTTTTTAAATTTAATTTAAAGTTTTCTTATTTCAGTTTAGTATTAGGCTATGTCCACACGTACACGGGTATTTTTGAAAATGGAGGAGATTTTCCGTTTTCGTTTTAAAAAATAATCCCATCCACACGTAAAGGCAGAAATGAAGGAAAATGCTGCTAGGAACATGCCAAAGCAGCAGGTGGCGCTATATTCCTAACCTGTAGAAATGTTGGCATATCAGAAGTCTAGAAGCCTCAGTGGGAAATAGTAAACAAAGATGGGGCATAGAAGCAGAACTGAGTCGTATGTGTGGAGGGACAGTAACTGTGTGTATATAGAGATTGAAAATGTGACGTCACTCAGGGGTAAAACCGCAAAGAATTCTGGGAACTCGTGGCAAGCGTGGCAGGCTTTCAATTGAAATCAGTTATACAGCGATAAAAAGAAACACAAAAAATGGCAAGAAGCTGGTGTATTATTAACTGCAATAGCCGGTCGCATGACAGCCATGGAAAGCTGACGGGTAAAGAGATCGGTTGTTATCGGATTACGTCGTTGAAGAGAAAGAGGCGACTGGATTGCAGCCATTCAAAGACCAAATATAACGTCCCAGAACACTCCAGCTCACAGGTTAGTCTGCTCCAAGCATTTACACAAAGGTCAGTCTGCTGTTGTAGTTAATGCGTCATTTTTCTTAACATAATTGGTGATATAGGTTACAAGCAAGTCTGGCGCTGAACAGAAATTGCCGCGCTATGCTCCTTTATTTATTGTGCATAAATAGTGAATTGTCCTGACACAATATTGTGTTTCGCTTCTGTTATTACCATGGTACATTGACAGAAACACATACTTTTGTTCACAGGATAAAACAGTTGTTTTGTATCACTAATTGCCCAGTACGATTACAGCATACAATATTATTGTCACTGCTACATTTCTGTGATGCGTACCAGAAATTATTTCCACTACTAATTAATTACCATTGAGCTCAAAGGTCCTATTAATAAACGGTTAACGAATGTGTATTTATGAAGACGATTTGTGAGACTGGTAAACTTATGATATGTACGATGGTCTTTCGTTCTACACGGTGCATTTCAAGGTCCTGTACCCATCCATCGGTAAACTGTACCTGGGCTTGTTGCAGTGACCTGAAGTTACTAAACTTCATGAGTGTATGCGCTCACTCCAAGAACCATATAATTATAAATATGAGCGTGGTGAAAGTTGGGCAGCACGCTAATGTCTTTTGTCCCTTTGTGTGCTCGTAAGGATCTAACACTTTCACTGGTTTGATTTTTTTCCTCGTATCTTTTCTTTGACTTTTCATCAAGTCTGTCTTTGTACGGACCGGCATTGTTCTCCTTTTGTTTTGTACATTCCTTTTTGGGGGGCAAAGAAAAAGCAAGAAGGTATTGGAACCGAAGAATGAACGTTTTGCGGTGCTGCAAATGCTTGCATTTGATGCGGTACTTGGATTGTTTTGCCACGAGTTCCCGGCATGCAATGCGTGAAAGTCACGTGGTCTGTCAATCTCTATATGTAAGCATTTAAACACTGCAGAGAGTACAATTAACAGTAACAGTATTGTAGAAATTCATTTCACCGAAACAATAACGTGGCGCACAGTGTGACGTCAAAAAAGGCGCACACCTTTGACGCTGCGTTTTCTCCGTTTTTCTCGTCCACACGTAAATGCAAAAATGGAGTTTTAAAAAATATCCACCCTGGCCGGAGTTTTTAGAAATCTCGATTTTCAGTGACCGAAAACGCCGTTTACGTGTGGACGAAAGGTGCAAACGAATAGAAAAATCTGCGTTTTTAAAAATACCCGGGTACGTGTGGACATAGCCTTATTTAGTTGTTTAGTTTTAGTTCATTTATTACTGGTCTCAGTGTTTATTTCAACCTTTTTAACTAATTTTGTATGGAGGATATACATTAAAATCGAGATTCAGGAAAATCTATACAAGTACTGCAGTTTTTCAGTCTGTTATATTTGCGATGCTGTCATCAGACAGCAGTGAAGCAGTGTTTGAACTGTGCTGACTCACCTGGAGGAACACTCAGGTTAATGATGCTGATGGTTTTCCATGTCCGTGCTCCTTCTGTGAAAACACGACATTGGTACGTTCCCTTGTCAGCAGTGTTCACATTGTTCAGAATTAAAGACACGTCTCCATCCTTCATCTGTCTCTCCTGCAGATCCACCCGGTTCTTAAAAGATGGATGCTGGTTATCTGGAAGAAACTTCCCATCCTTGTACAAAACAAGATATTCTGGCTCCAGGTCAACTCTGCTCCAGTGAACAAATTTGATGATTTTCTTTGGAGTTAGACATGGCAGGATGACGATCTGTCCAGATTTAGCTGTGATGAAGTGTTGCTCATCTGAAAGAGGAAATAACACAAAGCAGACAGGTTACAGGGATCCAAGTTCAATTATCACTACAATTATTATCTTTAAATATATTGTTTATATTCTTGGAAATTTTTGTTTTAGTTTTTTTTTTTCATCATTTTGAATTTCATTTACAGCCTAACATTTGTGTTATCTCCCAAAACATGAATGGAATGAATTCTATTGACTTCACAGATGCAATTTTTTTTCCTTTTTGCACTGTTCTGAAATGTAAAAGTTTTGTAAAACATTTTCCAAGTGCTTCTATAACAGAGTAAGGGAAACTTGTTTAAACATTAGGTTTAAAACTTAACATTTTTAAACATAATAGTTTCCTTTTAAAAAGCATGACTTATATCTATTTGCATGCAATAACAGAATTATTTCAGAAAATAGTGCCATGGTTAATACTAAAAGCCCCTTAAAAATGGACCATTTTATTGAGCCATGGCACAAACCACTCCTGTGCAATCATGTATTTTAACTTTGTAACACTCAGTTTGTAAAATTTATAAGTTTGTAAAATCAAATTAAAACCGAGGGATTTAAATGGTAAATGGCCTGTATTTGTATAGCACTTTACTAGTCCCTAAGGACCCCAAAGAACTTTACACAACCAGTCATCCACCCATTCACACACTGGTGATGGCAGCTACACTGTAGCCTCAGCCACCCTGGGGCGCACTGACTGCCGGACACTGGCGCCACAACGGGCCCTCTGACCAACACCAGTAGGCAACGGGTGAAGTGTCTTGCCCAAGGACACAACGACCGAGACTGTCCAAGCCGGGGCTCAAACCGGCAACCTTCCGATTACAAGGCGAACTCCCAACTCTTGAGCCACAAAAGTGTACATGACCATTTAAAATTTGTGTTTCAGTCTCAGAAATACTACACTGTACTGCACACAGCAGACTGGAATAAGCAGCCCAAAGTGAAGTGAAGTTGTCGGCACAACTGAGAACAATATACCAAGGGTACACACACACACACACACACACACTTACACGTCGTATGAAACTATTAAGAAGTATGACAGTCTTGCGAATGCAAGATTTCATAAGACACAGTAGTAAAAACACAATAAAGCTATTCGTGCACAGCTGACCAGAACCTGTCCAGGTATAGATAATCTTTTTCTTGGCCCAAAAGCTAAATTTACAAAGCATACAACATGGTCAAGTGCCCTTTTGCAAGAGTGTGCAATTACTGATCAGTCATCATGTTAAACCAGGTCATAGTACACCAAAATATCACTTGGCGCTCAGAAGGTTCCCCCCACTGGTGTTCAAACTGTTCAAATGTCTGTGAGGACATTCATCAGAGACAGATGTGCGAGTCCCTTCCATACCGTGGTGAACCATGAAGGTGATTTTAATCAGAAGTTGGATGATGATAAGGAGGCCAGTATGAGGACAATTCTCACAATTTCCAGGGGTATGAAGCATCTCATTATGGTATTTTTACTTGTTTATCACACCTTTTTACAGAAAGTATGGAAGTAGTGTTTAAAACATTTTAAACATCTAAAGCTATCTTTTTTTGTATATAAAAGGGAGTGCAACAGAGATTACTGCAGCACCACTGCTTCCCAAAGTTCAGAAAGAAGCTTCAGGGAGATTGTTACATTATTGTTACATATTTGTTTTGTTTGGTTAGTGCACTGGCCCTTTAAGAGAAAGGCATGGTCCGTGTGCGGACAGGGGAAGTGTAAGAAAGAATCAGACAATCGACTGAATGTGATCTATGCTGTGTTTTATGCTGTGAAAGGCTGATAAAAAGGCATTCCCTCTGAGTATGCATTATTGTTTGGCACTTTATGTTGATTAATAGCAGTTAATTAGATGATGTATTACGCGTGCTAATTTATGGTTCGTAGACAGTTGTTTGATGTTAGCATTAGCACTTGGTCACGCAGCTCCTCAAGTAATTATTTTAATTTGTCAATCATATACACTGTATTTTGTTGTTACAGTTTCACACCTGCCATATAAAGCAAAGTCTAAACCCACTCGGGCGTCAGTGGCTTTTGTGTGGAGGTGTTTAACTCCTGGATAGTAGAAAGTGGTTCTACGAGGCCAGTACAGTGATGTTTGCTACGTTGGACTGTAGGACCATCAGAAATGTGTGCAGTAACAAAACAGGCAGCACTGAAAGCAGCTCTAAGTGTTTGTGTTGTTCAATGATTTGTGCACAACAACAACAATGGGACCTCTCTCATCCATCACTCACCATGTGGACATTTTTCTGACACACTTTGAAGCTGATGGACGTTTTGTGTCTGCACCAAGTACGTTTTCACCAGCTATGGCACCGGCAGGATTCACTTTCACAGACTGAATAAAAACGGGATAGCTGGATGAACATCTGTCTACCTCTGATTACCAGGTCAACCATTAAAAAGAAAAATAAAATAAATAAATCACAGATCAGAAAGTAGTGTCTAAACTCCACTCACTCACCTGAAGGAACACTCAGGTTGATGATGCTGAGCTTCCATGAGCGTGTTTCTTCCATGAAAATACGACACACATATGTTCCATTATCAGCACTGTTCACATCCTTCAGAATCAAAGACGCGTCTCCATTCTTCATCTGTCTGTCCTGCAGATCCACCCGGTTCTTAAAAGATGGATGCTGGTTGGCTGGAAAAAACTGCCCATTCCTGTAAACAAGAAGATATTCTGGCTCCAGGTCAGCTCTGCTCCAATGTACATATTTGATGTTGTTGTTATTTGGAGTTTGACATGTCAGTGTGACGTCCTGTCCAGGCACAGCTGTGATGGTTTTCATGTCTGAAAGGGGAAACAACACAGAGCAGAGAGGTTAAAAGGTCAAAGTACAATTATGATCAGAATGATTGACTTTAAATATTTTGTTTATTTCCTTTGACATTTGAGTTTTTAGTCATGTTGGATTTAATGAATCTCTGAACATCCAGCAGGTCACCAGTGACCCACTGAGGGGGAATTTTAGCCTCATGCTAAACATGCAAAGTGTCAGAAACTGCAAGATGTTAGCTTCCACAGAACAACAACATGTGCTGATAATAAGTGAACATAATGTGTGAGAGAAAGCAGCCTCTTTTCTTATAAGACACAATACAGCTTTAATGCTGAACTACAAAAAGTAACAAAACTGAGACTCTCGTTTATATGAGACACAGACTTTCAAAGTAAAACAGGAAACATAACACAGAGACATGAACTTGACAAGGGGATACAGCTGACAGGGGAGACAGCAACTAGAGAACACAGAGACATAAAACATAAGACAGAACTCTAACAAAGAAACCAAAGACTAGAAATGATAAATATTGTAATAAACTCAAAACCCTGGGTCAACGACCCAGGCATCCTAACAGTATACCAATATAGATGTATAAAATAAAACAAACTGTCTAAATCTTCAAGTGTTACAGAAGAACACACTCAAAATGGAAAATAAATTCAGTTCCAAATAAGTAAATTAGATATTTATCCAAAATAAAATGAAAACATTCCCACAAGTATCCTCAACACAAATTCAAAAAACATTTTTAAAAAAAAGGAGAACATAAAGAAGACTGACATATTTACCCAGCTCCATATATGTTGTAAACTAATCAATCAATTAATACATTTTTAAAAAAGCCAAAAGAAGTGCAGTAATGGCTCGATGATGTGGGGAGTGAGGCTTGCATAAGAACCAGATGTGCAACTTAAAGTATGACAAATATTTTCAGCTGTCTTATATACATATTTACATTGTTTGCGCAGTGGGAAAGGGTTAGGTTATCAGGAATACAGGAAGTCACTTTAATTACACCAGGGACAGTCGTCTGCTGGGACTGGTTGTTGGTGTGAGAAAAAAAAGAGAGTACAGAGAAACAGTACAAAAGGCAAACTGTAGGAGAGATCTATTTTAATAACTGCTAATAATAAAGGGACCAAGCAGCCTAAGTCTATTACATCACAACTAAGGCATAGTTCAGGATCACCTGCTCCATCTACAGCTACAGACTGGGAAATAATTATTTCATCCTCAGCTGAATTCCTGTGTTTGCCTTCTTAAAAAATGAGCAGTCTCTGTTTTTATGGTAGTAACATTATAATGGAGAGAGAAAGA
Organism: Mchenga conophoros; assembly: GCF_057382185.1. Taxonomy (NCBI): domain Eukaryota; kingdom Metazoa; phylum Chordata; class Actinopteri; order Cichliformes; family Cichlidae; genus Mchenga; species Mchenga conophoros. The sequence continues at coordinate 37,939,297 of NC_140528.1, forward strand.
AAATCAAGCAGTGTCTGAGCTCACTCACTCACCTGGAGGAACATTCAGGTTGATGATGCTGATTGGTTTCCATGAACGTGTTTCTTCCATGAAAGCACGACACACATATGATCCAGTATCAGCGCTGCTCACATGCTTCAAAATCAAAGACACGTCTCCATCCTTCATCTGTCTGTCCTGCAGATCCACCCGGTTCTTAAAAGATGGATGCTGGTTATCTGGAAACTGCCCATCCCGATAAACAAGGAAATATTCCGGCTCCAGGTCAGCTCTGCTCCACTGTACAAATTTGTTTGTATTTTTATTTGGAACTCGACATGGCAGAATAACGTCCTGTCCAGATGCAACTGTGATGGTTTTCTGGTCTGAAAGAAGAAACAGCACAGAGCAGAGAGGTTAAAGGTCAAGTACAACTGTTCACTTTTAAAAATAGATTAGCTTTTAAATAAAATAAAAAAACATTAAAAAAAATCACAAACCCACATGTTTCAGTTGGAGTCGGCTTATTTAACACTAACAATTTTAAGTCTTTAATACATGTATAGTATAAAATGTTGTTTCTGCCCTCAGCCTTGTTGTCACACATTACAAAAGAAAGTATTTATAAAACAATAATTTACACAAACTAACAGTATTAGGGCTTCATTGAGGTGGTCAGCACTGTTACCTTCTTAAATTCATACATGATTCCTACAGACATGATCTTGGCACTAAAATGAAATTAATTCTACTGTAGTTCTTACTCTTTATCTTAGAGAGAAACACCAACTGATATTATACTGATATAACAGGTAAACCTCACCTGCAGAGACAAACACGAAGACTCCGACAAACAGCAAAGTTAAGAATATCGACACAGTTACAGCAGACATGTCCGTGTTCTTGAGTTCCAACGATCAAACTCTGTTTGTTATAGATAGCCTTGCATCAGCAAACAACAGAGAACCTGAGTTCAAAAACTTAAATTTATGGTTTAAATAAAGCCAAAGGCCACTGACTGTGAGAACAAACTACTCATGTACATACAAAGTCTCTTAAAGACTTTGTGTTAGAGTGACTTTTGGACTGTAGAATCATAAAGTGTTTAATAATTAACCAGGTGAAACAGAAAGTGATTTCTGAGTTGGACAGAGGATGACGGTAAACTGAGCGGTGGGTTAATTTGAGTTATTTGATGATATGACTGGTATTACTGGAACTGACTGACTGCCTGTCTAGGTCTGGACAGATGTCCATGCCTCATTTCTGGAAAGTTCTGACAAGGAAGTAACCACTGTGTATCAGCTGGAAGTAGTTGTGTTTAAACAGCAGTAAAGGAGTCTTTGGCCTTGTTATGGTTCAAAATATTGGGGATGGAGACAAGAGAAAAACCACAATAACAACACTGGTCCGGTCGGGTCGAGTCAAACGATGATTTTAATGATCACACATAATGTAGTTACATATAGAACCATAAAGTTGTTTTTGAAACAGTTGTTATTTTCTTGTTGTTCATCCCTGGGATTTTTTTTAAAGCAACTCACATTATGTTATTTTTATTTATTTCCTCTTCCTATCTCCTATTGACTACAGTCTATTTACCAATACAAGCAGAGATATATCACACATTGAAAAATAAACAACGACCAAAAAAGCCATCAGAAATGACTGGATGGACAATCACATTTTCACAACAGCAGGATGGGTGGGCAAAAGAGTGCAAAGACTGCAATGATAAACACGGAGAGGAACACTCAGGTAAATGTAAAAGGAAGAACTTGGACAGCAGCTCTGACAATATTGGAAGTGGGCTAAATAACTGGGAAATGACTAACTTAAGTGCAAGAAAAGAGGCTGAGACATTCTTCTAAGATAAAATAAAAAATGCAAAATCCATAAACACAATTAAACTGACTGAAAGACTAAAATTGGGGAAATTAATCATGCATCATTGCGTAGAGATGTTAATGAGCTCTTGAATTTCAGAGCAAGAGAGCTAAGAGACTGGAGCAAGTTGGAAAATAAAAAAATGTGCACATATTGTAATTATTAAAGGGAAAATAGATACTAAGAGCATTTTAACGTGCATAAAAATAAGGAAGGATATAGAAGCTTATATGAAGCTTACCATGAATTTGTATTGAGGAAAAATAGTGACGTTTACTCGGATGTATAAAATAAGAAAAGGAAAGCAAAAGCCCAGTCAGATCATTTTTGTTCACTTTGATGAAGGGTGCCAGAGGTTGTGTATATTGGCATTATGAGGTATGTGATAAGGGAATGCAGAACAAGGCCACTATGATGTTGTAACACCCAGTTTTACCAGGAGGTGGCAGCAGACTTTCAATCTATTTTGTGGCCATTTCAAACTTTACAGAGAGGCGTAATAGGAGGACATCTGTGCTGTTTCAGGAGGCATGAGGTAAAGTGAGCCAAGTCCCGTAAGATTATAGTGTATAACATACCAAAACACTTCAGCTCTCTGCTTTCCAATGAAACTGTGGAGTGATACTCAATGAGTGCTTCAGACAGGTGGGAGTAACAAATAAAATATGCCATCCATCCATCCATCTTCATCCGCTTTATCCGAGACCGGGTCGCGGGGGCAGCAGCCTAAGCAAAGAGGCCCAGACCTCCCTCTCCCCAGCCACCTCCTCCAGCTTATCCGGGGGAATACCAAGGCGTTCCCAGGCCAGCCGAGAGATATAATCTCTCCAGCGTGTCCTGGGTCTGCCCCGGGGCCTCCTCCCGGTGGGACATGCCTGGAACACCTCACCCAGGAGGTGCCCAGGGGGCATCCTTGTCAGATGCCCGAACCACCTCAGCTGGCTCCTTTCGATGTGGAGCAGCAGCGGCTCTACTCTGAGCCCCTCCCGGATGGCCGAACTTCTCACCCTATCTCTAAGGGAGAGGCCAGCCACCCTTCGGAGGAAGCTCATTTCTGCCGCTTCTATCCGCGATCTCGTTCTTTCGGTCACTACCCACAGCTCGTGGCCATAGGTGAGGGTTGGGACGTAGATCGACCGGTTGAGAGCTTCGCTTTTACACTCAGCTCCCTCTTCACCACGACGGACCAGTGCAGCGTCCGCATTACTGCAGCTGCAGCCCCAATCCGTCTGTCGATCTCCGGCTCCCTTCTCCCATCACTCGCGAACAAGACCCCGAGATACTTGAACTCCTCCACTTGGGGCAGGAACTCATCCCCGACCCGGAGTGGGCACTCCACCCTTTTCCGGCTGAGAACCATGGCCTCAGATTTGGAGGTGCTGATCCTCAATCCTGCTGCTTCACACTCGGCTGTGAACCGTTCCAGTGCGAGCTGGAGGCCCTCACCCGATGAAGCCAACAGAACCACATCATCCGCAAAAATCAGAGATGAGATTCTGAGGCCACCAAAGTGAAAGCCCTCCGCCACTTGGCTGCGCCTAGAAATCCTGTCCATAAAAATTATGAACAGAACCGGAGACAAAGGGCAGCCCTGGCGGAGCCCATCACCCACCGGGAACGAGTCCGACTTATTGCCGGCAATGCGAACCAAGCTCTAGCAACGGTTTTATAGGGATCGAATGGCCCGTAGCAATGGGCCTGACACCCCATACTCCCGCAACACCTCCCACAGGACACCCCGAGGGACACGATCGAATGCCTTCTCCAAGTCCACAAAACACATGTAGACTGGTTGGGCAAACTCCCATGCACCCTCAAGTATCCTCGAGAGGATAAAGAGCTGGTCCAGTGTTCCGCGACCAGGACGAAAACCGCATTGTTCCTCCTGTATCCGAGGTTCGACTAACGGACGAACTCTCCTTTCCAGCACCCTGGCATAGACTTTCCCAGGGAGGCTGAGGAGTGTGATCCCCTGTAGTTGGAACACACCCTCCGGTCCCCCTTCTTAAAGATGGGGACCACCACCCCGGTCTACCAGCTTTCCCCTCCCGAGACGCCTGACGGTTTGCCAGAATCTCTTCGAGGCAGTCCGAAAGTCTTTTTCCATGGCCTCTCCGAACTCCTCCCACACCCGAGTTTTTGCTTCAGCCACTGCCCGAGCTGCATTCCGCTTGGCCTGTCGATACCTGTCGGCTGCCTCCGGAGTCCCACAGGCTAACCAAGCCCGATAGGTCTCCTTCTTCAGCCTGGTGGCTCCCTTCACCTCTGGTGTCCACCATTTGGTTCGTGGATTACCACCACGGCAGGCACCAACCACCTTGCGGCCGCAGCTCAATGCAGCAGCTTCGGCAATGGAGACGCTGAACATGGTCCATTCGGACTCAATGTCCCCAGTCTCCCTTGGAATGCTGTTTAAGCTCTGCCGGAGGTGTGCGTTGAAGATCTCGCGGACTGGGGCCTCTGCTAGACGTTCCCAGCACACCCTCACTACGCGTTTAGGTGCACCAGGTCTGTCCAGCGTCCTCCCCCGCCACCTGATCCAACTCACCACCAGGTGGTGATCAGTTGACAGCTCAGCCCCTCTCTTACCCGAGTGTCCAGAACATATGGTCGCAGGTCTGGTGATACGATTACAAAATCGATCATCGACCTACGGCCTAGAGCATCCTGGTGCCACGTGCACTTATGGACACTCTTATGTTCGAACAGGGTGTTCGTTATGGCCAAACTGTGATTAGCACAGAAGTCCAATAACAAAGCACCGCTCGGGTTCAGATCAGGGAGGCCGCTCCTCCCAGTCACGCCCCTCCAGGTCTCGCTGTCGTTACCCACGTGAGCATTGAAGTCTCCCAGCAGGACAACAGAGTCTCCATGTGGAGTACCTTCCAGCACCCCCCCGGGTCTCTAAGAGGGCTGGGTACTCCGAGCTGCCACGCGGCGCATAAGCGGAGATGACAGTCAGGACCCATTCCCCGACCCTAAGGCGCAGGGAACAAATCCTCTCGTCCACCGGGAAAAACCCCAACGTACCGGCAGCAAGCCGAGGGGATATTAGAATACCCACCCCAGCCCGCCGCCTCTCTCAGCACCCGGTTATATTTTCGATAGCAAGGAGCAGAGTCTCAGGTGGAAGCAGCCTCTGAATTTGGACACCCCCGCTGTTTCCGGGCCGGCCAATAATAACGGTGACATTTAATGTATATAATTCCGATAAAGAAACACTGTAAAATGTATTTATCACCCCCCACACCCCAACAGCCCTTATGAATTGTCTCCCTAATTCTGAGGTCTCAAGGTTGGAAAGTATGGCCACAACACCTCACTCTTGGAGCACTTTTTTGCCACGTCTCGGCTATTTGTGGAGGTAAAATACGTCTCCACAATTACGCTCAACCATTGTTGTGAGTGCGCGCGCCAAGGGGCTGCGAGGCATTTATACAGCCGTATTTTGCACATGACTATGAAAGGCGGAAGAGGAAGTAGTTCCTTTGAATGCAGACAATCCGAATGTTATAGTTTCTTTCCACTGTGTTCCTGTTAATGATAAACTACAAATTTACTCTAAATTACTAAAATATCGATATTTTAATGTGAGAATCGATTCTAGAACATAAATGACTGGTATCGGAGGAATCGATATTTCAGGATGATCCGCACATCACTAGTACTTATAGCAGGGGAGACCGGGGATAGTTGTAACGTGGGTCAGTTGTAACACTTCCAATTTCTCCAATCAGGGCTAAGTTTCAAATGATGTGACTCATCCTGCACATGCCCAATTCAGTTCTGCTATCACATGTGAAAAATCAGCACATTTTGTCAAACACAGACAATTTAACACGAAAAAATGTAATTTGTATGCCAAAAAGTAAGTTTTTCTACTTTATTTCAATTTGTAATAGCATTATCTGCTTTTCAGTTAAACTCATCAAACCTAAATTATGTTATTTGTATGTCTATGGGGATATATTCTGTGTACGTCTTTAGTGCTAATGTTTTAGCCGTTGGCTGTAATGTTAGCTAGTTCATGGCTATAGGAGTCTGGGTCAGTTGTAACAGCAACAGTCTGGGTTAGTTGTAACAATAACGCAGATGTTACAACTTACCACACTATTACTTTAACTTATATTAAACAAGTTTGTGAACGACATCAGCAGAGAGAGGTTCACTGGTCGCTTTTGTATATGCGGTTAATGCCATTGGCAACACAATTCCTCCACTGTTTGTGTTCCCACACATACATTATGCAGACCACTGTGTCAGAGATGGACCAGTAGGAAGTATTGATAGTGGAAATAAATCAGGATGGGTGCAAGAAACAGATTTCCTCATCTTTCTGAAGCACTTTGCAAACCACACCAAGGTAAGCCATGATAAAAAGTAATTCAATTGCGATGCTGTTGAACAACTACATTTTTTCAGCTTCATTGTTATGTTCAAAATTGGTGCAAGAGTTGTAGGTTATAATGCCCACTGAGCCAATGAGGCCAAACTCAAGGAAGACCAACCAAAATTAATGAAATATTCAGTTGCAGAAAATTCCATAATTTGTCTTTTTTGGGGGGTTGGAATATGTTCAAAAGCTAGATTTCTGCATTCTGTCACACACACACACATAGTTACATAAATGGCTCTAAGTGCATTCATGTGTTGAATAAACAAAGATTACATGTTAATGTTTTGTTAGTACCCTTATTTCATTGTGTTACATTTTACCCCAGGATATGTTACAACTAACCCAGACTATGGGGTTAATTGTAACATTTCACTCTTTGTGTTTGAGACCATACCATGCAATGGGTAATTGTGCTGCAGAGAAAATAGCTGCACTATTTAATAGCTGAGACATGTAAATACTTTGCATTACATTTTGAATCCACTACCTTAAAAGATCTCCAATTTACAGAGAGAAATGTGAAAAATGTTACAACTATCCCCGGTCTCCCCGGTACGTAATGCGCGTACTTCAAGCGTGCGATCGCTAAATTGGAACAGACTCCACCCAGCCTTGTTTCGCTCCAGATACTGAATGTATAAGAAATTCATTCTTAGAGAAATAAACCAGACTGAGATTCTTTAAATCAGAATTAAACTCAGTTTAGTTTCTATCAGTTAAATCTCACCTGCAGAGACGAACAGGACAAAGATCAAAGTGGAGCAGAGCGTTGCAGTTACAGCAGACATGTCCGTGTTCTCTGTTTCTGCCGATCGGACTCTTAGTTTGTTCTAAATGTCTGAGTCTGTTGGTATTTTCACTCAATAACTGAACCTGAGTTTAAACCTGAACACATGAGATTACATTTAAGGTTTAAATAAAGCTGAAAGTCCCTGAGGGTTAGGACGGATCTGTCGTTCAGCTGCCCGTTCAAACTCAAAACACTTTCGATTTAACGTCTCGTATCGAAGTTGCGTCGGGGTGACGTTTGATGTGTTGGATTTTCTAGCAATGATATCATACTTCTGACTTTACAGGGTTAACATCCACTAGAAAGGAAATTACATTTTAAATGAAGTCTCACTCGTTTTTGAAACAGTTTTTCTGTTTAAACATTTTTGTGGGTGGATGCTGACTCTTTCACGCACAGTGGTCACTGCAGTACAGCTGTGGACAGCTATTCAAAGGCTGTTTTCTTGCATTTGTGTCAGTTTTGATGGTATACTTGTACATAAACCACTACATTGGACACTGTGTTACTCCATACCCTCACTGGTGGTTTAATGTTACCATAGATGTATGGCGTGTTTTATTGTAACTATTGTTATTTAACCCTGTTATGCATGAATTGTGACAACCTCAATCGGGATTTTTTGTTAAGTATTTTTATTTATCTTTAATATAAATAAAGATAAAGATGAATAAAAAATACTTAAGGAAAAAAATCTAATTCACGTTGTCAAAATTCGTGCATGACAGGGTAAAGTGAACTGTAACCATGACAACTGAAACTTTTTATATAAAAGACTGAAAGTGGTTTTAGAAAAAGACAGCAAACACTTACCGTTGTTCTTAAGAGATCTGTTAAATCCCAAAACACTCTTCTGATCATCAGGATGGAACAAAAATCCATGTAAAGATAAAAAGTGTGAGATTGGTTTAATCCATCTGCTTTTTCTATAGGTCCAAAGGAACACTTACACTTACTTACTTCTTACACTTACACACTTACACTTACTTACTTCTTACACTTACACACTTACACTTACTTACTTCTTACACTTCTTACAAACTGCTTTAACAAAGGTCCAAAGGAAACTACTTAAGGTCTGTTCAGCACAAGCATTTTTTTTAAAGAAAGTAAACAATTCAAACATTCAAAGAAATAATGGAACAAGTTCATCTTTGGGTGAACTGAACAAACCAAGGGCGTAGATTTGGCATGGACGGAAGGGACATGTCCCCACCAATAATTTGATGTCTTCGAGTAAAGAAAAACAAACCCATAGAAAGAAAAAAAAACGATCTATCAGCGTCTCATTCACCCAGCGGTGCAGAAAAAGTTAAATTACGTCCTCTACTGGAGTCCTACCTCACGTGACAAATATGGCCAATGTGATTGGCTGTGCCTTTCAGCGAGCTCTGTTTAGTTTTAGCAGCTGCAAGCCTGCGCTGCGAGGAGGACGGCAGCAAAAAGGAAGAACTTGGATATAAGAAAGTATTTTTCAAAGAAACCTGTAAGTCACTTAAAGCCAAGTTCACTAATAAAATGTGTCCGTCACAATAATGTTACAGGCTATGCTAGGCTTTGTCCCACATCAGTCTAAAATTGTATGTAACCATTTGCAAACTAACTGCACAACAGGCAGCACTATTAGTTCTCTCAGTCTCAGAGCAGCATTTCTAATTTTGATTGAAACTGTCAGAGAAAACTGCAGCTTTGAGCAAGCCAGGATATTAGTTTACAGAGGCTGTTAGAATTATATGTCTAACATTAAAATGTTGGTGACACAATAATTTCATCCTAATGGTACTGACGTATTCATAGGGTTAATTTTTGAGACAAAATGTCATGAGGTAGTCATGATGTTGCAAATATTCCACCTTGTAGTGCAGTTTGCACAAATTGTTTAAAAATGCACTCAGCCTACAAACATTACTGATGAGTCAAGATCTGCACAAAGTGACAGAAACACTGAAGCAGCTCCACATTTTATTCTTATTGTCATGTATGTCCTATTTGTCAGGTGACAGAAGAACCAACACAAAGCTCAGAGAGTAATGGTGACACAAGATCACAGGTGGAATTGGATGATGACTTGTTGGTTCATGACTGTATTTGAAGCACATGTGTGACTGCATGTATGTGGAATGTCTCACTGTTATTCATCAGGTGACAGAGGCAGCTCTGCCATGTTGTAGCTCAGACAGAGGTGGAGAGGCGAGGTCACAGGTGACTGACTGATGATTTGATGCTATAGATTAACTAGTATTTATCATCATGACAATTGTTAGGCTGCTGATGTAAATTGAATCTGAATTGACATGTCTCACTTTTTATATGGCACAAATCAATGTGTTATTTTATCAGGTGGCAATAGGTCCTAGTGCAGTCAGAGGGGAGGAGCCAGGGCCAAAGGTGAGGCACATCAAGCACAGAATAATAATACTTTTAATCTGAGGATAAAACTCATGTACTGAGGCTGAAAAAAGCTTCAGTGCCCTCAGAAGACTAAAAAGATGGCTAAGGTCAACAATGACTCAAATGAGATTAAACAATGCTGCTGTGTGTCCACCAGGAGAGACTGGACAGTATAGATGTAAAACCAATGTGCCAGCAGTTTATCTCAGTTAACGAGAGGAGCAGGCATGTGTTTGGCTGCTTCACATAGTGGACATTGAGTTGTTGTGTGGGACACCAGTGGTCCATGTCTGTTGCTGTAACAGTAGTTCATGTATAGAATATAAAATCCCAGCTCACTGACTTGATCGGGGCAATAGTGCCTAAAATGTTGCATAATGTTGCTGAGAGATCTTTTACTTTGTGGTAATCTTAGACGAGTAGTTTTATGGACAAAACCCAGCAGGTCATTCAGTGTTCCCTTAGTGCTAATGTGTCAGAGATGTTGGTGTAACTGAAGTGATGTTGTTAAGTCCTTAAAATCATATTCTTTTATTGTCATGACTGTATTTGAAGCTATTTTTATGTTTGTATGATACCTGAGTTATATGGAATATGGCTGAAGTAAACTAAAGCCTAAAATACTTAGTCAGTCATTTTTTTAATAGTAATTTAACATTATATAATTCAAATGTAAAAATATGAATTGTGATTTTAAATGGTTTAAAAGCATGTAGAATAGCATATGTAGGCAAGTATATTTCTCCTTTTATCAAGAAGCAAAAACAAAAAGGAAAAAGAAAGAAACAGGGCAGAGTTCAGTGGTTGAATCATCCGTCCCCACCAATGCCAAAACCAAATCTACGCCCTTGGAACAAACGTTATGATATTTCCCCTTTTAAATCCAATTTTTACATCCATACATTGTGACACACCAATTATCCAATGTGACAGATTTGAAAGTACAAGGAACTGAACATGTAGATGAAACATTATAGTCTTCAGTGATCAGATCATTTGTTCCTTTGTGATTTTAAGTTTTTGTTCATGTCTAGTTCTGCTTCCTCTGTCTCGTCCTCTGTGATTGGCCCAGCTGTGCTCCCACATGTTATCCTGTGTGTACATGTTGTCTCAGTCTTTTCTTGCTCTTTGTTCTTCTCCCTCACAGTCCCATGAAGGTTATAGTTTAAGATAGTGATGAGTAGATGGCTCCTAATGGAGTGTGGCACACTCACTTTGCTGTGTTGACACTGTGAAGAGCGCCATCTGTTGGGTTTAAAAGATCATTGCAGACAACCTGGATAAAGACTGAACTGGTTTCATAGCCTGGAAAAAGCTGGAGCTCAAAAAACAAATGATTCTGACTTATTTCTTTATCCCACACTGCACCTCCACACTCAGTCTTAGAGTTTCTCCACCTGCCACGTCCACTTAACCCCGATTACTTTTTACTCAACTACTTTTCAGAGCCTGTACTTTTTCACTTTTACTTCAGCAAAGAAGTTTAATGAGTACTTCAGCTTTTACCAGAGTATTTGTACAGCTTGAGTATCAGTAATAATCTATAATTTACTGAATAATATGTAGAATATAAAGCAGAAGCTGTGGATGACTTACTGTAGTCAGGAGTTCAGGAGAATCCTCAGAGTTTCTGCTCCTCATCATGATGGAAAAATGAAAACATGTTGATGCTCTTTGAGCTGGAATCAGTCCAAAGCAGCCGTGAGTGTGAACCAACAGACATCATTATAATAACTCTGACATGAATCCTGATAGAAATCCTGCTCACTGACCTCTCTAACTGCAACTCTGTCACTGACACATCTGCCAACATCTGTTCCTGTAACAGCTCAGAGGAGTTCAGCACTTTCTGATTATTATCAGAAAAATCAGAACAGGAGGAACGCTTTGGTAGATGTGACTTAAAGCAGCGTGAGTTCATGTCTTTGATGTCTGAGTGACATTTTCAGCCTTTTATGGACACATTCTATAAATCTGCTTTTTTCCCTGTCCAGCAGTGTAAAAATCCAAATTGTTGAGGGCCACAAAATGTAGTTCTCCAAGTGTATCATTAGTACATAATTTTCCTCTTGAATCACAATGGACAAGACCAGGGGGTGGGAAAAAAACACAAAGTGAGAGAAGTTGGGGGAAGTTAACAGAGAGAAAAAGAATAACATAGTAGGGAAACAGCGATGACCAACATATGCATAAATAAGAGTAAATAATAATAAGTACTAACCAGGCAGCAACAAGAGGTGAGCCCAACCAACCTCCAGGTAAACAGAGAACAGGGAGGTGTCAAGACCCGATTCCTCACTCCGCCCACTCATGTGGTGTTCATGCGTGCTATTTTAAAGGGCATACAGCCGGACTATGTGAAATTAACTTAGATTTACCTGAAGAAAATTGATGTAATTGCAGGAGTGGGAGTTGTTTGTTCTAGTTTTTATGCTCCACATGTCTCTGATCTTTAATGTTCTCTGCAACATTAAAGACCATCATCACCCGTCACTGTATAAACATGTATGTTGTACTATGGAGGAGGCAGCATTTAGCTGTAGCCTCCATAAAACCACAGCTGTTCTGGAGAACTTTGTCCAAAGTTTCAGTGACAGAGAAGCAGCAGAAGAAAGCTGATAGAAAACTGATGAAAGACGAGCAGCAGAAAATAGTCTACATGGAGAGAGCGCATGCAGCGCTGCAGCACTTCCTGGAAATCGCATGACTGTAATGAGAGTACAGGGCAGTAACTGAGTACACTTCCCCTGAATCCTCCCTTAGTTATGCTGCAATAGACATAGGCTGCCGGGGATTCCCATGATGCATTGAGTTTTTCCTTTCCAGTCACCTTTCTCACTCACTATGTGTTAACAGACCTCTCTGCATTGAATCATATCTGTTATTAACCTCTGTCTCTCTTCCACAGCATGTCTTTATCCTGTCTTCCTTCTCTCACCCCAACCGGTCGCAGCAGATAGCCCCACCCCTCCCTGAGCCTGGTTTTGCCAGAGGTTTCTTCCTGTTAAAAGGGAGTTTTTCCTTCCCACTGTCGCCAAAGTGCTTGCTCATAGGGGGTCATATGATTGTTGGGTTTTTCTCTGTATGTATGAAGCACCTTGAGGCGACTTATGTTGTGATTTGGCGCTATATAAATAAAATTGAATTTCCTCTTTGTGATGGAGGTGATTTTTTTCTTTATATTGTGTCAGATAAAGTCTGACAGCTTTTCTTCAATTCATTTCATTTGATGTGTTTTCACAGATGAAACCATCCATCCATCCATCTTAATCCGCTTTATCAGAGGCCGGGTCACGGGGGCAGCAGCCTAAGCAAAGAGGCCCAGACCTCCCTCTCCCCAGCCACCTCCTCCAGCTTATCCGGGGGAATACCAAGGCGTTCCCAGGCCAGCCGAGAGATATAATCTCTCCAGCGTGTCCTGGGTCTGCCCCGGGGCCTCCTCCCGGTGGGACATGCCTGGAACACCTCACCCAGGAGGCGCCCAGGAGGCATCCTTGTCAGATGCCCGAACCACCTCAGCTGGCTCCTTTCGATGTGGAGCAGCAGCTGCTCTACTCTGAGCCCCTCCCGGATGGCCGAACTTCTCACCCTATCTCTAAGGGAGAGGCCGGCCACCCTTTGGAGGAAGCTCATTTCTGCCGCTTGTATCCGCGATCTCGTTCTTTCGGTCACTACCCACAGCTCGTGGCCATAGGTGAGGGTAGGGACTTGGATCGACCGGTAAATTGAGAGCTTCGCTTTTACACTCAGCTCCCTCTTCACCACGACGGACCGGTGCAGCGTCCGCATTACTGCAGCTGCAGCCCCAATCCGTCTGTCGATCTCCGGCTCCCTTCTCCCATCACTCGCGAACAAGACCCCGAGATACTTGAACTCCTCCATTTGGGGCAGGAACTCATCCCCGACCCGGAGTGGGCACTCCACCCTTTTCCGGCTGAGAACCATGGCCTCAGATTTGGAGGTGCTGATCCTCATTCCCGCTGCTTCACACTCGGCTGTGAACCGTTCCAGTGCAAGCTGGAGGCCCTCACCCGATGAAGCCAGTCAACAGTAAATCAGATGTTAACTCCACATAATAATCATCTGTAAGCAGCAACCGCTTCCTGTTGTGTGTGTGTACTTGTGAAGCAGCACTGGATCAATGCATATAACTGATGTGCACATGTCCAACAGAAGAACGTCGTCATCGTCTGTCCTGCTCCTTATTCTGTCATTATTGCTCCCAGAAATGTGTTATTATTTCAAACATGTGAAGCTGAACTCTGACACATAACATCAAACAGCTCAGCAACCAGTCACACATTCAAATGTAACGCAGCTCTTTGAGTGTTTGAACCTGCTGTTGTGTTGCTTTTGTGTGCTGGTGTCACTGATGGCTGCTGCTGCCGTGACAACAAACACACAACCACTGTCATGTTGTCTGACGCTATAAACCTTTTGTGACCCTTTTGCAATGTTAAACACAATTAGTAACAGATAAAACACCCAGTGTACCAAACACACTGTGGACAGGACTGTTTGGTTTTTTCATAGATGAAAATCATGCAAACTGCTGATCTGTTGAATCAGCTGATCCAGCCTTTAGTCTAAGATGGAGTCAGCCACACAAACAGACTGAACAGGGTGTGTTCTGTGCAGCACCTGCATGTAAAACAGAAGCAAAGCTGTTCCTGTGAAATGAAAGTGAAAGCCTCTCTGAGCGTCTCCCTGTAGAAAATGGAGACTGAGCTCAGTCAGATCACTCAGCCTGCAGACAAATGGAGGCGTGTTTGAGACGTGCAGATAAACAGTCACAGCTTTGTGTCGATCTCTGAGGGCTCAGAGGCCGACACAAAGGCAGACAACATGAAAGATGAGGAAATCCCTGAGCACTGTGCAGAGGACTCTGAGGATCCTCAGCGTCACTGTGACACGTGCCTGTATGTGCACATCTTTACTTTTAATAAGACGTTTCAACATGCAGACGTTAATCTAACACAGTAACAGCTGCCTTTGTTTCAGATCCAGCTCATTCCAGTTCACTGACAAAGTTTTGGTGCTGCGATAACGACTCTGAGCCGATGACTCTGATAACATCTCCCTCCCAGCAGCAACTATGACAGACACGACGGCTCAACTGCCACAGGCACAACGAGCATAAAGCAGGAATGTTTCACTGTTAGACTTCCTGTAGTTACAGTGAAACAGTCTTTGTAATTCACATCTGTGTGACTCGTTGAAATTTTCTTCTCCTGACAGTGAAACTCTTACAGATACACATGTGATGCTGCTGCACATGTTAGTAAATCTGACTCTAAATCTTCTTTAAAATTTCAACCTTTGTTGTGAACACATGTTTTTGAAACAGCAGGGTCAGACACACTATGATTACAATCTGCTCCGGGGCAGCTGGAGATTCACATGTTTTTGTATGTTTGTCACATTTAAATGTTTCAGATCAGGATGATGTAGCTTTGGATTTGTTCCCTTAATAACAAACGCCTCCATTTACAATCTTCATTTTGTATTTTCTTTGTTTAATATTTTAATGTGTTTGATCTGAAGCATTTAAGTGTGACAAACATATGAAAACCGGGAAACCAGGAAGGAAACAAACTCAAATTTCAAATTCAAATTCAAATTTTATTTGTCACGTACACAGTCATACACAGTACGATATGTAGTGAAATGCTTGGACAACTGCTCGTGACCTAAAGAAAACAAAAAAGGAAAAGGCTATGAATAAGAAAGGAAATAAATATGAAAAATTAAAAAGGGTAAATTTAACTAGGAAGGAATAAAATATAAATTAAGGTTAAAAATGAAATAACTGTACAACACAAATTAGAATGAAGGGTAAATTTAACTGGGAAGAATAAGATAAAGATAAATATATAAATTAAAGTTGAAAATATAACTGTACAACAAAATACACAATACACAATATAGAACTATATAAGAATGTATGAAGAAATCTAAATATAAATAAATATATACACAATAACAGCAGCTGTACAAGTATTAACCGGAAATGAAGAATATAGTGACCAATGTTGTGCAAAAACAATGTCCAGAAAGTCCAGTGTGTGTGTAAGAACCATATGTGTGGGTCAGTACTGTGTGGTGATGTGATTGAGAGACCGTATCGCCTGCGGGAAGAAGCTCCTCCTCAGTCTCTCTGTGTTGGTCTTCAGGGAGCGGAATCGCTTTCCTGACCTCAACAGAGAGAACAGTCTGTTGTTGGGATGGCTGAGGTCCTTCACGATCTTCCTGGCCTTGGTCCAGCACCGCCTGCTGTAGATTGAGTGCAGGTCAGGGAGCTCGGAGCGGATGGTGCGCTCAGCTGACCGCACAACCCTCTGTAGAGCTCGTCTGTCCTGCATGGTGCTGTTCCCGAACCAGGTTAAGATGTTTCCCGCCAGGATGCTCTCTATGGTGCACGAGTAAAAGTTCCTGAGCACCTTGGAGGGCAGTTGGAAGTCTCTCAAGCGTCTGAGGTGGTAGAGACGCTGTCGGGCCTTTTTCACCACGGTGTTGATGTGACAGGACCATGACAGGTCCTGCGTGATGTGAACTCCGAGGTATTTGAAGCTGTCCACTCTCTCCACTGGGCACTCGTTGATGACGGGGGTCTGGTAGTTCCTCTCCTGCTTAGTGCTGAAGTCCACTATCAGCTCCTTTGTCTTACTGACGTTTAGAAGGAGGTTGTTCCTCTGGCACCAGTTCTCCAGATTCCTAATCTCCTTCAGGTAGGCCGTCTCGTTGTTATCAGAGATCAGGCCCACCACGACGGTGTCGTCAGCAAACTTGATGATGGTGGTGGAGCTGGTAGTGGCCACACAGTCATATGTGTACAAAGAGTACAGCAGGGGGCTCAGAACACACCCCTGGGGGGCTCCAGTGCTGAGAGTGGTGGAGGCTGAGACATGTCCGCCCATCCTTACTGCCTGTGGTCTGCCAGTTAGGAAGTTGGAGATCCATTGACACATAGATGAGCTGAGTCCCAGATGCTCCAGCTTGGTGGTGAGTGTGGAGGGAATTATGGTGTTAAATGCAGAGCTGTAGTCTATGAAGAGCATTTTAACATAATTCCCCCTTCTAGTGTCCAAGTGAGTGAGTGATGTGTGGAGGAGATGAGAGATGGCATCGTCTGTGGAACGATTTGGACGGTAAGCGAACTGTAGTGGGTCCAGTGTGTCTGGTAGTGAAGAAATGATGAAGTCTCTGACCAGGCGCCAGTGTCCGGCAGCCTCGCCTCTGTCAGTGCGCCCCAGGGTGGCTGTGGCTACAATGTAGCTGCCATCACCAGTGTGTGAATGGGTGGATGACTGGATGTGTAAAGCGCTTTGGGGTCCTTAGGAACTAGTAAAGTGCTACACAAATACAGGCCATTTACCATTTACCATGATGTCATCAGAAATCACTCAGAAAAAAAGACTGTTTATGGTTTAAAGCTGATTTACTTTAACACTCCAACACTGTTATTGTTTCCTACAGTCTGAGTGTAAAGCAGCACTGCCCCCATGAGGTCAAACTGGAGCATTGCACATGATAATTCTCATCCAGCAACCTTCTTAAACTTCCACACACATCTGACCCTGATTCAGTGGAGAATTTAGAAACTCCCGTGTTTCTAAAGTCCTCCTTTTATGATAATTTTTACTGTTATTTGTTTTTGTTATTTTTTATGTATCATAATCTCTTTTTTTTTAATCGTTTAAAGTGTTTTTTCTTTGTCTCTGTACTTTATGAACTTATGAGAGATCAACAAAGCAGTAAAAGTGAATGAAAAGCCCAAACTTTTGCATCCCACTGTATATGTGTGTGTGTTTGTGTGTATTCTTTGTTTTTGTTTTGTTTTTTTCAGTGAAGAGGGGTGTGTGTCATTTAGCCACAACCAACAAAGACCTCCAATCTCCACCTCTCTGCATCACACACAATCCCAGTTCAGACTTCACTGGGAACCAGCTCAGATACAAATCATGCATCTTCCATACTGCTCACAATTTGACTGGAGCCCACAGATCTGTGCTGGTCTTTAACTTTGATCAGATGATTTCTTCTAGTGTGGGTTTAGTGTTTCTTTCTCTCAGCTTCAGTTCCTACTTTGAGTTTGTCATTAGTTCCCTCTGTGTTCCCTGTAGGGTAGTCGGTAGTTTTGTTGTGTGTATCAGAACAATGAGGCGACTGCTGAATGTTAGAGTTGCTGCCAAAAAGCCACCAAAGCCAGACTGCAGTGTCAACTCTCCGGGTGGAAAAATGTCGCCCTGGGATGTTGACTATTTAATAAAATACAAAACAGCTTGATGCCATTTTTATGAAACATGTTTGTTTTTTTACAGCATCTCTTTTAAGTACATGTTTATATGCTTTCTAAAAATGTGTCCAATCTTTGTAAGCCACTGAAGTGCAAATCACTGACTTATACATATTTCCATAAAAGCCGCTGCATGTGGCTGTGTTGCATTCCAGATGCCTGGACCACATTACACCCACTCAAGAAAGCCACTGCATTTCCACCAGACGTGCGACAGAGTGTTTCAGACATAAGGCACAGGAATGGGTTAAAGGATTTCGGTCAGTTTTCACATAAAACACCAGATACGCTGCTTCTCCAGCTCCGTCTCTTTGTTTGTCACATATATGTTTTATTAGATTCGTTTATGAATGTATAAACAGTCTAGTGGGGAACATCCAAGGACATGGCAAGTACTAGGAGCCAAGTGAATGGCAACTGTAAAAAAAAAAAAAAAAAAAAAACATTGTCGATCTAAATTAGACAATCAGCATCCTCCATGAAGTCTGATCAGCTACAGAAAACCGATTAAACAGAAGTGTAAGATGGTAGAGAACATACTCCAGTGTCCTGTTATATTTTAGCAAGCGAGGAGCAGACGGCGGAGTTTATTAAAGTCCATCGAGACAGCTGGTGACACAAATCTGAAGGGTGCGGCCTAGAAAATTGGGACACTGCTATGTAAAGCCATAACCAATTGGCTAGTGCAGTATACAGAAAAATCTTTGCCAAGTATGGCTGGAGGTCCCAAGGTCAAAATGAGAGACACCCCCTTGGGTGGCGGAGAATGACCGAACTAAGATCCTGTGGGACTTCCAGATACAGATGGACAAGCTGGTGGTGACTAACCAGCCGGACATAATGATGGTAGATAAGCAACAGAAAATGGCCGTGGTGATCGATGTAGCGATCCTGAATGACAGCAACATCAGGAAGAAGGAATATGAGAAGCTTGAGGAATGCCAGGGGCTCAGAGAAGAGCTCGAGAAGGTGTAGACGGTGAAGGTAACAGTGGTATCAGTGATAATCAGAGCACTAGGTGCGGTGACTCCCAAGCTAGGCGAGTGGCTCCAGCAGATCCCAGGAACAACATCGACATTGATATCTCACAATCCTAGGAACAGCAAAGATACTGCGCAGGATCCTCAAGCTCCGAGGACCTGAGCTTTAAGGAATTTTGTAATGGATGTGTGTGTGTGTCATTTCTATCTATATATATAGTGTGTGTGTGTGTGTGTGTGTGTGTGTGTGTGTGTGTGTGTGTGTGTGTGTGTGTGTGTGTGTATTCAACAATTAGTTAACAAAATATTTTTACATTTTATAGATCACTAAATTAATACACAGAAATTCCTTCTCGGTCTTCAGAGGACATGGACGATGTAGACTGAGAAGGCTGCGTCCTCTGGGTTTTGGGACATAGCTAGAATCTTTGTCCACATCTCCTATTTTTCTCAAAACAACAGTAATAAATTACATTACTTTGACATTTTTTAATTGTACAAAAACAATTTGCTATAATTGGCAGCTCGCAATTTACTACAAGTCGCATTTACTGAAAAAAATGTGTTGCAGGGCTGGTTTGGATCTTTACAGCTCAGTTACAGCACGGCCAAATGTTCTGTGGCACAGACGTGGCGCTGAAGTCACTCCACACGAAGGAAACACAGATGAGCCCTGTGTGGGCCAAAAAACACAGACACTGTATGTGATTCATACTAAAACACATCAGGGGTGTCTCATTGTTGAATCGGCTGACCTCCATTCATTACCATTGAAACCCACTGCAGGTAACTGTCTACAAAAAACAATTAATACATTCAGTATTTTCTGTCTGGGAGATCCTAAATCGTCTGTTTTGATTTAGAAAAGTATATGTAGCCGCTAAGACTGGTGGACCTAAATCTTCACCACCACGTCTGTATACATACAAGCAGAAAGGGGAGCGAGCAGGTCAGCGCTCAGGGCACAGAAACTAAGCTGGCTTCAAACACCCTTTATTTTCATAAGAAAACACAGCCAGAATCACAAATACAAGATAAAATTCCCCGTATACAATAAAAATAGTGTTGCAACCCGCTAAAAACCCTGCCGGCAGAAATAACTATACACTATTAAAACAAGGCTAAAACATGTTTTCCATATACTAAAATTACCCTCCCATAGTCCCATAATCCCACAGTCCAGCCACACATGGGCGAATGGTCCTTATATGCAAGAGACAGGAGAGGA
Source organism: Mchenga conophoros (assembly GCF_057382185.1). Taxonomy (NCBI): domain Eukaryota; kingdom Metazoa; phylum Chordata; class Actinopteri; order Cichliformes; family Cichlidae; genus Mchenga; species Mchenga conophoros. The sequence continues at coordinate 37,959,244 of NC_140528.1, forward strand.
ACTTCTCTTCCGGTATGGTAAAACTCACCAGCAGCAGACCAGGGAGGAGGCTCCTATCACAGACCTGTCTCCTCCTGACAGCGCGTCGCCGCACAGTCCCGCCCCACTCCACACCTGAACACATCATCCCTCGTCTCACCGTCAGATGCAGGCAGAAGGGCATCCCTGCCCTGTTGTGCATTGCAGCCATCGCCACCCACTGTTGCTGTTCCTGCGTTGGGACTGGATCGCCGAACGACTCGCGGCACCCCACAGTCAGGCAGCAGTTCGTTCCACACACGTGCGGGGTTGCACGCGTTCCTTTTTCTCCTGCTCACCTTTCGTGCGTCACTCCTCTCTCTGTCTCTGCGCTCGCTATCCCCTGTAACAGGTCAACCTGGCGGCTGATAGACCACCTTAGGGAACGCCCCCACCTCACAGGTGCCTACAATTGTCTGTTTAGTCCACAGTGGATTAAAGGAACATGGTACAACATTAACACAAATATAAATATGAGGATAAAACCATGCAGTATAAATATAAATAAACAAACATGCAATATAAATATCACAATAAAATCATGCAAATAAAATCAACACTATGTACCAATACACAGATTGACAAAACATAAAAACACAAATTTCCACTGTGTGACATATAAAACTGTATGATTATGAAAGATCTAATTTCGCTGGTTCTTATATAGTGAGACTCATTCACCCATTTCCACACCCACGTGTTTTCTGTGTGGAGCAGCTTGATGTTTGTATCTTTCCCAAAGACTTCTCGGAGTGCAGACTGGAACACTCAGGGGTGAAACCACCAACCTTTCAACCAGCTCAACCTCTGAGCCACAGTTAGCCCAAAAACATTCAACAGGACACACAGAGTAGAAAAGTCAGGAAGTGTTGTTTAATATAATATTAAAATACAGAGCTGAGGTTCAACAGGATGACTGGTGATGTTAGGATGTTTTCTCATTCATCATGTTGATCAGATTTAATCTTGATAACATGATAAGAATTAAGCATGATTAATTATTATCAAAGGAAACAAAAGTATAACTTTAAACTTTGTCTATTTATATCATCTGAGTCGCTGTTCTGCTGTCAAGTGTGATGATGATGACATTGATTATCATGTTTGGTGTCAGCACTGAGAGTTTAGAGCACCGGCTGAAGACTCCGTTTAGAGTTTAGCAGACAGTCTAGTCCTGATCATCGGGAGGCTGGAAGGAATCCGGACTCTGTGGCTTTTGTTTTCTGCAGAACGATAAACCAGCAGCAGCAGCCACACCTGCAACTATCAGGCCAACTATCACTCCAATAGATCCAGTTCCACCCGGTCCTGATCGATCTGCAGGTGAGAAACAGGTGTGAGGTGTCATGCCTGGGCCAAAAATACAGAGATACTGTATGTAATTCATACTAAAACACACCAGGGCCGAACAACATGTTGGTCCTGGACCAAGCTCAACACTGGAGATCAACAGAGGTCCCCCCATAAGCCTTTGAGGAAGATTCGGCTGACCGCAATCTGGGTCTGCACAGCCTGTTCTCCACTGCAATTGGTGATGACCCCAGTTTTTCTCAACCATCTGTCCCAGTTGCACCTGATCCTGTTCCAGTTGTGCTTGTCCTATGATCCCCTTTGCATCTAGACCCTGAGAGCTTTGGCTGCAGTGGGCAAGCTACACCATGTGGACCAGCAGGCACAACTACTCAGTGTTGAACACTTGTTCTAATGTTTTAGGGAAAAAGGGGCAGTGCTTACATTCAATCGTTGGTTTGTATTTCTTTCCTCCTGAAAACTAGGAATTAGTGAGTGGTCAAAGGAGCTTGGAAAGAAAAGCGTCGGGACTTGTTTAAGTTGTTTAAGCTCCTTAGACTACGATGACCTGGATGACTGAGAACCTTCACAGACGAATCAGTGAGTGTTATTCCCGGCCACTATACAGTGATTACCATTATTACATCTTTCCCACTGTGAAGCACTTACAATGTTTGTGTGTCCCCCGACCACTGTTAGGTGACCAAAATAGGAAAGTTTAAATGAAGTGTAACATTTTCACTTTCCAGCATGTTTTCAGTGAGATATAGATTCTCTGCTGGGGGATAGAGGAAGCTGTACTAAAAACCACTGAATGAAGTTTTCTAAATGATTTACAGAAAAATCAGAGTTAATCACTCACCTGGAGGAATTCTCAGATTGATGGTGATGTTTTTCCATGAACGTGTTTCTGCTATTTTAAAAAGACACTTGTATGTTCCAGAGTCAGCAGTGGTCGCTTTCTTCAGAATCAAAGACGCGTCTCCATCCTTCATCCCTCTGAGAGCCACTCGGTTCTTATATGATGGATGCTGGTTGTTTGGAACAAAACGCCCATCCTGGAACAAAAAGACATTTTTTTGTCCCAGGCCAGCTCTGCTCCACTCTACAGCTGTGATCTTATTGGTAACTCGACATGGAAGCGCGACGTCCTGTCCAGACTCGGCTGTGATGTTTATCTGGACTGAAAGAGGAAACAACACAGAGCAGAGAGGTTAAAGGTCAACATGCAATTATAAGCAGAATTATTTACTTTAAATATTTGTTTATGTCTTTTAACATTTGGATGGATTTAATGAATGTTATTGTCTTAAAGCCCAGCAGAGGCCTGTACTATAAAGCAGCTTTGGGTTCAGGGTTTTCTGTGCTAGGAAGGTGGTTCACGTCTTATAACAGTGCATTGCCATGGTAATTTATGCTAATGTAATTTATGCTGTGAACCTGCTTCAGATCAAATTAAATCCAGATTAGAGATCATGATGCATAAAAAAAAATCTATGAGCCAATAATGTTTTATAAGAGTTAATATCTGGTTGAAAACAAGATGCCTGCACTTCACTTGTGGAGCTCATGTTAAATTTGTACATAAACTAAGTTTAAATCCTGTTTTGTATTTAGTCTTAAACAGCACAGAATCTGCATTCAATCAACATTTTTTCATTACCTGACTGATTATCCTGATTTCCATTATCAGAGTAAATAAATGGGGAAGACATGTTGTTGTTATCACTTCACAGAACCAGGCGAAGGTCATTTTAGCCTCATGCTAAACATGCAAAGTGTCAGAAACTACAAGATGTTAGCTTCCACAGAACAACAACATGTGCTGATAATAAGTGAACATAATGTGTGAGAGAAAGCAGCCTCTCATTATAAGACACTGAGTCTCTGCATGCTGCCTTTATGGAGCTACAGCTGTTTGTATACACTGAACAAAAAGCTTTGTAGCTGCATCCTGACTCCTGACACACGTTACACTTCTTTGTCTCTGTCACAGCTGGATTACAGATGTTAACTCCACACAAACTGCACCCAGCCTTGTGTCTCCTCCACACACAGACAGTCTACTTTACTCCTTTTCTCAGAAGGGCATTATGTTAGTTTCTAACAGTAAATCTCACCTGCAGAGACGAACAGGAAGACGCTGAAAAACAGCAAAGTTGAGCCGAGCGAGACACTGACAGCAGACATTTCTTAACTCCACCCTTCAGAGTCAGAGAGAGAGAGACGTTAGGCTGCGCACCGCTGGTCTGAAAGGCTCGTAGCATATAAACTAATACTATTTTACTTACTTGGGTTTTGTATGTGATAGTTTGTATGCAGGACTTAGTTTAAGGGCTGAAAATGAATCTGAATAAATCCTGTTTTTCCCTCTCAAAGACTCACAAACTCCTGGCATCCCTGTTAGAAAGAAACATCGATATTTGAGAGTAAATGTTTGAGAAAATAAAATAAAATAAAAAAAATCTGCCAACATTTTAAAATTTTGTCCCTGAAATAAAAAAAAAAGGTAAGTGTGGAGAGAGATCTGTCCTTAAATGGACTTTGGTGAGGCTGATCTGTTTGTTCTGTTAAAGTTTGTTAAAGTTTGATATACTTTGATTTTATATGATATAGAAAATTAACAAAAGAAATGATTTAAAACTCGTGTAAGTCAAAACATGATGGTGGACTAAAAGTTTACGTCTTTCAGTATTACAAAATTACTGTTATTTAAAAAAACAACTCGCTTTTAATCTGATCGGTTGAGCTAAATTATGGCATAAATGTGATGATGAAATTAAAGAGCTGGCTGGAAAGTCGCCCAGTATTCATGAGAAAGCTCCTTTAACTCCAGGGTGAGAGATGATTTCACTGTGAGGGATCAGGCCTGCTGTCACACAGAGACTGATGACAGACATGCTGAGGCCGTTAAGTTTGCTTTTCTGATTAATATGTCTAATGAGATTAGCAGATTTATATCATAAACCATGAGGAGACACGTGAGGAGAAACTCTCATTATCTTTATTTGGACCTTTGTTCTGCTGTGGAGGAGATCATCCAGCAACGTCGGTCATCACGTCGAGGTTTTACACTGAATCTGCTGCTCCTCTTTCTCCATGTGTTCCACCACAGAGAGGTGTTGAAAATACCTGTAGTCAGCAGAGGTATGTCACTCTTGATCCCCTCTGCCGGTGGCTCGGTGGCTCGGGGTGAGCCACTCAATGTGTGGAGCAGGTGAGACATGGCGTCGTCTGTGGAACGATTAGTCTGGTATGCAAACTGAAGTGAGTCAATGGTGACAGGAAGTGAAGGAGTGACGTGATCTCTTACCAGTCTCTCTAAACACTTCATCACCATTGGAGTCAGTGCTACACAGCAAATTCAAAAGTGTTAAATGTTTTGGTGTTAATAGTCTTCTTGCAAAAGTAGAGTTTATTTTACTCTAAGTAGAGTCACATTCTTTTAATGTAACTCTGAGGTGTAAAATGATAGTAGTTAAAATCGAGTGTTAAAAATGAGTGTTTCTCTGTCAAATCTGGAGGTGTTACAATGGAAACATTAACTCTTGACCTCTTAACTCTGAACTCCTACAGGGGCTATGACACCAACAGAGTAAATTCACAGACTCCGCCCCCAGCACGGCTCCAATCGAAGCTGAAGTGAAGTAGTGATGTGCGATACCACTGATTTCCTTTCCGATCCGATACCAAGTAATATTCAGGGTGGTATCGACGATACTGATCCGATACCGATACTTTGTACAAAAACTTATTTTATTTATTGTATTTCAAATTATAGCGTCATAATGATTACAGGACATCAGATTACGTGTCCTTATCACTTAATAATGCAGAGTTCATCATATAGAAATAAAAAAACTAAAGTTGTCCGCTATTTGAACACCTTGCCTGCCTGCAGCACTAAAGGACTCCATGAGAGACTATCACCCTAGCAGCACCTGTCCCTGTCCTCCTCTTCAGTTCGTCTCAACATACGCTCGTCATATTCTGTGATATGATTTACTCTGAGGTGTTTGACAAGGTTAGTGACGTTGCCACAACCATACATGCCAACCCTCCTGATTTTTCCGGGAGAATCCCGAAGCCACCATTCTCCTGGATTTCCTCCCGGACAACAAAATTGAAAAACCATATCGCAGAATTCATAGCGCGGCCCAGCCAATTCCAGTTTCCAACAATGACGGCAGCTGCTTAGTTTTAATATTACTCTTATTTCTCTTTCTGGGTCGCAAAAAAACCTTTAACATATTTTCAGGTGAGAATGTAGCTGTGTAAACTTCAAATATCTGAGCCGACACATCGTCTTCAAACCCCCGCGGTCTTTCACTACTCGGGTTAAACATGATATATGAGTCACTTTGATAACAATAAAATGTTCTTGTTTGGCTTTTTCAGTGTTTTATTTGTTCGTGAGTAAATCGGTTTGGCTGAGATTAAAGTTATTAGATTAGATTAAATTAAACTTTATTAATTCCTCGGGTGGGTTCCTCCGGGGTTTTCACACAGCTGAATAAACGTCAAACAGAAAACTGATTAAACAGAAGAGTTTACGTCAGTGTCCTGTTATATTTTAGATAGCAAGGAGCAGACGGCAGAGTTTCACTCCACCGAGGGAGCTCGTGATGTACTACCCGGCTTTCTTTAGACCGCGAAGGGCGGGTCCTCAGGTGGAAGCAGCCTCTGAATTTGGACACCCCGCTGTTTCTGGGCCGGCCAATAATAACGGTGACATTTAACGTATTTTATCCGATAAAGAAACACTGTAAAATGTATTTATCACCCCAAAACAGCCCTTTTGAATGTCTCCCTAATTCTGAGGTCTCAAGGTTGGCAAGTATGGCCACAACACCTCACTTTTTTTTGCCACATGTATCCAAACCACGTCTCAGCTGTTTGTGGAGGTAAAATACGTCCGCACAGTTACGCTCAGCCATTGTTATGAGTGCGCGCGCCAAGGGGCTGCGAGACATTTATACAGCCGTATTTCGCACGTGACTATGAAAGGCGGAAGAGGAAGTAGTTCCTTTGAATGTAGACAATCCGAATGTTATAGTTTCTTTCCACTGTGTTCCTGTTAATGATAAACTACAAATTTACTCTAAATTACTAAAATATCGATATTTTAATGTGAGAATCGATTCTAGAACATAAATGACTGGTATCAGAGGAATCGATATTTCAGGATCGATCCGCACATCACTAAAGTGAAGCCGTTTCAGAACATTTTGCTCTACATATTTGAGTTGTTTGCCATGCTTGGTAAGTCATTTTTTCAAAGATTGTTTCAATTATTTCTATTAGCTTTTACTTCTGTGGCTCTTTGGAGTTGAGACAAAGCTGTGTGAAAGGCATTAGCCATGTTGCTCGCTGATAGCATAACATTCTGTTTTAGCTAGCTGAAAGGTATTGTTTGCGGGCAAATACCACAGCCTTGAAAAAAAGCTTGCATGTGAATTTTCAGTCAAACTTTTGGTCAAATACACCTAAAACAATGTGTAGAATGTGAAATGTTGGTATAATGGTGCTACTTGAAGCCTGAAAACGATCGTCCATAAAACAAACCGAGCAAACAGCAGTAGCAGGCGTCCTGACTGGATTCTACGTTAGCATTTAGATCCCTCCAGAGTTTTGTGCACACGGTTTAGGTAAAAATTAAAAAGGTTGAGGTTTTACATTTAGTTCAGTATTACCCGTTGCCTGTGTCCTTGTCTTTTAGGAAAATACTTTACACAAGTAATGGCTCAAAGCGGATTCGGTTGTTTTTTTTTTACTGTGCTGCAATTGTTTACTGGATTATTTGTGCCATTAATTAGTGTCCACTAATTTTTATTCAATCTCCGCACAGGATATGCTTGTGAAGATGGAATATGGGGGAGAGCAGAAGTGCGTTGCAGTTCCACAAAGGGATGAATGAAGGACATGCATATTGTATTGAAGAAATAAGTGATGAGATGCTGTTATTTGCATTTACCAGCTCACCTATGTCAGACCTTTTGATAAACACAATTCTAATGAAAGTGAGAACATGTACACTGTTACATCTTTCAGAAAATGTTTTGAAATTGTGGTGCACAGTTCAGAATAAATGTTTTTCAAAAACCATTGCGTCTTTTTAGTAAATGTTTATTTCCAAAAGAAAAAGTAAAATTCCCGCTTTTTAGAATGAATTAGAAGTTAACTCTTATGTAGTTAAACTAAAATACTCTTTGAGAGTTAATATATAAACTCTTAACACCAAGTGTTAAATTATCAACTCCAGACAGATTTGGTGTTTAACACTAAATCAGAGTTAACGTACCAACTCTCCAAAAAGAGTTAAATTAACACTCTCATGTGTGGACCCATATAGACACTTTAATAGTGTTAAAATCAAATCCGACAGTGTTAATTTGGACATGCTGGATTTGCTGTGTACTGGGCACCGTGGGAATCTGCTGTTGAAAAGATAGCAGATTAAAGCTGACTCAGTTGGCCGAGGACACACGCAAGAAAGAGTGTTTAACTTCCTGTTTAAATAAAAGTTTAATATATCAATAATCCTTGTAGAAGTATTGTGATGACGGCACAGTTATCTCACTGGATTCTGACTCTGTGTCCACAGTTCAAGAGCATAAACAATCATTTAAACCAGACAAGGAAATAAATCCATAAAGATGCTGCACATAATGATGCCTTTGATGATGAGGCATCTGGGCCAGAGCTCCCCTATAACATAGTCTCCCCAGCGACTATGTTATAGGTGTCCAACACTTTTTCTATGTTTGAACTTAATGTGACCACTAGAGGGAGGTGTGTGCCTGTTAGTGTCATAAACTAGCTGTGTGCAGCAGGCAGGATTGGACCCAAAGACTGTAGACTGGCAGATGAAACTGAAGTTAAATGCAGCTTTATTACTGAATCACCAAACATTTAAGATTAAGGAAATGACAGTAAGGAAATCTCTGAGAAACACAAAACTAAACACAAGGAGGAACTCACTGCATGAGGGAGGACACAACGCTGGGCAGAGGAAAACAGAGGGTTTAAATACATTAGGAAGGACGAGGAAACAGGAGCTGGGACTAATGGGACCTGATGAGAAATGGAGGAAAGCAAACTGAAAACACCAACCCAGGACACAGACTGTCACTAAAACAGGAAACATTGTGAGATGTAGACTGTGACAACCAGACATGGAACATGCAGACATGAAACATACGATCAACTGGGGAGACTGGTTGGAACATGAGAAGAGGGACACAGGAACAGGCAAGGGGGACAGAACACAGAGACCTCTATGAGGACAAAGGAGGGCGAGAGGGAGAGAGACTTGCTGGGGGAACGTAGATAAACATGATAGGTGTGGAAAACAGAATGAAACTCAAGGAGGGAAACAAGACGCAAACACACATAAACAGACACACAGATCGACACAGAGGACAAAGACACAAGGGGAACCTACCAAGGAGCTAAACTGATCACAAGTAAACTCAGAGAGGTAATAACAATGAACTCAGAATTAAACAGTAAACTACAAGAACAACAATAATAATAATAATAATAATAATAAATTACACACCAAAACACAAGAAAACTCAAAACACTGGTCATAAGAACCCAGAACCGTCACAGCTGTATGTAGAACAAGTGTGAACACCTGTGTTCTCATTATGCTACAAACCAAAACCATTTCACCATGTTTAACTCCGGACCCAACCTGGCCAAAGGAGATCCTGAGAGAGAACAAAGGACGCGACCCTAAGCGACGGCCTCGAGGTAAAAGAGCCGGCATCAGGAACAGGCTACGGGCTCGCGCACACCGCACACCCATGCCCAGTATCCTGTTTGCCAATGTTCAATCCATCGAGAACAAGCTTGATGACCTCAGAGCCAGAATCAAGTTCCAGAGAGACATTCGGGACTGCAACTTCCTCTGCTTCACCGAGACTTGGCTGAACCCAGCGACACCAGACCACGCCGTGCAGCCGACGGGGTTCTTTTCGGTTTACCGCATGGACAGGACAAGGGAGTCGGGGAAGAAAAGAGGTGGTGGAGTGTGTTTGATGGTGAACAACAGATGGTGCGACAGCACAAACATCTCCCCACTCACATGCTCTTGCTCGCCCAATCTGGAGTTTTTGATCGTTAAATGTCGCCCTTTCTATCTCCCTCGGGAATTCACTGCGGTCATTGCCTGCACTTTTTACATTCCGCCTCACGCGGACTCGGACACTGCCTTATGTGAGCTACATGAGGCTCTCACACATCAACAAACACTTCACCAAGATGCCGCACTCATTGTTATGGGAGATTTTAACAGAGTGAATCTCAAACGGACATTTCACAACCTTCACCAGCACATCAACTGCCCCACCCGGGGCACGAGGACATTAGACCACTGCTACACCCTGTTCAAGAACTGTTACAAGGCTCAGCCCCTGCCGGCATTTGGAAAATCGGACCATGCCGCCATCTTCCTCATGCCTGCTTACAAACAAAGGCTAAAGCAGCAACCACCAATCAGGAGGGAGGTCGCTCGCTGGACGGACCAATCAGTGGCCGCGCTGCAGGACGCACTGGATGACACAGACTGGGACATGTTTCGGCGCAGCTCTGATGACATCAACATGTTTACGGAAGCGGTTGTGGGATTTATCGGGAAACTAGCTGACGACACAGCAGAAAGAACTATCATCCAAACGTTTCCCAACCAGAAGCCGTGGGTGGATGAAAACATCCGCGACGCTCTGAGATCATGCACCGCTGCCTACAATGAAGGGCTCGTCTCCGGTAATATGGACCTATACAAGGCTGCGTCCTATAACGTGTGCAGCGCGGTCCGAAAGGCAAAGCGGAGCTACGGGGAAAAACTAGAGTCACAGCTACGACAGTGTGACTCTAGGAGCCTGTGGAAAGGACTGCGGACTATAAACGACCAGCTTCTTCAATGATGAATGCAGATGCTTCACTGGCTGATGAGCTGAACGTTTTATGCTCGCTTCGATGCCGCAGCAATTAAAACAACAAACGGCTGCGCGCGCTCGGAGTGCACCAGTGAAGAAAATGCATTCGTCATCACAGAGCATGCCGTGAGGAACACCTTCAGGAGGGTGAACACCAGGAAGGCAGCAAGACCAGATGCAATCCCTGGCCGGGTCCTGAGAGCCTGCGCTGACCAGCTAGCACCGGTGTTCGCGGAGATCTTCAACCTCTCCCTGGCCCAAGCTGTGGTTCCCACGTGCTTCAAACAGTCCATTATTGTTCCTGTTCCAAAGAAACAACAGCCCGCTTGCCACAATGACTACTGTCCAGTAGCACTGACTTCAATTGTGATGAAGTGTTTTGAAAGACTGATGAGAGATCACATCACTTCTTCAGTTCCTGCCACCATCGACCCACCTCAGTTTGCTTACCGGACTAATCGTTCCACAGATGATGCCATATCTCACCTGCTCCACACATCCCTGAGTCACCTGGACACTGGCAGAGGGAATTATGTTAGGATGCTGTTCGTGGACTACAGTTCAGCATTCAACACAATAATTCCCTCTAAGCTTTTCACCAAGTTGACGGATCTAGGACTCAGCTCATCACTGTGTCAGTGGATCCTCAACTTCCTCACAGACAGACCCCAATCAGTGAGGGTGAGAAAACAAGTCTCCCCCTCCATCTCACTCAGCACTGGAGTGCCTCAGGGCTGTGTTTTAAGCCCCCTGCTGTACTCACTGTACACTTATGACTGTGTAGCCACATCAGACACCACCTCCATTGTTAAGTTTGCTGATGACACTGCTGTTGTGGGCCTGATCTCCGACAACATCGAGACGGCCTACCTGGAGGAGATTAGGAACCTGGAGACCTGGTGCCAGGAGACTAACCTCCTCCTAAACATCAGCAAGACTAAGGAGCTGATCGTGGACTTCACTACAAAGCAGGCGAGGAATTACAAACCCCTCATCATCAGTGGCACGCCAGTGGAGAGAGTGGACAGTTTCCGATACCTGGGTGTCCACATCACTCAGGACCTGTCATGGTCCTGTCACATCAATTCCCTGGTTAAGAAAGCCTGTCAGCGTCTCTTCTTCCTCAGAAGACTTAGAGACTTCCATCTGCCACTGAAGGTGCTCAAGAACTTCTACTCCTGCACCATCGAGAGCGTCCTGACGGCAAACATCTGCACCTGGTTTGGGAACAGCACCAAGCAGGACAGACGAGATCTGCAAAGAGTGGTGCGCTCAGCCGAACGCATCATTCAATCAGAGCTCCCTGACCTGCTGTCCATCTACACCAAGCGGTGCAAGTCCAAAGCTAGGAAGATTATGATGGACCTCTCCCATCCCAACAATGGACTCTTCTCACTGTTGAGGTCTGGGAAGCGCTTCCGCTCCCTTAAGGCCAAAACAGAGAGATGAGGAGGAACTTCTTCCCCCAGGCTATTCGGGCCCTGAACCAGGTGTAGGACTGGACTCTCCCAAACACGTCACTATAAGACTGGACTCTCACACACGTCACCAAACGCACCACCACACATTTCCTATAATCCTATAATTTATAATCTTTATAATCTCTTCTGCTATTTGCACATTCTTTACTGTAAATTCGTAAGTTAATTTGTAAATTTTGTAGTAAACTGTAAATTGTAAATATTGTAAAACTTTTCTTCTGTCATTTAATGGTCGGGCATTGTACAGCTACAAGCATTTCACCCCCATGTCATACTGTGTATGGTTGTGTGTGTGTGACAAATAAAATTTGAATTTGAATTTGAAAATTTGAATTTGAATTTATACATGAATGAATAAATCATTTAATTATAAAACAAAGGTATCATTGAAGTGAAGTGTGGAGGAGCTCAGCATCTTCACTCCGCCTTCCAGGTAATGTGGTGGAGTTATTTCAGTGTAAAACATCAAGTGGTTCAAACAGAGAACAGAGTTCAACTTCAATGACAGACAGCTGCTCTCTGGATTTGTATACTGTGGGTACGGCCTCAATGCAAACCTGTTTGCTTAGTGTGGGCGGCACACAGCCCACAATAGGGGCTCCTCACTGGGGCACATCTGGAGCCCACAGTATGAGTAACATATGTGTCCTGCTTTTCACATCAGTACTGGGCCCACTGTGGGCTGTGTCAGTCTGCATCTACTCACAGTGGCTCCACATGAGGCCCAAAAGTGCAGGAGGCCACACAGCAAGCTGGAACATAAACTGGTCATATCGCATAATCCAACACAGCAGTAGAGAAATACTTTTACTTTGAAGGATTTTACACTTTTCTTTCAGATATCATCAATCCCACCTTCCAAGATTGGGTACCAAACCCCAAGAACACCTGATGCGTTGAAGGCGTGGAAGATGAGAGCAGCTGACCTAAAAGAGAAGATGATGGCTGAGCTGGAAACCTGGACCCTCTGTATAAAACTACCCAGACTACATGAAGTACCCTCTCAACTAGATGATGTGAATGAAGCATCACTGACAATACATGCTGTGACCATCACTGAAACCAATCAGCTGATCTACATTATGGCAGCAGTGATCAGTGAGATACTTGGCTACAAGATGAGCAGCCACAAGGAGCAGTGCCCTCCATGGAGAAGGAGACTAGAGGCCAAGATCAAGGTAGCACAGACGGAAGTTAGACAACTATCAGAGCTGCAGAAAGGTGTGAAGAAGTACAGCAAGTAGCCCATTTCCGAGGCCTTGGAAACTGCTACTCACAGCCTTGGCCAGTCGCCAAGAGGTATACCACAGAGACAGAAACCAGGAGAATAAACCAGCTGTTCTCCACATCCACACTGTACTCTCAGTGGCAGGGGAACAACATGGGAACAGCCCCACCAAGCTAGGCGATGGAGCCATACTGGAAGAGAATAGAGGAGGATGCACCCTATAATACTCAGTGGCTGGCGAGTATTGCAAGACATTCCTGATTCTGGACATCCTTAGGCATCAGGAATGTCTGGACAATTAGCAGCAGGGTTATTTGTGCTGCTAGACACTCATGGAGTGCCATCAGTGTGCTGTCAGAGACCAGTCCCATCCAGCTACCAACCAAAACCTGCCTCAACACAACATGGAAACTACTGTCAGGCAGGGGTGAGATGAACAGGCACATGATTCAATTCATGAGCAGGGCCCAGGAAGGATTTGGCAGAGACACCAGAGGAGCAATGGAGCAGCTACTGGTGAACAGAACAGTCACTCGAAACTACAAGACCAGACTGAGCAACCCCCTGTGACACGTGGCTTGATTACAAAAACGCTTATGACTCGATGCTCCACACCTGGATCCTTGAATGCCTAAAACTGTACAAGGACAATGAAACAGCCAGTAGTACAAGTCACCATCAAGTGTGGGATTTACCATCTCTGTCCCCCCTGTTGTTCTGCATAAGCCTGAACCCCCTAAGTGAGATTATTAAGAAGACTGACTACGGATACCAGATACAGAATGGAGCAAACATCATCCACCTCCTCAAATCCTAGATGCATGAAGGAGCGTTTCCGCAGGTCCGTCCTCCCTGCAGCTGTCAGACAGTACAATCAAAACTACTCCCAACAATCATAATGTTTACATCTGGGCTGTAAGTGCAATAATTTAATCAACCGATTTGCACTACAACCTGGGTTTGCCTCTTATCTGTAGTTTATTTTATTTTATTTAATAACTGTACAGTATAGTAACCATTGTCCTTGATGTAAATATGTTAGAAAAAATTGTGTATGTTTCTGCTCTGTGTCCTGTGTACTGTTTGTTTGTATATGTGTCTTTCTGGCTGCTGTTACAACCAAATTTCCCCTTGTGGGACAATTAAATGATTATTCTATTCTATTCTATTCTATTCTATTCTATTCTAAATGAACAGGAGTCATGTCCACTAAATGGAAATAAATTAGTTCATGAGCCAAACTGCAGCTCAATGAGGACATTTGATATCTCTGATTTTTCCAGAAATGATGTTAAAGCAGCAACAGGGTTTTGATTCAAATTATTTTGAGGTCAAGAGGCCTTGCAGGATTTTAAAGGTTTAATTTGAAAAAAACAACCCAACTTCCACCCAAGAGCATAAAAACCACAGACTGAGAGGAAGAGGGCGGGCTTTACTTGGTGTCAGTGAGAGAAAAAAAGCTCAAATGAGTGAGAAGGACGATGAAGGAAACATCTGTGCTGTGTCTGCTCTGTAAGTAGAATCTCTGTGTTTGTTTGAATTCTTGTACTTTGACTGTCTGCTCTCCTGATAACTGATGATGGAGGAGAAGACATGAGAAACAAATCAGGCTCAATTCAAGTTCAAAACACCACGAGGACCAACTGCAGGTCTGAACTGACTCTTTATCTTTGCTCAGGAGTCGAGGAAACACAGCAGGCAGTGAAAAGATCAAATCATTCACTCATTATATCAACACAGCTGCACAGTGGACACATGACTTTACTGGGTTATTTAAATGTAGTGGATATTTTTCTGTATGTCCCCAGTTAGTGCACCTAATAACAATGGTCCCTTTAAGTGCTGGGAATCATTAAGTGTCGTGTAAAATGTGCTTAAAACTTGTGTTCAGGACACATTCAAGGTTTTGGGATTTTAAATTGAGTCAAAGTAATTTTTTATTTGTCTGTGTTAACTCTGCATTTACTGACGACCTGTGACATTCATACTGTGCCCACTTCCCCTCTACGTTGAGCCAAAGTTTGATGATTGGTTAAGCAGCTGGATGTTGATGTTTTTGTGTTTATTCTTTTTATGTACAAACTTTACTGAGACATGTTGCTGTCATCAAATAGAAAATGAGCAGATATAACAGAGAGATGTTTGTGTGTTTGTCAGCTGTTTGTGTTCTTTATGTTCACCTCAAATCAACCTGAGTGTCATTTCTCTTTAGTTCTGATCTCACTGCTGAGCTGCACAACAAACCAAGGTCAGTAACCTTCTTCTGTCACAGTTTAAACCTGAGAAATGTTCACTGATATGACCTGATGGGGTTCATGTTTCACAATGTAAAGTCCAACAGATCATCAGTTTTTCATTGTAACCCTCACAGCTCGTCTGACTGTGAGTCCCAGCAGCTCTCAGTTCTTCGAAGGAGACTTTGTGACTCTGAGCTGTGAGGAGGACGACAGCTCTGCTGGATGGACTCTGTGGAGAAACACAAGCAAAGAACAGAGGAGTCAGTGCGGAGTTGAGTGGGGCAAAGGTGCCGGTCCTTCATGTAACATCAGATACATGTACCCATGGCACAGTGGAGTTTACTGGTGTGAGTCCAGAGAGGGTCCCATCAGTAACATGGTTAACCTGACAGTCACTGGTAAGCTGAGTGTGTGGAGTTAGTGTTGATGAAGCTGTGTGTAAATGGATGAAATGCTGTAGTTTGTCTCTGTGTTGAGGTGGATCAGTGATCCTGCAGGGTCCTGTCCTCCCTGTGATGGAGGGAGATGACGTCACTCTGCTCTGTAAAACAAAGACCACTCCCTCCAACCTCCCAGCTGCTTTCTATAAAGATGGCTCCCTCATCAGGAAGCAGCCTACAGGTCACATGACCATCCAGCATGTTTCCAGGTCTGATGAAGGCCTCTACAAGTGTGACATCAGCGGTCATGGAGAGTCTCCATCCAGCTGGATCACTGTCACAGGTGACACACTCACCTGTCTGTGTTTCTGCAGCTTTCAACATTCACAATGTGACGACAACTTAATGACTGTGTTTGCTTTATTTTAGACGAACACACCACCACACCTCCACCTACATCCACACCTCCCCCTACATCCACACCTCCACCTATATCCAGTTCTCTTCCTGGTTCCACCTCCAACATCCTTCCTCCTGTTCTCTCTGTGTTGTCATTTGTTGGATCAGTCTGTGTTGTGGTTCTACTGGTGTTACTGGTTCTGCTGGTGAGACGATGTGTTCACAGGAAACCTGATGGTGAGACTCAGACTTCCTGATCTTTCATGTTTGAGTTTATTTAGTAGAATAAAGTTCACCTTCATGATGATCACAGTAATAACTTTCTTAAATGTTATCTCTGTTTAGATATTTAATTAATGTTATTTTTTACATTTTTTGCAGATCAAGTTGAAGACAATGACATCATCACTCATGTCATGTACAGTTATGCCAAAAGATCAGATCAACACCCAATCAGAGTCAACAGAGGTAGTAGTTTCTGTCTATTCATTGTCATCCAATTCAGCATCAGTGTAGTGAACCCCCCCCCCCCCCCCCCGAATGAAGGATGACACTTTACTGATGACGTTTTGAAGATTTAATGGTAGTAAACCATCAATCTCACCGTGGGGATGTATACACAGAAGCAGCGTGTAAGCAAAAAATCCACACTCTTACAATCGTAAACCTTACAACATAAAGTAAGCTTCAACATAAAATGTTACAAATTTAGCCTCTGTCACACAAAACATCTAAACATCTCCTTATTTATGTCATGAACATACCTTGTGCCTCTATCGAGGGCGCTGCTAATGACAAAAGAAATCTCCATGGTCTCAGTTAAACCATCACACTTCAAACTCCCGTGACTGCCACTAAAAACTGCGCCAACAACAGTTTTACAGGAAATTGCCCCATCGAAATAAAAGCATCTAAACTGAAACAGGAAGTTGGTAATAGAAAACAGTGATAAGTGCCAAAATAAGGTATAAGGAAGTAAATAAAAGCATTTAAGGCTATTTACAGTCAGGGTGGCCTAAAAAGGTGCACTCAAACACAGGCTTCCAATGATCAGCAGTGAATTTATTCACAGTGAATTTAAACAACAGTTCACAAAGGTCCCAAAACATTAGTCACTGTTCTAGTCTCCGGAAGGCCTTTTCTTCGCATCCACATCTGAAGACTGACACTCTTCCACTTCCTCTCGAGGTGGCCACCAGAGATGGGCAGTAATGCGTTAGAAGTAACTGTAATCCGATTACTTTTTTCAAGTAACGAGTAAAGTAAGGGATTACTATTGCAATAAAGGTAATTAGATCACTGTTACTTTCCCGTAAGCACGCTGCGTTACTAAAACCATAATTTTTTTGCGAGATTGTCTCATGACAGTGACGTAAGCGAGTGCGCCGTTAGTGACAACAGCTGTGTGCAGATCAACAATGGATAATATATCGAGTGCAGGAGAGAGTATGAGCGTGCAGCGTTTAAAGCGTGGAAGTACTGACCTTACTTTGAGTTTGATTCCATAAAAAGTGACAAAAACATTACCGTCCGTTGTGCGTGGGAAGAAAACTTCTTTTTACAGCAAAAAAACCTCTAAACTTCCGAGCAAGCACAGAGTGTGTGAAGATCAGTGTTCTCACTTTTTTCCTTTAAATTTACCCTTTATATTTTTTATGCGACTTCAACATTTAAATTCTATCTCGATATTTTTCTCAGATTTTGAATCTGACTTTTGCAAAGTTAATAATATGGTAGTTTAATGTCCTGACATATACACCACATATATTCAACCTGTTCATGAAAATGTGCTTCCTGTTATGGTTAATAACAGTGGTCCTGTTGTGAGAACATGTTTGCTTTGTGTCCTGTGGTTAAATGTGTCAGTCTGCATTAAATGAAAATGGCAGCTTTGTGGTCTTCCACCCCATTTCTCAGAAACGCCCCCACCCCAGTTTCATGTGCTCAGCTTGTGATAATAATATTAATAAAACTAAAAACTGCTACAGTTTAAAAAATGCATTGCTTAATCTCATCATGATGCAATATTGAAAAATAACAAAAAAAACTTTGGCCATAGCTGTATGTATAATAACCGTGATGTTGTTGTTGTACCTGCATCTGTTTTATTCTGTAGAGACTGATTCAGCTGTGATCTACTCAGCAGAGAGAACTGAAGACGTCAGTTATGGACAAACAACCATCAGAACAAGGAGGCCCAGGTACAGCTGCTCTTTATCTTTGACTGTGGACAGAGACAAGCTAGCTGCTCACACTGTTTACAGCCATCATGCTAAGCTAAGCTAACCAAACCAATCCACATCATGAGTCATACTCAGTGCTAAGACTTGTGAATTACATGAACCCTAACCCTCTGTCTCTAATTTATTTTAAAGAGATACATAAAGCAGAATATATAATCCTTTATTTATCCAGGTAAAAAAATCTCATTGAGATTAAAAATCTCATTTCCAAGAGAGACCTGGCATCATAGCAACAAAAGTCACATACCACATAGGTATATAACATTTAAAACAAATACAAGGTTGATTAGGAATATACACACAAATTGTAAGAATACAACTCTGATATTATTTTTTCTATGGCTAAGATATATTACATTTTATGTTTATTAATTGTGTTTTATTATTTATTATTTTTATGTTCATATGTTTATATTTTTTTGTGCCAGCAATTTTAGGAGTCTTTTTCTAATAAATATAAGTTTTTGTCAGAATAAATGACAAAAATTAAGAAATATTCAGCCGCCTGGTTTTAGTCAAATATATGCAAAGAAAATCCTACAAAATCTACAAATGTTGGTTGCTATTGGTAAAGTGGACCTGTTCTACTTTTCCTTATTTCCTGTTACATATTTTATATTCCAGTGGTGGATGTTCATAGTAAACATGGCCAGAGTTTTCTAATAATTTTATAGTTGTATTATCAATGCATTATAATTTTATCTGCAAGTAATCCAAAATCCAAAAGTAATCTAAAGCGATTCATCCAAACGAAGAACAACCCAAACTGAAACCAGGAACAGCGACACATAAATGAAGTAAAACACGGAACAGAGATGAGACAGAGGGAGGACAGACAGGGAACACAGAGAGAACTAATGACAAACTCAAAGTAAGAACTGAAGCTGAGAGAAAGAAACACTAAACCCACACTAGAAGAAATCATCTGATCAAAGTTAAAGATCAGCACAGATCTGTGGGCTCCAGGTTTATAGAAGCAGTTAAAGTGTGAGCAGAATGGAAGCTCTGATTTGTATCTGAGCTGGTTCCCAGTAAAGACTGAACTGGGACTGTGTGTGATGCAGAGAGGTGGAGATTGGAGGTCTGGATTGAACTACAAAGCTTGTAATCATATTTCCTGTTGTTTGAACTGCGTGTGTTTGTGTTCAGACTTTAAACCAGAGCCAGACGTCGTCTACTCTTCACTGAAGTAGTCCACCAGTCCAACCACTGACGTCCAGCTGCTGGTCTCTAACTGGTCCCCCCAGCACCTCGGACCAGAGGACATCCACATGTTACAGATTATTATATGTTTTATGTATTTTTATAATTGAATTAGACTCTGATGACCTCTTATGCCTGCACGTTAGTTTAGTAATTTATTGCAGTTGCTTTATGTCCTCAGTGTCATCCGTTTTCCTTGTGGGTTTCACAAAGGTGTTAGTTGTAAGTTTTGACTATTTCTAGTCAGAATTTCCAGTCATTCTAGTTTGGTTGTGGCTAATGGAAACATATCTCAATGCAGTGCAGAAAACACTGAACATTAAACCTCAACCACAGACTAAAAACAGCAGTGGCGTCATTCAGTGTCTGTAAACTCTACAGAAAAGCTTCAGTACAGGATGTTTGTGTGACCAAAAGGTTTTTAATTTGTGAATTCAACCAAGTTAGAAAAAGTTAAAATGTGCTTTAGGGAATAATCAGGGGAATGCTTTGTTACATTTTATGGTTACACTTTCACATGTGAAAATTATAAAGGAAATAAACCTTGACTTTCATAAGGTATGCTGTCTGTTCTCACTCAGTAGTTCCTGATGATATCTGACATGTTATAGTTCCTGATTAACTCATAAACATGTGACTCAGATACCAGTTTTTGATACGGGCGACACGGGCGGTTGCATGGGGCGGCATCGTGGTGGTGGGCAGCATCACGGGCATCGGCAAAAAAAATAAAAATAAAAATTGCTCGTACTTATGCTGCCCCGACATCACCCAGCACATATTGGGAAAGGCACAGGCACCGATCGGTTTTCTATCTCCCATTTCCTGGGAGTAAGGGCGCCCTCCGTTTGCGAGGTGCGCCTGCTGCTCGGGGGATTCTCTGACCGGCTGGAGCAGCATCTAATAACCAATTTGCAAAATAAAAACAAACCAACAAACACAAAAACACCAGACATCATGATACAGACTTATAATTTGCACCAATGTTTTTTCGAAATTCTATACACGAAAAGTGAGCGCGAGAGCCCTCGGTGCGCCTGCTTGCTGCTGAAGTCAAAGTAAACTTTATTGTCAACTCCGCTACAGTCCAGTATATAGAGAGTCGAGACGACGAGGCTCCAGTTACAGCAGTGCAAGTAAACAAACAATATATATAAGAAGAGTAAGAAAATAAATATACACTTTAGGACTCGGGGTAAAGGGATCAATATCAATTTAAAATTTATATTTATTTGATGATTTAAAGTCTCACACACAACCCGTCGAAAGGAGAGGACAGCCTGCTGCTTCCAAATAGAGCACATTTCATTTGTAATGTTGTAAATCCAAGCCCATTATGTATTCATGATTTGAACCTTGGGTTGTGTGAAATCCCAGAAATAAACCCCTGACAAAGTGAATCAGTGAACTAAGGTGTAGGTGTGTTAGGTTATGTTGTGGTGATCCTCGAGTCCTCGATTATTTGTGTTCATACTGGAGTGCAAAATTAAAACCAATGGAAGATGGACAAGAAACATTCAAAGCCATCAGGTGCTCATGTGGCAGCACGAGGTGAGAATAAAGTACTTATTAGTACTAAAGTACTAAGTAAAAATACTCTTCACAGTTTAAAAGACAACGCCACTCTCGGAATTTCACCCAGAGAATACTGGAAGTAACACTAATCACCAAGAAGGCAGTTAGGTTTGTTATACTCAATACAGAGACGAGGTTCAATGATAAAACAAGTTGACAATTTATTAATAATTATTTAAAACACTGTATATGTAACAGAGCGAAGGTGATTTTTTTCCACAGTGTTTTTAAAGGAGGGAAACCTTCCTCCAAACTGACAGAGCAGTGGAGCCGCCAAGGGAAAGCACATGAATTAAAAACAGTAAGGCTAACATATAATTTATTATATTTAAACAATTAAAAATATAAAATGAATTAAAACAACCCTGGCCAGGGGACAACACAATAAAAATCAATAAACCACAACATTAAAAGTCCAGTGGCGTCCGCCACGGTATAAAAGTCACTAAGAATTAAAAATCAGAAGGGAGACTCAGCGGCATCCTCGCCTTCCTCTCCGCGTTCTGCGCCCCAGTGCGCTAAGGAAAGAAAGGCAGTGGCAGTCACTACTCTTTTAGGGAGCTACCATTCATTAAAGGGGAAGTCAAAAGTAAGTCAAAAGACTTACCCCGGGTGGGCAGAGCTCTCAACTCTGCCTGCCGTTTCTTTGTAACCGCCAATCGGCACCGGCCCGTCCGCCGCCTCTAATTTCCCGCAGACGCGTAATCTGGCCTCCTGTTGCTGCAGCAGTCGAACTGCTCGCTCCGCGTCGCTGGCGCTGCGTCTTCCTCCCTCTTTAACGCCAAGCTCCACCAGTCTTATGTGTCACTGAGCACGCTCTGTAAATTACCACTCCCTCCTTTCCTCTCAGGTGTGTCAAATTAATAAAATGGGAAAAGGGCGGAGTCTCTCCAGGACAAATTGACAGATGCAACCAAAACATGCAGTATCAAAAATAAATAAACACACTTCACATTAGAACACAGCAAAGCAAAACCACATCCGTCCTTCCCTGGATGACATATAAAAGCACAATCATAAATATCCATGTACAAATATGCTTAAAAAGGTATTCAGAGTTGAGGCTTACCAGTGGAGGGGCAGGGACGCCACGCACAAACTCAAAAAAAAAAAAAAAAGAAAACACACCAAGACACAAGTGCAACACAAAATCACACACTCACACTAATCACACTAATAAACTAAACAAGGCAGGTGTGTACATTCAAAGGATCCCACCACCAAGGCACCCTAGTCTCCTCCACATCGGCACTCCGCATCTGAATAAAAGAAACAAAGAAAATTTTAATATATTACAACAAAACTAATATGTAGCTCTGGGGATGACCCAACTGCAGGACCACACTGGTGATCTGCAGCTAGAAAAAGGTCCTCCCACCAGTGGCGTAACAAAAATCCAAACTACAAATCAAAACAACAGAAAAACAACATACAATCTGGATAAAACTTTAAAATCTGGAGCAACCGGAATCGCCGTATCGCTCAAACTTGCCGCCTGCCAGACTATAAGTTAATCATCCGGTCAATCAATATGTACGCCAGCTGACTCCCATAACCGGCATGCATATGGCCGCTGTCCACGCCGACGTCCACTTTAAAAAGCTGGCAGCAGCAGGAAAAGAAACCTCGCAACGGGAACAGACGGTAAAAGCAAAGCAGCAGCACTTCAGTTAGCGTAGCATTGCGTAAAACTAAGGCCCACACTTCCTGCAAAGCATAATAGGTAATTACTATAAAAGAACAATAAAAGGCAAAAAAAAGCGATTTTTCCAGTCGGGCTACCAAAATCTATCTCTGCCCTGCCCGTCGGGCTATCGTAGGAAGGAAAAATATATGTCAATGCTTTTGCATTCTTTCGGAAATGTAGCTGGGTAATTATGTCATTGGCATCGGTGAGCCACTGTCAATATGTGACATATTGAAATCGCGTTTGAATTTGCACTTGTTTTTTGCTTTCACTTTGCAATCGCACGAACTGTGTATAGAGAGCGACAGCACTGATTGGTGAGTGATGATAATTTGTGCACCAATTCCTCTGACATCGTCTTATCAATCGTTAGCTTACTATGCAAACATGACAAGTGAAATCTCCCGCAGCTTAAACATGTGAGAGGTTGATCGCGCAGAGAATCACTGAGCTTATGTGAGTGCGTGTGTAAAAGCAGCAGGACATATAAGGAGGCTTCTATCTCCTCCTTTGGCCAGCCTATTACCCCAGCAGGGTACCTGATCACGGGCAGGGCATAGGTGTTATATATATATATATATATATATACACTTATTTACTTGTTCCTAAGGACCCCAAAGCGCTTTACACTATACACAATCATCCACCCATTCACACACTGGTGATGGCAGCTACAGCGTAGCCACAGCCGCCCTGGGGCGCACTGACAGAGGCAGGGCCACCGGGCCCTCTGATCACCACCAGTAGGCAACGGGTGAAGTGTCTTGCCCAAGGACGGGTGAAGTCCTTGGGCAAGACCAAGGACACAACGACCGAGACTGTCGGAGCCGGGGCTCGAACCGGCAACCTTCCGATTACAAGACGAACGCCTAACTCTTGAGCCACGATCGCCCCATTTACCATAATTACTGAATTCTGTCTAAAGCTGGAGGATGTTTGGTCATTTGTTTTGACACAAGCTGTTGGGGAATTATTTAATATTTTTAACCAGTTAATGAAAGAGGATCCAAAATCAAATTTGTGTAAAGTTGCAAATAGAAATTTCCAGTTAACTCTGTCAAATACTTTTTCTGCATCTAAAGAAAATATTGTAGTTTCAATGTTTTTACTGCATGAGTAGTCTATTAAATTAAGTAATCTACATGTATTTGTTGATGAGTGCCTACCTTTTATGAAACCAGTTTGGTCAGTGATATAAGATTTTTGAGTTTTGTGATTATGTTTAGTGTAGCTTCATTTAAAGGAAGAAGAGCTTGTGAATTGGAACCACTATAGAGAGGGGGAGTGGAGATGTATGTGCAGAGGAATGCTGTGACATACGACACTATTTCCTGTTTTAACAGACAAACTGACTCTCTCTCTCTCTCCCCTTATATGGGAATGTCTGAATTTCTATACATACCAAGTTATCTCCTGTTTCAGCTGACAAGCGAACAGTTTCTCCTTTTATGGAAATGTTTTTGCCACTCCTACTTCCCTGAAAGCTCGGTTGAAGTATAAATAAAGAAAGTTTTGAAAGCCCTGGGCGGTCTTTCCTCTCTGTCACATTTGTCCTGCACATGTTGCTGCAGGATGGATCGGGCGATGAGGGGGGATCGTCCATGTGTGCACATGAAAAAGATATCTTGAGTCTGAGTTCCTTTGCCTTCTACAATTTCTCCTCACAGTCAGGATGAATTAAGAGGGGGGTTATTTTCTCCAGTCTCTTTGAGAGAGCTTTGCAGATTATTTTAAGGTCTACATTTATAAGGGATATTGGACGATAGCTTGAGGGATATACAGGGTCTTTGCCTGGTTTTAGCAGGAGATTAATGTTTGCAGAATTCATATTTGATGGAAGTCTGCCCTTTTCTTTGATTTCCAACAACGTTCTGTAGAAAACTGGTGCTAGAATCGACCAGAATTCTTTGTAGAATTCTGCAGGAAAGCCGTCTGGACCTGGAGCCTTATTATTGGGCATACTTATCAGGGCTTCCTGGAGTTCACCTGGTGTCAGTGGTGAATCCAGTGCCATTGCTTGAGTGTCTAATAATTTTGGAAGAGTTATGTTGTCCAAAAACTGATTAATTTCCTTTTTAGATGGGTTTATTTGTGGTGAATACAACATTTTATAGAAATCCCTGAAAATGCTGTTTATTTTTTTGTGGTCATATATTGTGTTCCCAGATAAATCTTGAACAGCACATATAGTTGTTTTTTTCTTAGTTAGTGGAGTGGATAGGGAAAGGGTGTAGCGGATTCTTATCTGGTGTGAAGTTAATACAGCCACGGAGTGATGCCAGGGTCGCGGTAAAGCTGTCCAAGCATCCACGTAGACCCGGTCAACGGCGATGACAGCGTGGGAGCCATTCTGGATGAAGCGCGTTAGATTGGGAAGAGGACCCTGCGTCGTTCCAGGATCTCTTTTGGGAACTGGTCGTTTACGCTGAAGTCCGTTCCTTTCCCTGCCGCGACTTTTCACCTGTTCCTTTTGTTTGAAGTGGCCGAATTTGGCCACAATAGAACGTGGTCTCCTGGCTGCTGTGCGTATGGGGCCGATGCGATGCACTCTATCAAAGGCGATGTTCTTCACAGTGTCCTCCGGCAGCTTCAGGTGGGTTTTGATGAAGCTTTTCACCGTAGTCTCTGCGTCTTCTCCAGCAGCTTCTGGAATACCAGAAAATACAAGATTATCACGCATGCCACGAGCTTGTAGATCAATGACTGTCTCTTTTATTTATTTTTTTTATTTTCTCCATTTAGGTGGGTAACATTTTCAGTGAGACATTTCACCGACTCTCTTAGCGTGGCATTTTCAGCAGCCAGTGTTTCCACCTGCTGCTGGCTGAACTCCAGGGATTCTCGCAAGGACTTAAATTCCCGGTGTGGAATCTCCACCAAGGACAGCCTCGCATCGAAACTGGACAATCATTTGTCGATTGACTCAAGGATGTCTGCAATATCTTTGCCAGCTGGCAATGTTGTGCCGGGGGAATCTGCCGGGCGACATATTTTCGATGCCGGCCTCTCAGATTTGGCCGGGGAAGATGCACTCTGAGCCTTCTTCATTACGAGATCCTGGAAGCACTGATAGATGTAATCTTGGAGAGTCTCTAAACTCTCCCCGTTGTTCTCCAGGGTGTTCGAGAGGATTTAGACAAATGTTGTTAGTTATAAGACAATTGATAAGTGTATTTGCTAAAATTGAAGCTTAAAGGAATTTGTTCAATTCTAAGCTACCATTCGCTTTAATTTTCCGCCAAAATCTTCGGCATCTGATGTCAGTTACAACATGAGTTCCTTACCTGGTGCTAGTACCTTAGGTTAGGTACTAGCACCAGTACCCATTTCTCGATATATACAGCGTCATAAAGTCTGAAATTGGCAACAAAGCACTGTTGTTAAGACAATGTGACAATGTACATAAAAGGCATTGCAGCACAGACCTGGGGACATGTTTTAGGAAGCCACAAATTCAGCTCAATTAACCCAAGAGATTCTGCTTGTAAAACACTCAATTTGCCATTTCAGGTCAACTGTCTAAAAACAAAGTCTTTCTATAAGGCTTATCCATGTTGTTAGGATAAAACAAAAAGGTAAATTCAAACAGCACAGTGTGTCAGGCATTGACAGTACAGATTGAAAGAGCCGAATACTATTCTGCACATGAACTGGTGATAAATTAAGGCCTTATGTCAGGGGTGTCCAAACTTTTTTCACTGAGGGCCACATACATAAAAATATAGGAGGGGCTGGGCCACTTACTAGAAATTAGGTATATAACCTTAACTTTAGTGTATTAAAGTTAGAAAAATCACTTAAAAGTGATCAAATATGTTATATTGTTGAATATAATTAAAGACAAAACTGCCTTCATCACAGCTTTCCATAAATGGATCTTTATTGATTTATTCAGAAAAACCTTTGGTAGCTCATTCTCAGATCTCTCAGCAGCCTCATATTTCTTCTTAGAAAGAAGATTTACAGTATGGAGAAAAAAACAATAAAGGGGAAAATGGGACTAGTAAATTTCAAGTTTGTTATTTAAGTTATTAGGCTTAGCAACACACCTATTAACGTTTGTTTGAAACCGTTATCAACATTAACAGACTGAACTGGACTTAATAACAGGAGTGCATAATTTTAGTAAATTATTCTGGTGAGTATCAGCTGCGCTGGGTATGTAAATCGGGCCACCCAGCTGCGGTGCTGATCGCCACTCGTGCCAAAAATCCGGACAAATGTCACTTGATCAAGGAGCAAATCTGCATCAGATGAGATCAGCTGACTTTGCGTGTGAGTGTGCTGTGCACAGCGGTGTGTACTCTGTGTTAACAAGAAAAACGTATATAAGTAGGTGGTGCTTAAAAGCAGGGTAGTGACAGAATTGATGCGTATTATTGATATTTGAAGCATGTGTACCTGCACATTAACACACGGTACTGTGGAATATATATTTTTACTCACCTAAAGCGCTCGTGCTCTCGTCCACTCCCCGCAAAAATTAGCAGCTGTGTGGTGTCTGTGGCATCGGTGCTCTCATCGCATGCGATGGAGTAAAAATCAAAAGCACAGCTTTATCAGTAGTGATGGGACGTTCTGTATCGAGGCTTCGGAGCGTGTGTCGAGTAATGGAGGGGGCGTTTCCGCGAAGCGCGTATCGAGGCTTGCTTCATTTATGGGAGGAGCTGAAAATGATGACGTCCGAAGCCTCGCTGCCCGGCTGTACCACGTGACTGGTTCATGAAGTGGTTCGAACTTTGCCGCGAGATATGACAGCGATATAAACCCCTCAGACTTCATTCAAAAATGTGGTTGTTTGATGGAGAGTTGCGGTTAGTGAGAGTTTGGAGACCGTTTGGAGGTTTATGAGAGTGAGGAAAGTCAGGAGAGAATGGAGCCAGCTAAGAAGAGGAGGATGTCCTCCCCTGTGTGGGAACATTTTGATCTTATTCCTCCCAACAAGGTATGTAAATTTCTACAGAAGATGTATTTTCATGATACTGATGGTGCAATACAATTTATGTTGAGCTGTCTTGACTTTTGTACAAGGTGAAGTGTTTGCTATGTGCCAGGGAGCTGGGATATAACAGCAACACCTCATCCATGCTTAGGCACTACAGAGCTTTGCATGAGAATAAGGGGAACACCGATTGTGGAGCAAGACCAGGTGAGCCATCAAATGCAATGATAATATAGGATGCAGTAATGTTACTAAATGATATAACAATATTATACAACTGTTATAAGTTACGTGTGTGATATTTATATTTGTGCTTTATCTTTATTGTCTTTCCTCAGGAGAACAATCTCAAATAGATGAAGACCTGGTCAGCATGGTGATTGAGGACTCCCAGCCATTTAGCATTGTGGAGGACAAAGGATTCAAAAGATTTGTTAAATCATTAAATCCTAGCTATGTTCTCCCCACTAAAAAGGTCATAAAAGCAGTGAAAATTTAGTTTTTACAGAATAAAATGTGAACAGGCAGGACTGAGGCTCAAAGCCTCAGTGTGTAGCTGTCCATACCTCAACGTTACAAAAGCACAACCACTGTCCACACCCCAACCACACCTCACCTCACAGTAAATGATCATTTCCATTTCAAGCATTTCCAAATAATCATTTCCCATACTGCCACTATAAATATACACAGTATACTGCCATCACTACAATATACATGTTTTACACACTCCTTTTGTTGTTGACATTTACAGGCTGTGTGCAAAATGCCACACTCTTCAAATTCATGCCAGCTATTATTTTTACGTCCAGTAGGTGTCCTGCTAGAGCAAATGAAGCTTCATGAAGCTTCGCGTTGGGGTGAACCAATTGGATGAAAAGCTTCAGTGCTTCATGGGGCTTCATCTGCCCATCACTATTTATCAGACAGTAGCAGTTTAATGTTGGCTGACGAGTCTTCAATTCGTCGCACAACTGAATTTCTGGACACGCTGACGTTGTTGAAGTCCTGCACTTTTTCCGGGCACATTATTTCGGTGAATTTAACGAGGCCGTGTTTTATGAGGTCTCCATCTGAAAAAGGCTTGCCATGTCTTGCGATGAGTTGGGCGACCTCATAGCTGGCTATTGGAGCCTTTTCCTGGACAATTTGAGCACGAAAAAAATACTGTTGCTCACCCTGCAGGAGAGCTACCCTTTGCTTTAATTTCTGCTCTCGCTCAGCACCAGTGTAGGATGCATAAGCCTGATGTTTGGTTTCATAATGACATCGTACATTATACTCTTTCATAACAGCCACAGTTTCAATGCAGATCAAACAGACACACTTCCCCTTGAATTCTTTGAAGAAATATTCACTCTCCCACCATGTCTGAAATTTTCTGCACTCACTTTCTACCTTTCGCTTCTTTGGTTCTGCCATGTTTAGTAACTTGAGGTAAATTTCTTCTGTGATTGTCCTTTTTGGTGGAGCAACTGCCTTGATCAGCAGCAGCTCCCCCTGGTGTTAAAACTAAGAAGTGCAATACACTCAAGCAAAAGTTGAAGTGCGGCACATATTCTATTCTATTTATGAAATTACTTGCGGGCCAATTAAAAATGGATCAAATCCGGCCAAACTCCGGAAGCAGTGCAGCAGAGGTGTTATAGAACTCTGTTTCTGGTGTAGAGAGGTCTCACAGCCTGAATGGGAGATACTGTTATTCTTTGTGTTGGACTGCCATCTTGTGTTGGATTTAAGAATAGTTTTTAATTTCGTAGAACCCAAACTCTTCCACGGCATGCATTCTTAATTTCTCTTTGTTATTTGGGCTAATTGGGACCAGATGAATGTAAAACAAAGAATTACTAGATTTTTTTTTACCTAATTTTTGTTTCTAATAAAATATGAGAATTATCCTCATATCCACATATGAGGATATTTGTTTAAATTTCAATAGAACAGTAGCAGTATAATGTCCTCGTAAGTGGATATCAGGCCCTTGTATAACAAAATTAAGTATTTTTTTCTAAATAACCCTAAATGTGATGTCCGCATATGTGGACGCCAGGTCCTAGGAGGTTAATCCTTAAATGCACCATGCATTTATTTCATTATTGCATTTATACTCCATAAAAAGATTTTCATGGGGGCATTTGAAACAAGTTATGTTGACTGTATTTTATCTTGCACTGATTCTTTTTCAGAAACCACATCATGTCTACTCCATGCACCATCACATAGTACATAAAATAAATTTTCTCTTGCACATAAATCTCTGGATGCTAGCTGTACCTTTTGACTGAGGATAATTGCAGTAACACAATCCAGTATTAACTATTTGTAAATATTTATTAACAACATGAAGTTGAAGATAAGACAGGGTGTAGATAAAGAGCTTTACATTATTCATTCCTTGCATCATGAGTTGAATAAAAGAAGCGTCACAGTTAAGGATCATAGAGAGAGAAATATCTACAGATCAGATACACTACTGGTCAAAAGTTTTAGAACACCCCATTCTTTCCAGTTATTTATTGTAATTTAAGTCATGTAATAACTCCAATGAATAGTTTGAAATGGTACAAAACTAAGTGGTAAACTGCCAGAGGTTCAAAAAAAGGTAAGGTTACCCAAAACTAAAAAATAATGTACATTTCAGAATTATACAAAAAGGTTTTTTATAAAGGACACAAAATATGTTAGCAATTTAAAGCTGCTATGGAGCAATGGAGGCTGATCAAGCCTTGAAAGCTGGTGCTACTAATTCCTATACGTGTTCCAACTTTTCTAGATAACTTACCCCCTCTGTCTGCATGAAAGGGAAGACTTTGAGCTGTAGGTTTGAGAGGACGAGTTGCAGCAAGAAAGCCATTGCTAAGACATCAGAATAAGACAAAGAGGCTTGACTGGGCCATGAAACACTGCCAGTGGACTGCTGAAGCCTGGAAAATGAACTGATGAATCAAAATTGAAAATCTTCAGTTCATCACGCAGGATCTTTGTACGCCTTCAAGTAGGTAAAGGATGGTTCCACAGTGTGTGGCATCAACTGTCAAACATGGAGGAGGAAGTGTGATGGTCTGGAGCTGTTTTGCTGGCTCCAGCATCGGTGACTTGTACAGAGTGAGAGGCACCCTGAACCAAAATGGCTACTACAGCATTCTGCAGCATCATCAGTCTCTGGTATGTGCAGAGCTGGTCAGGGGTTCATCCTAAAGCAAGATCGTGACTCAAAACATAAGTCCAAGCTATGCCAGAACTACCTCAGGAAAAAAGAACAAGATGACCCACATAGCATAATTGGTATGGCACGGATCTTGTGTAAGCACATTGTGTGGGCCAGATCCGGACCATACCAATTTTGCTATGTGGGAAAGAGGCAAAAAGATAACATTAAGTTTATATTTACACCAACACAAAAGAGCTCTGCTGAAATTAAAGTTAACTTACATGTATGTCACTTAAATTAAGTTAAATACAATGCAATACAATTTCTACAGATGTCATTCAACAGCAAATGATCAGTGGATCCTGTTTTTATTTTCATTTTGGCCATTGTCTATTAAAAAAAGCTCATCTCGGCATAAGGATCAGTTTTTGAGGTTCAAAAGTCACAAGGCCAAGTAAGTTCTTACAAACAGCTGAACCTGAAGCTCCAACACATAAACACTCACTGACTCTGAGATCTAACACGGTTTGACTTTGTGTCAGTAAATCTCATGAACAGCCTGCAGCTGAATAAACTGTAGTTCAGAGTCACTGACAGACAGCACAGACACACACTGTTGGTCTGAGTCTGAACATGATGATCATCAGAGATGTTCGACATCTACAGTCGTCTGAAGGATGGATGTTCAGGAAAGTTCTAATTCATCTTCAAAACATCTAAGTCACTGTTTGGCGGTGTTGTGGAAAGAGGCTGTCCAGCCTCTGGATCCTTAACAGTTGTAGAATCGCATTTTGAATGTTTTATTTTGTAGAAAAAAAACAGCAGCAACAGCAGCAACAGCAGCAACAGCAGCAGCAGCAGCAGAAACCCAGATGAGTCGTCCAGTAGGTAGACCTGCAGGTGAGAAACAGGTGTGAAGTGTCAGCTGTCAGGTAAGTGATGAGTGAAGAGACACAGAATCAATTTCCTTGTCTGGTAGATTAGGTTAAAGAAGAAAAAAAAGTGTGAATAAAGAAGCTGTCCAGCTGTACACAGTTGGAAGTTAACTTGTAATTTTTTTTGCACTTTTTATTGATGTATTTTCTTTTTTGTATTTTCTTTAAGATTGTAACTACAGTTTTGTTTAGATCCTGTAGTCTAAGGAGCTTGGAACGAAAGGCGTCTCAACTTCTTTAAGTTTCCTTGAAGATGTTTCAACTCATTCGAGAAGCATCTTCAGTTCTAGGGTCAAATGGTGGAGAGTCCCAGATTTAAACCCAGTTGGGAGTGTCCCCCAAAAGGGCAATGGACCCCTGATGATCCTCTACCTAATCACACGAGCCAAGGTGTGAAAATGGGTCACAATCAGCCAGGGTTTCGGGTGAGCTCATTGTGAAACCTAGCCCCACCCTATCATGCGAATTCTTGAGGTCAGATGGCCCAGGATGTGAGTGGGCGTTAAGGCATCTGGGGAGGGATCTCAAAACTGGATTATAGATGGCAGACAGTTGGTGTCGTAAACCCCCGCCAAAGATGGTCGCTCACAGCGGACATAAATGGCTTCTTTCACTCCTCTTTTAAACCACCTGTCCTCTCTGTCCAAAATGTGAACATTGGCATCCTTGAAAGAGTGACCTTTGTCCTTTAGATGCATTATATATTATACAATTAGCAAATCTAAATAAAGTTTTAGTTGAACATGTGAAAATATTTTTTTGAGATGTTATGTTCTAAGTTGAAGGCATTGTATAAATTTTTGTTGTTCAAATTTAGATGATGAGGATGTAAACCTGAGGGGGTAGGGCTAAATAAGTATATACTTCTGCCTACTCCTTTTCAAACAACTGTATGGAATGATTTTATGAAACGTTGGTGAATGTATATGTTTGAAATAAAAAAAGAACTGAACTGAACTGAACATTATGTGAATGTGCAGTAGTAGAATTGTATGCCGCAAGCAGGTGAATTCTGTACATTAAGTGAATTAAATAAGATGTCATAGTTTAGGGCCCGGACTCAAGAGGAGCCTCAAGCTCCCAAGCCTTTTTGTCGGAGAGGCGGATGCTGTCCAAGATAAAGACAATGTTGGATAACACCTCCCACCCACTCCATGACATGCTGGTCAGTCACAGGAGCTCATTCAGTGAGAGACTGAGATTACCGAAAAGTACCACTGAACCACACAGGAAATCTTTCCTGCCTGTACAACGCATCCACTTAACACACTGTTTGCAACTACAACTACACATGTTTCTTTTCCAACTATTTATTTATGAGTGACTTATGTATGTATGTATGTATATATATGTATATATTGTACTATTCTTAGTTAGCGTATTGTCTGTCTTGTCTTAATGTTGGTTTAAAATGGAGCACTGTAACAAAAAATAATTTCCCCCAGGGATCAATAAAGTATTCTGATTCTGATTCTGATTTTTGGTCTGGACCTGGGTGTGGGCAGACCATGTCAGGTCTGAGGAGATGTGGACACCGAGATACTGAAAAGGACTGCACCCTCTCCACTGGATCTCCATTGATGATAATGGGCATGTAGTCTCTGTGCTGACTCCTTGATCTTGCCAATGTTCAGCTGGAGATGGTTGTCCTGGCACCATGATGCCAGACTTTTCACTTCATCCATGTAGGCCGCCTCATCGCTGTTGGAGATGGCGCCACTGTGTCATCAGCAAAATCCGCAATGGTGTTGGAGCCGTGGGCGGCCACACAGTCTGAAGTGTAGCGGGAGTAGAGCAGTGGCGAGAGGACACATCGCTGTGATGCTCCTGTGTTGATGGTGATGCCCACATAGCAAAATTGGTATGGTCCGGATCTGGCCCACACAATGTGCTTACACATGGCCCACATACCGCAAAGAATGACACCCCTTTGGTGGCTCAGATCTAGTTTGCCAAAGGTTGCCCACACATAGGCCAGCACAAGGCCAGTTGCAGACACACTGGTGGTCCTTTGCTGGCTCACATGTGAATTACCTCTGACAAACCTGGTCTGGGCCACCAAAGGGCCGTCATTCTTTGCGGTATGTGGGCCATGTGTAAGTTGTGTGCAGCCACGGGCCAGTTGCAGACACACTGCTGGCCCTGTGCTGGCCCAGAACAGTTTCAGCTTTGGCCCCAGATGTCAGCCTAATGTGTACCTTAATTAAGCCATGTAACAACATGTGCATTACAGTGCAAAAGTAACATGACAAAACTCTGTTCAGACAGTGAATGGACTGATTCTTATATAATATTTTTCAACTCTCCCAGATTACTCAAAGTGCTCTATACAACATGCCACATTCACCCAACCACACACTTTCTCTTAACTGGGTGCTTCCTAACTACATTCATACTCACAACATGCAGACTGGAGAAGCCAGGGATCGAACAACTAACGTTCCAATCAACAGATGACCTGCTCTGCCGCCTGAGCTACAGCCACCCACTGGCAAGGATGAGTAAACTTTCACTAGGTTTTGGACAAAGTTTACATTCACAAACCTGTCAAACCTGCATTTGAAACTTTGGCTACCATAGCAGTATATTATTGCAACATGGCATTTGGCCAAAGGAAGCTTGCAAAGAAAAGCGTCACCCGAAACTCTGGTTGATCGGGACCCACACCCAGTTTCACACCTTGGCTCAGGCGATTAGAGGATCAACAGGGAGTCCTTTTGTCCCTCTGTGGGGGGTTACTCCCACTAGGTTTATATCTGGGACTCTCCACCATTTGACCTTAGAACTGAAGAAGCTTCTCGGATGAGAGGTGAAACGTCTTCAAGTAACTTAAAGAAGTCCAGACGCTTTTCTTTGCAAGCTTCCTTTGACTACGATGACCTGGATGACTGAGAACCTTCACAGACAACATGGCATTTGGTTCTTCTAACTAAAATAGGACAATAGGAACATAAATAGCGCCTCATTACCAGACCTGGCCTGCATCCGGTTGACATAAACTCTGCCATGACACCAGTCAGTCAGAAGTACCAGCTTGATGCCGGATCCCGGCCAAGACAGTGTTCTATGAGCCTGGGCCACATAAACCAAACCATAATTGGGCCAGATGTGGCAGGCCATCACATAGACAGTGCCATCTATGCCAGGCCTGGATATCTGGATGACATACGTCATATCATGCCAGAAGTCAGCCAGCAGTGCCGGCTTGATACCAGATCCGGGCCAGACCTGGTTGCTATGTGGGTGCTGTTAGAGAGGTATCTACCCACCCTCACCACCTGAGTTCTGCCAGTGAGGAAGTCCATCACCCATGCACACAGACGGCTGTTGAGTCCTAGATCCCTCAGCTTTGTGAACAGTCTGCTGGGCACTATTGTGTTAAATGCTGAACTGTAATCAACAAACAGCATTCTCACATAGTTACCCTGTTTCTTGTCCACGTGGCTGAGGTTGGTGTGCAGGACGTGGGCGATGGTGTCCTCGATGGATCTGTTGGGTTGGCAGGTGAACTGGAGCGGATTTGTGGTGTCTGGGATGTAGGAGGAGATGATGTTCTTCAGCAGCCTCTCGAACACCTTCATTACTACCAAAGCCAGTGCAACTGGCCGGTAATTGTTCAGGGATGAGGGTTTGCTGTTCTTGGGCACAGGGTGCTGTAACATCGGGTTGCGTTTAGTGGTTGAGAGGAGGTGGCAAAACACTTAGCAGGGTAGCCAAAAGAATACACACTCACACTGGCATTGGGAAGTCCACAGCGTGTTCTTTAATATACCTTCTCTTCATCAACCATATAAGCCCGGTTGAACGGCTGCAGCTTAACAAACATAGCGCAGAGTGTTCGTACAACCCATAACGTTGCAAACAAAGGTGTCTGGAGAGGTAAAACATAAAATCCGTCCCTCCTCATGCACTAGCGTACAAGCACATGTCCACACAATCACAGAGATAGTCAGTGGCGCATACGGATGACAACATTAACCCTCGACTTGGGTTGTCTTAAAGAGACACCACACTATTGTGACTGTTACAGTGCATCCTGCCTTTTCTGTAGCTACAGCTGTTTGTGTACACTGAACAAAAAGCTTTGTTGCTGTATTCAGAGGTGGGTAGTAACGAGCTACATTTACTCCGTTACATTTACTTAAGTTTTTTTTTAAAAAATGTACTTTTTAAGTACCTTTTTTGCACGATACTTTTTACTTTTACTTGAGTACATTTATGAAGAAGAAACGGTACTTTTACTCCGCTACATTTGCAAAATTCGACTCGTTACTTTTTTAAAAAAAAAATTAGTTTAATGACGCTGGAGTTCAACGCACATGCAAACAGCTCGTCTCTACTGCTTCAACTGTTAAAACAGAAGGCAATACTGCGTTTGACAGGGTTTATTATGTGAAACAGCAGCTTGTTTAGTTTAAACAGTCTGCATTAAGCTGGGCAAACATTGTTTTTTTTCAGTCGTGTTATTCCGCTCCTGCTCAAACTGTACAATTAAATCGCAGAGGTTAGAAGTTCATAGGTCATGATGCAGGGTCTCACACTTATACGGTCTGATGCTCTGATGCGACCTGAGTGCTCAAACTGTGCGTCCATAACATGAAGCTTATCATACAAAATCTGTCTCTCGCTCTCCCTCTCTGTCTTTTACTTACACAGACACACACACCATCAACTTTGCTAAATTACTAATGAAAAACATTGACCAGGCAGCTGTGATTGAGCAGCAATGTCCATCCAACTGTTTTCATGGTTGTTGTAGTCGTGATAATTTTGTGAGGCCACATTGAAAAGCCTCGGATACCTAAGCGTAGAGCTGCCACCCAGGCAAAAGAAAAACAGAGCTATATCACGTTATAACATGAAAGGTTTATTGTTCTAACAATATACTTTTAATGTTAGTACAATATAATATCACGTTCGCACAATATAAATATTATATTGTATGAACGTGATATAATATTGTACAAACATTAAAAGTATATTGTTAGAACAAACATTTCACGCTCTAACGTGATATAGCTCTATTTTTCTTTTGCCTGGGTGGCAGCTCTACGCTTACGTACTCGGATGAACTTTCCTCATCCTACAAGTTGTGCCTCCATCTCTTGTGTCCAGATCACACGCTGCACTGCAGAGGAACTGGAGAGGTACCTTTCATGTCCATTCACTGGAGGTGTGGATCTATTGCATGGCTTTCCTCAGATCAAGAAGCTGTCGATCAAAGTCAATACAGCTCTTCCTGCATCTGCAGCCTGTGAGAGACTTTTTAGTCATGCAGGACTCCTGTTCACTGCTAAATGGTCACAGCTTCACAGCAAGAACCTTGAGAGCAAACTGCTGCTGAAGCTGAACCACCATTTCACTGACTGAAGAAACAATTTATGGTAAAGTGAGCCATACACATATGTACATCCACATAGTGGAAATTTGTATTTGTCTTTTATAATTAGTTTTACTCTGATTTCAGTGCTTATTTGTGAGTGTAGTTTTTACATTTTTACATATTACATTGTGTTAATCCACTGTCTATACTTCAGGGTATTTTAGTATACAAAGAACATTTTATAGTTTTGTTAGAATGTCTATTCCTGTGAAATTTTAGCACAGTTGTGTTGTGTGTGTGGTTTGTTTTTTTTAATTCCTGCTGTCCGCCTTGGGAATAAACTTTTCCTGATTATACCTGTTACATCTCTGTGTCATTTGTTTCTGATTTACTTAATCCCTCCTTGTATTTCAAAGAACCACCCCTAGTATGACATTCTGGCGCATCAGCTGTTGTCTGTTATGTTGAAGTTGCCTCATTCTAATGTTTTCTCTGAGGCTGCTGTAAATGCGAATATATTTACTGTGGGTTTTGCTTGAAAAAGCTTTATGTTGTGAAAAACTGAAATCTTGAAATTAGAATTGTTGTGCCTTATTTTGTGGATCTTTTTACATATATTCCTTTTGAAAATACTAAAATTTATATATTTATGAAAGACAGCTTCTTGATCTGAGGAAAGCCATGCAATAGATCCACACCTCCAGTGAATGGACATGAAAGGTACCTCTCCAGTTCCTCTGCAGTGCAGAGGCTAAGGACAATTACAGGAGGAAGCTGGAGTGGAAACTCCAGCAGAACAGCATGAGAGAGGTGTGGAGGGGCATGAAGACCATCACTGGATTCAGGCCAACCAACAGCAGGGGAGCTGAGGGAGGTGAGAATAGAGCCGACGAGTTGAATCTGTTTTTCAATAGATTCGACACCACAGTGTCTGCTCCTACCCCCACAACCTCACCTGCAGTCAGCCTGGAATCCAGAGCCACACCACTGTGCCAGCCTCTCTCTTCACATGTTGCCTCCTGTGAGATTCCTGACACCCCTCCCCCACCCATCACCTTCACTCAATACCAGGTTGAGATGCAAATGAGGAGACTTCACTCAGGCAAGGCTGCTGGACCAGACGGAGTGAGTCCCCTTGTCCTCAAGACCTGTGCCCCCCAGCTGTGTGGAGTCTTTCATAAACTGTTTATGCTGAGTCTGAGTCTGCAGAGGGTCCCGGTGATGTGGAAGACATCATGCCTCGTCCCTGTACCAAAGACGCCACGTCCCAGTGGCCCCCAGGATTACAGGCCCGTGGCACTGACCTCCCACATCATGAAGACCCTGGAAAGGCTCATCCTGGACCAGCTGCGACCCATAGTAAGACCACACCTGGATCCCCTTCAGTTCGCTTATCAGCCTCGTCTCGGAACTGAGGACGCCATCATCTACCTGCTCAATCGTGTCTACACCCATCTGGACCAGCCGGCGAGCACTGTGAGGGTCATGTTTTTTGACTTTTCCAGTGCTTTCAACACCATCAGGCCGACCCTCCTGGGTGATAAGTTAGCAGCGATGCAGGTGGATGCTTCTCTGGTGTCCTGGATTGTTGATTACCTGACAGGAAGACCACAATATGTACGTCTCCCACAGTGTGTGTCTGACAAGGTGATCAGCAACACAGGGGCACCACAGGGGACTGTCCTCTCCCCCTTCCTCTTCACCCTCTACACCACAGACTTCAGCCACTGCACAGAGACCTGCCATCTTCAGAAGTTTTCTGATGACTCTGCGGTGGTTGGATGCATCAGCAGGGATGATGAGACAGAGTACCGGGCTGTGGTCGACTCCTTTGTCACGTGGTGTGAGCAGAATCATCTGCAGCTCAACGTGGCAAAGACCAAGGAACTGATCGTGGACTTCAGGAAGACCAGGAAACACTTGACCCCTGTTTCAATCCAGGGGGTCAGTGTTGACATTGTGGAGGACTATAAATACCTTGGAGTACACATTGACAATAAACTGGACTGGGCTAAAAACACCACAGCACTTTACAGGAAGGGCCAGAGTCGTCTCTATTTTTTGAGGCGACTGAGGTCCTTCAACATCTGCCAGAAAATGCTGAGGATTTTCTATGAGTCTGTTGTGGCCAGTGCGATCCTCTATGCTGTTGCATGCTGGGGGAGCAGGCTGAGGGTCGCAGATGCCAACAGACTTAATAAACTGATCCGTAAGGCCAGCAATGTTGTGGGGATGGAGCTGGACTCCCTCAAGGTGGTGTTGGGGAGGCGGATGCTGTCCAAGATAAAGACAATGTTGGATAACACCTCCCATCCACTCCATGACATGCTGGTCAGTCACAGGAGCTCGTTCAGTGAGAGACTGAGATTACCGAAAAGCACCACTGAACGACACAGGAAATCATTCCTGCCTGTGGCCATCTCCCTGTACAACGCATCCACTTAACACACTGTTTGCTACAACTACACATGTTTCTTTTCCAACTATTTATTTATGAGTGACGTATGTATGTATATATATGTATATATTGTACTATTCTTAGTTAGCGTATTGTCTGTCTTGTCTTAATGTTGGTTTAAAATGGAGCACTGTAACAAAAAATAATTTCCCCCAGGGATTAATAAAGTATTCTGATTCTGATTCTGATATTTATTTATTTTTGTTTGTCTGATAGCATTTATTTATAACATAAATCGGACATTTCAAACAGTTACTCGCTACTTACTCAGTACTTGAGTAGCCTTTTCACCAAGTACTTTTTTACTCTTACTCGAGTAACTTTTTTGACGACTACTTTTCCCTTTTACTTGAGTAATAATATTTTAAAGTAATGATACTCTTACTTTAGTACAATTTTTGGATACTTGACCCACCTCTGGCTGTATTGTCGCGGTCTGCAGACCGTGTGGAGAGTGTGTTGAGGACCCAGGAGCAGACACCGACGAGAAGCCACAATTAAACTTGAACAAAAGCAAGCCTTTATTTTGGAGCTGAAAACTCACGAACTTAAAACACAGCAAGATGAGGGAAACCCTAGACTTAAACTGGGAAACTATGACCGACACCTTACTTATGACTCTCGCTATGATTCAAAAAGATAAAAACTATGAAAGCTATGATGTGAAGTGGGGTAGGTAGGACAGATGACCTGACAATGAACAAGGGAAACGGGGGACTTAAATACACATATGAGGTGATATGGGGAGGTGGAGACACACGAGGACACAGCTGACACACATGAACCTAATGAGTGGACAGGGGAGGTGAAACTAAATACAATGAACAAAAAACACCTCTCAAAATAAAACAGGAAACATGATGAGACAGACATGACAACACGAGCTTGACAACATGAACCACACAGACATAAAACTTAAAAGGTAAGACACAATGCGCAGTAAGGAAGGCTTAACACAAGAATTATTACGGAAACCTAGGAGCTAAGGAAGACTAAAAGAACTAAAACATAAACAATGAATATCAAAAATGCAAGGAAACTCAAAACGGTCACACGACCCAGGACCGTGACATGTATGATGACTGCTGAAACTACAACACATCACACTGACACACAAATTAAACGTCTTTGTCTCTGTCACAGCTGGATTACAGATGTTAAGTGTCCACCCATGAGACTGGGTGGACACTTAACATCCAGATGAAACAAACTGAATCCAGATGAAAATAATCCTCCTGTGCTTCTTGTTATCTCAGAGAGAAACTCTAGTTCAATCTCACCTGCAAAGACGAACAGTTGAGCAGGAATTTCAATGCTCTTCAGATTGATGATTTAACGCTCAGATTGTTATAAATGGGTGACTCTGTTTCTAGTTTCACTGACTAACAGACAGCCTGAGTCTAAACCTGAGTGTAAATGTGATCAGATGAAGTGTGAGGTTGTGAGAAAGTCTCTAACTGCATTCATAGATGTGTCCTTTCAGCTGCTCGCTCTGATCCAACCTTTGGTCTCTAAGAAGAGGCTTCAGGGAGACGTTTACTACGTTGGACTGTAGGACCATCAGAAATGTGTGCAGTAACAAAACAGGCAGCACTGAAAGCAGCTCTAAGTGTTTGTGTTGTTCAGTGATTTGTGCACAACAACAACAATGGGACCTCTCTCATCCATCAGTCACCATGTGGACATTTTTCTGACACACTTTGAAGCTGATGGACGTTTTGTGTCTGCACTAAGTACGTTTTCAGCAGCTATGGCACCGGCAGGATTCACTTTCACAGACTCACAACCACCAGCTCCACCCCTCCCCTCCCCCTCCAGCTGTAGGCTTTAACATTGAGTTTCCCCACACATGTTTACAGACGAGTTAGAGAGCAAGAGAAGAAGAGACGGATTCATAAATGTCTTTGTTTCTGCTCTAACCAAACAATGCTGCTCTACAACTCTAGACTACCAGCCACAAAGACAACAGCTGGAGAAACATCTGTCTACCTCTGACATCCACCAGCTCATCCATACAACAAACACACATCAACAACCAGGAAGCAGCTTCACCTCTGATCACACACACACTCAACTCTACTCACTCACCTGGCGGATCAAAAATCAGCTGGAGGAAGCTGGCCTTCCATATCTGTGCTTCTCCCATGAAGACACTACACACGTATGTTCCAGCATCATTAATTGTCACATTCTTCAGAATCAAAGACACGTCTCCATCCTTCATCTGTCTGTCCTGCAGTTCCACCCTGTTCTTAAAAGATGTATGCTGTTTGGCTGGATCAGGATGATCCTGGTACAAAAATACATATTCATCTTCCAGGTCAGCTCTGCTCCACTTTACAACTATGATGTTGTTGTTTGGAGCTCGACATGTCAGAGTGACGTCCTGTCCAGACTCAGCTCTGATGATCTTTGGGTCTGAAAGAGGAAACAACACAGAGCAGAGAGGTTAAAGGTCAAAGTACAATTATGATCAGAATGATTGACTTTAAATATTTTGTTTATTTCCTTTGACATTTGAGTTTTTAGTCATGTTGGATTTAATGAACCTCTGAACATCCAGCAGGTCACCAGTGACCCACTGAGGGGGAATTTTAGCCTCATGCTAAACATGCAAAGAAACTACAAGATGTTAGCTTCCACAGAACAACAACATGTGCTGATAATAAGTGAACAGAATGTGTGAGAGAAAGCAGCCTCTCATTATAAGACACTGTGAGTCTCTGCATGCTGCCTTTATGGAGCTACAGCTGTTTGTATACACTGAACAAAAAGCTTTGTAGCTGCATCCTGACTCCTGACACTACAGCACATCACACTGACACACACATTACACTTCTTTGTCTCTGTCACAGCTGGATTACAGATGTTAAGTGTCCACCCAGCCTCGTGTCTCCTTCACACACACAGTGGAAACTGTGTTTGGTTTCTAACAGGTATACCTGACCTGCTTAATGTGACAAACGCGACAATGGCGTCAAAAACAAAGCTGAAAATTAAAATCTTATTTTAAAGTTGAGTTCAAACCTGAATCTAACTGTGATGAGATGAAGTGTGAGGTTGTGAGAAAGTCTCTGACTGCATTCATAGATGTGTCCTTTCAGCTGCTCGCTCTGATCCAACCTTTGGTCTCTAAGAAGAGGCTTCAGGGAGATGTTTGCTACGTTGGACTGTAGGACCATCAGAAATGTGTGCAGTAACAAAACAGGCAGCACTGAAAGCAGCTCTAAGTGTTTGTGTTGTTCAATGATTTGTGCACAACAACAAAAATGGGACCTCTCTCATCCATCAGTCACCATGTGGACATTTTTCTGACACACTTTGAAGCTGATGGACGTTTTGTGTCTGCACTAAGTACGTTTTCAGCAGCTATGGCACCGGCAGGATTCACTTTCACAGACTCACAACCACCAGCTTCACCCCTCCCCTCCCCCTCCAGCTGTAGGCTTTAACATTGAGTTTCCCCACACATGTTTACAGACGAGTTAGAGAGCAAGAGAAGAAGAGACGGATTCATAAATGTCTTTGTTTCTGCTCCAACCAAACAATGCTGCTCTACAACTCTAGACTACCAGCCACAAAGACAACAGCTGGAGAAACATCTGTCTACCTCTGACATCCACCAGCTCATCCATACAACAAACAAACATCAGCAACCAGGAAGCAGCTTCACCTCTGATCACACACACACTCAACTCTACTCACTCACCTGGAGGAACAACATGAAGGTCGGTGTTGCTGATGAACTCCCATGAGCGTCTTTCTCTCGTGAAGACACGACACTCATATGTTCCAGCGTCATTAATCTTCACATCCTTCAGAATCAAAGACACGTCTCCATCCTTCATCTGTCTGTCCTGCAGATCCACCCGGTCCTTAAAAGATGGATGCTGGCTGTCTGGAAAAAAGTGACCATCACGGTTCATAAGCACATATTTATCTCCCAGGTCAGCTCTGCTCCACTTTACAACTATGATGTTGTTTGGAGCTCGACATGTCAGAGT
Source organism: Mchenga conophoros (assembly GCF_057382185.1). Lineage (NCBI taxonomy): Eukaryota > Metazoa > Chordata > Actinopteri > Cichliformes > Cichlidae > Mchenga > Mchenga conophoros. The sequence continues at coordinate 38,002,743 of NC_140528.1, forward strand.
GACGTCCTGTCCAGACTCAGCTGTGATGATCTTTGGGTCTGAAAGAGGAAACAACACAGAGCAGAGAGGTTAAAGGTCAAAGTACAACTATGATCAGAATAATTGACTTTAAATATTTTGTTTATTTCCTTTGACATTTGAGTTTTTAGTCATGTTGGATTTAATGAACCTCTGAACATCCAGCAGGTCACCAGTGACCCACTGAGGGGGAATTTTAGCCTCATGCTAAACATGCAAAGAAACTACAAGATGTTAGCTTCCACAGAACAACAACATGTGCTGATAATAAGTGAACATAATGTGTGAGAGAAAGCAGCCTCTCATTATAAGACACTGTGAGTCTCTGCATGCTGCCTTTATGGAGCTACAGCTGTTTGTATACACTGAACAAAAAGCTTTGTAGCTGTATACTGACTCCTGACACTACAACACATCACACTGACACACACATTACACTTCTTACAGATGTTAACTCCACCCAGCCTCGTGCTTCCTTCACAAATGACAACAAATCGAATGAAATAAAGTCCGTTTGGTTCAACAGTTAAATCTCACCTGCAGAGACAAACACGACAAACAGCATAGTCAAGCAGAGCGAAGCGGTTCCAGCAGACATGTCCGTGCTGCCTTTACAGGCGATCCAACATTTACATAGTTATAAATTATCGAATCTGTTATTTTCAGTGAATAACAGAACCCGAGTTTCAAACTTGACCTCATGAGATTAGATTAAAGGTTTAAATAGGCTACAGGTGAAAACCACTGAATGTGATAATATGTCTCTCAGTCTCTCACTCAAACTTCAAACTTCCGATGAGTCTGTTAAGGAAGTCACGGTATAGTGACGTTTGGTAGGCTGGACTGTATGACGACAAGAAACACGTTATAAGAGTTTAAAAATAAGCACGTTAACAGGTTGAATTGTTGAATATTGATCATAAATAATGTGAGAAAAGTTTTTTTGAAAAAAAAAACCGGTGCAGACCGCAGCAACTAGACTGGAGAAAAGTATGAAGTGCATTCAAGGCTCCTTCTGTAACGGTGTTACAGGTTAACTGGTTTTTACTTTAACTGATTAGATTTGTTTACATATTAAACTTTCCATATTCCAGATCCGCAGATTCTCGTTTTCACCGATCGGTCGTCTAAGTTAGCGTGTCATGCTGTTTGACAGCGTGTTAGACCTTCTGTGTGCTCAGTCAGCATAGCACAGTTAGAGTAACAGAGATATCTATGCGGGCATATGGGCACTTAGTGGAACATCACTAAACACTAGAGAGCCTTAAATACAGGGAACTACTCACTGTCGGTCAGAAAATGTAAAACACCATATGCATTGCAGGGCTTTGCTTGGTAGCCACACTCCAACTACCACACCCATGCTGCCAGTGTGACGTGTTAATTTGCTTCACAGTTGCTCAGCTGGCACACCGGTAGAAAAACACGTATATATATATATATATATATATATATATATATATATATATAAAAAAAACACCCAGCACGCCCCTGCGGGCGGTTTATCCTTCAAGCTCGGGTCCTCTACCAGAGGCCTGGGAGCTTGAGGGTCCTGCGCAGTATCTTAGCTGTTCCCAGGACTGCGCTCTTCTGGACAGAGATCTCCGATGTTTTTCCCGGGATCTGCTGGAGCCACTCGCCTAGCTTGGGAGTCACCGCACCTAGTGCTCCGATTACCACGGGGACCACCGTTACCTTCACCCTCCACATCCTCTCGAGCTCTTCTCTGAGCCCTTGGTATTTCTCCAGCTTCTCGTGTTCCTTCTTCCTGATATTGCTGTCATTCGGAACCGCTACATCGATCACTACGGCCGTCTTCTTCTGTTTGTCTACCACCACTATGTCCGGTTGGTTAGCCACCACCATTTTGTCCGTCTGTATCTGGAAGTCCCACAGGATCTTAGCTCGGTCATTCTCCACCACCCTTGGGGGCATCTCCCATTTTGACCTCGGGACTTCTAGGTTATACTCGGCACAGATGTTCCTGTACACTATGCCGGCCACTTGGTTATGGCGTTCCATGTATGCCTTGCCTGCTAGCATCTTGCACCCTGCTGTTATGTGCTGGATAGTCTCTGGGGCATCTTTACACAGCCTGCACCTGGGGTCTTGCCTGGTGTGATAGACCCCAGCCTCTATGGATCTTGTACTCAGAGCTTGTTCTTGTGCTGCCATGATTAGTGCCTCTGTGCTGTCTTTCAGTCCAGCTTTGTCCAGCCACTGGTAGGATTTCTGGATATCAGCCACCTCCTCTATCTGCCGGTGGTACATACCGTGCAGGGGCCTGTCCTTCCATGATGGTTCCTCGTCTCCCTCCTCTTTCTTGGGTTTCTGCTGCCTGAGGTATTCACTGAGCACTCGGTCAGTTGGGGCCATCTTCCCAATGTATTCTTGGATGTTCCTTGTCTCATCCTGGACTGTGGTGCTGACACTCACCAGTCCCCGGCCCCCTTCCTTCCGCTTAGCGTACAGCCTCAGGGTGCTGGACTTGGGGTGAAACCCTCCATGCATGGTCAGGAGCTTTCTTGTCTTTATGTCAGTGGCTTCTATCTCCTCCTTTGGCCAGCCTATTACCCCAGCAGGGTACCTGATCACGGGCAGGGCGTATGTGTTGATGGCCCGGATCTTGTTCTTACCATTCAGCTGACTCCTCAGGACTTGCCTGACCCTCTGCAGGTACTTGGTGGTTGCAGCCTTTCTAGCGGCCTCTTCATGGTTCCCATTCGCCTGCGGGATCCCCAGGTACTTGTAACTGTCCTCTATGTCTGCAATGTTGCCTTCTGGTAGTTCAATCCCCTCAGTTCTGACTACCTTCCCTCTCTTTGTTACCATCCGACTACACTTCTCCAGTCCGAACGACATTCCAATGTCATTGCTGTATAGCCTGGTAGTGTGGATCAGTGAATCGATGTCTCGTTCACTCTTGGCATACAGCTTGATGTCATCCATGTACAGGAGGTGGCTGACAACTGCTCCGTTCCGTAGTCGGTATCCGTAGCCAGTCTTGTTAATGATCTCACTGAGGGGGTTCAGGCCTATGCAGAACAGCAGTGGGGACAGAGCATCTCCTTGGTAGATCCCGCACTTGATGGTAACTTGTGCTATGGGCTTGGAGTTGGCCTCTAGTGTTGTACGCCACATCCCCATTGAGTTCCTGATGAAGGCTCTTAGGGTCCCATTGATCTTGTACAATTCTAGGCATTCCAGTATCCAGCTGTGGGGCATTGAGTCATAGGCCTTCTTGTAATCAATCCAGGCAGTGCACAGGTTGGTCAGTCTGGTCTTGCAGTCTCGGCTGATTGTTCTGTCTACCAGTAGCTGGTGTTTTGCACCTCTGGTATTCTTGCCAATTCCTTTCTGTGTCCCGCTCATGTATTGACCCATGTGCCTGTTCATCTTAGCCGATATGATGCCTGACAGGAGCTTCCATGTAGTACTGAGGCAGGTTATTGGTCGGTAGTTGGAGGGGACCGGTCCCTTCTTGGGGTCCTTGGGGATCAGGACCGTCCGGCCTTCAGTTAGCCATTCCGGGTGTCTCTCGTTAACTAGCAGCTGGTTCATTTGTGCTGCCAGACGCTCGTGGAGTGCAGTCAGCTTCTTCAGCCAGTAGGCGTGAACCATGTCGGGCCCTGGTGCTGTCCAACTCTTCATACTGGAGACCCTTTCTTGGATATCTGCCACTGTGATGGTTACTGGACCCTGTTCAGGGAGGTCGCTGTGGTCTGCCCTCAGATCCTCTAGCCACTGAGCATTGCCGTTATGGGTTGCATCCTTCTCCCATATGCTCTTCCAGTATTGCTCTGTCTCCAGCCTTGGTGGTGCTGTTCTCTTATTGTTCCCTTGCCACTGAGAGTACACCTTTGCTGGTTCTGTGGAGAACAGCTGGTTTATTCTCCTGCCTTCTATCTCTCTGGTGTACCTCCTCAAGCGGCTGGCCAAGGCTGTGAGTCTTTGCTTGGCAGTTTCCAAGGCCTCAGGTATGGACAGCTTGCTGTATTTCTTAGGCACCTTCTTTGTCACACCTTTCTGCAACTCCGTTAGTTGGCTAACCTCCCTCCGTGCTACTTTGATCTTGCCCTCTAGCCTCCTTCTCCATGGAGGGTACTGCCCCTTGTGGCTGTTCAACTTGTAGCCAAGCATCTCACTGATCACTGCTGCCGTATTGTAGATCAGCTTGTTAGTGTCGGTAATCGTGGTTGTAGGTATTGCCCGTAGTGCTGCATTAACATCATCTAGCAGACCTTCTGAGGGTACTTCACGTAATCTTGGTAACCGGCTACGGGGGATCCAGGTTTCAAGCTTGGCCATGATCCTATATATATATATATATATATATATATATATATATATATATATATATATATATATATATATATATATATATATAAATAAATAAATATGGGGAGAGAGAGAGAGTTATTTATAGATATATAGATATAATAAAAAAATAAACTGCAACAGCACACAGCTGTGTCATGATAAAAGGGGAGTTAGCAGGGGGGCAAATGATTCTGGGGAGAAAATTTTCACAAAGTTTGTTTCCTGTTTTAACAAAAGAAAATCAGGTCCTAATACCCTTCTGTATCACCCTCACCAGTTGATCTGAAACATCGGATCTATTCCGGGATCACTCTCTTCCTCTGTGTGTGTTTGCCCAAATCAGTAGGCTGCGGTAATCAACAATTATTAACGAATTTTATAATCAGCTACCAGAGAGCCCCTTCAGACACATATATGTGGTGCTGATTACCGAAATATAACAGCCATTCGATAGAATGAAATATTAAATGCTGCCTCCTTCATAGTGTTGTATACATTTTTATACAGTGACTTCATTTTAAAGTCCTTTGGCCGACGATGGTCTTTAGTGTGTAGCTGATGATTGATGATAAGATGGTTATGTTTGTGTTGTTTTGTGGAGATCATTCAAGATCTGAACCTGTTAAACACTTTAGATTTCACCGCTTTAGTTATGACGCACTTTATGCTCGTCCCACAGAACAACCTACTAAACGATACAGTGACGCGACTTCCAGAAGAGACGCTAGAACAAAAGTGTAGAGTTTGAGCGAGCGGCTGAAAGACAGATTTGTTATAGTAGTTAGTAAGCGTCATTTTTATTTAAACCTTTAATTTAATCTCAGGTATAAACACACATTTTGACTTCTGAGTAACAGAATCTATTTCAGACTCAAACATTTAGAACAAACTAAGAGTCAGATCGGCAGAAACAGAGAACACGGACATGTCTGCTGTAACTGCGTCACTCTGCTCCACTTTGATGTTTGTCCTGTTCGTCTCTGCAGGTGAGATTTACCTGTTTGTCTCTTAGGTAACAAGGAATAGAGAACATCAGTCTGGTTTATTTTTGAATAATATTTATTACTTATGAGCTATTTTTTTATTATTAAGGTTATTTTAATTTAATAATTTAATTTATTATTATTATTATATTAAGAGCTATTTTCATCTGGATTCAGTTTGTCTGTGTGTGAATGAGACAAGAGGCTGGGTGGACACTTAACATCTGTAATCCAGCTGTGACAGAGACAAAGAAGTGTAATGTGTGTGTCAGTGTGATGTGTTGTAGTGTCAGGAGTCAGGATGCAGCTACAAAGCTTTTTGTTCAGTGTATACAAACAGCTGTAGCTCCATAAAGGCAGCATGCAGAGACTCACAGTGTCTTATAATGAGAGGCTGCTTTCTCTCACACATTCTGTTCACTTATTATCAGCACATGTTGTTGTTCTGTGGAAGCTAACATCTTGTAGTTTCTGACACTTTGCATGTTTAGCATGAGGCTAAAATTCCCCCTCAGTGGGTCACTGGTGACCTGCTGGATGTTCAGAGGTTCATTAAGTCCAACATGACTAAAAACTCAAATGTCAAAAGAAATAAACAAAATATTTAAAGTCAATCATTCTGATCACAGTTGTACTTTGACCTTTAACCTCTCTGCTCTGTGTTGTTTCCTCTTTCAGGTCAGAAAACCATCACAGTTAAGTCTGGACAGGGCGTCACTCTGACATGTTTAGCTCCAAACAACAACATCATAGCTGTAAAGTGGAGCAGAGCTGACCTGGAAGATAAGCATGTACTTTTGTACCAGGATGGTCAGTTTGATTCAAACAACCAGCATCCATCGTTTAAGAACCGGGTGGATCTGCAGGACAGACAGATGAAGGATGGAGACGTGTCTTTGAGTCTGAGGGATGTGACGGTTAATGACACTGGAACATATGTGTGTCGGGTCTTCATGAGAGGAAAACTGTCACAGGGGCTTATTTACCTGAGAGTTCTTCCTCCAGGTGAGTGAATAGAGTTGAGTGTGTGTGTGTTATGAGAGGTGAAGCTGCTTCCTGGTTGTTGATGTTTGTTTGTTGTATGTGTGACCAAGTGGTCGGCGGGGTTATAAAAGAAATACTAATAAAATGACAACGCCACCTAGGGGAATTTCACCCCCAGGAAATATATATTTAAGAAAAATAGATAAACGGAATAAAAGAGGCCACACAGATTCAAGGATGCACACTGAGGCAGGTTGGCTCCAATATTAATACAGTTTTATTTACGGTTAAAATAAATAAAATATTAGAAAGCAAAATGTACCGTCGTTGTTGACAGTGTCCTAAAGTTAAAATAAAACAATCATGGAACTTGGACTTAGCAGCAGCCATGGACCCAAAAGAAAAACACACAAAAAGAAAATCACTACTGCCCACTCAGTGCTGTACAAAGGAAAGCAAAAACGATCCACCAGCTGAGGTCCCAAGGCCACTTGCACATCCTCTGTTCACTGAAATAAAACACAGAAAAATACGTTAAAAGAATAAAAGGACACTGAGCGTCAGGCTCACTACACATCATAAAAACTAAAAATTCAATCTCTAATAAAAGAAATCACACTTGCACGCACACACACACCAAACTGGAAGGCTTACACCCCACAAGTTTTTGATTTGATTTTGATTTTATTGATTAGCATTCAAATTCAAATCTCAGTGAAAACAGTGAAAAAAACAAAACAAACAAACAGTGAAAACAGAACAAAAATCTACCATAAAGAAAGAAAGCATGAGACAAGGCTAATCAAAAGGTATTGGCTGAAGCATTTGCTTATTACGCCAATCCTTTTCACAAAATATCTTTTTGTATGCAGCTCCTGTACACAGGGCTTGAAGAAAATAATAAAACAAAGCAAAAACCAAACAAACAAACAAACAAAAAAAAAACAAAGAAAAAAACAAAAAACTTTCCACCTTAGATAAGTAACTACATCAAAGCAAAAGAATCAAGAGGTTGTTTTTTTTTCTCCTTTTTGCTCTTTTCATTCTTGATTTATATATTTTTCTATTACTCTATTTTTAAACATGTTTTTAAACAAGGAAAATGAACTACACCTTTTTAAATCACTGTCATAACTATTCCACAGGTTAACTCCTCTAACAGAAACACATCTCTGCTTTATATTTGTCCTTATCTTGTTTTTTTTAAAGAAATCTGTTCCCCTTAAGTCATATTGACTCTCTCTGACTTTGAACAGCTTCTGAGTACTGGGGCAAAGCAAGTTATTTTGTGCTTTATACATTATCTGTGCCATTTTATATTCAACTAAATCATAAAATTTCAGGGTATTCAGATTAATAAACAAAATGTTAGTTGGTTCTATATAGTTTGATTGGTTTATAATTCTTATAGCTTTTTTTTGTAACTTGAAAATATGAAGAGTGTTCGTTTTATATGCATTATCTCCAGACAGTAAGTCATATATGGAAGCAACAGAGTACAATAAAGTGTGTATAATGATTTTTTGTTCAGGACATGCTTTGTTTTATAGAGAATATTTTTGTTTTCACATGGTTTATATGAGACTTCCAACTCAGCTTATCATCAATTATGACTCCAAGAAATTTATTTTCGTACACTCTTTCAATTTCAATTCCATTAACCCTTATTTTAGATACATTTTTCATTTGTCTAGTGCCAAAAATAATCAATTTTGTTTTCTTTATATTTAATGATAACTTATTTACATCAAACCAGTTTTTTAATATATTTAACTCCTTTTCCGCTGTAGTCAGAAGCTGTTCTAAGTTTTTACCTGAGCAGTACAGAGTGGTATCATCAGCAAACAATACACATTTTAACAGTTTGGAAACACTACATATGTCATTTATATATAATATAAATAATTTAGGGCCCAGCACAGAGCCCTGAGGAACACCACAAGTTACCTTCAACTGCTTAGATTTTACATTATTGAATTCGACATATTGATATCTTTCATCCAGGTAACTTTTCATCCACTTGTATGCTATCCCTCTTATGCCATATCTCTCTAGTTTATTCATTAATATAGAATGATCAATTGTATCAAACGCCTTTTTTAAGTCTATAAAAACACCAACAGTATATTCCTTATTATCTATTGCATTAGATATCCCTTCAACAAGTTCCATCACTGCCATTGAAGTGGACCTTTTCACTCTAAAGCCATATTGGTTATCACTTAGGAGATTATGCTTCTCAATATATTTATCAAGTCTATTAACAAATAACTTTTCTAAAATTTTTGAGAACTGTGGGAGTAGTGATATTGGCCTGTAATTGGTAAACTGACATCTCTGTCCGTTTTTATGGATTGGAATAACTTTTGCTATTTTCATTTGTGAGGGAAACACACCAGTTTGAAAGGACAGATTACAAATGTATGCGAAAGGTTGCACTATATATTCTATAATACTTTTAACTAATATCATGTCAATACCAAAACAGTCAGTGGACTTTTTATTTTTAAATGTCTTCACAATGTTAATTATTTCTCTATGAGTTACAGCACCAATAAACATGGAGGACACATTCTGAGTAATATGTTTATTTAGGTCGTTATTATTTCTTGACTCTGGAATTTCTTTTGCTAAATTAAAGCCAACATTTACAAAGAAATCATTAAATTCATTTGCAATGTCTTTAGTTTTATCAAGCACAATATCTTTATCTTTTTTAAAATAATCTGGATAATTCTTATTTTTTGAGCCCTTTTTGATTATACTGTTTAATATCCTCCATGTTTCTTGTGTGTTACTTCTACTTTGCTCCAATAATTTGTGGTAATATTCTTTCTTACTTGTTCTTATAATATTTACTAATCTATTTTTATATAACTTGTACTTTATTTCAGCATCTTTTGTCCTCTGTTTTATGAATCTCTTATATAGATTATTTTTCTTTTTACATGCATCTTCTATCCCCTTTGTGATCCATGGCTTATTTGATCTGTGATGCTTTCTAGTGATTTTCATTAAAGGACAATGTTTTTAATATAGTGAAATTACAGTTGATAAGAATGCATCATATGCACTATTTGAATCTTCATTTGCAAAAACCTCATTCCAATCGTGTTCCTTTAAGTCCACCTGGAGGGCAGCAATGGCTCTTGTTGTTCTATGTCGTATCATATCAAATATTTGATTCTTTTGTTTAGTTTTAATCCCAAAATAATTTTGAAAAATTGCAAAAACAGGAAGATGATCGCTTATATCAGTTATAAGAAGTCCACCTACTATTTCATGGTCAATTTTATTTGTGAATATATTATCTATCAATGTAGCTGTATCAATTGTTATTCTACTTGGTTTTATAATTACAGGGACAAGGGAGTTACTATACATTGTATTTATGAAATCTGTTGTTTTCTGATGTCCATTTGGGTTTAGCAAATCTATATTAAAATCACCACAAATTATTTGCACTTTTTTATCATTTAGGTTGCTAAACATAGCAGCAAGTTTTTCATTGAATATCTCAAGGCATGAACCTGGTGTCCTATAGATGCAACTTATAATTATATTGTTAGCTTTTTCAACATGGATTTCAATAGTGACACATTCCAATAAGTTATCTATGGTGCTTGACATGCATTCAATCAGACTACATTTCAAAACTTTATCTACATATAAAGCAACACCGCCTCCTTTTTTATTCACCCTGTTCATTGTAAATAATTCGTATCCTTCCAGTCCATTTCACTAACTTTCTCATTATCGAGCCATGTTTCTGATATTGCAATTATATTAAACTTTTTTAACTTACTTAAACATTCTGTAATTTTAGAAATTTTTTTATACAGGCTTCTACTATTGAAATGTATGACCGACAATGCATTTGCCATTTTAATATTCACATTGAATTGGTCATCTGTATCGTACTCACAAGTATTATTGGTGTTATTGTAGAAGTGGGTATCTGGGTCAATGTTACTTTCAGGGTCATTCATGTTGTGCTCTGCATAGTTAAACGTTTTGAAGTTTGTTTTCTCAGCGTGTGTGGCAAAATAACCACCTTGACAGTCCTTTTCATAATCAAAGTCTTCCTCTTCAATATCTCCGAATGGAAACCTATAATCTGTGTCCAAACTTGTCATTTATGTGTTTTTGTTGTTGTTGTTTCCATTGTTTTTGAGCCATAAGGCCAGAAACACTTTCCATACCCATTGTTCATTATCCAATCGTCACTTTTCCAATAGATTCCATAGCAGATTCTTGATTATTTATATTGCTCTAAGTCTTTGAGTTCTCTTATCATCAAAATTACAAATTACAACTCGTGCTGGTAGTAATTGTTCAGGCCTCCGTCACAAGCCAGTCTGGCTCCCCACAGCCTGAGATCAGCAACTGAGGCAGTTTAAAGTTCCCACCACGACACACGGGCAGAGGATCGCTCCAGCCCGATCACAGAGGCGTGGGTACAAGCACTACTGGACTGGGACAAAAAATCGGCCCGGGCATTTTGACTAGAGATCGGCCCACCAGGATAATGTGAAAATGTGACATCATTCAGGGGTAAAACCGCAAAGGATTCTGGGAACTTGTGGCAAGAGGTACTAGCGCACGCAGGCTTTCAATTGAACTCAGTTACACAGCGATAAAAAGAAACACAAAAAATGGCAAGAAGCTGTTGTATTATTAACTGCAACAGCCGGTCGCATGACAGCCACGGGAAGCCGACGGGTAAAGAGATCGTTTTTTTTAATCGGATTACGTCGTTTAAGAGAAATTTTTTAAGCCATGTTTCCGAAGTAAGAGCCGACGGATGGTCTGGATATACCTAATATAACGTCTCAGAACTCTCCAGCTCACATGTTAGTCTGCTCCAAGCATTCCCACAAAGGTCAGAGTTTTGTTGTAGTTAATGCCTCATTTTTCTTAACATAATTGGTGATATAGGTTACAAGCAAGTCTGGCGCTGAACAGAAATTGTGGCGCTATGCTCCTTTGTTTATTATGCATAAATAGTGAATTGTCCTGACACAATATTGCGTTTCGCTTCTGTTATTACCATGGTACACTGACAAAAACATATACTTTTATTCACAGGAGAAAACAGTTGTTTTGTATCACTAATTGTCCAGTACGATTACAGCATACAATATTATTGTCACTGCTACATTTCTGTAATGCTACCAGAAATTATTTCCACTACTAATTAATTACCGTTGAGCTCAAAGGGGTAGTCCTAGAAAAATGCATACACTATCGGGCTTAGAGGCACAAAACGACCACGCTCTAAAAAGCGCTGTAAAAATTTTATATATTAATATTTTTTTCCACTTTAAATTAGCCAGTCTTTTAGACCTACTTCTCCTTGAAATATTCATATCAAGTTTTAATTACATTTCGCTGATTTTAACCCTTTATATCCCGGTTTCGTCACATGAGCGCACTGCTTTTTTTGCCCGAAAAAACAAAAAACTTGAATATTTTCCAAAAAAAACATTTGAGGTAATATTCAATTGTTATTATAATTAGGCCTTTAGATGGATCAAAGATTGGCACCAACAATCATTTTGACCTGCCATTATTTTTCTTGCAGGAGCACATTAAAAAAAATGCATCCAAAGGACAATTCCCCAAAAAGTGCACTGTAAAAAAATTTATATTCATTTTTTTTCCACTTTAAATTGGTCAGTCTTTTAAAACTACTTCTCCCTGAAATATTCATATAAAGTTTTAATTACATTTTCGTTGTTTTAACCCTTTAAATCCCAGTTGTATTACATGAGTGCCCTGTTTTTTTGCCCCAAAAAACAAAAAACTAAATATTAAAAAAAAAAAACCATTTGAAATAATATTTGATTGTTATTATAATTAGGCCTTTAGATGGATCAAAGATTGGCACCAACAGTTATTTCGATCGACTTTTAATTTTTTTTTTAGGACCAGAAAATGGTCTCCAGGGGGCGAAGCGTCTGCTCCTTCCCAGGAGGAGTGCCTCAATCGCGGGTGTGCCTCGCGCAGCCGCGGGGCATATTGTTCGGTCTCCGTATTTCCAGCACACACGTCCGATACCACGTGACAACAAATACGTCATTTCCTGTTGATTAAAAAAAAAAATGCACCGTCTAACCGATCTGGGGTCAGAAATGGTCCCAAACGAGGAGCGGCCCAAGCTGCTGCTGCATGCGGGGAATCAGTGTGCCTCTTCCGGGTGTCTGTCTCGAGCAGACCGCTGGAAAAGGTGGATGTTCGAGTAGGCGCCAAAGGTGGAGCAATGGCGCCACCCGGTGGCCAAATAAAAAAATTGCAATTCTAAGGCCTCTAGTGCAAAATGAAACCGAAAGTTAAGCCATCACCCGGACGTCAATTTTAAAAATTCTGCAATAAAAAAAAGCGTTTATAATGGGTTTCAATGGGGTGCACATCGACCACTAAGCCCAATAGTGTGAGTTTTTCGCTAGCTTAGCCACTGAAGCTAATTTCCGGAAGTCATACTGAAATTTTAACAGTAAATGTGACCGAACTTTTTTTTGCAGACTTTCGCTATATTCCATTCAACACAGTGCAAATGGCGTGTAAACGAACAATGAAAAATGGCGCAAATCGACCCAAGACCACCCAGAGGATACTAAACGGTTAACGAGTGTGTATTTATGACGACGATTTGTGAGACTGGTAAACTTACGTTTGTTCGTACGATGGTCTTTCTTTCTACACGGTGCATTTCAAGGTCCTGCACCCATCCGTCGGTAAACTGTACCTGGGCTTGTTGCAGTGACCTGAAGTTACTAAACTTCATGAGTGTATGCACTCACTCCAAGAACCATATAATTATAAATATGAGCGTGGTGAAAGTTGGGCAGCACGCTAACTTTGTCTACTCTGTGTGCTTGTAAGGGTCTGACCCTTTCACTCCTTTTTTTCCTCGTATCTTTTCTTTGACTTTTCATCAACTCTGTCTTTGTGCGGACCGGCATTGTTTTCCTTTTGTTTTGTACATTCCTTTTTTGTGCGGCAAAGAAAAAGCAAGAAGCTATTGGAACCGGAGAATGAACGTTTTGCGGTGCTACAAATGCTTGCATTTGATGCTACTTGGATTGTTTTGCCATGAGTTCCTGGCATGCAATGCGCGAAAATCACGTGATTGCTAAACAAGGGGGAGGGTGCATCCGGGCTCCTCGGCTGTAATTGGTCCAGCCCAGAGTCGATCATGACCAATTGGCCAATCCAACACCTTTCATTATATATACCCTTCCTCAAAAAAAAAAAAATCCATCGGCCCATAAAAACAAAAAATCGCCAGCGGCCAGTCCAGCTATGGGTACAAGCAACAATCCAGAATAAAATAGAATAGAACCAGGCGAACCAGAAAAAAGTAAGCCCACTAAATAAAAACAGTTCCACAAAAATAAAAGATGACACCAAAAGACAAGACAAGACAAGACAGCAGATCCACCGAGGAGGAGCCCTCAAACAGCGACTAGGCAGACGTCTCGATTCTCCAATTAAGGTTTATACGATTTGCCACGGAGAGGTGAAGGCAGCAATCAAACCCTAAAACAAAGGATAAATGTAACCTTAGCCTCCGGTAATTGTGAATGCTAATAAAAATAGTTTTAACAACTTACCCCAGGACCGGAGGTGCTATACTGCACTGGTGGAGATAACTCGAGCACCTCTCTCCGCAACGCTGGAGTTAAACAGAAACTGCCGCGCTACAACAGGCCGCAAAACTATATTATTACAAATTCTGGTACTCGGAAGGAATCGGAGGTCAAGCGAGAGCCTATCTTTAGCTGTCTATTCGGTTCCTGATCAATCCGTCTCGATGTGCCAGCATTGACTGCTGCTTTTTGCAAACGCACGGGAGTAATAAACCAGGAGAACACCGGCTTAACTTTATACGGACTGCACCACCCTGCAATCAATATGCAGGTGGGTTCGCAATTAACCTAGCTGCATAGGGAGAGAGCGAGGGAGAGAGCGAAAAAGAAAGACGAGTGGCCCAACCAGCTACATATGGATGAGCTGGTGGATGTCAGAGGTAGACAGATGTCTGTGAAGGTTCTCAGTCATCCAGCTCATCGTAGTCAAAGGAGCTTGCAAAGAAAAGCGTCTGGACTTCTTTAAGTTACTTGAAGACGTTTCATCTCTCATCCAAGAAGCTTCTTCAGTTCTAAGGTCAAATGGTGGAGAGTCCCAGATATAAACCTAGTGGGAGTGACCCCCCACAGAGGGACAAAAGGACCCCCTGATGATCCTCTAATCGCCTGAGCCAAGGTGTGAAACTGGGTGTGGGCCCCAATCAGCCAGAGTTTCGGGTGGGTTCATTGTGAAACCTGGCCCCACCTTATCATGCGAATTCCTGAGATCAGATGGCCCAGGATGTGAGTGGACGTTAAGGCGTCTGGGAAGGGATCTCAAAACTGGATTATAGATGGCAGAGAGTTGGTGTCGTAAACCCCCGCCTCTGTTCAAAGATGGTCGCTCACAGTGGACATAGATGGCTTCTTTCACTCCTCTTTCAAACCATCTGTCCTCTCTGTCCAAAATGTGAACATTGGCATCCTCGAAAGAGTGTCCTTTATCCTTAAGATGCAGATGGATTGCTGAGTCTTGTCCTGTGGAGGTGGCTCTTCTGTGTTGTGCCATGCGCTTGTGAAGTGGCTGTTTGGTCTCTCCAATGTAGAGGTCTGGGCATTCCTCGCTGCACTGTACAGCATACACCACATTGTTAAGTCTGTGTTTTGGCGTTTTATCTTTCGGGTGAACCAGTTTTTGTCTGAGCGTGTTGCTGGGTCTGAAATGCACCGGGATGTCGTGCTTGGAGAAAACTCTCCTCAGTTTTTCTGATACACCGGCTACATAGGGGATGACAATGTTGTTGCGTCTGTCCTTCTTATCCTCCCTCGCTGGTGTCTGGTCTTCTTTTCTGTGCCTCTTTGCTGACTTTAAGAACGCCCATTTAGGATAGCCGCACGTTTTGAGTGCTTCCTTTACATGTGTGTGTTCCTTCTTTTTTCCTTCAGGCTTAGAGGGAACATGTTCTGCCCGGTGGTGTAGGGTCCTAATTAGAGATGGACCGATCCGATATTACGTATCGGTATCGGTCCGATACTGACCTAAATTACTGGATCGGATATCGGAGAAAAATAAAAAATGTAATCCGATCCATTAAATATCACGAAAGCACCTCACAAAACTTGCAACACGCCGTAACTCACCTCAGAACGCGGAGCAGTATGCATCACGTGATAGAGCGGCTGTGGCATGCGGGACCTGTCAGTGGTCTGGATAGCATGTGGAGCTTCGCTAGCAACCTGGCATTTCATCTCCGACAAAGTTATCCCCGAGAGAAGTAAAGCAAGTGTGTAAGTCCATCTCTGAATGTTTGTAAAGCATTCCCACGTTAAGCTTAACGAGCGGCTGCTACTTCAATCGTGAAACTGCTTAAATGATCAGCTGATCGGCTCTTCTGTCGCGAGTCCGTTTCTCTTGTTTGTTTTTGGCCCACTTTGCACCAGAAAGAGGAAACCAGCGGCTGAACAACAGCAGCACGTTTAAGCTTGATAAGCTGTTGTTAGAATTTATTTAATATTACTTTCTACACCAGGATGTTTTTCTACGTAGCTGACGGCTGGTAACTGTGCAGGGGCGGATCTAGCAAAGTTTAACCAGGGGGGCCGATAGGGCATTAACTGGGAAAAGGGGGCACAAAGACATACTTTTCTTTCTTATTCTCGTTTAAAATGTCAAAGAGGAGGTACTGGTCCGTATGTGTGGGCTTCCGGTAAACTTCGATGTTGAGGTTGCCGTTCTCTTCAATGTGTACAGCGCAGTCCAGGAAAGGCAAACAGTTGTCCTTTGTGTCTTCCCTGGTGAACTTGATATTTTTATCCACAGCGTTAATGTGCGCAGTGAAGGATTCCACTTCTCGTGTCTTGATTTTGACCCAGGTGTCATCCACATATCTGTACCAGTGGCTGGGTACTCTTCCTTTGAAAGAGCCAAGAGCCTTTCTTTCCACTTCCTCCATGTAAAGGTTGGCTACAATAGGTGACACGGGGGAGCCCATGGCACAGCCATGTTTTTGTCTGTAAAAGCCTTCGTTGTATTTGAAATATGTAGTGGTGAGGCAGAGGTCTAACAGGGTGCAAATCTGATCGGGTGTGAAGTTGGTCCTGTCCTCCAAAGAGCTGTCTTCTTGTAGTCGTTTTCTGACAGTCTCCACGGCCTCCGTGGTGGGTATGCACGTGAAGAGAGAGACTACATCAAAGGACACCATGGTTTCATCTGGATCCAGGGTAAGTTTCTGGACCTTGTCGGTGAAGTCGGTGGAGTTCTTGATGTGGTGTGGGGTGTTCCCCACGAGAGGAGCAAGGATGGTAGCAAGGTGTTTAGCAATGTTATAAGTGGCTGAGTTTATGCTGCTGACTATGGGTCTGAGTGGGACAGCTTCCTTGTGGATTTTAGGAAGTCCGTAGATGCAGGGTATGGCATCCCCTGGGTAAAGGCGGTGATATGTAAGGCTCACTAGGTCCCAGATATAAACCCACTAGGTTTATATCTGGGACTCTCCACCATTTGACCTTAGAACTGAAGAAGCTTCTCGGATGAGAGGTGAAACGTCTTCAAGTAACTTAAAGAAGTCCAGACGCTTTTCTTTGCGAGGTAGACAGATGTTTCTCCAGCTGTTGTCTTCGTGGCTGGTAGTCTAGAGTTGTAGAGCAGCATTGTTTGGGTAAGGTTAGAGCAGAAACAAAGAAATTTATAGTAGTTTCTGACATTTTGCATGTTTAGCATGAGGCTAAAATTCCCCCTCAGTGGGTCACTGGTGACCCAGTTGATGTTCAGACGTTCATTGAATCCAACATGACTAAAAACTCAAATGTCAAAGAAAATAAACAAAATATTTAAAGTCAATCATTCTGATCATAATTGTACTTTGACCTTTAACCTCTCTGCTCTGTGTTGTTTCCTCTTTTAGATGAATTCATCTTAGCTGAGTCTGGACAGGACGTCACTCTGACATGTTTAGCTCCAAAAAACAACATCACAGGTGTCGTGTGGATCAGAGGTGACCTGAAGCCAGGATATGTGCTTTTGTACTGGTATGGTCACTTTGATTCACTTTACCAGCATCCATCTTTTAAGAACCGGGTGGATCTGCAGGACAGACAGATGAAGGATGGAGACGTGTCTTTGATTCTGAAGGATGTGACAATTAAAGACACTGGAGCATATGCATGCGCTGTCTTCATGAAAGAAACAGACTCATTGGAGACCATCAACATCACTCACCTGATTGTTGATCCAGGTGAGTGGGTAGAGTTGAGAGAGAGCTGCAGTACTGGTGAGATCCGTCAGGCAGCCTGCCATGGGTTCAGCAGCAGCAGTGAGACGGATTATGGTAGCCAGATCCTGTCGACAACGCCAGTTGTAACACACCCAAAGAAAGACTCTAGGTCTGACCAACCGTCTCAGTCGTGGGCAAAAAGATGACAGTCAATAAAATTCTAAAAGATAATTTATTGACGAAAAATATATCAAGAGATAAAAGATAAAACAGTCCAGTGTCCCATTTATGAATTGTATAAAAAACACACAGTCCCAAGGCCAGAGCCAGCTATGCCACACGGCCAGTTGCACTCCACGTGTTGCCTTTAACAGGGTTAGAAGTTGTCCTTGGAGACCCACCACCCTGCGAGCATATAGCCAGTGGTCACTCCAGCTTCTGCAACTCTGCTGCCTTTAGGCTGTGGCATATAATAGGCCCTGGCCTGCACAGAGAGACAAAATGACACCTTCACTATAGAATTCATAGCACGAAACCCATCCATCCCAAACATATCTGATTTCATCACATTACATACCTGCACAGAGAGACAAAATGACACAGCAGTGTTTGTAGTGTGGGCTATAAGTAGACCACTGTATCAGAGCAATCAAGTACACCTGCCTCTAATTAGTCCAAGCCCATTCCAGCCATTGGCTCACCAAAAATGTGACACACACAAAACCACTCCCAACCTACTGCAACTTCACACAATAATATGGAGCTGAATTAATACAGGCACATTAGTCTACCATGTTACACAACCATGGCGCAACCATTCCAGAGGTCTGCCGTGGCTCCTGCGGTGGCATTGCTGCTCGGACGTCCGGCCACTTCCAGTGGCGGCAGCAAGACAGTTCACTTATTATCAGCACATGCTGTTGTTCTGTGGAAGCTAACATCTACGGGCGACCGTGCCTCAGGGGGTTGGGAATCGCATCTGTAACCGGAAGGTCGCCGGTTCGATCCCTGGGCTCTCTGTCCTGGCCGTTGTGTCCTTGAGCAAGACACTTTACCCTACTTGCCTACTGGTGTTGGCCAGAGGGGCCGATGGCGCGATATGGCAGCCTCGCTTCTGTCAGTCTGCCCCAGGGCAGCTGTGGCTACAACTGTAGCTGCCTCCACCAGTGTGTGAATGTGTATGTGAATGAATAGTGGTATTGTAAAGCGCTTTGGGTGCCTTGAGAAGCGCTATATAAATCCAATCCATTATTATCATTATCTTGTAGTTTTTGACACTTTGCATGTTTAGCATGAGGCTAAAATTCCCACTCAGTGGGTCACTGGTGACCTGGAGGATTTTCAGAGGTTCATTAAATCCAACATGACTAAAAATTCAAATGTCCATCCATCTTCTTCCACTTATAGGGGGCCAGGTCACGGGGGCAACAGCCTAAGCAGAGAATCCCAGACCTCTCTTTCTCACTAGCTACCTACTCCTGCTTGTCCAGGGGAAACACCAAGGCATTCCCTGGTCAGCCGAGAGATATAATATCTCCAGTGTGGCCTGGGTCTGCCCCGGGGCCTCCTCGCGGTGGGACCCTCCCGGAAAACATCGCCCAGGAGGCGCCCAGGGGGCATGTTGTCAGATGCCTGAACCACCTCAACTGGCTCCTTTTAATGTGAAGGAGTAGCGGATCTACTATGAGCCCCTCCTGGATGGCTGAACTTCTCACCCTATCTCTAAGGGAGAGGCCAACCACCCTTTCCTTGGAAGCTCATTTCGATCACTTGTATCTGCGATCTAGTTCTTTCGGTCTCTACCCACAGCTCGTGACCATAGGTGAGGGTGGGGGCGTAGATCGATAGGTAAATTGAGAGGTTTGATTTTACACTCAGCTCCCTCTTTGCCATGATGGATCATTATAGCGTCCACATCACTGCAGCCGCAGCACCAATCCGCCTATCAATCTCCCGCTCCCGTCACTCGTGAACAAGACCCTGAGATACTTGAACTCCTCCACTTGGGGCAGGAACTTGTACCTGACTCGGAGTGGGCACTCCACCATTTTCTGGCTGAGGACCGTGGCCTCAGATTTGGAGGTGCTGATTTTCATTCCCACAGCTTCACACTCGGCTGCAAACATTCCAGTGTGAGCTGAAGGCCTTCACCCGATGAAGTCAACAGAACCACATCATCTGCGAAAAGCAGAGATGAGATTTTGAGGTCATTCAACTGAAAACCTTCCAACATGTGGCTACACATAGAAATTCTGTCCATATAAAGTATCAACAGAATTGGTGACAAAGGGCAGCCCTGGTGGAGCCCATCACCCACTGGGAACTTATTGCTGGCTATGCGGATCAAGCTCTTGCAACAGCTATATAAGGATAAAATGGCCTGTAGCAATGGGCCAGACACCCCATACTCCTGGAGCACCACTCAGAGGACACTCCAAGGGACAGGGTCGAATGCCTTCTCCAAGTCCATAAAATACATTCAATTCAATTCAATTCAATTTTATTTATATAGCGCCAAATCACAACATAAGTCGCCTCAAGGCGCTTCATAGATACAGAGAAAAACCCAACAATCATATGACCCCCTATGAGCAAGCACTTTGGCAACAGTGGGAAGGAAAAACTCCCTTTTAACAGGAAGAAACCTCCGGCAGAACCAGGCTCAGGGAGGGGCAGCCATCTGCTGCGACCGGTTGGGGTGAGAGAAGGAAGACAGGATAAAAGACATGCTGTGGAAGAGAGACAGAGGTTAATAACAGATATGATTCGATGCAGAGAGGTCTGTTAATACATAGTGAGTGAGAAAGGTGACTGGAAAGGAAAAACTCAATGCATCATGGGAATCCCCCGGCAGCCTATGTCTATTGCAGCATAACTAAGGGAGGATTCAAGGTCACCTGGTCCAGCCCTAACTATATGCTTTAGCAAAAAGGAAAGTTTTAAGCCTAATCTTAAAAGTAGAGATAGTGTCTGTCTCCCAAATCCAAACTGGAAGCTGGTTCCACAGAAGAGGGGCCTGAAAACTGAAGGCTCTCCCTCCCATTCTACTTTTAAATACTCTAGGAACAACAAGTAGGCCTGCAGAGCGAGAGCGAAGTGCTCTAATAGGGTGATATGGTACTACAAGGTCATTAAGATATGATGGGGCCTGATTATTTAAGACCTTGTATGTGAGGAGCAGGATTTTGAATTCAATTCTGGATTTAACAGAAAGCCAATGAAGGGAAGCCAAAACAGGAGAAATATGCTCTCTCTTTCTAGTCCCTGTCAGGACTCTTGCTGCAGCATTTTGGATTAGCTGAAGGCTTTTCAGTGAGTTTTTTGGACATCCTGATAATAATGAATTGCAGTCGTCCAGCCTGGAAGTAATAAATGCATGAACTAGTTTTTCAGCGTCACTCTGAGACAGGATATTTCTAACTTTAGAGATGTTGCGCAAATGGAAAAACGCAGTCTTACATATTTGTTTAATATGTGCATTGAAGGATATGTCCTGGTCAAAAATGACTCCAAGGTTCCTCACAGCGTTACTGGAGGCCAAGGTAATGCCATCCAGAGTAAGAATCTGGTTAGATACCATATTTCTAAGATTTTCAGGGCCGAGTACAATAACCTCAGTTTTATCTGAATTAAGAAGCAGAAAGTTAGCGGCCATCCAGGTCTTTATGTCTTTAAGACATTCCTGCAGTTTAACTAATTGGTGTGTGTTATCTGGCTTCATGGACAGATAGAGCTGGGTGTCGTCAGCATAGCAGTGAAAATGTATGCTATGTCTTCTAATGATGCTGCCTAAGGGAAGCATGTATAATGTGAACAGAATTGGTCCTAGCACTGAACCCTGTGGAACTCCATAATTAACCTCAGTGTGTGAAGAGGACTCTCCATTTACATGCACAAACTGGAGTCTATTAGATAGATATGATACAAACCACTGCAGTGCAGTACTTGTAATACCTACAGCATGTTCTAATCGCTCTAATGGGATATTATGGTCGACAGTATCGAATGCTGCACTAAGGTCTAGCACAGGGGTGCTCAATACGTCGATCGCGATCGACCAGTCGATCGCAAAGGTAGTATTGGTAGATCGCATGGCATTAAAAAAATAGATGCCAGCCTATCATCCATCCCGTCACTTGATTGATACAGGGAAGCCAGTCAGATGACAGCAGATTTTTTCTGACGCTTAGGTCGCTGCGCATGCGCAAACAGCGGCGCGAAGTGTAGTAAAACTGACAAGCTAGTCAGCGAGTTAACTCCAATTTTTAGCTCTCGGTTTTTTCTCTTAAACCTGGCCGTCAGCAGCTACTGTCCGGACTATGCATCCCTGGCTGATTCAATTCAGTGCAAGTCATCAGAGTAAACTCAGGTAATGACAAAAAATTTACATAGTTAATTGTGTTGTGAAATATTGGATATTGCGGTTATGCATGTATATACATTGTAGATATAAAGAATCCTCAATATATTTATAAATAAGTATATGTTTTGGATTTTTGTAGTGGGTAGATCATTTTGACTTGGTCATTTTATAAGTAGCTCACATGCGGAAAAAGTGTGAGCACCCCTGGTCTAGCAGGACAAGCACAGAGATGAGTCCACTGTCAGAGGCCATAAGAAGATCATTTGTAACCTTCACTAAAGCTGTTTCTGTGCTGTGCTGAGCTCTGAAACCTGACTGAAACTCTTCAAATAAGCCATTCCTCTGCAGATGATCTGTTAGCTGTTTGACAACTACTCTTTCAAGGATTTTTGATATGAAAGGAACGTTGGAGATTGGCCTATAATTAGCTAAGACTGCTGGGTGGTTGGTGAGTGGTTGGGCAAACTCCCTTGCGCCCTCAAGTATCCTTGAGAGGATAAAGAGCTCGTCCAGTTTTCCACGGGCAGGACGAAAACCGCATTGTTCCTCCTGTATCCGAGGTTCGACTAACGGAAGGACTCTCCTCTCCAGCACCCTGACATAGACTCTCCCAGGGAGGCTGAAGAATGTGATCCCCCTATAGTTAGAACACAAAAGGGACTGGAGGGTGTGCGAATCCAGGGGTACTGTGCGTGATTTCCACACAACATTGTAGAGTGTCAATCAGAACAGCCCTACAACATCCAG
This sequence comes from Mchenga conophoros, assembly GCF_057382185.1. Taxonomy (NCBI): domain Eukaryota; kingdom Metazoa; phylum Chordata; class Actinopteri; order Cichliformes; family Cichlidae; genus Mchenga; species Mchenga conophoros. The sequence continues at coordinate 38,025,442 of NC_140528.1, forward strand.
AGCCTTCAGGATCTTAAAGAGTGGACCTTATCCACCCCAGCAGCTCTGCCACCAAGGAGTTGTTTAACCGCCTCAGTGATCTCGTCCCTGGAGATTGGCGGGTCATCCCCTTCGTCCACAGACTCTCCTTCCTCCACGGAAGACGTGTCAGTGGGATTAAAGGGATAAAATGTCAAAGGAAATAAACAAAATATTTAAAGTAAATCATACTGATCATAATTGTACTTTGACCTTTAACCTCTCTGCCCTGTTTTGTTTCTTCTTTCAGACCTGAAAAACATCACAGCTAAGTCTGGAGAGAACGTCACTCTAACATGTCAAGCTCCAAACAACAAGATCAAAGCTGTATTGTGGGGCAGAGGTGGCCTAAAGTCAGAAAATGTGTTTTTGTACGAGGATGGTCACTTTGTTCCAGACAACCAGCATCCATCTTTTAAGAACCGGGTGGTTCTGCAGGACAGACAGATGAAGGATGGAGACGTGTCTTTGATTCTGAAGGATGTGACGATTAATGATGCTGGAACATACGTGTGTACTGTCTTCATGAGAGGAAGCTTTTCATTGAAGCTCAACTTCATCAAACTGACTGTTCTACCTCCAGGTGAGTGAGTAGAGTTGAGTGTGTGTGTGATCAGAGGTGAAGCTGCTTCCTGGTTGTTGATGTTTGTTTGTTGTATGGATGAGCTGGTGGATGTCAGAGGTAGACAGCTGTTTCTCCAGCTGTTGTCTTTGTGGCTGGTAGTCTAGAGTTGTAGAGCAGCATTGTTTGGGTAAGGTTAGAGCAGAAACAAAGACATTTATGAATCAGTCTCTTTTTCTCTTGCTCTCTAACTCGTCTGTAAACATGTGTGGGGAAACTCTGTTAGAGCCTACAGCTGGAGGGGGAGGGGAGGGGTGAAGCTGGTGGTTGTGAGTCTGTGAAAGTGAATCCTGCCGGTGCCATAGCTGGTGAAAACATACTTAGTGCAGACACAAAGGTCCATCAGCTTCAAAGTGTGTCAGAAAAATGTCCACATGATGACTGATGGATGAGAGAGGTCCCATTTTTGTTGTTGTGCACAAATCATTGAACAACACAAACACTTAGAGCTCCTTTCACTGCTGCCTGTTTTGTTACTGAACACATTTCTGATGGTCCTACAGTCCAACGTAGCAAACATCTCCCTGAAGCCTCTTCTTAGAGACCAAAGGTTGGATCAGAGCGAGCAGCTGAAAGGACACATCTATGAATGCAGTCAGAGACTTTCTCACAACCTCACACTCTATTTCTAAATCCTCACATTTTTGTTGTTGTGCACAAATCATTGAACAACACAAACACGTCTGTCTCTTGAGGGGCACCAGGCAGGGATGCCCACTCTCCCCTTCACTGTTTGCAATTTATATTGAACCACTAGCAGCAGCAAATAGGCAGAATACAGTAATTAAGGGCATAAAATGCAAGAAAGTAGAACTACAGTCTCTATGTGGATGATGTTTTGCTTTTTCTCTAAAACCTTCAAACCAACCTTTCTGAGGTAATTACACTAATAAACTTGTTTCGAAGAGTTTCAGATTATTCCATTAACTGGTCAACATCTACAATTCTTCCAATTAATTGCTCCCTCCATAATTCTGCTTCTACCCCACTGCAATCGGGAAATATCAAATATTTGGGTATTAATGTCTTTCCTAAGCTTGCAGATTTAACTAAATTAAACCACATCCCACTTCTAAAGAAAGTAGAAGGCAATCTGGCTAGATGGAAATGTCTACCCATATCACTCATGGGAAGGGTCGTCGCTATAAAAATTATGATCTTGCCAAAAATAAATTATTTATTTTCAGTGATCCTGAACAAATCATCACAAGATTGGTTCAGATCTCAGGATTCGTATATTTCTAAATTCCTTTGAATAGATAAATCCCCGTGTATCAGCTTATAAATGCCACAAATCACCAAGGATAAAGGAGGACGAACTGGAAGAAAAAACCATGAGTAGGAGCTCACATCAAGACAATAGCTCCTCGGTTCACAGTAGCATCGCTCTTACTTAGACTTAGTTCCTCCTATGCCGGGCGGCGCATCGGGCAGCTAGTGATCTCCATCGATGTCGGTCAGCAGCGACTGCTTCAGCTTCGTCCCAGGCAATGTTGACAGTTCTCAGATCGTCCATGAATGTTCGACGCCATGTGGTCTTTGGTCGGCCTTGCTTTCGCTTGCCAGTGCGTGGACGCCATGTCATGTCAATCTTAGCTGGGCGATGAGGGGGCAGGCGTAAAATACTGTATGGCCCGCAAAGCGGAAGCGCCTTTCTGCAACAACATCGGCTAATGGGCGGGTGCCTGCTCTTCATAGGACCTCCTCATTTGTTATTCGGTCCCGGTAGGAAATTCTCAGGATTCGCTGCAGGCCACGTTGTTGAAGCACGTTCAGGTGTTGAATAATTGCACTTGTTAAGCGCCAGGTTTCACTAGCGTAAAGTGCAGTAGGGAAGACGATAGAGTTCAGTAGTCTGATCTTGACCCTTACATTCAGGGAGGTCGAGTTCCAAATAGGTTGGAGACGTCGCAGGACACCAACTGCCTTCCCTACTTTGGCGTCAACATCCCGATCAGAGACCCCGTCATTTGAGATGATGCTGCCAAGATATGTAAAATTCTTCAGCACGTTGTTGGTTGATCATGACAGGAATGCGGGCACGTGCATAGCCAACTCGGAGTACCTTGGTTTTTTTGGCGCTGATTCTTAATCCAACTTTCGCCGCCTCCCTCTGCAGGGCCGCGGTCAACTTTTGGAGGTCTTCCTGAGTCGAGCCCAGCAGGGCGATGTCATCTGCAAAGTCCAAGTCAGTGAGATTACGCGCTTTGTGCCAGAGCACACCGATGCCAGCTTGGTCAACTGATCGTCGCATGATGAAGTCAATTACCAACAGGAAGAGGAAAGGGGATAGCACGCATCCTTGTCGGACGCCAGTATTGATCTTGAAGAAATCCGTCCGGATGCAGCAACGGGAGTTGGAGTAGAGACAACGAAAGACATCTACAAACTGCTGAGGGACTCCATAGTGGCGCAGGATAGCCCATAGAGTCGGCCGGTGGACGCTGTCAAAAGCCTTCTCGAAGTCAATGAAATTAATAGAAATCTTCCTTTGGTATTCCAATGTTTGTTCAATGATCATGCGGAGGGTGAAGATTTGCTCGACGCATGACCGGCCATGAACTCTGCCATTGCCGGTCCCAAGCCCGGATGAGAAAGGAGGAGGGTTGGGCGTGGGGCTAGCAACCCCACCCTGTAAAAACTCCAACTGCTATGGAAACAGCAAGTGAATCTCAGTATCAACTGAATCAGGGCGAAGATGATCGGCAACCCTTAATGACGGCAGTGGAGAAAAGCCCTCGGGTCGTCCACTGCCCGATGCGTCGACCAATTTTCGACCCAAAAGAAACTACTCGTTATAGCATCGCTCTGCTAACATGCAAACAACACATTTGAGCTACTCACCCCCTCCCTCCTGTGCTGAATCGTAGGGTAAGCGAATCACTCAGGACTCACTAACCCCCTCCATCGTGTGCTGATGATGTGCCTTAACCAATGGCTCACAGCTCAGTGGACATTTAGATGAGAAAACATATATTTGACACATTTAAGGAAAATACTAACAAAATAAAAGTAACCAAATAAATGTTCCCTTTAGAATTTTTTTTTGCTCTTTTTTGCTCTATAAAATAGTTGTTTTCTTTTAGAATCACTCATCTTAGCAGTAGGATTTACATGAAAAGAGGAATAAATTAAGTTTGAGTGAAAATGTACATTTTTTGTACTCTCTGGTCAACTGACTCAGTGACTCAAATGACTCAAAAATCCGATTCACTTTGGTGAGTGACTCATTAAAACTCGATTCAGTAAAAGGAATCAAATTTACCATCACCAGCCTACTGGCACATGTGCACCACAACAACCGGTCTGAGCTAGAAGTGCAGCTTGCCGCTAACTAAGCGACAGAGCCCTCTACTGGACACTATGCGTAGCTGCTCAGGCTTAGTTCAATAAACAAAACTGGACCTATACATTCAGACTTACCATTTATCAGCTCAAACATCAAACGACATGAATGCTTTAAATGCGTCAACATCAGGTCTTCTCTGACAACATGGTGGGAGTCTACAGCTGGAGGGGGAGGGGTGAAGCTGGTGGTTGTGAGTGTGTACAAGTGAATCCTGCCAGTGCCATATCTCATGAAACATACTTGTGCAAAGGAAATACACAAAATATTTAAAGTCAATCATTCTGATCATAATTGTACTTTGACCTTTAACCTCTCTGCTCTGTGTTGTTTCTTCTTTCAGATGAATTAATACAGGTTAAGTCTGGACAGGACGTCACTCTGACGTGTCAAGCTCCAAACAACAACATCACAGGTGTGGTGTGGGGCAGAGCTGACCTGGGAGATAAACATGTGCTTTTGTACCGAGATGGGAAGTTTGATCCAGACAGCCAGCATCCATCTTTTAAGAACCGGGTGGATCTGCAGGACAGACAGATGAAGGATGGAGACGTGTCTTTGATTCTGAAGGATGTGACAATTAATGATGCTGGAACATACGTGTGTCATGTCTACATGGAAGAAACTCACTCATGGGAGCTCATCAGCATCATTAACCTGATTGTTTTTGATCCTCCAGGTGAGTGAGTAGAGTTGAGTGTGTGTGTGATCAGAGGTGAAGCTGCTTCCTGGTTGTTGATGTTTGTTTGTTGTATGGGTGAGCTGGTGGATGTCAGAGGTAGACAGATGTTTCTCCAGCTGTTGTCTTTGTGGCTGGTAGTCTAGAGTTGTCAGTGTTGGGAAGGTTACTTTTAAAATGTATTCCATTACAGAATACAGAATACATGCCCTAAAATGTATTCTGTAACGTATTCTGTTACGTTACTCAATGACAGTAACGTATTCTGAATACTTTGGATTACTTAATATATTATCATGCATTTTACAACTACGTGAATGTACTATTGCTGTGTGATTTTGTTACGGCCCTAGCTGGGCCTCTTGATACAGCCCTTGTGTGGGTGTGGTGCTTTTCTCCGCCTCCTACTTTCTTACTCCTACCCCCTCTCTCGCTCTCACTCTCCTCTCTCCCCAGGACACAGCTGCTTCTGATTAGCCTCGTTTGCCACCTGGGCCCAGTCAGCAATCACCTCTCTGAGGTCATATAAGCTGGGGATGAGCTGTGAACAGGGTGTGGGGTGTTCTCTGGTGTCTCTGCGTTGTGTGTGGTTAGCCTGCTCGAAGTGTGGAGTTGTGGAAACCGTATAGCTGCTTTACGTGAGTAGTGTGGGCTTGTAGGCCTTGGCAGCAGTAAGCCAGCTGCTGTTAGTGACAGGGTGAGCTTGTGGGCCCCTGGAAGTGCCTCCTCGTGGTGTGGAGTTTTTGTTTGGTTGTTGTGTTGTGTTCTTTGTTGTTGCAACCTTTGTTCTCTTTTTCCGAGTGTTATTGGTAAAACGGTGTTGTCGGCTCTTTATGTTAAGATGATTTATAATAAAGACTATTTTATTTACTAAAAACACTGGTCTGTTTTCCTTTCATTCTGTTCTGGACTAATTTGTTACTGGTCCCCTCACTCGCATGCCTAGACCCTTTCGGGGGGAACGTAACAGATTTATTACTATTACTGAAGGTCCGCGGCTCCGAACCGTAGTAAAAGGACCTCTGACTAATACCGTTCGGTGTCGGGCTCATAGCCGAAAACTAGCTTTACTTTGTTGTGTGGGTCAACTTTGCTAGCAAGAGACAGAGAGGGGCGTTGAAAGACTGCTCCAACGGAGCTTATTGTTTCAGAGGAAAACACGGTGAACAGTCGAGTCTTAACAGCTTACTTACAGCTGGATTCATCAGCCACTCTTCTTGGCTGCAGTGGTTATTATTATATTTACATGCTTCCAGCTCCCGTTTCTGCTCGATGACAACTCGTACTTTTCGACTCTCCTTTTTCTCCCTCCTCGCGCTCACAGACACATAACGAGTATGGCAGTCCATTCTCCCTGCAGCACGGACTACACTGCCCATGAGGCTACATTCTGCATTCTGCCTATTAGCTTAGCACAACAACAACAAAAAGGCGCTCTCTCACCGAGGAAACACGCAGAGCGAGAGCGTCACCCTGTAACCATGGCAACCGCAACGCTGCCGCCTGGAACAACAGAACATAGCTGTCAAACAAAACCCAAACAGTCCTGACCCGCCACAATATGAAACAGGAAAGTACCGCTGTGTAATCCATTTATTTCAACAAAGTAACTGTCATGAACCGAAGTTCCGAGCGCAGGCTGGACCCAGAAGCAGAACACACACACCAGGGTAGGAGAGAATAAAGAAAGTAAATTTTATTATAACTAAAGGTGTCCCGTGAGGGTAGCCGGAAAAACAACGTGTGGACCCAGAAGAAACCGAGGGACTGGGGAGGTGAACCGCGCAGGGAACGCCAAGAGCGGGGCTGTGAGAGGCTGTAAAACAAAAAGAGAAACAGATTACTGGGGTGCGGAAAAAAGGCAGCATACGAGGAAAGGTGGAGTATGCGTCTCACGGTGATAGCCGGGCTGAGTGAACCAGAGGGGGGGGGAGCTCCAAAGGGGTCGAGACGGCGAGGCTGATGGTGATCCGAATCTCAGGCAGACAGGTGGACAGGCAGGTGGCTCGTAAAAAAAACGCCGAGTTGTGATCTGAGTACACAGGGCAAAACAGTGTTAGTTCCGATGGATAAGATAAGACAAGATAAGATAGAACTTTATTAATCCCTCGGGTGGGTTCCTCTGGGAAATTCGACTTCCAAAAAAAGCACAGCAACGACCAAAGTTACAGTTACAGAACTGTTATATATATATATACACACACACACACACACACACACACACACACACACACACACACATATATAAATACAGAGACAAATATAAATAAAATATACAAAGGGGATAAATAGAATAAATAGGAATAAAAAATAAAAATACAAGTGAATTGCACATTTCAAGTATTGAGTCTATTGCACTGTTGACTATTTACAAAAAGTATTGCACAAGGTATTGTACAGTGAGGTGCAGAGGCACTACAGCTTAGTTGTTCCCCCCTCCTTTGTCCTCCTGTTTCCCCTCCCTCTCCCCTCCAGAGAGGAGTTAAACAGTCTGATGGCGTGTGGGACAAAGGAGTTTTTAAGTCTGTTAGTTCTTGTCTTGGGAGAAGCAACCTGTCACTGAACAGACTCTTCTGGTTGTTTATGGCCGTGTGCAGAGGATGCCCAGCATTGTCCATAATGTCCATCAGTTTCTTTAATGTCCTTTTCTCTGCCACTGTCACCAGAGTGTCCAGCTTCATGCCGACCACAGAGCTAGCCCTCCTGATCAGTTTCTCCAGCCTGGATGAGTCCCTCTTTGCTGTGCTGCTCCCCCAGCACACCACAGCATAGAAAAGTACTCCAGCAACCACTGACTGGTAAAACATCCTCAGGAGCTTCCTGCAGATGTTAAAAGACCTCAGCCTCCTGAGGAAGTACAGTCGGCTTTGGGCTTTTTTATACAGGTGCTCTGTGTTGCATGACCAGTCCAGTTTATTGTCCACCCACAGCCCGAGGTACTTGTACTTGTTGACCACCTCCACCTCCTCCCCCTCTATCTGAACTGGCAGTGGACCTTCTCTGGACCTCCCGAAGTCCACAACCAGTTCCTTAGTCTTTGAGGTGTTGAGTTTCAGGTGGTTTGTGTGACTCCATGCGACAAAGTTCCTCACCAGACTTCTGTACTCCTCTTCCTGATCATCCCAGATACACCCCATGATGGCCGTGTCATCTGCAAACTTCTGAATATGGCATAATTCAGAGTTGTAGCAGAAGTCAGAGGTGTACAGGGTGAAGAGAAGAGGGGACAGCACAGTTCCCTGTGGTGCTCCTGTGCTGCTGACCACTGTGTCAGACGTGATGTCCTTCAGCCTGACGTACTGTGGTCTGTCGGTGAGGTAGTCGGAGATCCAAGCCACCAGGCAGGGGTCCACCTCCATCCTGTTCAGTTTTTCCTGAAGCATACAGGGCCGGATGGTATTAAAGGCACTGGAAAAGTCAAGAAACAGGATCCTGACCGTGCCTTTTCCCCCATCCAGGTGTGAGTGGGCTCTGTGTAGGAGGTACAGGATGGCATCCTCCACTCCGACACCCACCTTGTATGCAAACTGTAGTGGGTCCTGGGCATGTTGTACCTGTGGTCGGAGGAGGTTGAGGAAGAGCCGCTCTAGAGTCTTCATAAGATGTGACGTCAGTGCCACCGGTCGGAAGTCATTCAGCTCATTGGGCCGGTTCTTTTTGGGGACCGGGACGATGCAGGATGTCTTCCATAGGGCGGGCACTCTCCCCAGTCGCAGACTGAGGTTGAAGACTCGTTGTAGCGGCTCCCCAAGTTCAGCAGCACACGCCTTAAGCATCCTAGGACACACCTTGTCTGGGCCTGCTGCCTTTCTGGGGCGAAGCTTCCTCAGTTGCCTCCTGACCTGATCCACTGTGACACTGGGAGATGTTTGGGAGGAGGGGAGGGGGGGAGATGTCTTGCTGCTGAGAGAGGGATTGGAGGAGGGGGGTGTCATGGTGTCAGGAAGGGGGGGAAGCGAGGGAGTCAGGAGAGTGGGGAGAGGACTCTGTAGTGAAGGTGAGGGTGAGGGTGGGGGGGTTGTGGGCTGGTCAAACCTGTTGAAGAAGTTGTTGAGTTCGTTTGCCTTCTCCACAGTCCCCCCCACTGTGCTTTTCTTGGTGTTGTGGCCTGTGATGGTTTTCACACCATTCCAGACCTCCCTCATATTGTTCCTCTCCAACTTCTGCTCCACCTTCCTCCTGTAGGTGTCCTTTGCTTCCCTCAGGCAGCGTTTCACCTCCCGCTGTGCTGCCTTCATCTCCTCCTTCACTTTGCTCCTGAAAGCCTTCTCCTTCATGTTGAGGACAGCTTTGACTTCCTGTGTTACCCACGGTTTGTTATTAGGATAACACCGTACCGTCTTAGCAGGGGCGACTGTGTCCACACAAAAGTTGAGGTAGTCTGTAAGACAGTGTGTCGCCCCCTCTATGTCCTCACCATGTGGGTGGATAATTTGTCATAAGGTTTTTCCCGCAGGTGTACGTTACCGCTGAGAGGCGACTACGGACTGGCGTGGAGCAGCAGGTAGGGCAGGATTAAATAGTCCACCTGGTGATCGTCTGGGATGGGATGCAGGTGTGGGGTTAGCAGCCACGCCCGTGGGCGTGGGCATCCCAACAGCACCCCGGACGCCGGGCCGCGGACCATGACAGTACCCCCCCCCTCAAGGGTCGCCCCCAGGCGACTGGCCGGGACCCCGCCTGCGGAGAGAAGCACGGAAAGCAGAGATGAGACGAGGGTCCAGAATGAAGGAGCGCGGGACCCAGAGGCGGTCCTCGGGGCCGTACCCCTCCCAATCCACGAGATACTGCCAGCCGCGCCTGCGCCGGCGCGCATCCTGGATCCGCCGGACCGCATAGGCCGGATGGCCGCCGATGAGCCGGGCGGGAGGAGGGGGCTCGGAAGGAGGGCACAGGGGGCTGAGGCGGACCGGCTTAAGTTGAGATACATGGAACGTGGGATGTACACGCCGAGAGGCCGGAAGCCGGAAGCCGGAGCCTGACCGCCACCGGGTTGATGACCCGGTCCACTTCGTACGGCCCGATGAAACGGGGAGCCAGTTTGCGGGACGTGCCCCGGAGCGGGATATTCCCCGCAGCCAACCAAACCTTCTGTCCCGGCTGGTAGTCAGGGGCTGGGGCGCGGCGACGATCGGCGTAGTGCGCCTGTCGTTCCTTCGCGCGCAGGAGGGCGCGGCGAGCGCAGCGCCACACACGTTGGCAGCGCCGGAGGTGATGAGAGGCCGACGGGACGGAGAGGGACAGGTCTTCTTCTGGGAAGAGCGGAGGCTGATACCCGAGGGACGCTTCGAAAGGAGACAAGCCGGTGGAGGACGAGGTGAGAGTATTGTGGGCGTACTCCACCCAGGGCAGGTAAGTAACCCAGGAGGAGGGGTTTTGACTAACTACGCACCTCAGCATAGTCTCCAGCTCCTGATTAAGACGTTCAGTTTGCCCATTGGATTGCGGTTGGAAACCAGAACTCAAACTGACCTTGGCGCCGAGAATGGAGCAGAAGGTCCTCCACACTTGTGAGGTGAACTGGGGACCTCGATCGGAGACAATGTCCAGGGGAATTCCGTGGAGCCTGAAAACATCTGTGATCAATGCTTGGGCAGTCTCAGCAGCCGAGGGCAGCTTGGCTAGCGGGATGAAGTGAGCGGCCTTAGAAAACCGATCCACAACGGTGAGGATGACACATTTTCCAGAAGAGGTAGGGAGACCGGTAACAAAGTCGAGGGAGATGTGAGACCAGGGCCGGTGGGGAGTAGTGAGTGGTTGGAGCTGACCTACGGGATGCTTCGTGGATGACTTATTACGGGCGCAGACGGCACAGGCAGACACGTAGTCCCTCATGTCCCGTAGTAGCGATTTCCACCAGAAGTGTCTGCTGAGGAGGCGTGCCGTTCTGCTCACGCCCGGGTGGCACGTGAATCGTGCTGTGTGGATCCAGTGGATGACTGCTCCCCGGGCGGCGGCGGGAACGAAGCGCCGTCCTGGCGGTCCAGTCCCTGGGTCAGGGTCCCCCGGGAGCGCTCGGCGAATGGTCTCCTCAATTTCCCAGGTGAGAGCACCCACCACGCAGGTGGCTGGTAGGATGGTGGCGGGGGAGGGCGCCTCACTGTCGGGGGAATACAGACGGGAGAGCGCATCGGGTTTGATGTTCCGTGACCCGGGACGATAGGAGAGCGTGAAGTTGAAGCGGGCGAAGAATAGGGACCAGCGAGCTTGACGTGGATTCAACCTCTTGGCAGTTCTAAGGTACAGCAGGTTTTTATGATCTGTCCATATAAGGAAGGGCTGTTCGGCCCCTTCCAGCCAGTGACGCCATTCCTCCAATGCGAGTTTTACCGCTAGGAGTTCCCTGTCGCCGATGTCGTAATTCCTCTCCGCGGGGGTGAGTCGGCGTGAGAAAAAGGCGCACGGCCGGAGTTTATTCAGGGGCCCAGACCGCTGGGAGAGAACCGCCCCAACTCCCACATCAGACGCGTCAACCTCAACAACAAACTGTTTAGAAGAGTCAGGATGGGTTAGAATGGGTGTGGACGTGAACAATCGCTTCAACTTAGCGAAGGCTGCGTGGGCCTCAGGGGACCATGTGAAAGACACCTTGGGTGAGGTGAGTTGGGTGAGAGGCGCGGCTACCTGGCTGTAGTTTCGAATGAAACGGCGATAAAAGTTCGCAAACCCCAGGAAGCTCTGAAGCTTCTTCCGTGACTCCGGAACCGGCCATTCCAATATCGCTTTGACCTTCACTGGGTCGGTCTTCACCTGCCCACCTGCGAGGATGTAGCCCAAGAAGGAAATAGATGAGACGTGGAACTCACATTTTTCCGCTTTGACGTACAGTCTGTTTTCGAGCAGCCGTTGTAGCACGCTCCTCACATGGATGCGATGGTCCTCGAGCGTCTTGGAAAAAATCAGAATATCATCCAGGTAAACAAAAACAAACACGTTCAGGAAATCCCGTAACACGTCGTTGACTAGGGCTTGAAAAACCGCCGGGGCGTTCGTTAACCCGAACGGCATCACCAGATATTCGAAATGCCCTAAAGGGGTATTGAAGGCGGTCTTCCACTCGTCGCCCTCACGTATCCGTACCAGGTGGTAGGCGTTCCGCAGATCCAGTTTGGTGAAGACTGTGGCTCCCTGGAGTGAGTTAAAAACAGAACTAATGAGTGGGAGGGGATATTTGTTTTTGACGGTGACGTTGTTCAGCCCCCTGTAATCAATGCACGGGCGGAGCGTCCCGTCTTTCTTTCCCACGAAGAAAAAACCCGCAGCCACGGGGGAGGATGACGGCCTAATATGTCCTGCAGTTAGCGACTCCTGGATGTAATTCTCCATGGTTTCTCTTTCGGGGCGAGACAGGTTGTATAATCTGCTAGAGGGCAGCAATGCACCCGGGAGCAGATCAATAGCACAGTCATATGGACGGTGAGGCGGGAGTGAGAGCGCCTCGTCTTTACTGAACACCTGCCGAAGATCGTGATAATCGGGGGGCACGGAAGAGAGATCCGGCGCGGGTGGCGGGGCGGGCCTCAGGCAGTTCGCCAGACAAAACACACTCCAGCTCGTGATACTCTTTCTGGCCCAATCTATGTGTGGGTTATGTCTCTGTAACCAGGGGTAGCCTAGGATAAGCGGGGTGTCAGGAGCAGGAAAAGTGCAAAAAGACAGCTGCTCTTGGTGGTTACCTGATGTGATTAACCGTACAGGCGCGGTTTGGTGAGTTATGTATGCAAACACTTGGTTGTTCAATGTAGATGCAGGGATGGGCGGTTCGAGTGGGGTAAGAGACACAGCTAACCTCTTAGCCAGCTTCTCATCCATAAGGTTCTGTTCCGCCCCGGAGTCCACCAACGCGGGGCATGTAAAAGTCTGATTAGGAGTCACGATAGTAACAGACAGTAACAATCGGGGTCTAGTAGTACTTAGAGCGCTGCCCACCCGTATCCCCGGACTTACCGGTGGGCCGGGTCGTTTGGGCGGACCGGGCAAACAGCGATGCGGTGACCGGGCCTCCCACAGTACAGGCATTCTCCAGCCCGAAATCGGCGTTCCGTCTCCTCCGGAGAAAGCCGAGAGCGTCCGATCTGCATGGGTTCGGGTGGGGGAGGCGACGGAGAGCGCGCACACGCAGCTGGGGGCGGGGGCGGAGAAACGCGGATCCCGGGGCGCAATACGGAGCCCATAGGCTTAAGCCGCCGCTCGGCATCCCTCTCCCGCAGGCGTCTATCGAACCTACGGGCGAGGGAGGCTAATTCTTCAAAGGATCTGGTTTCCTCGTGAAACGCTAGTTGGTCCTTCATCTGGTCGTTTAATGACCGTAAAAAAAACCCACGGAGGGCCGAATCAGGCCAACCCACGGCGACCGCTCGGGTACGGAATTCAACTAGGTACTCCGCAATACTGCGCCGCCCCTGACGGAGCCCCAGCAACTTCTGTGCGGCATCGTCCTCCGAAACCGGAGGGGAGAACGTAGCCTGGAACTCCTCCAGGAATTCATCGTAATCGCAATCACGAATGGGGTGAGAGTTTAAGTAAGCTTCAGCCCATGCTAGAGCACGCCCCCGTAACAATCCCACGAAGTGGGAGATCTTAGCAGCATCCGTGGGAAACGCGTGAGGCGTGCGGCTGAAAAACAAGGAGCACTGGAAAAGGAACCCCCCACACAGGTCCAACTCCCCGTGGAAGGGTTCCAGCGGCGGAGGTGAAACGCCGCGGTGCACGGGGTCGGGCGGCCTAGTTTGTAGTTTATTCTGAGTGTCACTGAGCTCTTGGCAACGGTCTTGGAGAGACTGGAGCTGCTGATCGTGGCGACCGAGGATAGCGCCCTGTTTATTAATAGCGGAGCGGAGTGGATCTGCTGGGTCCATACTGGCCAGTTCGTACTGTCATGAACCGAAGTTCCGAGCGCAGGCTGGACCCAGAAGCAGAACACACACACCAGGGTAGGAGAGAATAAAGAAAGTAAATTTTATTATAACTAAAGGTGTCCCGTGAGGGTAGCCGGAAAAACAACGTGTGGGCGTGGGCATCCCAACAGCACCCCGGACGCCGGGCCGCGGACCATGACAGTAACTGTATTCTAAATACCACCTTTTTAAACAGTACCTGTAACGGAATACAGTTACTCATATTTTGTATTTTAAATACGTAACGGCGGTACATGTATTCCGTTACTCCCCAACACTGAGAGTTGTAGAGCAGCATTGTTTGGGTAAGGTTAGAGCAGAAACAAAGACATTTATGAATCAGTCTCTTCTTCTCTTGCTGTCATGGCTCAGTGGCCCGTGGAAATGGGATTGACTCAAGTGCAGTTTCAAACCCGGAGGCCAGAGATGCGGTGTAACGAAAAGAGACTTTATTTACAATGCTCAGAGGCTAACAGAAATTGCAGACTAGAATTAAGGAACATAAACTAGATGTCTGAGGCGAGAGAAAAATACTGTGACTATGACTAGATGGCAGGGATAACTGGGTGCAGGGACTGGGCAGGGGAAACTGTGGCTGGCCAGGGCACTGAAACAGAGGAGAGAGCAGTCAGGGGAATCCCACAGAGAGCTGCGAGTGAATCTGAGGATAATACACTGAGCTGTCTTACAAGCTTGCAGGTGGGGGTTGCGTGGAGGGACAAGGCAGGAGAGGTCCAGGTGGGTACTGCATGCAATGCAGGGAGGCAGGCAGGAGAAACTGGCAGTTCCAAAAAGGGGAGAGATTACCGGCGGCTGCAAACTGGTATCCAGGAGAGCTTGGTAGGTGGGTTTCAGAGGCTGACGAGAAAACAGAGGAAATAAGGTTAATATACACGATGAGTCACCAAGGAACAGACGTGAGGCCAAGAACTGACTAAAGTTGGCAGATAATCTGGCGAAGACCAGTTGAGTGAATAATAAATAAATATAAATAAAAAATAAATACTGCTGGTATGATTGCCATCAGGTGAGGAACAACAAAGACTCCATCCAGTGGGGAGGAGCCGATGCTGTGGAAAACCACCCAGACCATGACACTTGCTCTCTAACTCGTCTGTAAACATGTGTGGGGAAACTCAATGTTAAAGCCTACAGCTGGAGGGGGAGGGGAGGGGTGAAGCTGGTGGTTGTGAGTCTGTGAAAGTGAATCCTGCCGGTGCCATAGCTGCTGAAAACGTACTTAGTGCAGACACAAAACGTCCATCAGTTGTTCAATGATTTGTGCACAACAACAAAAAATGAATGCTGTCAGAGACTTTCTCGCAACCTCACACTTCATGTGATCAGATGTAAACTCAGGTTCACAATAAAAACTAAGCGTAGGATCAGCAGTAATAGTAACACAGAGTTGTCTGCTGCAACTATGTCATTCTGCTTGACAGGTGAAATTCAGCTGTCAATTGTGTTTATATCAGAAATAAACAATATCAGCCTCTTTACATGTCAATAATGTTTTTCTAATAATTATTTTCATATGGATTCAGTTGGTCTAGACATAGCTTTAAACTCAACCTTAAACTCAGATTTAAACCCAACATTAAAGGCAGGTTTAGGCTTAACTTTAAACTCTGGTTCTCTGTTAATCTCTGAAACTACAGACTCACACATTTATAATAATCTGAGCATCACATCAGAAGCCTGGAGAACCTAGAAATGTCTTCGTGATTGTTTGTATCTGCAATTGAGATTTGAGAAGTTTATTGTCATATACACGGCAAAACACACATGGTTATACAGAGCAATGAAATTCTTTCTTTGCAGTTTGCCTTCACACAACTAAATAAAAAGCTAACTAAAATAAAGAATAAACCTGCATCTGAGCATAGAAAATAATAAATAAATTAAAACAAGTGCTTATGTTACACATGTAGTTTATGTGTGGGTGTAGTCAGAATTTAAGGTGCTAGCAGTTGCAACACTGTCAGAGTGATAATATATATAGAAAATGCAATAAAAAATGTTTATATTGTATGAAGTTGTATTACGTTATGTAAGAATGTACAAAATTGCAAATTTACAGGTCAAAGATAGTTATGATTCGACAATTAGTCAGTGATTCAGTAGCCTGATGCCTTGTGAATAGAAATTATTTTTTAGTCTTGTTATCCTTACTTTCACACATTGAACTAAAGTGAGTTTCTCTCTGACATAACAAGAAGTACGGGAGGATTATTTTCATATGGATTCAGTTTATCTGTGTGTGAATGAAACACGAGGCTGGGTGGAAACATCTTTAATCCAGCTGTGACAGAGACAAAGAAGTGTAATGTGTGTGTCAGTGTGATGTGTTGTAGTGTCAGGAGTCAGGATGCAGCTACAAAGCTTTTTGTTCAGTGTATACAAACAGCTGTAGCTCCATAAAGGCAGCATGCAGAGACTCACAGTGTCTTATAATGAGAGGCTGCTTTCTCTCATACATTATGTTCACTTATTATCAGCACATGTTGTTCTGTGGAAGCTAACATCTTGTAGTTTCTGACAGTTTGCATGTTTAGCATGAGGCTAAAATTCCCCCTCAGTGGGTCACTGGTGACCTGCTGGATGTTCAGAGGTTCATTAAATCCAACATGACTAAAAAGTCAAATGTCAAAGGAAATAAACAAAATATTTAAAGTCAATCATTCTGATCATGATTGTACTTTGACCTTTAACCTCTCTGCTCTGTGTTGTTTCCTCTTTCAGACGTGAAAATCCTCACAGCTGAGTCTGGACAGGACGTCACTCTGACATGTCGAGCTCCAAACAGCAACATCAAACATTTAAACTGGAGCAGAGCTGATCTGGAAGATAAGCATGTACTTTTGTACCAGGATGGTCAGTTTGATTCAAACAACCAGCATCCATCTTTTAAGAACCGGGTGGATCTGCAGGACAAAGAGATGAAGGATGGA
This sequence comes from Mchenga conophoros, assembly GCF_057382185.1. Taxonomy (NCBI): domain Eukaryota; kingdom Metazoa; phylum Chordata; class Actinopteri; order Cichliformes; family Cichlidae; genus Mchenga; species Mchenga conophoros. Next base: position 38,041,955 of record NC_140528.1, read on the forward strand.
GACGTGTCTTTGATTCTGAAGGATGTGACGATTAATGACACTGGAACATACGAGTGTCGTGTCAGCGTGGGAGGAAGACTCCCATGGAAGCGCAACAGCATTTTTTACCTGAGTATTTCACCAGGTGAGTGAATAGAGTTGAGTGTGTGTGTGATCACAGGTTCTGCCTCCACCGATGTGTCCTGATCACACTCTGCACTGCTGTGCTACTCCTACTTTGTACTTTTATTTCTGTGTTTGTGCGTGCGCAGTGTGAGAGGTTGCGTTGACACCCTCACAACGGGCAACAGGTTCTTCAAACAGGTTTGATTTTCTTATGACCATGCGATTTGTGATCGGGAGCTCGTTGTGAGGTGTTAATCGCTTCTCGTTACCCCATGTATACTACACAATGCACGACACACAATTAAGGTGAAACTTGGCCGATCACCAAAAAGGTCGCACAAATTAAAAATCTGCTAAAAAAAAGGCCAAAACTACCACAGTGTATGCCCAGCTTTACTCGTCTGTAAAGATGTGTGGGGAAACTCAATGTTAAAGCCTACAGCTGGAGGGGGAGGGGAGGGGTGGAGCTGGTGGTTGTGAGTCTGTGAAAGTGAATCCTGCCGGTGCCATAGCTGCTGAAAACGTACTTAGTGCAGACACAAAACGTCCATCAGCTTCAAAGTGTGTCAGAAAAATGTCCACATGGTGACTGATGGATGAGAGAGGTCCCATTGTTGTTGTTGTGCACAAATCATTGAACAACGCAAACACTTAGAGCTGCTTTCAGTGCTGCCTGTTTTGTTACTGCACACATTTCTGATGGTCCTACAGTCCAACGTAGCAAACGTCTCCCTGAAGCCTCTTCTTAGAGACCAAAGGTTGGATCAGAGCGAGCAGCTGAAAGGACACATCTATGAATGCAGTCAGAGACTTTCTCACAACCTCACACTTCATCTGATCACAGTTAGACTCAGCTTTAATCTCAGGTTCTCTGTTAGTCACCGAGATTACAGACTCACACATTTATAATAATTTAAGAATAATAACAAGTTAATGTATGCTTGACATTCGTGTTTTCCGGCATATTTGTATTTAGGTCTGCAAGTGAAATTTAACTGTTAGAAGCCAAATGAGCACAAAGGAGTACAGTAGAATTATTTTCATGTTTTTTCAGTGTCTTTGTATGAATATGTCTGTGAAGGTTTTCTATCATCCGGGTCATCGTCATCTAAGGAGCTTGGAAAGAAAAGCGTCTGGGCTTCTTTAAGTTACTTGAAGATGTTTCATCTGAGAAGCATCTTCAGTTCTAGGGTCAAATGGTGGAGAGTCCCAGATTTAAACCCAGTTGGGAGTGTCCCCCAAAAGGGCAATGGACCCCCTGATGATCCTCTACCTTATCACATGAGTCAAGGTGTGAAAGCGGGTGTGGGTCACAATCAGCCAGAGTTTCTGGTGAGCTCATTGTGAAACCTGGCCCCACCCTATCATGTGATTTCCTGAGGTCAGATGGCCCAGGGTGTGAGTGGGCATTAAGGCGTCTGGGAAGAGATCTCAAAACTGGATTATAGATGCAGACAGTTGGTGTCGCCTCTGTCAGTGCGCCCCAGGGCAGCTGTGGCTACAATGCAGCTTGCCATCACCAGTGCGTGAATTGGTGGATGACATTAAAGCGCTTTGGGGTCCTTAGGGACCAAGTAAAGCGCTATACAAATACAGGCCATTTACCATAAGCCCCCGCCTCTGTTCAAAGATAGTCGCTCACAGTGGACGTAAATGGCTTCTTTCACTCCTCTTTCAAACCATCTGTCCTCTCTGTCCAAAATGTGAACATTGGTGTTCTCAAAAGAGTGACCTTTGACCTTTGTATGCAGATGGACTGTTGAGTCTTGTCCTGTGGAGGTGGCTCTTCTATGTTGTGCCATGCGCTTGTGAAGTCGCCGTTTGGTCTCTCCAATGCAGAGGTCTGTGCATTCCTCGCTGCACTGTACAGCATACACCACATTGTTAAGTTCGGGAGTAAAAGAGGCGGTACTGGTGATAGGTTTGTAGCTTGAACCTATTCGCTGGAACATTGAAGACAATATAATTACACAGCAAGCAAGACACGAAGTAGGCAAAGTTCTTCATGTTACTCATGCATGAGGGAGACCTGCCTGGAGCCAAGTGTCGTTCCACCACTTGACCTCCGTCAGACTCTCAGCCAGGTTCCCCATAGCACTCCTTTTATTGTGGTTACATGAATATGCATAGGTTCATTAACATATAACATCTTACATAGGTATACATGTGAACAAAGAATACTGTGTGTGTGTGTGTGTGTGTGTGTGTGTGTGGGGGGGGGGGGGGGGGGGGGTCAGAGTGTGACCCCATAAAAACTTCCCTAAACCTGCTGGTCTCAAAGTCCAGCAGTTCATCAAACCAAAAGGCACTTAGACTAAGACAGATACAGCTACGTTAATCCTACCATAAAACCATAAAACAATAAGACAAGGTACGACCTCTCTCGTGCTCCCAGAGTGCTCTCTCATGCACACAAAGTTTGCAGACTATCAAGGATCAAACCTCTACCAATCTACAACTAGTTATAAAACTCTAAGCATATATAAGTAAATATTTCTAAGCATAAATGACAATCAACAATACAAAACCTAACAACTGGTCCGTATGTGTGGGCTTCCGGTAAACTTCAATGTTGAGGTTTCCATTCACTTCAATGTACACGGCACACTCCAGGAAAGGCAAACAGCTATCCTTTTTGTCTTCCCTGGTGAACTTTATGTTTTTATCCACGCCGTCAATGTGAGCAGTGAAGGATTACAGTTCTTGAGTTTCGATTTTGACCCAGGTGTCGTCTACATATCTGTACCAGTGGCTACGTACTCCTTTAAAACAGCCAAGATCCTTTCTTTCCACTTCCTCCATGTAAAGGTTGGCAACAATAGGTGACACTGGGGAGCCCATGGTACATCCATGTTTTTCTCTGTAGAAACCCTCATTTTATTTGAAATATGTGGTGGTAAGGCAGAGGTCTAACAATGTGAAAATCTGATCAGGGTTGAAGTTGGTTCTGTTTTCCAAAGAGCTGTCTTCTTGTAGTTGTTTTCTGACTGTCTCCACGGCCTCCGTGGTGGGTATGCAAGTGAAGAGAGAGACTACATCAAAGGACATCATGGTTTCATCTGGAGCCAGGGTAAGTTTCTGGACCTTGTCAGTGACGTTTTTGATGTGATGTGGGGTGTTTCCCACAAGAGGTGCTAGGATGGTAGAAAGGTGGAAATGTTGTAGCTGGCTGAGTTTATGCTGCTAACAATGGGTCTGAGTGGGACCCCTTCTTTTTGGATCTTAGGAAGGTCGTAAATACAGGGTATGGCATCCCCTGGTATAGGCGATGATATGCAGGGCGGTCAAGGAAATTACCTTTTCAAGGTCTTGAAGGCAAGCTATAACGTTCTTTTTGTAGCTGTTTGTGGGGTCTCGCTTTAAGGCTTCATAGGTATTGCTGTCACTGAGGAGTGTAGTGATCTTTGTGTGGTAATCCGTAGTGTTTAAAACCATGGTGCACCTTCCTTTGTCGGCTGGTAATGTGGTGATGTTGTGATCTTTGCTCAGGAAAGCGATGGCCTTCTTTTCTTGTATTGTGAGGTTAGATGGAGGGACTTTAGCACTGGAGAGGGTCGGTGAAACTCTCATCCTGATTTACTCAGCTTCTGTTTGTGTTAATTAATTAATCTGTATGGCGGTTCAGTGAAATTCCTGGCTGAAAAGTTTTTCACCCATTTTTCCTGACTGTCTTCAGGTGTAAGGTCTTCCTGCAAGATGCTTTTCTAAGCTCCAACGTCTTTGTATGAAGTTAACATCTGTAATCCAGCTGTGACAGAGACAAAGTGTAATGTGTGTGTCAGTGTGATGTGTTGTAGTGTCAGGAGTCAGGATGCAGCTACAAAGCTTTTTGTTCAGTGTATACAAACAGCTGTAGTTCCATAAAGGCAGCATGCAGAGACTCACAGTGTCTTATAATGAGAGGCTGCTTTCTCTCACACATTATGTTAACTTATTATCAGCACATGTTGTTGTTCTGTGGAAGCTAACATCTTGTAGTTTCTGACACTTTGCATGTTTAGCATGAGGCTAAAATTCCCCCTCAGTGGGTCACTGGTGACCTGCTGGATGTTCAGAGGTTCATTAAATCCAACATGACTAAAAACTCAAATGTCAAAGGAAATAAACAAAATATTTAAAGTCAATCATTCTGATCATAATTGTACTTTGACCTTTAACCTCTCTGCTCTGTGTTGTTTCCTCTTTCAGATCTGAAAATCCTCAAAGTTAAGTCTGGACAGGACGTCACTCTGACATGTCAAGCTCCAAACAACAACATCACAATTTTAAAGTGGAGCAGAGCTGACCTGGAAGATAAGCATGTACTTTTGTACAAGGATGGTCGGTTTGTTCCAGCCAGCAAGCATCCATCTTTTAAGAACCGGGTGGATCTGCAGGACAGACAGATGAAGGATGGAGACGTGTCTTTGATTCTGAAGGATGTGACAATTAATGACGCTGGAACATACGAGTGTCGTGTTTACATGAAAGAAACAGACTCACTGAAGCTCAGCTTCATCTATCTTCATGTTGTTCCTCCAGGTGAGTGAGTAGAGTTGAGTGTGTGTGTGATCAGAGGTGAAGCTGCTTCCTGGTTGTTGATGTTTGTTTGTTGTATGGATGAGCTGGTGGATGTCAGAGGTAGACAGCTGTTTCTCCAGCTGTTGTCTTTGTGGCTGATAGTCTAGAGTTGTAGAGCAGCATTGTTTGGTTAGAGCAGAAACAAAGACATTTATGAATCCGTCTCTTCTTCTCTTGCTCTCTAACTGGTCTGTAAACATGTGTGGGGAAACTCAATGTTAAAGCCTACAGCTGGAGGGGGAGGGGAGGGGTGAAGCTGGTGGTTGTGAGTCTGTGAAAGTGAATCCTGCCGGTGCCATAGCTGCTGAAAACGTACTTAGTGCAGACACAAAACGTCCATCAGCTTCAAAGTGTGTCAGAAAAATGTCCACATGATGACTGATGGATGAGAGAGGTCCCATTTTTGTTGTTCTGCACAAATCATTGAACAACACAAACACTTAGAGCTCCTTTCAATGCTGCCTGTTTTGTTACTGCACACATTTCTGATGGTCCTACAGTCCAACGTAGCAAACTTCTCCCTGAAGCCTCTTCTTAGAGACCAAAGGTTGGATCAGAGCGAGCAGCTGAAAGGACACATCTATGAATGCAGTCAGACACTTTCTCACAACCTCACACTCTATCTGATCAGCTTTACACTCCACTTTAAACTCTGATTGAGTTGTTCATTGACAATCAAACTACCCCACATAGCAGACAGGTCTGGCCCAGATCTGGTGTCAAGCCGGCACTGCTGGCTGACATCTGGCATGGTAAGTGGTATATCATCCAGATATGGGCCAGGCCTGGTGTAGATGGCACTGTTTATGTGATAGCATGCCACATCTGGCCCGATTGTGGTTTGGTTTTTGTGGCCCAGGCTCATAGAAAACAGATCTGGCTTGGATCTGGCATCAAGCTGGCACTTCTGACTGACTGGTGTCATGGCAGAGTGTATGTCAACCGGATGCAGGCCAGGTCTGGCAATGAGGCGCTATTTATGTTCCTACTTTCCTAATTTAGTTAGAAGACCCAAATGCCATGTTTTAATACTTTACTGCTATGGTAGCCAACGTTTCAAATGCAGGTTTGACAGGTTTGTGAGTGTACACTTTATCCAAAACCTAGTGGGGTTTTAGTCATGTTTACCCCCTGGGTGGCTTTAACTCAGTAGGTAGAGCAGGTCACCTACTGATTGGAAAGTTAGTGGTTCCTCCAGTCTGTATCTCAAGAGTATGAATGTAGTTAGGAAGCGCTCAGTTTGTGATTGTTGCATAGAGCACTTTGAGTAATTGGGAGAGTAGAAAAGTGCTATATAAGAATCAGTCCATTCACTGTCTGAACATAGTTTTGTCATGTTACTTTTGCACTATTATGCATATGTTGTTATTACATGGATTGATTAAGGTACACATTAGGCTGACGTCTGGGACCAGAGCTGAAACTGTTCTGGGCCAGCACAGAGCCAACAGTGTGTCTGCAACTGGCCTTGTGCTGGCCCATGTGTGGGCCACCTCTGGCAAACCAGATCTGGGCCACCAAAGGGCCTTCATTCTTTGCAGTATGTGGGCGATGTGTAAGCACATTGTGTGGGCCAGATCTGGGCCATATCAATTTTGTTATGTGGGTCAGTGTGATGTGTTGTAGTTTCAGGAGTCAGTATACAGCTACCAAGCTTTTTGTTCAGTGTATACAAACAGCTGTAGCTACAGAAAAGGCAGCATGCAGAGACTCACAGTCTTATAATGAGAGGGCTGCTTCCCATTCCCTCATTTGAGTTTAAGATCCCTGTTCTACAGCCAGTTAACCTCACTGCACTAACTGCACATCTCTGGACTGTGGACAGAAGCCACAACGACATACGCAGAAAGACTCAGACCAGATATTCACAGGATTATTTATTTAACATGACTAAAAAGTCAAATGTCAAAGGAAATAAACAAAATATTTCAAGTCAATCATTCTGATCATAATTGTACTTTGACCTTTAACCTCTCTGCTCTGTGTTGTTTCCTCTTTCAGACCCCAAAATTCTCAAAGCTGACTCTGGACAGAATGTCACTCTGACATGTCAAGCTCCAACCAACAATATCAGAGTTGTAAAGTGGAGCAGAGCTGACCTGAAGTCAGAACATGTCCTTTCATACTGGAATGGTCAATTTTTTCCAATTTTCCAGCATCCATCTTTTAAGAACCGGGTGGATCTGCAGGACAGACAGATGAAGGATGGAGATGTGTCTTTGATTCTGAAGGATGTGACGATCAAAGACACTGGAGCATATGTGTGTCATGTCAGCGTGGCAGAAAAACACTCATTGCAGCCCGTCAACACTGTTTACTTGATTGTTTTTGATCCTCCAGGTGAGTGAGTAGATTTGAGTGTGTGTGTGATCAGAGGTGAAGCTGCTTCCTGGTTGTTGATGTTTGTTTGTGCTATGGTATGTCTTTTAGTCACTAAATTACAGACACACATTTATAACAATGAATGTTGGATCAGCTAAACACACAGAATCCATATGTCATCCATCCATCTTCTTCCACTTATCGGTGCCGGGTCACAGCCCAAGGAGAGAAGCCCAGACCTCCCTCTCCCCAGCTACCTTGTCCTGGGAACAGTTTGTCCTGGGAACATCTGGTCATCTGAGAGGAATAATCTCTCCAGCATATTGTTGTGTCTGCCCCGGGGCCTCCTCTCATTAGGACATGCCCAGAACACCTCGCCCAGGACGCATGTTGTCAGATGCCTGAACCACCTCAAGTGGCCTGTTCTCCTCTGAGCCCCTCTCAGATGGCTGAACTTCTCACCCTATCTCTAAGGGAGAGACCAGTCACCCTTTCCTAGGAAGCTCATTTCCATCACTTGTATCCGTGATCTTGTTCTTTCTGTCTCTACCCACAGCTCGTGGCCATAGGTGAGGGTGGGGACATAGATCGATGGGCAAATTGAGAGCTTCGATTTTACACTCAGCTCCCTCTTTGCCATGATGGATCATTATAGCGTCCACATCACTGCAGCCGCAGCACCAATCCGCCTATCAATCTCCCGCTCCCGTCACTCGTGAACAAGACCCTGAGATACTTGAACTCCTCCACTTGGGGCAGGAACTTGTCCCTGACCCGGAGTGGGCACTCCACCATTTTCTGGCTGAGGACCGTGGCCTCAGATTTGGAGGTGCTGATTTTCATTCCCACAGCTTCACACAAAGCTGGAGGCCACATCATCCACGAAAACCAGATATGAGATTTTGAGACCACCCAAGTGAAAACCTTCCGCCACGTGGCTACACCTAGAAATTCTGACCATATAAAGTATGAACAGAATCGGTGACAAAGGGCAGCCCTGGTGGAGCTCATCACCCACTGGGAACAAAACCGGATTGTTCCTTCTGTATCAAATCAAAAAATCAAATCAAATCACTTTTATTGTCACGTCACATTATTGGTACACTGGTACAGCACATGTGAGTGAGATTTGTTTGTACAAGCTTCACAAGCAGCAGTGGTGTGCAAAATACAAGAAGTGTAAGAAACAAGCCAATTATAAGAGCAGGAATTTGAGAATTATGAGAAAAAATATATGTACAATTTTAAGAATGTATGCACACAAAATGTATGTATGTATCATAAAAAAACATGGTGGTCTGAACAGTTTATGGCTAGGGTGACTGGAGTCTTTGATGATCCTCCCCGCTTTCCTCAGGCACTGCTTCTTGTAGATGTCTTGGAGGGAGGGAAGCTCACCTCCAATTGTCTGTTCAGAACACCGTACCACTCTCTGGAGAGCTTTGCGGTTGTAAGCGGTGCTGTTGCCATACCAGGTGGTGTTGCATCCAGTGAGGATGCTCTCAATGGCACAGCGGTAGAAGGTCCTGAGGATGCGGGGGCTCCTGCCAAATCTCCTTCTGTCTCCCGAGGAAGAAGAGGCGCTGCTGCGCCTTCTTCACATGTTTTTGTTTATGTGTACTGACCACGAAAGATCCTCTACCAGATGTACACCTAGGAAACAGAAGGTGCTCACTCTCTGCACAGCAGCACCGTTGATGGTGATGGGGGTATGTGCTTCTTTACCCCTCCGGAAGTCAACTATCAACTCCTTTGTATTCGTGATGTTGAGGGTGAGATGGTTCTCTTGACACCAGTGGGTCAGTGTGCTGACCTCCTCCCTGTAAGCCGCCTCAGCACCTTTGGTGATAAGACCCACCACTTTTGTGTCATCGGCAAACTTCACGATGATGTTCCAGTTGCTATTGGCTGTGCAGTCATGGGTGTAGAGTGAATACAGGAGAGAGCTCAGTACACACCCCTGTGGAGCACCAGTGTTCATTATGACAGGTGATGAGGTGATGCTGCCCAATCTGACCACTTGGCATCTGTCTGACAGGAAGTTAAAGATCCAGCTGCAAAGAGATATGCTCAGTCCTAGATCCTGCAGTTTCCTGTCCAGCTTCGATGGAATGATGGTATTGAATGCTGAGCTGTAATCTACCAACAGCATTCTCACATACATGTCTCTCTTATCCAGGTGTGAGAGGGCAGTATGTAGTGTCAGGGCTATGGCATCATCAGTGGACCTGTTGTGGCGGTATGCAAATTGTAGAGGGTCCAGTGAGTTGGGTAGTGCAGAGCAGATGAAGTCCCTGACCAGCCTCTCAAAGCATTTTCTCACAATGGGGGGGAGGGCTACTGGTCGCCAGACGTTCAGTGATGAGATGGTGGAGGATTTGGGTACAGGGACAATGGTAGCTGTTTTGAAGGAGGCTGGGACTACAGACAGAGAGAGGGAAAGGTTGAAGATATGTGTGAACACTCCAGCCAGCTGAGCCGCGCATGACTTGAGGACACAACCAGGAATCCCGTCCAGAATGCTAGCTTTGCGTGTATTCACCTGTCTGAAGCACCTGCGCACATCCTCCTCAGACACAGTGTGTATGCTGACTTCATTCCCAATGCATAAACTGTCCAGTCTCGTGGTGTTCACTGTGTCGAATCTAGCGTAGAACACGTTTAGATCCTCACACAGAGGCGCCGTGGTCTGTGGTGTGCTGATTCTTCCTTTAAAGTCTGTGACTGTGTTTAGTCCCTGCCACATTTTCTGAGAGTTCTCAAATTGTTGTTCCACTCTAACCCTTTTCTTAGGTTTGGCTGCTTTAATTGTCTTCCAGAGTTGGTAATGTGCGTGTTTGTAGTCCGATGTGTTCATGGAAGCAAAAGCAGTGTTCTGTGCCGCCAGTGCCGTGCGAACATCATTGTTAATCCATGGTTTTTGATTTAGGTAGACCATAACTGTTCTGGATGGGACGACATCTTCCACGCATTTCTTGATAAATCCGCAGACTGAGTCTGTGTACTTATCAATGTATGTATCTGAGGTTCGAATGGACTCTCCTTTCCAGCACCCTGGCATAGAGTTTCCCAGGGAGGCTGAGGAGTGTGATTACCCTATAGTTGGAACACTTTCTTAAAGATGGGAAACACCGCCCCAGTCTGCAAATCCAGGGGCGCTGCCCCTGATCTCAACACAACACTGTAGAGCATAGGTGTCAAACTCTGGCCCGCGGGCCAAATTTGGCCCGCAGCCTAATTACATTTGGCCCGCAAAGCCATACCAAATTACTATTAGAGCTGGCCTGCTGGTATTATACAGCTAATATATATATTGTTTAGTATTAAGCTTTGCTGTTCCATATTCAGTTTTTCAGCTAAACTTGTTTGAGTCCATAAGAAAAGATTCATTCTTATATCTGGAGGAAGATTTTTTTTTTCAATAAATATTAACGTTAGCCCGCGACTTTGTTCCATTTTGAATTTTGGCCCACTGTGTATTTGAGTTTGACACCCCTGCTGTAGAGGCATGTCAACCAGGAAACCCCTACAACATCCAGAGCCTTCAGAAACTGAGGGCGGACCTCACCCAACTCAAGAGCTCTGCCACCAAGGAGTTGTTTAACTGCCTCAGTGACCTCATCCCCGGAGATTGGTGGGGCATCCCCAGACTCTGCTTCCTCCACGGAAGACGTGCGAGTGGGGTTCAGGAGGTTGTCAAAGTATTTCTTCCACCGCCCAACAATTTTCTCAGTCAAAGTCAGCAGGCACTCCACTCGCACTATACACAGTGCAGGTAGAGTGCCGCTTTCCCCTCTTGAGTTGTCTGACACCTCTGGTGTCCACCATTTGGTTCAGGCGTTACCACCACAACAGGCACCAACCACCTTGCAGCCGCAGCTCAGTGCAGCGGCTTCGGCAATGGAGATGCTGAACATGGTCCATTCGGACTCAATGTCCCCAGTCTCCCTCAGAATGCTGTTGAAGCTCTGCTGAAGGTGTGCTTGGAAGATCTCACAGACTGGGGCCTCTGCTAGGTGTTCCCAGCACACCCTCACCATACCTTTAGACGCGCTAGGTCTGTCCAGTGTCCTCCCCCACCACTTGAACCAACTCACCACCAGGTGGTCACAGCTCACCCGAGTGTCCAGAACATATGGCCGCAGGTCTGCTAATACGATTACAAAATCGATTGACCTGTGGCCATCCTCATGCAACGTGTACTTATGGACAATCTTATATTCGAACATGGTGTTCGTAATGGCCAAACTGTGGTTTGCCCAGATGTCCAACAACGAAACAGCACTTGGGTTCAGATCCTCCCAATCACTCCCCTCCAGGTCTCACTGTCATTGTCCACATGAGGATTGAAGTCTCCCAGTAGAACAATAGAGTCCCTAGGCGGAGCACCCTCCAGCAATCCAAGAAGGGTGAATTGTTCTCTTGGTGTTCTGCTCATAACGGTTCTCTGAATCGCTCTTTATCTGTACCCTCACCCTGGACCAATTTGCCAAAGAAGACCTTACCATGGGGCAGAAGCCCCCAGACAACAGCTCATGGGATCCCTGGGACACACAAACCCCTCCACCACGATAAGGTAGCGATTTGTGAAGTGGGTTTATATATTAATATTACATAAATAATTGTTTTCTTACTTTTCGTGTGTGAGTGCGTGTGTCTTAAGGTGACATGAGCGAGTAATATGTTTTGATCTCTATCCTTTCAGGAAAGTTTTTGCATCTGATAAAAGACAAAGGCAACTATTCATCCTTTAGTTCCTGAACATAGGGTTTATTTAGCATGTGGCTAAACCTTTAATTGATGCTATCACTGTTATCATACACCTGGTGACCTGGTGTATGATAACAGGTTAACTAATAAAATCTAGAACAACTCAACCAAACTCAAATGTAAAATAAACAATATAAATATTAAACATAAACAACATCATAATTCCCCCAGGATACAGTACTCTTGGTACAGTCCACTCAGCAATTTCTCAGATTTCTGAGGCTCCTCATTTTCTTGGTCATTGACATTGATGACTTGTAGAGACTCTGAGCATTAAACACAGGAAAAACAAAACAGTGAGTACAACAGTGGATTATGCACATTAACAGTACTGAATAATAAAAGTAACTACATTTGAACAAAAAAAAAAAATCCAACATATTAACAGGAAAATGTCCAAATCCTGTGACTCTACACCAGGAAACCATCAAGTGTTCTACATATGTGATTTTACAGATTTTAACCTGTTAAAATGTTTGTGATACTTTATATAAAAATTACTAGTTAATTCCCAGGACATCTTTAACAACCTATGTAAGGTCAGGGGTCACGTTTGGCTCAACTGGCAGAAAGAAAGGCTAAAGATCTGTGAGAGCTCATTAAAATATATTTTTGAGACTTTTGAAAAGTGAAATCATCATGTGTTTGAAAATGTGCTTCTTTAGCATCAGGCTAAAACTCAGCTGTACCTGTGATCTGTGATCACAGCTCTCTGTCCCACCTAATCAAGTTACACTTTATATATACACAATACACAACTTGCATCAAAGTGCATCAAGCAGTGTAAATGGAGTGTTGAAGGATTAACTGTCTGATTGACTGCTGGAGTCCAGCATCCACCCACACTCAGATGGCCTCCATCAGTTTTCTTTAGCACAGATGTGTCCTGCTCACTCTGGAGTCAGTGTTATCATCCTCATCTGTGACAATGTGAGACTCCAGCTGAGCTAGTTTTTCATTCATGAATTAACTTACTTATATTCTGTCCTGATAGTTTAACCTTAGAATTTCAACCGTGTGTAGCTGAGCAGACTCGGTGCTCCCTGCATGTTGTTGCTGTTACAGAGAGAGGACGGCTGCTCTCACTCTGTCAGGTTTAGATCAAATCAAACTAAGCTGGCAGTTTATCTGAACACAGGCAGTGCTTATTGTAAAGTATATATCTTTACTGTAGCTGCCTCTTTTTTTAATGTTCTTGAGACTGGTACTTTGATCCCTGACCATCCAGCTGAGTAGGGTTACTGATCTGTAAGTTTCCAAATTTCAGTTCTGAACAGTCTAGAGGAGACTGATTGCAGTGTGGCTTTGAACCTCTCATGCTGAAATCATCAGTATCCCTGTGACATCTGGATCAGCTTTGATAAACTGTTATTCTCTTACTCCATCATCTCCTCTGATTTTTGTTTTTAAATTAATTAATTCATGGTTGAGGACATATGAGCTGATAAACTTGTAAATTCCATAAAAGCCACAATCCACAGTTTGTATGTGTAACAACTGCATTGAATATTGCAAATTTTACAGAAATTAATTCAATACTTATCTGAGTTAATGATCACACTAAGCTCACTGAGATATTGAAAAACTCGTCTTTCAGCTGTAATTTTGAAAGCAGTCTGTCAGTTTGCACTGTTTGAAGTGCTTCATATATGTAAATTGTAAATTGTGTACACAGTGTAGTTTGGTTGGTGTGACAGCCTCATAATAAACAAACACATTTTCAGAGACTCGAGGATTTGACCTTCCAAAAGTCTCAGACATGGTTTAATGAGCTCTCACAGATCTGCAGCCAAACAGGTCAAATTATATAGAATAGCTGGATGAAACCAACTTGACCTAAATGCAGATGGCGCTGGTTCAAATCGACCCTGGGGCTCCCCAGCTAGTGAGGTCCTGGGCTGCGCTTAAAAAAAGGGGACCTCAATTTCTTTTTTACGGTGGCTGTGGCTTAGGTGGTAGAGCAGATCAGCTACTGATTGGAAGGTTGGTGGTTCGATCCTTGGCTTCTCCAGTCTGCATGCCAAATATCCTTGGGCAAGATACTAACCCCAAGTTGCCCTCTGATGAGTATGAATGTTGGTTAGTTTGCACTTGCGTTTAGAAGAGCTTGTGTGAATGGGGTGAATGAGGCATGTTGTATACAGCGCTTTGAGTGCTCTGGGAGAGTAGAAAAGTGCTATATATAAATCAGTCAATTTACTCTGACTTTCAATGAGCTGTTAGACCTGTTAATTAGTACATTTTTATTTTCATCTATTTTTTTAATGGTGAAAACAAGATGGCAGCTGCCATCTTGGTCAGATCACGTATTTCCTGTTTTTACATGAAAAAGCACAGAAAAATCAATCAGTATGAACATTTTCTCAATTTATACATATTGTGAATTATTTTTTAACCTAATCTCCTGAACTAAAATAAAATGGAAATGGATTCAGTTCTGTTCTTCACTGACAGCTGACAGCTGACACCTCACACCTGTTTCTCACCTGCAGGTCAGACAGGAGGATCTGTTGGACTGATCGTTGGTGTGTCAGTTTTTGCTGTGCTACTTGTTGCTGCTGTTGGTTTTTTGATCTCCAGAGTGATCTACAAAAGAATACAAAAACAGAGAATAAAACATTGCAAGCAGGTTCGAAGTTCTGCAGGGTTTTCAAAGCTCAACTCTAAGTCTCCGCCCGCTAAAAATTGCTACCGAAGAAAGACAGATAATCAAGGACTGAAAGAAAGTGATGATGATGATCATCTTCATCTTCAGTCTCCATAGATGAACTGTGAGTCAGACGATCTGAGGACAGAAACCAACTCTCCTGAACATCCAGCGGACGACTCCGATGATCATCATGTTCAGACTCAGACCAACAGTGTGTGTCTGTGCTGTCTGTCAGTGACTCTGAACTACAGTTTATTCATCTTCAGGCTGTTCATGAGATTTACTGACACAAAGTCAAACTGTGTTACAAACATACATGAATTTCTGAGCTCTGATCTCAGAGTCAGTGAGTGTTTTTGTGTTGGAGCTTCAAGTTCAGCTAATTAAATAGAACTCTTTTATGTTGAAATGAATTTATTTATTTACTTTATGTGACTTTTTCCTCCTTAAGTAGCCTACAGCCCACTGGAAAACAGTTTGTATAAAAATCTTCTCTTTGTCTGACATTTTTTTAGTGTGTAAATCCAGCTCATCAGATTTAACAGATTGAACAAACTGTTATAGACTCACATATTTCTCTCACTCTGATCCTGCACTGAGAAGTTTGACAACCTCTTCAACTTATCTTTTACCTGACACGCTGTTCAGGTCAGATTTGACCTGCTTTGACCTTTGACACCAGCAAAAACATCTTAAACTAATTTTGTATACAAAAACAATAATAAACAAAAATGTTTACACAGTTGTACAGATGATACAGATGTTTGTACACTGATACTGTTTTGGTACAAGTTTGACTGGGAATGTTTAGATCCACCAGTTTGGCTCAAATTAAGCAACATTGTGATTTTAGGGAAACCTGACACTGTGGTTCATACAGCACTTTATGCTCAGTAACAAAAGTATAAAAACATGAGTACATGAAAGCACAACTACCTACAGTGTGGCATTAATCATTACAGCAGTGAGGGCAGTGTGATGAACTAATGCACTGTTTTCTGGTCCCCAAACATCACTCCACTGTGAGAGCTTCTGCACTGACTGTTCTCAGGTTCAGTTCAAATCATGGTTCTTATTTTTGATACCTGACAATGTGAAGCCTCCACCTACAATATTCCACTGCTCCACCTTGCTGAGCATCTGTACTCTTCTCTCAGTGAGAGTCTCTTTAAACAGCCTCTTGGTGTTTTGCTTGGTTCCTGTGTGTCCATTGTGCATTTATCAACACTGTTTTGTTTTGCTTGGTTTTTTATATCTCTGTAAAAAAATTAAACACAACGACAATGATAATGAGTGAAATTCTTCTGTGAATGAATGAAATATGAACACTATGTAAGTGTTAATAAACATTTACATGCATACCTGTTAATGCTCTTTCTGAGTCTGTCCTGGCAACAACAGACAAAACTCTGTTTCTGAAGTGCCTTTAAGCAACTTCATAGACATCTTCTTCTGTAATTGAATGCTGTGAAAATCGCTCTTATGTATAAAACAGTGAATTAATCTGGGGCTGTTCCATCAACACTGATTATGAAATTATGAACCTGTGTGACTTGACTGATCCCCGGAGATCGTTTATAGTTGTAATAATTAATTAGTCATGAGTGCTGGGTCTGCACTTCCACAGGCTCGCTGGTTCAGAGACTTATTCCCGTTAATGACAAGGAAGCAAGACAAACAGCGATCGATCAATTTTACTTGTGCAAGGGAAGCCTCGGTCGGTGTCTCAGAAAAGCACTCTTAATCCAACTGCAAAATGACCCCGAATTACAGTGGGATGCCAAAGTTTGGGAAATCTTGTTAATAGTCATTATTTTTCCTGTATAAATATATATAGTTAAATATATCATATAGGAAACACACACAGTGATTTTTGAGAAGTGAAATGAAGTTTATTGGATTTACAGAAAGTATGCAAAAATTGTTTAACCAAAATCAGGCAGGTGTATAAATTTGGGCACTTTGACTATATGGGTTACTTGGTCTGCAGTGAACATGCTTCCTCTGCCCCCTCCTCGTCTTCCTCTTGCTCCTCCTTGTCCTTGTCGTCCTCTTCAACCTACTTCTTCACCTCCACATCCTCTTCCTCGGCCTCCTCTACTTCTCACTCTTCCTGCTCCCTCCATTGTACTCCGCACACACAGCTTACCTGTATTATAGTGCTTAGGCTGATTGCAAAGTGAACGAATTATCTAAGAAAGTTTTCACATGTGAAAGTGTGCCAGACAGTTGGCAAATTAGTGTTAATGATAGCCATACATGTGTATACTTTTGCTAGGAGTGTGTTGGAAATTTGGAAATTGAGTGTTGTGCAGTGAATTGTGCCTACAGTTTTGCAAAGTGTGTGTTACAAAATTGCAAACTGAGTGCAAAGCAGTTTTTGTGCTTTTAGTTTTGCAAACTCAGTGAGTGATTTTGCTATAAGTCTGAATAGTTTTAGGAATTGTGCTACAGGAATCACAGTTAGGGTTTAAGCATTCAGAAAAAACTGTATTACAGACTCAACCAAAGAAAGAAGAACTATGTGTGTTAGTGTCAGGCTGCAAGCACCAAAGTGTCTAAAGATACAATTTAAACTTGGTTTTATGCTAAGATGTCTTTTAAGTGTGGCTTAAACGGCTGACTGAAGAAAATGTCTTATATTCTACAGTTCTCTCTACAGTCATGTGATTTCCAGGAAGTGCTGCAGAAGCTGCATGCTCTCTCCCCCTGCAGACTATTTGTTGCTTGTTGTCATTGTTATCTCAGAGGATAGAGTTTAATCCTAGACTGAGGAGATGTGTGACTGCCACTGGTTGCAGTTTCTCATCACAATATCTCTCAGTATTCAGATTGTTTCCAGTGATGATGAACCTGTTACCTCATCAGTGCAGTGATCAGCACTCTCCACACTTTGACCTCATGACCCGCCTGTAGTCAGGAAGAGTTTCTTGTTGTTTTAGATTCTTTGTTCCTGACCTGCAGAGGTTCTTTGAGAGTTCAGCATTTACGCTGATCTTGAGTTTA
The DNA here is from genome assembly GCF_057382185.1 of Mchenga conophoros. NCBI lineage: Eukaryota > Metazoa > Chordata > Actinopteri > Cichliformes > Cichlidae > Mchenga > Mchenga conophoros. The sequence continues at coordinate 38,059,368 of NC_140528.1, forward strand.
AGCTTTGTGTCCTGAATCCTGTATTTAGGCTCCACCTCCTACTCGCCAACTTTTGTCAATCTTTGAGAAAAACTGGATTAGTGAGAAATACAGTTTTAAAGTAAAGTCAAGAGTCACTGACTGCGAGAACACATTAGGTTTTCAGGAGCTTCACACTTCCCACTTCCTCTTTGTGATGGAGGTGATCTTCTTCTTTATACTGTGTCAGATAAAGTATGACAGCTTTTCTTGAATTCATTTCATATGATGTGTTTTCACAGATGAAACTAGCCAACAGTAAATCAAATGCTTTCCACTAACTCAGCATGACCTTCATCTGTAACAAGTAACCACTTCCTGTTGATCTCTGAAATTCTCAGAAACTTTGAATCCATCTCCCAGTTTTCAGGTCAAACCAGCTTTGAGCAGTATTCAATAATCAGTGGGATTCTGGTGAACTGCTGTTCCGGTTTAGGACAGAGCTCAGACTATGTTGGTCACACTGAGCAGCAGTGTTGGGGAGTAACGGAATACATGTACCGCCGTTACGTATTTAAATTACAAAATATGAGTAACTGTATTCCGTTACAGTTACCGTTTATAAAGGTGGTATTCAGAATACAGTTACTTTGTTGAAATAAATGGATTACACTGCGGTACTTTCCTGTTTCATTTTGTCGCGGGTCAGGACTGTTTGGGTTTTGTTTGACAGCTACGTTCTGTTGTTCTAGGCGGCAGCGTTACGGTTGCCATGGTTACAGGGCTACGCTCTCTCTCTCTCTGCGACTGTGTGTTTCCTGGGTGAGAGAGCGCCTTTTCGTTGTTGTTGTTGTTGTTGTTGTGCTAAGCTAACAGGCAGAATGCTACAAGCATAGCTCTAAAGAATGTAGCATCATGGGCAGTGTAGTCCGTGTTGCAGGGAGAATGGACTGCCATACACATTATGGGTCTGTGAGCGCGAGGAGGGAGAAAAAGGCGAGTGGAAAGGTACGAGTTGTCGTCGAGGAAAAACGGGAGCTGGAAGCATGTAAATATAATAATAACCACTGCAGCCAAGAAGAGTGCCTGACGATTTAGCTTTGGCTATGTTAAATGGCTTTACTGAAGTGTGTATATATTTTTATTTCATTTGTATTCTGTATAATGCATTTAATTTATCTGAATGATTAATGAAATGTTCTTTATATCAGAATCAGAATCAGAATACTTTATTGATCCCTGCAGGAAATTATTTTTTGTTACATTTTTTTTTTTTTTTTTTTTTTTTTATATTTTGTGTTGAAAGGTTTTTCACCTATCCATCCACCTACCTATCAGCTATCTAACTAGCTGGTCAAAATAAATTGAGTGAAATTCAAAGTCTGGTCTTTTTCAAGTGTGGGCACCTCAGAGACAGAACACTTGACACCCAGAGGCCGAGGGCACCCCACCCCCCGAAGGGGCCCGAGCAAGCCACCGGGAGTGAGCGCCCAGTAGTGATGTGCGATACCAGTGATTTCCGATCCGATACCAAGTAAAATTCAGGGTGGTATCGGCGATACCGATACTTTTTAACATTAAGTTTTTCTACATTGTATTTCAAATTTTAGCTACAGATTGATTACAGAACATTAGACTACTTTTTTTTTTACTGTTTAATAATGCAGAATTATTATATACATATAAAAAAAAAACTGAAGTTGTGTGCTATTTGAACACGTAATTTAACATGTCATTTAACGTTTATCTTGTCTGGACATGTCGTCAAAAATATTCAACATAATTTAACATGTCATTTAACGTTTATCTTGTCTGGACATGTCGTCAAAAATATTCAACATAATTTAACATGTCATTTAACGTCTATCTTGTCTGGACATGTCAACAAAAACATTTGACAGTAACACTTTCCCTTATTCACAGGTTTTTGTTTAGGAACAACAGCATATTTACAGTTTTCCCTCTAAGTCTGCTCCGTTTTTTGCTCACAACCTGTCCTGCTTTTGAAAAGATTCTCTCGTATCTCACTACAAGTCTGCTTAGGGATGGGAAGGTTTGTTCATGTTCTTGCCACCAAACCAATGGATCCTTATCTCGGGGAATCAGTTTTTCCTCTGAGTACCGCCGTATTTCAATGAGTACATCACTGGAAGCTGACCGGTGATGTTGGCTTGACACAACCTGCATGTCAAAATCTGTCCATATCCCTCCTTTTGTTGCAGCTGGACCTGCGGGTGGAGGACTCGGGATAGACCCTGAAGTAGAAGGCCCTGAGGCAGAGCTAACAGTAGGCGTTGAGCTTACAGTTAGAGTGGGAGTGGACTGTCCTGTCTGATAGACTTCTTGCATTTCAGTGTGGAGACGTTTCTTTACAGTTTTTCTCGATTGCTTAAACACTATAACCAGGCCTCTAAACTAAAATTTCAAAACCGTAACCCTATTGGTCAAAAAGCTCACCCATTTCCCTGAACTATAAACACTATTCCCTGCTTTGACACATGACTCAAATTTGGTGAACTGTCACTGCAAAACTCTACACACAAATCCCTACATTTTACAGTGCTTACACCATGTAGTCATTTAGAAAGCACTAGCATGCAATAATGTTAACTTAAGTCAGCATAGCTTGAGCTCAATTAGCACACAATTAACCAGGTGGAAACACTAGGAGTCAAAATTTAGCACACACCAATCAGAACCTGCGATGGATAGATAAAAGGGCCAAAGTCAGCTCATTCAGGTTTGAAACAATGGATCCAAAGAGATGCAAAGGAAGAGGACGTGGTGGAGAAAGAGGACGTGGTGAAGGAGGAGGACGTGGTGGAGGAAGAGGACATGGTGAAGGAGGAGGACGTGGTGGAGGAAGAGGACATGGTGAAAGAGGAGGACGTGGTGAAGGAGGAGGACGTGGTGGAGGAAGAGGACATGGTGAAAGAGGAGGACGTGGTGAAAGAGGAGGATGTGGTGGAAGAGGAGGAGGAGGTGGTCTAGGACAACAGGAAGGTGGTGGAGGAGGAGGGAGAGGTGGAGGAGGAGGAGGACGTGGTGAAGGAGGTGGAGGTGGAGAACGACGGCGACAAGTAAGGGGAAGAGCAAGGGCACGAAGACAGTTAGTCTCGGATGAAATTCGAGCCACTTTAGTTGACCATGTCCTTGTCCATGGGATGACTATGAGGGAGGCTGGGCAACGAGTACAACCAAATTTGAGTCGCTTCACTGTTGCCTCCATCATCAGAACCTTCAGGGAGGAAAACAGGTAGGTGTACTTGCAGTAAGACTGCTTTGTACAGTAACGTTTAAGTTACTGAACTTATGTGTCTTGAGTTTCAGTATGTTTCCATTATTTTCCTGTAAAATGAATGTGTGACAGTTACAGTAATGAGTGCTTCTATTTTTGTAGGACACAGAGACGACCACCTGGTGGAGGCAGGTTAAGGCTTTTGTCGGAGGAGCAAGAGAGGGAACTTGTAAACATGGTAATTGCAAATAATGTAATCCGCCTGCAAGAGATTCAAAGGAGAGTGATTGAGGATGATCATCTTTTTCGAGGCATAAATGCCATCAGCCTCTCCACAATTGACTGCATCCTCCGAAAGAATCAATTCCGGATGAAACAGGCATACCGAGTCCCTTTCGAACGAAACTCTGACAGAGTGAAAAACCAACGTGTGGAACATGTTCAGGTATGAGTTTTGATACTGTATAAAGTATTGTGTACCATCACAGCATGGCAGTTTATGCTGCCATTTCAGCACTCTTGAACTGTGGTTCAGGGTACCGATTGACTCTACTGTGTTATGTGTTTTGCAGAGAATCTTTGAGATTGAAGGACGGCCTGTTCCCCATGAAATAATCTTTGTGGATGAGGCAGGTTTTAACCTGACCAAAAGAAGGAAAAGGGGGAGGAACATAATTGGCCATCGGGCTATTGTAAATGTCCCTGGTCAGCGTGGGGGGAATGTCACTATGTGCGCAGCCATCAGCCAACGAGGGGTACTCCACCGCCATGCCGTACTAGGACCCTATAACACTATGCTTCTCCTTGCTTTTCTTGATGGTTTAAGACAACATATGTTCCAGCTGGACTACAGGGAACCAGCACAGCCAGAGCAGCCTCACTACGTTGTTGTGTGGGATAACGTCAGCTTCCATCGCGCTGCTCTGGTTCGTGACTGGTTTACCAATAACCCAAGGTTTTCTAATATCTTTCTGCCTGCATACTCTCCCTTTCTAAACCCGATAGAGGAGTTATTTTCGGCATGGCGGTGGAAAGTGTATGACCGAGAACCTTATGTCCGTGTTCACCTCCTTCAGGCCATGGAAGAAGCCTGCCTAGACATATCAGTAGATGCATGCCAGGGGTGGATCAGGCATGCAAGAGGATTTTACCCCCGCTGCCTGGCTGGGGCCAATATAGCCTGTGATGTGGATGAGATTCTCTGGCCTGACCCAGACCAAAGACAAGATGCTGAGGTGGGATAATGTTTCTGGTGTGTGTTGTACTGTATAGTACATGAATGACAATGTGCCACTGTACATACATTGGTTGCGTCTTTTGTGTTTATCATGTGGCAAGGGTTTTGAAGGGGAGAATCATAAGCAACCTAATTGTTTTGGAACTATTGTTTTGAATTAATTGTACCAGTGTGCAAAACTCTGTTGTAGTGTGTGTGTTTTTGAGGGCTTCTGTTTGATGTCTGAGGGCAAAGTTTGGGTTTTCAGCAGGAGTGAATAGTTTTGGGTGTAGAGCTTCATTTTGACCTGGAAATAGGATGTTTGGGAAATTGAGTGAGATGTTATGGATTTGTGTTTACTGTTGTGAGGATATGAGGCATAGTTTCAAGAAATGTGTTTTAGCAATCGAGACAAACTGTAATACTTTACTGCTATGGTAGCCAATGTTTCAAATGCAGGTTTGACAGGATTGTGAGTGTAAACTTTATCCAAAACCTAGTGAGGGTTTACTCATCTTTGCCAGTGGGTGGCTGTAGCTCATCAAACCAAAATTGATGTTTTCCAGCTTGAAGTTTTTTGAAAACTTAAACTGTTTCTGCTCCTAGGGTGGCTCAGGGCCAGCCTACCCCTGGACCCATACCTGTTCCCCAGGTGTGGGTGGTTGAGGTCAAGCTATTCGCTGTTCCAGTTTCCGGTGCCGCTAGGGCTCTGCTGCTCCCTGCACCCATACCAGTTCCTTGGGTAGGCACAGCTGGAATCCAGCCATCACTGGTTTCCTGGGTGAGGGCAGCTGAGACCCTGTTGACCTCTGCAACCATAAAATTTCCTCGGGTGGGATTGGATGGTGTCCAGCCCGTTCATGCACCCATGCTGGCTCCCTGGGTGAGGGAAGCAGAGACCCTGCTAACTCCTGAACCCATATGTCCCTACACTGGTTCCCAGGGTAAGGGCAGCCAGGGCCCAATTCGTCCCTGCTCCTGTATCTGTTCCTCGGGTGGGGTCAGCTGTTGTCCGGCCAGGGACTGGCTGTGGCCACCACCGGCAGCTTCCACGTCACTACTTGAAGGCTCAGGAGAGCCTTCCCAGTCACTTGCTCCCGAGATGTCCTTGTGCCAGCTGGTCCTGCCAAGGACTGAGGAACTTTACCTTTGCTGGTGCTACTGCACATTTGGTCAGCCTCAGGATCAGTTTCATTGTCTGTGCTGGATGCACGGTCAGCCTACGGATTTACTTTGTCACTTGTGCTGCTGTCGACCAGACCTGCTCCATCACCACTGCTGGCCCCGTGGTTGGCCTCCTGAATCCTCTGATGGTTACACTCATACATGCCAACCCTCCCTTTTTTATTTTTATAATTTTTTTTTTTTTTTGGGGGGAGAATCCTGAATTTCAGTTCCCCTCCCGAAAATTTCTCGCGATTTTCAAACCCGAAAAATTGAAAAAAAACATATCCCAGACTGGCCCAGCCAATTCCAGTTTCCAACAATGGCTACTACTGCAGCTACTTAGTTTAAATATTACTTTTATTTCTCTTTCTGGGTGGCAAATTTAAACTTTAAACATATTTTCAGGCAAGAATGTAGCTGTGTAAACTTCAAATATCTGAGCCGAGGAGAACAGCAAACTCCCGGCACACACAAAATGATGCAAACTGCTGACCTGTCAAACCAGCTGGAGTCTGAGCTGGACTCAGTCACACAAACAGGTTGAACAGGATGTGCTCTGTGCAGCACCTGCATGTAAAACAGAAGCAAAGCTGTTCCTGTGAAATGAAACTGAAAGCCTCTCTGAGCGTCTCCCTGTAGAAAATGGAGGCTGAGCTCAGTCAGATCACTCAGCCTGCAGACAAAATGGAGGCGTGTTTGAGACGTGCAGATAAACAGTCAGCTTTGTGTCGGCCTCTGGGGGCTCAGGGCCGTCCTGTTGTCATGGTATCAAGTGCACGACGGCTCTCTGCAGACACACTCTGACTCCTTATTCCCATTTTCTATAAGTCCTCATCTCTGTGGACTTTACCTGAGGGATTACCCACAGTTCACAGTGCTGTGATGTTCACAGCATTAAGCACAAATATAGAAATAAATAAACTGTGACACGTGCCTGTATGTGCACATCTTTACTTTTAATAAGATGTTTCAACATGCAGACGTGAATCTAACACAGTAACAGCTGCCTTTGTTTCAGATCCAGCAGAGAAGATCATTCACTGACAGAGACAAAGTTTTGGTGCTGTGGTAACGACTCTGAGCCGATGAAGCTCTGATGACTCTGATAACATCTCCCTCCCAGTAATAACCTCCCAGCAGCAACTGCCACAGGCACAACGGCCACGAGTCAGGAATGTTTCACGGTTCAGCTTCCTGCCGTTATAGTGAAACAGTCTTTGTAATTCACATCTGACTCGTTTAGATTTTCTTCTCCTGACAGTGAAACTCTTACAGATACAGATGTTAGTAAATCTGACCCTAAATCTCCTCCTGTAAATGAGAGACAAGCACATGGCTCTGTTATTTTCCTAAATCCTTATCAGTTCTCCTTTCCTTGATCTCAGTGGTGCTTTCACTGAGGTCAGAGAAAGGAGGTTAGGAAAGGGGACAAGAGACTTTTAGAGCACACACAAGTAAAGTAAAGGCTGCACTGAGCATGAAAGTGTGTCTGAAACATGCTGATGAAAGTCTAGTGAAACGATTATAGTCTGCTCCAGGGCAGCTGGAGAGTCACAGTTTTTGTATGTTTTGCACACTTAAATGTTTCAGATCAGGACCATGAAGGTTTGGATTTTTCCCTTAATGATAAACACCTCCATTTAGAAATTGGATTTGGTGGGGGGGGGGGGGTTGTCTAATATTTAAATGTGTTTGATCTGAAACATTTAAGTGTGACAAACATACAAAAACCAGGAAACCAGGAAGGAAACAAACTCTGTTTCACTCTGTGTTTGTTTCCATCTTATGTTTTTATATGTTGTTTGTTTGAAACTCGTGATCAGTATTTTAAAGTTTTTAAACTGAACTCAAACACAAACTACAAACTGGTCAGACATTAGAAATAAATGGTTCCTCTGAGTATCTGAACCTGCTGTTGTGTTGCTTTTGTGTGCTGGTGTCACTGATGGCTGCTGCTGTGACAACAGACACACAAACAGTTCCAAAAATCGGGAGTGTTGGCATGTATGGCCTAGCATAGCCTGTAACGTTATTATGACGGACACATTTTATGAGTGAACTTGACTTTAAGTGACTTACAGGTTTCTTTGAAAAACACTTTCTTATATCCAGGTTCTTCCTCTTTGCTGCCGTCCTCCTCGCAGCGCAGGCTTGCCGCTAGTGATGGCCCGCTTGAAGCTGACGCTCCGGAGCGTGTGTCGAAAAAAACAACACACTGGTTCAGAAGCACTGTGTCGAGGCTTGCTTCGTTTGGCAAAAGTCACGTGACCAGTGACGTCCGAAGCTTCATTACGCACGTAACTGCTTCGGTACCTGATTCAAACGGATATAAGGAAGTGAATCATCCACGGGATTCGTGGAGTGTGTTGATGGTGACAGAGAGCGAAGAGGTGACCATTCCACTGACAGATATGGAGCCAGCGAGGAAGAGAGGACGTTCTGGTGTGTGGGAATATTTTGAGTTGATTTTGCTCAATTCATTTTATCTGCCGAAGTGAAAAACTTGAAATGTCCAAAATCATGTTTTCATAATGTAAATATCATTACAGCATATGACTTTAGGAACACTTCCATGTGAATTAAAGCTGATGAAGACTACAAAAATGTATTTGACACTATACGTACATTACATTGCTACAGTTTAGAAAATCATTTTGTTTATTGTTTTTAGGTGATAGTCTGCAGGACCCAGGAATACCTGCATATCTACCAGCTTGCAGTGCAGTTCCTGCACTCCACAGCCTCTTCTGTTCCATGCAAGTGGATTTTCTCCAGGGCAGGAGAAACTATTTCTAAGAAAAGAAACAGACTCAGCCAGCGCACAGTAACACTAATCCTCTTTTTAAATGTAAATAACAAAAGGGCTACCTGACATAGATCATGTTTTTACTTTGCAAGTTCTTGATTAGAGGTGGGTTTTGATTATCGCCTTTCTGATTACAATCCATGCTAAATTGAATAAAGTGATATTGATTCATTAAAATCCCGTGTCGATTTGTAAATTAACGTTATTATGCCTGAAACGCCAGCATATCAGGTTAAACCTCACAACATGTCGTCAAACACCATACAGCTAAAACAGTAACTGGGAGCAGGTTTACGGATTCTGCATACAAGCGTGAACACAGAGCGCGGACCCGACGCATCAGAGTCAGATTTTGGTGCGTCAGCGGGTCCGCGCTGTGTTTGCCTCTTTTTTCCCGCTGGCTTCTGCAGCTGCAGGTTTCATAACTCTCTGTTTACATCTCTAATTAAGTCTCACATGTGTCAGCTTTCTTTTAATAGATACGAAATTATGGATATATACTGTTAAATGATCAGAATTGTAATATTTCTGACTGAGGCAAAACTTTCCAGATTCCAATCAAATTGAATCGGATCCTGTATCGAATCAAAATGATTCTACAAATCAGTGACGATGCAGCCGTACTCAGCTTCCTAAGCATTTTCCCTTTCCAGTTCACAATCAATCCCACCCCTAGGTCAAAAATATGTATAGGACAATTGGCCTCATCTAATATTTTGTATGAACCTGTCCAGCTGTCCAGTGATTAAACGACAAGTAGATGGAGGCAGGACTTCACAGCAGGGGCATACTCCATAATGTGCTGTGCATTATCATATGTATATTATATATATTGCTCACTTATTGTATTTACCAACATCAAGGAGTTATGAGCAAAGAAAGGCCACACCATAGTGCATGTTTAAATAGGGAAAGTTTATTGATCAAAATGTATTACGCAAATACGCATTACATTTTTTTCAGCCCCCCAATCGAGAAAACAAAACCAATTACATGTTCAAAGCAACGGAACGGTGGCCCAATATCAGAGAGAACTCCACTCTTGAGTGAGCAGTGATAATTGAGCAGTCCGTTTTATTTTGCAGATTCAAGCTGCTCTTCAAAATTTTCACCACCAGATGTCACCGGAGAGGACTGTGTTGAAAAGCTTCGAGTAATGAACCGTTTTTCAATACAAGCTTCAGTGCTTCGGAAAGCTTCATTTGGCCATCACTACTTGCCGCTGCTAAAACTAAACAGAGCTCCCTGAAAGGCACAGCCAATCACATTTGCCATATTTGTCACATGACGTAGGACTCCAGTAGAGGACGTAATTTAACTCTTTCTGCACCGCTGGGTAAATGAGACGCTGACAGATCGGGTTTTTTTCTTTATATCGGGTTGTTTTTCTTTACTCGAAGACATCAAATTATTGGTGGGGACATGTCCCTTCCGTTCATGCCAAATCTACGCCTTTGTTCAGCAGGAAATACTTCAACCAACAGATTTTCCTCATCATCATTTCCCCATAACCCTTTAATGACTCTTGAGTACTTTTGAGATTTAATTTACAACAAAATAACACAATAAAAAACAATAAAACTGTCAATCGTGCATAGAAATTACTTTCCTGCACCGGATTGTATTTTCACATGAACCTCTATGAGGTCAGATGTAGAAGGGTTTAGGGCTACAGTGCAAATGTAAGATTGTTTGTTTCTGGGCGGGATTAAAGACAGAGAACAGAATCAGCATTGAAAATAGCTGCAAAATGTCATATTGGTGGGTTTTGTGTGGGTGTTTTGTTTTACTTAACTTTGCACATTAATAATCTAATTATGGGACTTGGACATGAGGTCAAGGACACTCTAAACCCAGGCACAATGTACATTTCAAATTCCTTTCATTTTAAATATGTTTATATTGTCTATCCTGTAAAATAGTCAGATGTCTTATTAATGTACAGAATTCACCTGCTTGCTGCTACTGCTGCACATTCACCCAATGTGTGTATATATATATATATATATATATATATATATATATATATATATATATATATATATAATGTTCTTCCTCCAACCCCCCCACACCCCCTCCCATTTTTGCACATGTCGAGGAGCGTGTCAGGTTACATTTCACTGTGTGTTATACTTGTATAACTATGCATGTGACAAATAAAGAACCTTGAAGTTCTTTCTCTACTGGTGACCTGCTTTATTGTAGAGCTGTTTGCAGTAAAAGGTGAGCGGCAGCTAGTTATTTTGTTAATCCCTTGGATAACAGAGACAAAAAGGATACAGCAAATGGATGATAGTGGAAGATGGATGGTTTTTCTGAAACAAATGGAATCATCATAAATACATTATTTCATATTTATTACTTCCCCCTCCTCATTGCTTTATTATTGTAGCTCTAGTAATAAATAATAATGTAAGGATTCTGGATCAGCACCATGATGCCCATAGTATATACAGTATTCTGAAGAAGGTCTAAAATGTCACTGTGTGTGCGTGAAAGAAACAAAAAAAAGCAACATTTTACAACTTCAACCTAAAGCGCTCTATCTATGCACTGTGTGTTTTATTTAGCTGGATTTAAAAAAATATTACTCGTGATATAACATTGTGCAGACATGGCTGGTAAGGACATGAGGAGGAAACAGAGCTGTGTGAGGCTACTAAAGGCAGGGCTATAACATTTTTCTGTCATCATTTTATTATAGATTAAGTGCAAGAGTTGTTAGGTGTGGATAATTAGATTATAGTTTATTGCAATAGCAAGTTGTGCCTTGTTCTCAGATAGACAGCAAGTGGAGAGTGATATATGAAATGATGGCATGGAAGGAAGAAGAGAAGCAAAGAGTGATTCACAGGCAGAGTCTAAATTATTTCTCACAGTTTTTCGTTGCCTTATGGTTCCAAGCGCTGTCACCAATCTTTGCATTTTGTTATTATCTCATGACACTTGTTTAATCAGCTACCATCTCTCCTATGGACTTTGTCTACAGTCTCAGATCAACACAGCCCTGCCCTCCAGCACTATCCACAGCAACCCCTCAACAACAACATTGTACCCATCAGGTAAAGCATCGGCTACGTTTGCTTTGCCTTGTTGCCCATATTAGATTCTTGATGAATGTGTGTTGTTGTTATTCAGCCTGGTTCAATGTGCCCCTTTTTAACTTTGAGCACCCGCCCCTTTAAACCTCTCTGCACGGCCCTAATTAGAAGTATTTAGCTGAAGTGTATTTTATTTGTGTTTAGTTCTTTTTTTAACTTGTAGTTCTAAATTGGAATTTTATTGTGATATTGAAATAGAAAAATAAAATTATATCTTATTATTTTTTCATCGCTCAAAATAAGCGTCACACTCGCGGAAGCCGGTCTACCCGCCGAAACGCCGTGCATTTATCGAGACTTTCATCCCCAGGTAGGGCAGTTATGGATCTTCGGATCCACATTATGTCAGCAGCTGTTCTCCACCGTGAACTATGTTAAAAACAAACACCGCTCACGCCTCACAGATGACAGCTTACAGTCCTGCGTAAAGATGAAAGTGACTTCGTACAGCCCCGATTTGCAGATGCTGTGCGCAGAGGTTCAGGAGCAGAAGTCCCATTGTAAACATATCACAGCAGACCCGACGATGTTTGCATGAACATGCTTTTCAGCATCTCTTTATTGACCACTTTTCACACACGGTTGCTGTACGCATACAGCCGGCTGTAGCTTTTCAGCTCACAGCCCGACACACACCAACACAACAGCATAGAGAGCACAGACGTGCGGGTGCCGCTCAGGTGCGTCCGACTCCCCTGCAGCGGCGCTGCAGACCACGCCCCGCTGCAGACCACGCCCCGCCACACACATTAACCAGGTAAAATACATATTTAGGCAGAATTTTGCAAATATCTATTTTTTTTTTTTTAGCAGCATAGTGCTTTTTTCCAGTTGTTTTTTAAAAGTCAGGTCAAGGCTCCAAAAGCCCAAAGGCGATATAAGGGTGGCGGCTCCCAACAGTTTTTGTTTGCTGGATCATTTTAGTTCAGCTGGGTGTCTTTCCTTTTGTTATATTTCTTTAAGAGTTCAAAATGTGTTAATTACATAAATAAAATGTAATTTTCTCTGTAGCACTTCATGGATTTCATAAGCAACACACCTTAGTTGCTCTGTGGATTCTTTTAAAAAGCAGTTAAAAACTTTTCTGTTCAAACAAGCCTTTTGTTGATCTACGTATTTTATATTCTTTACAATATTTACATTTGATCTTTTACATTGTGTATAATGTCTATTGATTGTATTGTTTATTTTAATATTTGTGTACAGCACTTTGTGACTGCCTGTCTGTGAAAAGTGCTTAATAAATAAACTTTACTTACTTACTTTAGTTGTTCACACAAAGCATAAAGGTAAAAAAAACAACAACAATATATACAGTGTTATCTTCATTTTAGATTTCAAAAAGTATTTGTGGCTCCCAGTGTTTTCTTTTGAGTGGGTGTTAAAGGTTGCAGACCCCTGTCCTAGATCTTGGTTCCACTTGCCTCTTACCCGTGACTTCAGTGGAAATTTCAAATTTAGGATCTGACACAGACTGATTCATGTCCTACACAGTTCTTACAAGTTCATAGAAATTTCTGTTCAATTAGAATCAAGTATTTGAGTTGATGATTGTAATTTTTATACAGTTGTTCTGAATTGTATTTTAACAATTTTTTGATTAATTTTTGTTTTTGTTTCCTTTACAATATTATACTTTAATGTATAATATTGTAAAGGAAACAAAACATCAATCAAAAAATTGTTCTTTTTTTTTTTTTTAAATTCAGGCTACTTAAATTTATTTTGGGCTACCAAAAACTGAAGAGTGAGTGCCCGAAGGGCTACCGGAGATTTTGAAATTTGCGAGCCCTGTAGTCGCAGCAGCACAATCAGAATTAAAAATTCTGCCTATAGGAGGTTCCAGAATTTTGGGGTCTTTGTGAACTCTGTGTTATCTGAGGTACTGGAAGTTTTTTATGTTCCCAATCCTGGTCTTTGTCTCCTTAATGATACCTCTGAAATCTCCTTAAAACAAATGCAATGCAAAATGTTGTTCGCTAGATTCACATCCGCAAAGAAGACTATTACAAAGCAGATGAAGATAATTTTCAAAAATGAAAGAACTTAAAACCTTTCACCTCTGTACGTTACAAAAACACTGATAATAAAAAAAACATTATATAGGTATAAATGTAAAGATGAGACATATACATGAAGATCAGACAGGGTGTAGATGAAGAACTTTACATTATTCACTTCCTGCAGCATGAGTTGAAGAAAAGAAGCTAGCAAGCTTCACAGTTCAGGATCAGAGAGAGAAATATCTACAGTTTAGCTACATTATTTTTTCTTTATGTGAGCAGTAAAGTTGATAAGCTGGATTTAATTAAAAGCAACAACAACAAAAACAGAATATATAAAAGTAAATAATACCACCCAAAACAAGGCTTGGCTTGTTATACAAACAAAATACAAAACACAAAGGCCACACGAGGTTGATATTTTAAACCAACACAAAAAAAACCTCTGCATGATTAAAATTTACATGCAATTATATTATTTACAAGTTAAATATAACTGAAAGTCTGCCGGATGTTCATGGTAGTTAATTTCTAATTCATCTTCAGATCATCTATGTCATCCGGTAAAGTCGCTGTCTACTCTCTTCATCGATGTCAGTCTTCTTGCCAATGGCATAAACTCCCAAAAACCCAACAACAACAGCAGCAACAAGTAGCACAGCAACAAGTAGCACAGCAAGAACTATCAGACCAACAGATCCTCCTGTCTGACCTGCAGGTGAGAAACAGGTGTGAGGTGTCAGGTAGGTGATGAGTGAAGAACAGAACAGAATCCATTTCCTCTTCAAACTGCTGTCAGACATTATCTACTGCACTCTGATCACATCACTCAGACCAGCTGCTTTCTACAAAGTCTCATCAACAACATCTTTACAAACAGTAAAGTGCTTTCTCTACTCACTTACCTGGAGGATCAAGTCTTAGGTCGATGCTGCTGATGAACTTCCATGAGTCTGTTCCTTCCATGAGGACACGACACTCGTATGTTCCAGCGTCATTAATCGTCACATTGTTCAGAATCAAAGACACGTCTCCATCCTTCATCTGTCTGTCCTGCAGATCCACCCGGTTCTTAAAAGATGGATCCTGATCATCTGGAGCAAATTGCTGATCAAGGTACAAAAGGACATAATCTGAATCCAGGTCAGCTCTGCTCCATTTTACACCTATGATGGGGGGTTTTTTCACAGCTGTGATGTTGTTGTTTGGAGCTCGACATGTCAGAGTGACGTCCTGTCCAGACTCAGCTGTGATGTTTTTCTGCTCTGAAAGAGGAAACAACACAGAGCAGAGAGGTTAAAGGTCAAAGTACAATTATGATCAGAATGATTGACTTTAAATATTTTGTTTATTTCCTTTGACATTTGAGTTTTTAGTCATGTTGGATTTGATGAACCTCTGAACATCCAGCAGGTCACCAGTGACCCACTGAGGGGGAATTTTAGCCTCATGCTAAACATGCAAAGTGTCAGAAACTACAAGATGTTAGCTTCCACAGAACAACAACATGTGCTGATAATAAGTGAACATAATGTGTGAGAGAAAGCAGCCTCTCATTATAAGACACTGTGAGTCTCTGCATGCTGCCTTTATGGAGCTACAGCTGTTTGTATACACTGAACAAGAAGCTTTGTAGCTGCATCCTGACTCCTGACACTACAACACATCACACTGACACACACATTACACTTCTTTGTCTTCTTTGTTAATTCAAGTTACTATATTATTAAAGTGAAGACCAGGCTGAAACAATTTATCTCAAATATAAACACCATTTAGTTTATGTCAGCTAGATTTCACCTTTCAAGCAGACGTATTTAACATTGAGTTTCCCCACACATGTTTACAGACGAGTTAGAGAGCAAGAGAAGAAGAGACGGATTCATAAATGTCTTTGTTTCTGCTCTAACCAAACAATGCTGCTCTACAACTCTAGACTACCAGCCACAAAGACAACAGAAGCTACGCTACAGGACGCACTCAACGACGTCGACTGGGACATGTTCAGAGCATGCGCAGTCGACATCAACGAGTTTACGGAAGTAGCAGTATGCTTCGTCAATATGCTAGCGGAGGAGATTATCCCCACTGCGAGAGTCACCACATTCCCAAACCAGAAACCGTGGATGGACAGATCGATCCGCACTGCAGTAAACGCCAGGACCGCCTCCTACAACGCGGGTCTCGCCACTGGCGATATGAGCGCCTACAAAGCGGCCTCATACGGCGTGCGGCGCGCGGTGAGAGATGCCAAACGCCGGTACCGGGAACGTGTGGAGTCCCGCTTCCACCAGGGCGACACACGGAGTATGTGGCACGGACTACGCACCATTACGGACTACAAAGCCAGGGACACTGCGCCGATCAACGCCGACTCTGCATTCACCAACGAGCTGAATCGGTTCTACGCCCGTTTCGAGGCTAACCAGGCGGCTAATGCTATCTACCGCCTGGCTACCGAGGACAGTGACGTCATCAGCGAGAGACCAGTGACCAGCATCGCGGAGCATGACGTCCGAGCGGCACTGAGGAGAGTGAACACAAGGAAAGCGGCGGGGCCAGATGGCATCACCGGCCGTCTGCTGCGCTGCTGTGCTGACCAGCTAGCAGGTGTGTTCACTTACATCTTCAACGAGTCCCTGGCGAAGTCTGTGGTCCCCACATGCTTCAAAAGATCCACCATCATCCCTGTGCCCAAGAACAGCAAACCCTCATCCCTGAACGATTACCGGCCAGTTGCACTGACCTCGGTAGTAATGAAGGTGTTTGAGAGGCTGCTGAAGAACATCATCTCCTCCTCCATCCCAGACACCATAGATCCGCTGCAGTTCGCCTACAGATCCAACACATCCACAGAAGATGCCATCGCCCACGTCCTGCACACCACTCTCAGCCACGTGGACAAGAAACAGGGTAACTATGTGCGAATGCTGTTTGTTGATTACAGTTCAGCGTTTAACACAATAGTGCCCTGCAGACTGTTCACAAAGCTGAGGGATCTGGGACTTAACAGCCGTCTGTGTGCATGGGTGTTGGACTTCCTCACTGGCAGAACTCAGGTGGTGAGGGTGGGCAGGTGCTTCTCCAACAGCATCACCATCAACACAGGAGCACCTCAGGGATGTGTCCTCTCGCCACTGCTCTACTCCCTCTACACTTCAGACTGTGTGGCCACCCATGGCTCCAACACCATTGTGAAGTTTGCTGACGACACAGTGGTGTTGGGTGCCATCTCCAACAACGATGAGGCGGCCTACATGGATGAAGTGAAGAATCTGGCATCGTGGTGCCAGGACAACCACCTCCAGCTGAACGTCAGCAAGACCAAGGAGCTGGTGGTGGACTTCAGAAGGGGTCAGCACAGAGACTACAAGCCCATTATCATCAATGGAGCTCCAGTGGAGAGGGTGCAGTCCTTCAAGTATCTTGGTGTCCACATCTCCTCAGACCTGACATGGGCTGCCCACATTCAGGTCCAGACCAAAAAGGCTAGGCAGCGCCTGTATCACCTTCGACAACTGAGGAAGTTCAGGGTCTCTCCAAAGATCCTCAGGATTTTCTATACAGGCGCTGTGGAGAGCATCCTCACACAGAACATGACATCGTGGTTTGGGAACAGCTGTGTGAAGGACCAAAAAGCTCTCCAGAGAGTGATCCGTACAGCAGAACGCTGCTGCAGGATTGCTCTCCCCCCGCTTCAGGACACCTACACCAGGAGATGCCGGACTAGAGCAGCGCAGATACAATGTACAGAATTCACCTGCTTGCTGCTACTACTGCACATTCACCCAGTGTATATACTATATATATATATATTTATAATGTTCTTCCTCTACACCCCCCCAAATTTTTGCACATGTCGAGGAGCGTGTCAGGCCACATTTCACTGTGTGTTATACTTGTATAACTATGCATGTGACAAATAAAGAACCTTGAACCTTGAACAGCTGGAGAAACATCTGTCTACCTCTGACATAGGGCTGGGCGATATGACCCAAAATTCATATCTCGATATTTTTTAGCTGGATGGCGATATAAGATATATATCTCGATATTTTTTTAAAGCCATAAAGTAAGAACAAAAAGAGAGTTCTTAGTCAAAGCTGTGTCCCAGATGTCACACAGGCACTTTTATTAACATACAGCATAGATGTACATGAAAAAAACTACTCAAAAATAAATTATGAGCATTTATTAAATAATAATGCTCCATAAATAAAAGAAAACTATGTTGTTGTTTTTTCAATAACAAAAAGCTCACAATTGTGCAGTCAAAATGTAAACTAACAGACGCTGAGCATAATAACAAAGATTTCAGAGCTGCTCTGTTCCCAACTTCTACTGCGTGACTGACAGCCTGGAGTTTGAAATCTGCTTCAGGTGCCATTTATGGTCCTTATACACACACAATACGGTAATATTACGTTGAAGCACAGTACGTATCACTCCGCGAGGCTCGTCGGTAGCCGTAATGCTCCGACGGTCCATCAAGCGGTGCAGCTCCGTAGCTTACCAAAGTTGTACTAAAACATTTTTTGACAGATTGCTGAGCGCCGTGTTCCACATAAAATCGGTTCGCGGTCATCAAGCACAACCAGAAGTCATACATAAGGCGTGCTGTCAACTTTTGAGAAAATGAAAGGATTTTAGGCTGTGCAGCCCCTGTGGGCTTCATGGCATTAGCGTGGTTAGCGTGGTTAGCTCGTTAGCACGTTGACGCCGTCCAGCCCCACGCACGGAGCGATGCGAAGTAACTCGTTAACGGAGATTTGCCGTGTTCATCTTGTCGCTCCCTGCAGGTGAAGCTATTGGGGAGGAGGGGGAGTTGTGTTCAGTGAAGGAGAGGCGAGGCGGAGTAACGTTGCGTAGAGACAAAAGTGGACGAAAGAGAGGCAAACTTATGGCTCCACAAGTATAATTATAACGTATATATCGATATAAAGGATATTGTCACATCTTATATCTCGTATAAAAATATATCGATATTTTTAAAAAAAAAAACTCGATATATCGCCCAGCCCTACTCTGACATCCACCAGCTCATCCATACAACAAACACACATCAACAACCAGGAAGCAGCTTCACCTCTGATCACACACACTCAGCTCTACTCACTCACCTGGAGGATCAACAATTAGGTTGATGATGCTGATGAGATCCAATGAGCGTGTTTCTGCCATGTTGACAAGACACATGTAAGTTCCAGAATCAACAATCGTCACATCCTTCAGAATCAAAGACACGTCTCCATCCTTCATCCGTCTGTCCTGCAGATCCACCCGGTTCTTAAAAGATGGATGCTGGCTGTCTGGAACAAAGTGATCATCCTGGTACAAAAGGACATAACCTGTCATCAGGTCATCTCTGCTCCACTTTACAACTAAGAGGTTGTAGTTTGGAGCTCGACATGTCAGAGTGACGTCCTGTCCAGACTCAGCTGGGATGTTTTTCTGCTCTGAAAGAGGAAACAACACAGAGCAGAGAGGTTAAAGGTCAAAGTACAATTATGATCAGAATGACTGACTTTAAATATTTTGTTTATTTCCTTTGACATTTGAGTTTTTAGTCATGTTGGATTTAATGAACCTCTGAACATCCAGCAGGTCACCAGTGACCCACTGAGGGGGAATTTTAGCCTCATGCTAAACATGCAAAGTGTCAGAAACTACAAGATGTTAGCTTCCACAGAACAACAACATGTGCTGATAATAAGTGAACATAATGTGTGAGAGAAAGCAGCCTCTCATTATAAGACATTGTGAGTCTCTGCATGCTGCCTTTATGGAGCTACAGCTGTTTGTATACACTGAACAAAAAGCTTTGTAGCTGCATCCTGACACTACAACACATCACACTGACACACACATTACACTTTGTCTCTGTCACAGCTGGATTACAGATGTTAAGTGTCCACCCAGCCTCGTGTCTCCTTTATACACAGAGACAAACTGAATCCACATGAAAATTATTCTGAGAAATAAATCAAGATTATACTCTTTATTCTTCATTTACTCAGTAGAAACCGTTTGATTTATAATAGCTATATCTGACTTGCTAAACCTGACAAACACAAGGATGTTGTCAAGAACAAAGGTACAAATTAAAACCTGAGTGTAAATGTGATCAGATGAAGTGTGAGGTTGTGAGAAAGTCTCTGACTGCATTCATAGATGTGTCCTTTCAGCTGCTCGCTCTGATCCAACCTTTGGTCTCTAAGAAGAGGCTTCAGGGAGACGTTTGCTACGTTGGACTGTAGGACCATCAGAAATGTGTGCAGTAACAAAACAGGCAGCACTGAAAGCAGCTCTAAGTGTTTGTGTTGTTCAATGATTTGTGCACAACAACAAAAATGGGACCTCTCTCATCCATCAGTCACTAGAGGTGGAAATCACCATACATCTCACGATACGATATTATTGCAATTTCTAAAAATATTTTGCGATATTCAAATTCTGTACATAAAGGTAAACTTTATCAATATTAATTTTATCTAATATCAAAGTCTCACACTCAGTCTCTCATTTCAGTCAGTTTTATTGTTGACAAACTGAACGGTTTGTATCACAGTCTAGTCCAACTTAACTGAATGCAACCATCTGGTACAATTATAGCTATTCTGAACTATGCAATTTATGAAAACTATGCAGCCCATTCAGCAACTGAAGAATTTGAAAACAAATTAAAACAAAATATAATTTTACATTAAATAAAAAAGTTTTAAACTTAATTAAAATAAAACACGTCTTAAATTAAAATAAGTAAACTGTCATGTTTATTGCTGCCAAAAAAAAAAGTTAAACACATTTGGAGAATGAAGGAATGTCAGGATTCTTGCTCAGAAAAAGGAGCTGATCAACATGCTCTGAAGTCAGAGCATGTTCCAGTCCACGAAAAAATTGTTTGTAACAAAATATCGATTTCTGCTGTCCCTGTATCGATACATTATTAGCAAACAAAATATCACGATACTACACAGTATCGATTTTTCCCCCACCCCTATCAGTCACCATGTGGACATTTTTCTGACACACTTTGAAGCTGATGGACGTTTTGTGTCTGCACTAAGTACGTTTTCACCAGCTATGGCACCGGCAGGATTCACTTTCACAGACTCACAACCACCAGCTTCACCCCTCCCCTCCCCCTCCAGCTGTAGGCTTTAACATTGAGTTTCCCCACACATGTTTACAGACGAGTTACAGAGCAAGAGAAGAAGAGACGGATTCATAAATGTCTTTGTTTCTGCTCTAACCTTACCCAAACAATGCTGCTCTACAACTCTAGACTACCAGCCACAAAGACAACAGCTGGAGAAACATCTGTCTACCTCTGACATCCACCAGCTCATCCATACAATAAACAAACATCAACAACCAGGAAGCAGCTCCACCTCTGATCACACACACTCAACTCTACTCACTCACCTGGAGGAACAACTACACGAAGGTCGATGATGCTGATGGGCTCCCATAAGCGTCTTTTTCCCGTGAAGACACGACACTCGTATGTTCCAGCATCATCAATCGTCACATCCTTCATAATCAAAGACACGTCTCCATCCTTCATCTGTCTGTCCTGCAGATCCACCCGGTTCTTAAAAGATGGATGCTGGTTGGCTGGATCAGGATGATCCTGGTACAAAAATACATATTCATCTTCCAGGTCAGCTCTGCTCCACTTTACAACTATGATGTTGTTGTTTGGAGCTCGACATGTCAGAGTGACGTTCTGTCCAGACTCAGCTGTGATGTTTTTCTGCTCTGAAAGAGGAAACAACACAGAGCAGAGAGGTTAAAGGTCAAAGTACAATTATGATCAGAATGATTGGCTTTAAATATTTTGTTTATTTCCTTTGACATTTGAGTTTTTAGTCATGTTGGATTTAATGAACCTCTGAACATCCAGCAGGTCACCAGTGACCCACTGAGGGGGAATTTTAGCCTCATGCTAAACATGCAAAGTGTCAGAAACTACAAGATGTTAGCTTCCACAGAACAACAACATGTGCTGATAATAAGTGAACATAATGTGTGAGAGAAAGCAGCCTCTCATTATAAGACATTGTGAGTGGGGCTTAAAACCGATCCATGTGGGCCTCCACATTAGAATTTAGCTACATCTGACCGAAAGTTTCCCACTGAAACTAAAAGTGTTCTGCCAGAAATGAGGTGAACCACTGTAGGACAGATC
The DNA here is from genome assembly GCF_057382185.1 of Mchenga conophoros. Taxonomy (NCBI): domain Eukaryota; kingdom Metazoa; phylum Chordata; class Actinopteri; order Cichliformes; family Cichlidae; genus Mchenga; species Mchenga conophoros. The sequence goes on from NC_140528.1 coordinate 38,081,048, forward strand.
CAGATATCCCTACTATGTGATTTAAGCGGTGGATTAAGAGATGATCAGCGGTATTAAAGGCTGAGCTTAGGTCCAATTGAACAAGGACTAAGCAATCACCCCTGTCCTCTGCCATCAAAAGGTCATTTGTGACGTTGAGGACAGATGTTTCTGTAGAGTGTCACTTTCTAAAAACGACTGAAAGTTATCAAGATTATACTTCTCCAGTGCAATGAAAATGAAATGAAATGAAAGAAATGAAAGTAAGTTTTGAGATGGGTCTTTAGCTTGACTGAAGTGTCTGATCCAGGTTAAGCTTTTTGAGCTGACGATGAATAACTCCCTGTTTAAAGCACCTGAAGACAGAGCCAGATAGCAGGGAACAGTTTATTAACTTGACCACAGAGGGCCATGTTGCGTCAAAACCTTTACAAAATAGAGAAGTAGGTAGGACAGTAGGTAGGACTTTTTGAGGGTTTCATTTGTGTCAGTATTTCCAATAGATATTTTAAACAAACTGGGTCAAAGGATTCCATAATTATGGGGTGTGGAAGATCATGGTTGAAGGGGCTATCTAGGGGAGCAATGTTTCCTCTTAGGCCATTGATCTTATCTTGAAAAAAAAAAATTCTTAAAAAGTCATTGCATTGGGAGACAATGTTATTCACTGTATTGAAGAGAACCTTAGGATTTCTTTTTTCTACTGCAAGTTGTTTAGAGAAATAAATGTCTCTTGTGTATTTCACCATGTCATTGAAGGTAGATAATAGTTCTCTTAAGTGGAGCTTATGAACCTTAAGTTTTGTGGCTTTCCACAGGCACTCAGTTTTACAGCAAATTCGCCTAAAGCTGCAGATAGCTTCTGTGAACCAGAAGAGCTGCATTTACTGATTTTAAGAGGAGCCACTTCATCTAGAATTTTTAGATATTAGGAATTGAAGGAGGCCACATGCCATTCCATATCTTTTCAGCTGGTGGAATAAATTTTTGGTACTGCTACCTTTTAGGGCACTAGTTTTACAGCATATTACTGCACCTTGTGCGACGTCCTCCTTGTGAAATCCATTTTTTTCTTCTTCTATGTAACGAGGTGAAGAAGTGTTCTTTAAACTTCTCCACAGGTGTTATCGTACCAAAGGTCTCCTTAAAAGACTCAAAGCAGACATCGATACAAACTGCTCTTTTGTGATCTAACACATGAATCTATTGTTCATTTATTCTGGCTGTTCTCACACTCCTGACATTTTTTGGCAAAATATCTGTTTCAGAGATTCTATAAAAAGTTCTTTTCATTTACTTTCTTCTTGTTTGGACTATATATTGACAATAGTAACTCTTCTGTATTTTTAATTAATTTAATTCTTTTCTGGCCAATTTTCATATTCACAAATGTAATTAAAAGAAAACCTGATTTCCTAATTTTCATATGGAATTTCATATGGTCTTCCCGGCACATCTATATTTTTTCTTCTGTTTTCAAGTTCTGACATGATTTTGTACAGTATATCTGTTATGAAATCTTTTTTCAAATAAAGTTTATAAAACTTACATAAAAAAGGAAAAGCTTATCAGATCGTCAAAGCCAGTTTCTAGATTATGTTTTTTCCAATGCCATCAGTCAAAGGAAACCATGACCTGGGAGAAGTTAGATGCATGATATGCAAGTACAATTCTTCCAATTTCATATGCCAAATAAATTATTGCCTAGCCTATATGGTTGCAATTCTACTGGGATTTAAAAATAGTCATCCAAATGGAATATTGAGTTTAGATAACAAAATGTGTGCTGTAGTTGTAACTGACCATTCTCACTATCAGTGTTGGGTAAGTTATTTTAAAAAAGTAATTAATTACTAATTACTTAGTAAATATTGTATTTAAAATACTTACTTCTTAATTATTTACTTTTCTTATCTCTCCTTTACAATAGTTCATTATCATAACTGCAACATACATCATTAATGACAAAAATACAGCAAAATACATACAAAGTAACACCCTCGTCTAGTGTGTGTGCTTAAACTGAACCAAACATGATCAAAATGCACACAGTACAAAGTTATTCTGCTAACATGGGCAGCTGGGAGTGTCTGTAGGATGCAAATTACATGCAAGTCTCACAGATGAACCGGCCTCTCAGCCCCTCCCACACCAAAAGAGCAGAATTTAAACTGAAAAGCAGAAGATGTAAAAAAAAAAAAAAGGGGGTTTTTCTCATTGCCAATGTTTCCTTTATCAGTTTGTTTTTTCATCCTTAATGCCATTTATTTTTATTTTATGTATATCTAAATTCTGCTTCCATACTTCTGAACGTCTGTAATTATCAGTCAGAAGAGTTTCACATGTTTATTTCCTCAGTTTAAGAGCGTAAACATACATTTCAAACCAGAAAAGGAGATAAGTCTATGAAGACCAGGGCTGGACTGACACAAAAAAAATCAGCCCGGGCATTTTGACTAGAGACCGGCCCACCAGGTATTATAGGAAAAACCATAAAGCCTTTGAATGAAAACAAATGCTGTTGTCACAGTGATGTACAGTCTTGGTGGTATATGTATCAGTCTAATAAACTTAAACCTACACAATCCACCCTATTCTGGTATTCTAAACAGTACAGAAACCCAAAGACTGCTTGAAAGTAGACTATTGGTCGAGTTAACCTCCTGAACTATCTACAACACATGGTGAAAACCTGAAATTAAGACAGAGGAGACTAGAGGTGAGACATGATCATTACTGATTACAGATTTAGATATACAGGGAGTGCAGAATTATTAGGCAAATGAGTATTTTGTCCACATCATCCTCTTCATGCATGTTGTCTTACTCCAAGCTGTATAGGCTCGAAAGTAGGGCTGGGCGATATATCAAAAATTTATCGTTACCGAAATTTATGACTCTCATCGACGTCATTTTGCCCATGTCGGTAAATTCGGTATTTAAAAAAAAAAGGAAAGGCATGTGTAGGTTGGCGATGTTCATGTCCCTTTAAGACGCTGTGCTACGTTACAGACTTGACGGGGTGGAGTCACATGACTCTACTACCTGTAACAAGACGAGACACGGGTGAACAAATGGAGGACGATTTAAATGTTGAAGCAGCAGCGACGGAGGTAGAGCTGGTGGAGGAGGAAGAGGAGGCGCTTGTTAACAAAAAAAATGCATCATCAATCGTTTGGCAACATTTTGGATTCAACAAGGATGATATTGATCAAAAAATTGTTAAATGTAAACTCTGCAAAAAGACTGTTGCGTCAAGTCAAGGTAACACAACCAACCTCTTCCACCACCTGCAGCACAACCATGTGATTCAATTCAAAGACATAAAAAAAAAGCTCAAAGCAAGAAGAGATTAGGAGGACCAGCAAAAACGTCTTCCTCCACCAGGCAGCGGTCAATAACCGAAGCATTTGCTAGTACTCAACTATATGAGCGAACTTAAAAAAGATGGCAAGAAATCACAAATGCTATAGGCTACCACATAGCAAAAGACATGGCTCCTATTGCTACAGTGGAACGCAACGCGTTCAGACACTTCATGAAAATAATTGACAAGAGATACGAACTCCCATCACGAAAATATTTTTCAAAAACTATCATTCCCAGCATGTACAGCACAGAGAGGGAAAAGGTTGCTGCTGAATTGAGATACGTTAAGCACGTTGCAGCCACATCCGATCTCTGGTCCAGCCGCATATTAGTCTCACAGTTCATTACATCGACAACAAATGGGAGCTGCGTACCAGAGTGCTCGAGACGGCCTATTTTCCATCTGATCACACGGGGGAGATGGTTGGACAGGGGTTGAGAGCGATGCTGTCTGCATGGGACATCAGTGAAGAGGACCTTGTTGCTATAACAACTGACAACGGCCCAAATATTGTGAAAGCTGTCAAGCTCAATAAATGGACACGGGTGCAATGTTTTGGGCACAGGCTGCACCTGGCAATCGGTGAGTGTGTACATCTTAATATATTTGGGTGGTGACATCTGGTGTGTTTTAAAGTGACTTTAATTCTGTGCGTCATATTCAAAATTGAAAGTATTAATGTTTGAATAATGTTTATATAGGCATAAAAATACTTAAGACTGCTGAGCAGCAGTGTATCCAGAAAGTTTTTACAGAAGACTTATTGTGAGCCATGTTGTGCTGTGAAATGTAGCAAAATACATGATTTTTAAAATGTTTTATTACTGTGCCAACCCTTTTTAATTTTGTAAATATGGTCTGAGAGGTCTTATTTAATTCTTACTTTATTTTGCTTGCTTTATTTGAGAATTAGACCATGAATTGGGGTGATGTTGGGTGTGAAGATTTGGATAGATATTTAAAATTTATGCCTTTTTTCAGTTTTTATTTTCAAGACTTTTTTTTATAACTTGGCAGTCCCTTTGTAATTTTTCAAATTTTGGTAGAAGTGAGAAGTGTTATTGTTGCATTCAAGTACATCCAATAAAGGTAAATGTAATATTTTTAGTAGCTAAAATCTGATGAGGAATACTTCATTTTATTTTTTCTAGTTTAGTTCAGTTTTTCCCCTGAAAAAGTTTTGTGGTCAGTGGAGGTTTACATGGCAGTTAAATGACTACAACAATTTTTCCTATTCTTAATATTTGCATGTGTGTGTTTTTGCTTGTTTGTTTCAGAAAACACCCTGAAAAATCACCCCCCTGTGGAACGGGCAACGAAGACCTGCAAAAAGATTGTTAGTACCTTTTCCTACAGCTGGAAAAAGAAGAAGGCATTACGGAAGGCACAACAAGAGATGAACCTACCAATGCACAAGCTCAAAACGGCATGTCCAACCAGATGGGGATCCATGCAGATGATGACAGCACGGATCCTTGAGCAGAAAAATGCCATCACCCGGGTAGGTTAAATGATCCTTCATTATCTATTTTATTGTGTGCATTCAGGTAATGCATTTAGCCTTTATTGTGATTGCTCTGATCTACCATTTAAGATGAAATAAATAATATAATTAAATTAAAATAATAAATAATTATTATTACAGGTCCTCACTGATGACAGAGCATCAAGACATCTTGTTCCGACGTGGTCAGACGTGGATGTCTTGGAGGCAGTCAACAAAGCTCTTGCTCCATTGGTAGAGTTTACGGACGCCCTGTCAGGGGAAGAGTATGTCACCATCTCATCTGTGAAGCCTGTCCTACACATCCTCCATTCACGAGTGCTGGCTGAGGAAGAAGACGATGTGACGCTGACCAAAACCATAAAATCTGAAATCCTTGGATACCTTGACGACAAGTTTTCAGATCCTCCCACTGTAGAGCTTTTGGACACAGCCAGCTTTGTTGACCTCAGATTCAAAGCTGCATATACTTCTGCCGACCGTGTTACTACCATTCAAGAGAAAGTGAAAATGGAGATGAAGTCAGCAGCTGCAGTCCACCCAGAAAGTACAGCAGAGAGCACAGAGCCTCGGCCTTCTACATCATCCGAAGAAAAAAAGCGAAAGAGATCACTGGGAAGGTTTTTCAAAGAAAGTGAGACTCTTTCTTCAACTGCACCCACTGTGTCACCTGAGCAAGCAATAGAAGCTGAGCTGAGCAGCTATTCAGTGTTTCCTGTCCAGGAAAGTGAGGAAAATCCACTAGATTGGTGGAGAAAGCATCAAGTAAACTTTCCCACCCTAAGTAAAGTTGCAAAAAAGTATCTTTGCATCCCAGCCACCAGCTCCCCATCCGAGCGGGTTTTCAGTTCTGGAGGAAACATTGTGACATGCCTCAGATCCTGCCTGAAACCTGACATGGTCAATATGCTTGTGTTTCTTAGCAAGAGTAAACACTACTCAGGTAAAGATCTACAACAGTAGTTTGATTGAACTGCTCAGGATACCAAGTCTGCTGCTGCCCCTTTTTGAAGTGCCCTGTTCAAGCCCTGCCTAATTTTAACTATCAGTGTTCTATTGAAGTTTTTTGCAAACAGCACTATTTAATTTTTTGTTTAAGAGTTTATAGTTTTCACTAGTCACATGGCAGTGCTTAGTATTTATAGTTTTTTCTGTGTTCAATTGACATTTGTGTTTGTGACATTATTTGTTTACAAGTTATAGTACCTCAAGGCCTTAGCAGAGATAGGCCTTTGTCCATGATGGCATTACATTTGCACAATCATTGTTTACTTTGTGAATAGCCAATGTGAAACATTTATTATTAAACTATTTTGTTTACAAGGGATACACATTTTTTAGAGAGCATGGTTACATATTGTATCCTACACTTTTTATTTTGTTCAGTTAATAAATCTTAACCACTAAAAGTACTTACTACTATTGTCTTCATTTATTTTCAGTGACATTTTACAGTCCTTTAAAGTGGTAATAATATAATTGCAATGAATAGGTCTAGGGGGAATAATATTATCAAAATAACTGGAGGAACTATGCTGCCTGCCACAGCCCCATCAAATGAAAAGAAAAACGTTTGTTTTTTTGGCACTTGGGGTGGTTATCGTCCATTTATCGTTATCGAGGTTAACTGCTCAATTTATCGTGATATTGATTTTAGGCCATATCGCCCAGCCCTACTCGAAAGCCTACTACCAATTAAGCATATTAGGTGATGTGCATCTCTGTAATGAGAAGGGGTGTGGTCTAATGACATCAACACCCTATATCAGGTGTGCATAATTATTAGGCAACGTCCTTTCCTTTGGCAAAATGGGTCAAAAGAAGGACTTGACAGGCTCAGAAAAGTCAAAAATAGTGAGATATCTTGCAGAGGGATGCAGCAGTCTCAAAATTGCAAAGCTTCTGAAGCATGATGAGATGAGATGAGATAGCCTTTATTTGTCAGTTGCAGGTCTTTTGCCCACAACCGAGATGACAGACCTTGCCGACCGTACATACAATACAAACATCACATTGGGGAGACAAGTCAGGCCAGGTAGCGAGGAAAAAAAAAAAAAAACATTGAAATGTGCAACACAAAAGGATAATACAGGAATGCACAGGTATCAACACACCATAACACAATAAACACAGACAAGCAACACGGGAAAGAGTTCCAGTGTGTACATCTGATCTGGGACCGCTACAATCTTTCGACTGCACCTCCAGCTGACTCGATGTCCACATCACGGGGGAGGTAAGCGTTGGAGGTGGCGTTGGATCCGGGGTAGGGAGGGTGATGCGTCAGTGAGTGCTTATCAGTATCAGTATATGTATGTGTGTGCGTGTCCATAGTTCAGCTGAGACAGTGTCCTTCGCCCTGCCAGGCTAAGTAAACAGTCTTCCAGCCAACCCAGGTGGCCTTGTAGGGAATGGGACAGAACAGACTCAACACAGTCGTTATCAGGGAGTTGTTGTTCGGCTCCAGCCTTGAGCTGGCGCCGAAGGGGTAGCCGGGTTATGATGGTAATTGAGAATTTCAAACTGTTTTTTAACACTCCGACACTGGTCTCTCAGTCCCCCGTTAATAGCTGCAAGCTTCTCCGTGATGTTATTAGCCGTCGATTCTGTGGTCTTGTCACTCTTTTTGCTCACATAGCAGATTCTGAGACCTCACGACCGCAGCCAACTGATCCGAGGTGTAATCCAGCTCCGCCCAGAGATGTTGGTCTGAGTTGATTCTTTCCTGATGTAATCCAACATACATACTCTCAAAGGTGTTATTCTGAGCATATATATATATATATATATCATCGAACAATCACGCGTTTCATTCAAAATAGTCAACAGGGTCGCAAGAAGCGTGTGGAAAAACCAAGGCGCCAAATAACTGCCCATGAACTGAGAAAAGTCAAGCGTGCAGCCGCCAAGATGCCACTTGCCACCAGTTTGGCCATATTTCAGAGCTGCAACATCACTGGAGTGCCCAAAAGCACAAGGTGTGCAATACTCAGAGACATGGCCAAGGTAAGAAAGGCTGAAAGACGACCACCACTGAACAAGACACACAAGCTGAAACGTCAAGACTGGGCCAAGAAATATCTCAAGACTGGTTTTTCTAAGGTTTTATGGACTGATGAAATGAGAGTGAGTCTTGATGGGCCAGATGGATGGGCCAGTGGCTGGATTGGTAAAGGGCAGAGAGCTCCAGTCCGACTCAGACGCCAGCAAGGTGGAGGTGGAGTACTGGTTTGGGCTGGTATCATCAAAGATGAGCTTGTGGGGCCTTTTCGGGTTGAGGATGGAGTCAAGCTCAACTCCCAGTCCTACTGCCAGTTTCTGGAAGACACCTTCTTCAAGCAGTGGTACAGGAAGAAGTCTGCATCCTTCAAGAAAAACATGATTTTCATGCAGGACAATGCTCCATCACACGCGTCCAAGTACTCCACAGCGTGGCTGGCAAGAAAGGGTATAAAAGAAGAAAAACTAATGACATGGCCTCCTTGTTCAACTGATCTGAACCCCATTGAGAACCTGTGGTCCATCATCAAATGTGAGATTTACAAGGAGGGAAAACAGTACACCTCTCTGAACAGTGTCTGGGAGGCTGTGGTTGCTGCTGCACGCAATGTTGATGGTGAACAGGGGTCCGTTCTTCGTACCTCGCTTACTACATCCAAGATCAAATGACACATCCAAGATCAAATCATCGCGCCAACTTTGAGCTCGCTATTCCGGTTCTCCGAACACACCTGTTGTTGACGATTAGTATAGCTGGATGAAGTAATGTGAGATCACTGGGTGGCTTAACAGGGGCTACGCATCGATAGTAGAAACATTGATCGGCAACCCTTTGATTGGTCGGCGAAAATGTCGAAGGAGCGCGCTCAGTATTTTCCGGCAGCAGAGCAAGAACTCTTGATTGAGGGATTTCAGGAGTTTCAGAGTTTAATTAAAACGCAAGGGAACACTGCAAAGGCTGCAAAAGCAAGGGGAGAGGGCTGGCAGAAAGTTGCTGACAAATCAAACTCGTAAGTAATTTAATAATAATAATAATAATAATAATAATAATAATAATGGATTGGATTGATATAGCGCTTTTCAAGGCACCCAAAGCGCTTTACAATGCCACTATTCATTCACTCTCACATTCACACACTGGTGGAGGCAGCTACAGGTGTAGCCACAGCTGCCCTGGGGCAGACTGACAGAAGCATGGCTGCCATATCGCGCCATCGGCCCCTCTGGCCAACACCAGTAGGCAGTAGGGTAAAACTATTATATTATATTACATTATATCCTCTTTCACATCAGAGCCACAACAGGACCCACTATGGGAACAAGTAAAAGTGAAATATAAGAATATTCTACAGAATGGTAATATTTATCACTTATATTGCTTTTAGTCTCTTGCAAAGAGACCCTGAAATAATCTGTTTGTTTGTTTATAACAGCAACCAAGAAAAGGGCAGAGCAAAAAAAGACAGGTGGTGGTCCTGCACCCCCTCGTCAACAAGTTGGTTAAGTAAATGATACCCTCACGGGAATATCGATATCTCTCAATGAGCACACTGTCGCGCTGAGCTAAAGGATCCTGTCTATCCCGCAATATACGCTGAATTCTGAAAACTCTCCTTATCAATCTTGCACCTTCCGCAATGGGTGGCTCGCGTATACGGACAGGACATGGCTGCGACAGGCTTCCCAAATCCACCTTCACTTTTATAGCCGTGGCCTCTCATCTTGATTACACGAAGTAATTTACTATTACTACTCTAACATATGAATTACATCTGTAATAATCACATACATGTAATAGAATGTTAATAGTACACTTCCCTTTTTTTAGGAAATGACCTGTATGTATCTGTATGAAATCAATAAAAGAATCAAATACTGCATTATCTTTAGTTACATTGATAATATTTATTTATGAAAAAACAGTGGTAAAATATCGCTGTTGCTTTCGTATAAATGAAGCGGACATACCCGAGTGGCCGCGATCTAATCCTGTTTACATAAAGTAAGCCTGCTCCCGAGCAGGTTTACGCTTACGGATCTGTTGCTATGACAGCAAGTCCCGGATGAGCTTCGGGGAACCGAACGATCCAAGATCACGCGAAATCGTCAACAATCAAATCCAGCTAACTTACTTAGCGAGGTACGAAGAACGGACCCCTGATCAAAACACTGACAGAATCCATGGATGGCAGGCTTTTGAGTGTCCTTGCAAAGAAAGGTGGCTATATTGGTCGCTGATTTGTTTTTGTTTTGTTTTTGAATGTCAGAAATGTATATTTGTGAATGTGGAGATGTTATATTGGTTTCACTGGTAAAAATAAATAATTGAAATGGGTATATATTTGTTTTTTGTTAAGTTGCCTAATAATTATGCACAGTAATAGTCACCTGCACACACAGATATCCCCCTAAAATAGCTAAAACTAAAATCAAACTAAAAACTACTTCCAAAAACATTCAGCTTTGATATTAATGAGTTTTTTGGGTTCATTGAGAACATGGTTGTTGTTCAATAATAAAATTATTCCTCAAAAATACAACTTGCCTAATAATTCTGCACTCCCTGTATTTTCATAAACCATTCATTTGCCACATCAATAAACAGCTTGCCAGGGCAAAATATTTTTTCTAACATGGTAACCTTTAAAAAGTGAAAGGAGACAGAAAGACAGGTGAGAAAGAATAAAACTTAATTGACTTTTTGATGGCATTTTACACACAGTACTGGTACAGTCTCTAGAAAATGTGGGAAAATACTGGCATCATAAACAGTACTTAGCTACTTCTGAAGAAATTATGATGAGACCCTAAAAAAAATTACTATGTACAATAATGGATTAGAAGTAGAAACAAGAGAGAATGAGAGAAGAAGAGGCAGCTGTGCAGAATACACAGAATAACTCCAGCTTTGTGTCTTGAAGTCTGGGACAAACGGTGTTCCTTTACAAAACGCATAATATTTTCTCTGTATACGAGACGATTCCGTTTTTTACGGGACGGTTGGAAACTCTAATAACTAACCTTATAAATAAGATAAAACAAGTTCAACATCAATAATATCATAGCACCCGCACAGCAGTATAGAAACGAGTTATTGTAACTGACTGTAAAAAGTCAGCACAACGAAAATAAACTCCACCTAAACTCGGTTTATATCTGACCCAGATAGACTGCAGGTCATAACTTCTTACCCGAACTTCAGTTCACCGCCTCGGGTCTCTGCTCCTCCTGCCTTTTTATCATCCAGCTGCCAGCGTGTTGCATCTGCTGGCCTCCACCACTTGCTAATGTTACTGAATCTGTAGAAGCTCAGCAATAGCCACCACCAAACAACTGAGTTATTTTTACACATTCCCTCATCTGGCCAATCCACCACCTTTCAGTGTTTATACTGTTACGGAAAAAAAGAAGAAAAAAAACCCCCATCGGCCCATAAAAACGAAAAATCACCGGCAAATGCCCGGTATGCCCGATGGCCAGTGGGGCAAAAAAGTATTTAGTCAGCCACCGATTGTGCAAGTTCCCCCACCTAAAATGATGACAGAGGTCAGTAATTTGCACCAGAGGTACACTTCAACTGTGAGAGACAGAATGTGAAAAAAAAATCCATGAATTCACATGGTAGGATTTGTAAAGAATTTATTTGTAAATTAGGGTGGAAAATAAGTATTTGGTCAATAACAAAAATACAACTCAATACTTTGTAACATAACCTTTGTTGGCAATAACAGAGGTCAAACATTTACTATAGGTCTTTGCCAGGTTTGCACACACAGTAGCTGGTATTTTGGCCCATTCCTCCATGCAGATCTTCTCGAGAGCAGTGATGTTTTGGGGCTGTGCCAAGCAACACGGACTTTCAACTCCCGCCACAGATTTTCTATGGGGTTGAGGTCTGGAGACTGGCTAGGCCACTCCAGGACTTTCAAATGCTTCTCACGGAGCCACTCCTTTGTTGCCCGGGCGGTGTGTTTTGGATCATTGTCATGTTGGAAGACCCAGCCTCGTTTCATCTTCAAAGTTCTCACTGATGGAAGGAGGTTTTGGCTCAAAATCTCACGATACATGGCCCCATTCATTCTGTCCTTAACACGGATCAGTCGTCCTGTCCCCTTGGCAGAAAAACAGCCCCATAGCATGATGTTTCCACCCCCATGCTTCACAGTAGGTATGGTGTTCTTGGGATGCAACTCAGTATTCTTCTTCCTCCAAACACGACGAGTTGAGTTTACACCAAAAAGTTCTACTTTGGTTTCATCTGACCACATGACATTCTCCCAATCCTCTGCTGTATCATCCATGTGCTCTCTGGCAAACTTCAGACGGGCCTGGACATGCACTGGCTTCAGCAGCGGAACACGTCTGGCACTGCGGGATTTGATTCCCTGCCGTTGTAGTGTGTTACTGATGGTGACCTTTGTTACTTTGGTCCCAGCTCTCTGCAGGTCATTCACCAGGTCCCCCCGTGTGGTTCTGGGATCTTTGCTCACCGTTCTCATGATCATTTTGACCCCACGGGATGAGATCTTGCGTGGAGCCCCAGATCGTGGGAGATTATCAGTGGTCTTGTATGTCTTCCATTTTCTGATGATTGCTCCCACAGTTGATTTTTTCACACCAAGCTGCTTGCCTATTGTAGATTCACTCTTCCCAGTCTGGTGCATGTCTACAATACTTTTCCTGGTGTCCTTCGAAAGCTCTTTGGTCTTGGCCATGGCGGAGTTTGGAGTCTGACTGTTTGAGGCTGTGGACAGGTGTCTTTTATACAGATGATGAGTTCAAACAGGTGCCATTCATACAGGTAACGAGTGGGGGACAGAAAAGCGTCTTACAGAAGACGTTACAGGTCTGTGAGAGCCAGAGATTTTCCATGTTTGAGGTGACCAAATACTTATTTGCCACCCTGATTTACGAATAAATTCTTTACAAATCCTACCATGTGAATTCATGGATTTTTTTTTTCACATTCTGTCTCTCACAGTTGAAGTGTACCTCTGGTGCAAATTACTGACCTCTGTCATCATTTTAAGTGGGGGAACTTGCACAATCGGTGGCTGACTAAATACTTTTTTGCCCCACTGTATGTAGCCTGCAGCCATTTTTTAAGCTCACCTTCAGATGCTTTCTGTGCTGCTGAAGTAAAATCAGGTTTTGCTGCTTAGCAGGAGTTGCCGCGGTGTTATCCATGGATGATGAACAAGGATCAGAAGTGTTCGTCTATGCTCTCGTGTCAGGCGCTTCAGTAGATTACTCCTGCTATTAACAGCAGCCGATGGTTTTTACATATTACTGTAATGTTCTTGTCTGCTTGTTTCAGAAAAGTGAAGAGACGGGAATATGTCCATTTCATAAAACAGCCACTCGCTTTAGCCGAGTCCGACATCTTCCGCTTTAGAATACGACTATGCAGCAAACTGGCGCAAAATGACGCGCAGCTGCACTACAACGATGTTAAAGCGGCAGAGTTTACTTCTACGTTTAGAAGACAAATTATTGAAATTAAATAATGATATTCAGGGAGTTTAATTATTTTACAATGTAACGCAAGTACATTAACTGTAATTAAAATACTTAAAAATGAACAGTAATTAGTTACTCTACTTTTTCAGTGGAAAAGTAATTCAATTACAGTAACACGTTACACCCAACACTGCTTACTATACAGAAAAGTGTGTATGAAGAATAATGAGGGCAGCAAGAACATTCACCGAACAGTTTAACTTGGTCAAAGTAAGAAACACGGATTGGTCATTCTTCAGTGTCATAACTTCACCAGGTAAAGTCACGTGCTCTTTTCTTTGTCTAAAACAGTATCAGACTGATGTGTTGTGTTTAAAAACAAGCGCAGACATGCATATTTAAAGACTTAATATTGATTGCATTCATTTCCTGGTTTGTAGCTAACGGCTCATGAAAAGCAAATCTACTATATATGTTTGACCAACACCGTAGACACACTACCTGAAATCAGCTGACTGTAGACCAGTTAAACTGATAAATTGCATGAATAGGCGAGCACACTAACAATTAAAAAACACTGAACTACTCGATTCCCATCCCCAACAGTGATGGATAAATAAGCAGAAAAAAAAAACAACTTATAGATAACAGACGAGAGGCCGCAAATAGCCCGCAGGGACAGAGAGCATTCACCTGCTGCAGCACTAACTGTAAATCACATGAATGTAGAGAGCTGTAACATGCAAATTTTCAGGCAGATTTGGCCGATTTCTGTCATGGTAACTCATAAAAATAAGCTACTGTGTTCCTAAATCTAACAGCTGCATAGTTTGGGAGCACTGAGGTAGGTTTGTGGGGGCACGTTCATTACATCAACACATCACACTGACACAAACATTACACTTTGTCTCTGTCACATCAGTCCCACGGTTTCCACCAAGCCTTGTGTTGCTCTCACGCACAAAATCATTCCTAGATCCGTTTACCTTATAAAAGTTAAATCTCACCTGCAGAGACAAACACGAAGACGCCGACAAAGATCAAAGTGGAGCAGAGCGACGCAGTTACAGCAGACATGTCCGTGTTCTCTGTTTCTGCTGATCTGACTCTTAGTTTGTTCTAAATGTCTGAGTCTGTTGGTATTTTCACTCAATAACTGAACTCGAGTTTACTAAATAACTAAAATGAGATTAACGTTAAGGTTTAAACAAATCTGATAGATTTGTCTTTCCGCCGCTCGTTCAAACTTAACACTTCCGCATCTCTCAAGAAAGTGAGAAAGGTCTGGCTGTGGAACTCCGCAGTAGGCCGAGGCTCTGGTGTGTATATCAGAAAAAACAAAACACACGCAACACACTGCTTCAGAAGCACTTTGTCGAGGCTTGATTCGTTTGGCCAGAGTCACGTGATCAGTGACGTCCAAAGCCTTATTTAGAACGTATCTGATTCAATGGTTTATAATAAAACGAATCATTCGCAGGGTTTGTGGAGTGTTTTGATGGTGAGAGATATCAAATCACTGATCATTCTATTGAGCGATATGAAGCCAGAGAGCAAGAGAGGAGGTTCTGTCGTGTGGGAATATTTTGATTTGATTTTGATCAAATAGGTGGGTTTGCCAGCTTTGTGTTCTTGTTGTTTGCATTTGTTTTGTGTATTCATATTTTATCTAAAAACGTGAAAGACTTAAAATGTCTGAACAAAACAAAAATCTGCTTTTCATAACATAAATATCATTAAATAACTTTCGAAACACTTCCACTTGACTCTTTAAATTTAATATAATAAAAATATATCTATTTTTAAAATAATCTTAAAATGTTATTCTACAAAATGTGCAGTAATTTAAGTTGTTCATTCTTTTTAGCTGATAGTTTGTGGGACCCAGAATGACCATATACCTGCATCTCTACCAGTTTTTGTGCACTCCAGCCTCTTCTGTTCCATGTGAGAGGATTTTCTCTAAGTCAGGAGAAATTATCTTCAACAAAAGAAACAGACTCGGCCATCACACAGTGGAATAAACTCTCTTCTTAAATAAAAACCAAACAGGATAACTTTAAATGCTTCATGTTTTTCCTTTTCCAGTTCATAATCAATTCTACCCCCAGGTCAAAAATATGTATAAGAAAATTGGCCTAATATCATATTATTTATGAACATACCTGTCCAACTGTCCAGTGATTAATTGCATAAGTACATGGAGTCAGGACCTCACAGCAGATGCATACTCCATAATGTGTTGTACGTAATTATATGTATATTAATGTATTTTTCATTTATTGTATTTACAAACATCAAGAAGTCAGAAGCAAAGAAAAACCACACCATGGCGCATGTTCCAGAATCAACAATCGTCACATTCTTCAGAGTCAAAGACACGTCTCCATCCTTCATCCATCTGTCCTGCAGATCCACCCGGTTCTTAAAAGATCGATGCTGGTGTGTTGGATCTGAGTGACCATCCCGGTACAAAAGGACATAACCTGTCATCAGGTCAGATCTTGTCCAGTTTAAAACTAAGATGTTGTAGATTGGAGCTCGACATGTCAGAGTGGCGTCCTGTCCAAACTCAGCTATGATAAGTTTCTGGTCTGAAAGAGGAAACAACACAGAGCAGAGAGGTTAAAGGTCAAAGTACAATTATGATCAGAATGATTGACTTTACAATTACTTACAATTGTTGACCGCTTCTCTAAGGCGGCTCACTTTGTTGCTCTGCCCAAGATACCCACAGCGTTAGAGACTGCACAACTACTCACCAACCACGGCTTTCGCCTGCATGGCATCCCTGATGACGTCGTGTCCGACCAGGGTCCCCAATTCACATCCCGGGTGTGGAAAGAATTCTGCGCCTCTTTGTGCCCTAAGGTCAGTCTGTCCTCTGGACATCATCCTCAGAGCAATGGCCAATCTGAACGAGCGAAAGAGGAGTTAGAGGCGGCCCTGCGCTGTGTTACCTCTTCCAACCAGGCCATCTGGAGTGAGGAGCTACCGTGGATCGAATACACCCACAACAGCATGACCTCCTCCGCCACAGGCCAGTCGCCTTTTGAAGCTTCCCTTGGATTCCAGCAGTGTTGGGAAGGTTACTTTTAAAATGTATTCCATTACAGAACACAGAATACATGCCCCAAAATGTATTCTGTAACGTATTCCGTTACGTTACTCAATGAGAGTAACGTATTCTGAATACTTTGGATTACTTAATATATAATCATGCTGTTTACAACTACGTGAATGTACTATTGCTGTGTGATTTATTACTATTACTGAAGGTCCGCGGCTCCAAACCGTAGTAAAGGGACCTCTGACTAATACGTCGGGCTCGTAGCCGAAAACTAGTTTTACTTTGTTGTGTGGGTCAACTTTGCTAGCGAGAGACAGAGAGAGGCGTTGAAAGGCTGCTCCAACGGAACTTATTGTTTCGGAGGAAAACACGAACAAAGCGTACAGTCGAGTCTTAATAGCTTACTTACAACTGGGCTCGTCAGGCACTCTTCTTTGCTGAAGTGGTTTTTATTATATTTACATGCTTCCAGCTCCCGTTTTTGCTCGATGACAACTCGTACGTCCTTTTTCTCCCTCCCTCGCTGACAGACACATAACAGGTATGGCAGTCCATTCTCCCTGCAGCACGGACTACACTGCCTATGATGCTACATTCTTTAGAGCTATACCGGTAGCATTCTGCCTATTAGCTTAGCACAACAACAACAAAAAAGCCTCTCTCACCCAGGAAACACGCAGAGAGAGAGCGTCACCCTGTAACCATGGCGCTGCCACCTGGAACAACAGAACGTAGCTGTCAAACAAAGCCCAAACAGTCCTGACCCGCCACAATATGAAACAGGGAAGTACCGCCGTGTAATCCATTTATTTCAACAAAGTAACTGTATTCTAAATACCACCTTTATAAACGGTAACTGTAACGGAATACAGTTACTCATATTTTGTATTTTAAATACGTAACGGCGGTACATGTATTCCGTTACTCCCCAACACTGGATTCCAGCCACCTCTTTTCCCCTCCATCAAAGGCAAACACTCTGTGCCGTCAGTCCAGGCGCATCTGCGTAGGTGTCGTTGGGTATGGAAGGCCACCCGGGCTGCGTTATTGCGCACCAAGGATCGTAACAAAGGCATTGCTGACCGCCATCGGACCTCTACGCCCGCCTACGTTTTTGGACAAAAGGTATGTCTTTCCACGCGCTTCTTTCCCATCAGGGCGGAATCCAAGAAGCTCACTCCCAACTTTACCAGTCCGTTCGAGATCTCAGCATTGGTTAACCCTGTTTCAGTAAGGCTCAAACTACCTTGCAACATAAAAATACACAATGTTTTCCATGTGTCTCAGGTTAAACCTGTCCATTCCAGCCCTCTGTGCCCTCCTTCCAGGCCCCCTCCTCCCCCGGCTCGTGGATGGTCTGCCGGCCTACTCTATCACCCGTATCATGGATTCTCTGCACTGGGGGCGTGGCTACCAGTACCTGGTGGATTGGGAAGAATACGGCTTGGAGGAACGGTCCTGGGTCCCTCGGGCGGCTGTTCTGGACCAGCGCATGCTGTGGGAATTCCATCGCCTGCATTCGGGTAAGCCTGGTGGGTCGCCAGGAGGCTCCCGTCAAGGGGGGGGGGGGGGGGTAAGTGACGGAAGTCTAGTAAGGTAAGTCTAACAAGGTAAGCGACTCATGTTGTAACTGACGTCAGATGCTGGAGATTTTGGCGGAAAATTAAAGCAAATGGTAGTTTAGATTTGAACAAATTCATTTAAGCTTCAGTATTACCAAATACACTTATCAATTTTCTTATAACTGACAATATTTGTCTAAATAATCTCCAACACCCTGGAGAACAACGGGGAGAGTTTAGAGACTCTCCAAGATTATATTGATCAGTGTTTTCAGGATCTCGTGATGAAGAAGGCCCAGTGTGCAGCTTCCCCGGCCAAACCTGAGACGCCGTCGTCGAAAAGACAACGCCCGGCAGATTCCCCCGGCTCAACATCGCCAGCCGGCAAAGATATTGCCGACATACTGGAGTCAATCGACAAGCGATTGTCCAGTTTCGACGCAAGGCTGTCCTTGGTGGAGATTCTTCACCGAGAATTTAAATGCTTGCGAGAATCCCTGGAGTTCAGCCAGCAGCAGGTGGAAACGCTTGCTGCTGAAAATGCCACGCTAAGAGAGTCGGTGAAATGTGATAGGTTTGTAACATAAACCTATTCGCTGGAACGTTAAGGACAATCTGCTACGCAGCAAAAAGCAAGACTCAAGGCACCAAAGTTCTCTGGTTACTCATGCATGAGGGAGACCTGGCTGGAGCCAAGCGTCGTTCCACCACTTGACCACTGTCAGACTCTCAGCCAGGTTTCCCCACAGCACTCCTTTTATTGTGGTTACATGAATATGCATAGGGTCATTAACATATAACATCTTACATAGGTATACATGTGAACAAAGAATACTGTGTGTGTGTGTGTGTGTGTGTGTGTGTGTGTGTGTGTGTGTGTGTGTGTGTGTGTGTGTGTGTGTGTGTGTCAAAGGTCATATAACAACATGAAAGCACGAAGGCAATCATCCTTGGTCAGGAAGAGGGTAGACTAGACCCCCCCCGGTAAGGAAGTCCAGCAGTTCATCTAAACAGAAAAGCACTTAGACTAAAACAAATGTAGCTACGTTAATCCTACCATAAAACAATAAAACAAGATGCGACCTCTTCCCATGCCCCCAAGATGCAGGTGTGCATTCCAGTGTGGAATACACACCAAGCCTCTGTAGCCTGTTAAAGATCACACAACTTATCACTACACAATTGATTATACACCTCTAAGCATATATGATTAAATGTTTCCTAATACAAATGACAATAATAAACTCTAAACCCAACAAAATGTCTCACAGAAAATGTTACCCAGCTCAATAGAGAAAATAAAAAAATAAAAGAAACAGTTATCGATCTACAAGCTCGTAGCATGCGTGATAATCTGGTATTTTCTGGTATTCCAGAAGCCGCTGGAGAGGACGCGGAGACAAGAGTAAAAAGCTTCATCAAAACCCACCTGAAGCTGCCGGAGGACACTGTGAAGAACATCGTCTTCGATCGGGTACATCGCCTCGGCCCCATTCGGGCTACGGCCGGGAGACCACGTCCTATCGTGGCCAAATTCGGCCACTTCAAACAAAAGTAACATGTGAAAAGCCGCGGCAGGGAATTAAAAGGAACGGACTTCAGCGTGAACGACCAGTTCCCCAAAGAGATCTTGGAACGACGCAGGGTCCTCTTCCCAATCTGACGCGGCTTCATCCAGAAGGGCTCCCGCGCTGTCATCGCTGTGGACCGGCTGTACGTGGACGGACAGCTCCACCGCGACCCCAACATCACTCCGTGGCTGTATTAACCTCACACCAGATAAGAATCAGCTGCACCCTTTCCCTATCCACTCACACTAACTTGCATTAACATCTGTTTAACTTACCGGTATCAAATCGCATCTTAAAGTGTGATTTCATAGCTGAATTAACACCGTCACTCTCCGTCAGTGATTTAATTGGAATGTTTACGTTTTGTTTTTGTTTTTTTTCTTCTCTGGTTTTTTTTTTTTTTTTCCCCTCTCTTTTCCCCCTCTTGTTTTTATGCTGCTCACCCCTGTCCTTGGTTTCTTTCTTTATTCCTTTCACTGCCTCGATCACCTGCTTCGACACTCATCCACAAACAACATCCTTTATTTCGACACATACGCACCATGCGCTCAACGGCAGCACATTTACTTAAGTCAGACAGCGCACACAGTCGTTTAGGATACACACACTTAAGCCAAGCCTACTCATATTAGTAAATATGCATACACATAGTCAGACTCAGGGAGCATCTCGCCACACATTTTTTCTCTCTCTCCCCTTCTCTTTATTTATGAACAAGTGATGTATTCTCTCCACCTGTCTAAGCGACGCACACAGCATACATCCCTAGTTATACACAAACATCTATGGGTACACTGAGGTTCATTACATGGAATATAAATGGAGCTGGCTCCAGAGAAAAGAGGTTAAAAATATTTAACCAACTCAAAAAACTACAGGCAGATGTTGTCCTTTTACAAGAGACCCACAGACCTCTTAGAGGTTCGAATGAACTTAAAACACCTGAGTTTCCCAATGTGTTCTCAGCTTGTTATAATTCTAGACAAAGGGGAGTAGCAATTTTAATACATAAAAATATTAATTTCACAGTACTCGATACAGTTATAGATCCAGAGGGCAGATTCTTAATCATTAAACTATCTATACTTGATAAAAAGCTATGTATTGCAAGTGTATATGGTCCAAATGTTGATGATCCCTCATTCTTTCACGGTTTTTTCAGTGCACTCTCTGAACACTTAGATGGCACACTTGTTCTTGGAGGCGACCTCAACCTTGGACTAAATGAAGACATGGATAGGCTCAATACAGCGGGAACTCAGCGTAATTGGCAGTCCACAAATATAATCAAACAGTATATGAGCGACTTTGGTCTTTGCGATGCATGGCGCTCCCTTCACCCCACCAGTAAGGAATATACTTTTTTCTCACATGTCCATCACTCTTACTCTCGTCTGGATTATTTTTTGGTCAGCAGCTCACTGCTGAATGACATTTCAGACACTGAGATTCATCCTATAGCTGTCAGCGATCATGGTCCTGTATCTTTACCACTAATGCACAAGAATAATACTACGCCAAGAAAAAACTGGAGATTTAATATATCACTACTTAAAGATGAAGACTTTATTAAATATTTTAAAAAAGAGTGGACTTCATATATTCTGTTTTTGCGCTCTCTCTCTCTCTCCTGCCGGTGTCACAGTTTGGCATGGCAGACCGTGGGGATATGGGGAATGAGGACCCAGGCGCGGTGCTCTGTGTATAAACAGTGCGTTTATTTACAGTGATGGAAACAATAACAGTAAATCCCCGCGCTCTCCCGTGACTCCCGTGTCGTGTCTTCCCAAAAAGTCTGTGCTCCGTGTTCTTCACTCTTGTGTGTCCACACACATCCCGTGCCTGCTGCCCTCCGATGTTCCACGCTCTTCCTGAGGGGAAAATGACAGAGGCAGCCGTCATGACACTTAATTCCAGTAGGCATACAGTCACAGACTTAACTAAACAGAAGACTAACGTGGAGTCTCATGGAATGATCCCACGTCGGTGGGAGTTCCAAGACTCTCCTGATCAGCGGCAGGTGTGTAGCTTCGGGTGTGGCCAGTCCCCTAGCCGGGCCACACCCACCAGGCCTGAAGGCGCCTGTGTCCATACACACCTGCACCCATACACACACTCACATCTACAAGCATGGAGAAGAGCAGCAGCAACACCAAAAATACATATAATATCACCAGTCCATGACACAGTGTCTGGGAAACACGTCACCGCCCCGGCTGTGACAGGGGCGGTGCCCATGCACCTGCCATCTCCACACCTGCTGCCTATCTGCGTAATTGCCTACTTAAGTCCTACTTAAGATGGCAGCACTGTGCTACTCGTCGCTGGGTCATTGTGCTATTACAGATCTTTCCCGGACCTTTCCCTGCCTGCCTCTCATCTCGTGGACGAGTTTGTGTGGATTTGTGTAACCCAGTCGAGAGAGGAGAGTGATTCTTTGGAGAGCGTCTGATCTCCTTCCTTTCCCTCACATACCCCGGAGCCCTGTAAACCCCCCCCCCCCCCCCCCCCCAGCACGTTGTATATAGCATCACCTGGTGTTGTCTACATCAATAAACTAACTGTCTTTGCAAGGATTCCTGGTCTGCGCCTGAGTCCGTTAGCTAAACGTGACAACTGCACTGTTAATGTTAGCTGTGTTATATTGCTGCCTCTGTTCGGTGGTGTCGAGCCAAACGGACTTTAACGTGTGTTTGAACGAGCTGACGGTTCACTCGTTAAGCTGAAAGAAAGATGCTTTAATCACAGCAGTCACACATGTGTCCACTGTACCATCTGGAACTCTTTTTGTTCAGCACTCGTAATAACACAAACACTAAATCCTCCTTCTCTTGTACTGTTTTGTAGCAGTGTGTACACCTGAGACTGTCACCTGTCTGTCTGTCCTGCACTCTCTCTCTGTTTCTTTCTCTCTGATTGTGGAATAAAAGTATGAACATGTGTTTATAAGTTACACTTGTGTTTGAATCCTGCAGCTTATCACACATTTGATTTCCATGTGTGACAACTGCAAGTGTCCAGAGTGAGGACAGACTGAGGGACCCACTGCTGCACATCATCTGTGAGGCTTTGCACCCCTGATGATCCACCAGGACAAACTCAGCAGTGTGTGAGGAAGAGGAGGAGGAAGAGCCAGCAGCAGCTGACAGATGGAGAGAATAGACAGACTGTTCCCTGTTTGTGAAGGACTGCTAGAAAAGTTTAACATAACTGTCTGTCCTGAATCAGTCTTATTAGGTAATGTTCAAATAATGTTATCATCCCAGTGTTTTCAGTGTGGGAGAAAGTACTCAGGGCCTTCAGGTTACACACTATGAAAGGCAGCAACAAGTTTAATGTCCAGAAACCTAAAGTATGTATCAGCAGCAGAATGGAGCTAAAAATAAATGTTTGTTCCAGTTCTATGAAGCTTTGAGTATTTTGGATTAGTAGCACTGCTGTGTTTGTTGCATCATATTGCTGTAATTGTTTATATGCTTTATATATTCTGAGGTAAGTTGATCTATAGTGTTACATCATATTGTGGCGTGTTGGGGGAACAGCTAGTTCTCTCCCATCGTGCCTTGGGACATATGCTGCTATTTAGATGTTCTTGTTTTATTGTTTATGGTTACACTACTTTTAACTGTTATCTTGAATGTTGTGTTTGTACTGCGGTTCAAAGGCACTTACAGTTATTGTTTTATAGAATGAATGCAACCATAAGTGAGTTCTGTTATGCTGTTAATGACCCTCGAAGCACAGTGTAGCATCAGAAGTGTTGTAATAAAGAGCTCCCCCTACCAGCTTGGGGTTGAATAACAAGCTCAATCTCTCTCTGTGAGCTTCTTTGAAAAGATTCCTCTGCATGCCACAATATTTTATAAGGATGTTATGTGTTTGTATACTTTCTGCCCAGTTTGACCCATTTAGCAGAAGTCAGCCTGTTTAAGGCTCTGATATCTATTCTGTGTGACTTAAAGCAGTTATGACATGGTCTGATTTTCTCACCCAATAAAGGAATATTTATATCATCAGCTAATTTTTATTTACTAACAATTAATTACTAACAATCATGTTTTACAGTCCTGTGGTCTCAGCCTCAGATACTCAACTAATAAAAGTGATGTCATTAAAAAAATGAATGACCAACAAAACATTTTTCTCCTTCATTTCTGTCACACAAAGCTGTATGTAACTTTCTCGCGGTTAGTATCATGGTTGCTAGGCAACCTGAGCTGCGCGACGAAGGCTAGACCGTCCCATTTCACAAGCCTCTCACTTCCGCACTTCTCGCACCACGAAGCGTGCGGTCTCTGGATTGGGACATAGCCGTTGGATCCAGTCAGTCTGGGAATTTCAGCTTTGTTTAAACCATAAATTTAATCTGATGTGTTCAGGTTTAAACTCAGGTTCAGTTATTGAGTGAAAATACCAACAGACTCAGACATTTAGAACAAACTAAGAGTCAGATCAGCAGAAACAGAGAACACGGACATGTCTGCTGTAACTGCGTCACTCTGCTCCACTTTGATGTTTGTCGCGTTCGTCTCTGCAGGTGAGATTTAACTGTTAGAAACTAAACTTAGTTTCACTCTGTTTAACTTATTAATAATATTTCTCTAAGGATTGTTTTCATATTGATTCACTTTGTGTGTGTGTAAACAGTAGCGGTTTTAGATACGGGCGACACGGGCGGTTGCCCAGGGCGGCATCGCGGTGGGGGGCGGCATCACGGGCATCGGCAAAAAAAAAAAAAAAAAAAAAAAAAAAAAATGCTCGTACTCATGCTGCCCCGACATCATGCCAGCGCATATTGGGAATGGCATAGGCACCGATCGGTTTTCTATCGCCCAGTTCCTGGGAGTAAGGACGCCCTCCGTTTGCGAGGTGCGCCTGCTGCTCGGGGGATTCTCTGACCGGCTGGAGCAGCATCTAATAACCAACTCGCAAAATAAAACAAAATAAAAACAAAACAACAAACACGTAAACACCAGACATTATTAGACAGACTTATAATCTGCACCGATGTTTTTTCGAAATTCTATACACGAAAAGTGAGCGCGAGAGCCCTCGGTGCGCCTGCTCGCTGCTGAAGTCAAAGTAAAACTTTATTGTCATCTCCGCTACAGTTCAGTATATAGAGAGACGAGACGACGAGGCTCCAGCTACAGCAGTGCAAGTAAACAAACAATAAATATAAATAAATATACACTTTAGGACTCGGGGTGAAGGGATCAATAACAATTTAAAATTTACAGTTTGATGATTTAAAGTCTCACACAAAACCCGTCGAAAGGGGAGGGGGCCCAGCTGCTTCCAAATAGAGCACATTTCATTCATAATGTTGTAAATCCAAGCCCATTATGTATTCATGATTTGAATCCTGGGTTGTGTGAAATCCCAGAAATAAACCATAGACAAAGTGAATCTGTGAACTAAGGTGTAGGTGTGTTAGATCATGTTGTGGTGATCCTTGGGTTGAGGGATGGGTGTTCATACTGGAGTGCAAAATTAAAACCAATGGAAGATGGACAAGAAAAGTTCAAAGCCATCAGGTCCCCAGTTTAGAAAAAAGAGAAAAGAAGAGGAAGCGAAACGAGCAAAAGATACAGGTAAGCAGATGTGTGATTGGATAATGGCAGGTCATCCTGAAACAATCAGAATCAGAATACTTTATTAATCCCTAAGGAAATTATGTGGGTTACAGTTGCTCCAAGAAGAAATGGTAAAAATAGCAACAGTAACAGACTAAACTCCAAACAATACATTATGTTACAGATTTTAATATTAATTAGTCATTGTCAGTTGTTGATTTGTCCTGTTCTCATTGTATGACGAATTATGATGGCTGTTTGGTAGCCGTTTGCATACAATGCAAACTCTCTCTCTTCATATGTGTGTGTGTACAACAGTTTTATGTTAATGTACAATCCTTAATATGTTTTGTCTGTGTGTGTGTGTGGGGGGGGGGGGGGGGGGGGGGCAGAGGGAGTGTCCGCCCAGGGCGCCAAACAGGCTTGTGTATAAAGGAGACACGAGGCTGGGTGGACACTTAACATCTGTAATCCAGCTGTGACAGAGACAAAAAGAAGTGTAATGTGTGTGTCAGTGTGATGTGTTGTAGTGTCAGGAGTCAGGATGCAGCTACAAAGCTTCTTGTTCAGTGTATACAAACAGCTGTAGCTCCATAAAGGCAGCATGCAGAGACTCACCGTGTCTTATAATGAGAGGCTGCTTTCTCTCACACATTATGTTCACTTATTATCAGCACATGTTGTTGTTCTGTGGAAGCTAACATCTTGTAGTTTCTGACACTTTGCATGTTTAGCATGAGGCTAAAATTCCCCCTCAGTGGGTCACTGGTGACCTGCTGGATGTTCAGAGGTTCATTAAATCCAACATGACTAAAAACTCAAATGTCAAAGGAAATAAACAAAATATTTAAAGTCAATCATTCTGATCATAATTGTACTTTGACCTTTAACCTCTCTGCTCTGTGTTGTTTCCTCTTCAGACCCGAAACTCATCACAGCTGAGTCTGGACAGGACGTCACTCTGCCATGTCGAGCTCCAAACAACAAGATCATAGTTGTAAAGTGGAGCAGAGCTGACCTGGGGGATGAATATGTGATTTTGTACCGGGATGGTCACTTTGCTCCAGCCAACCAGCATCCATCTTTTAAGAACCGGGTGGATCTGCAGGACAGACGGATGAAGGATGGAGACGTGTCTTTGATTCTGAAGGATGTGATGACTGGTGATGATGGAATATACCAGTGTCATGTCAACATGGAAGGAACACACTCATGGAAGCTCATCAGCATCTACCTGATTGTTGATCCTCCAGGTGAGTGAGTAGAGTTGAGTGTGTGTGTGATCAGAGGTGAAGCTGCTTCCTGGTTGTTGATGTGTGTTTGTTGTATGGATGAGCTGGTGGATGTCAGAGGTAGACAGATGTTTCTCCAGCTGTTGTCTTTGTGGCTGGTAGTCTAGAGTTGTAGAGCACTCAGTAATAGTAACACAGCGTTCTGCAGCTGTGCCACTCTGCTTGAGAGGTGAAGTCAAAGGAGCTTGCAAAGAAAAGCGTCTGGACTTTTTTAAGTTACTTGAAGACGTTTCACCTCTCATCCGAGAAGCTTCTTCAGTTCTAAGGTCAAATGGTGGAGAGTCCCAGATATAAACCTAGTGGGAGTGACCCCCCACAGAGGGACAAAAGGACCCCCTGATGATCCTCTAATCGCCTGAGCCAAGGTGTGAAACTGGGTGTGGGTCCCAATCAGCCAGAGTTTCGGGTGAGTTCATTGTGAAACCTGGCCCCACCTTATGCAAATTCCTGAGATCAGGTGACCCAGGATGTGAGTGGGCGTTAAGGCATCTGGGATTATAGATGGATCTATAATCCAGTTTTGAGATTCACACCTTGGCTCAGGTGATTTCATTTGAAAGTTCAAATTTTTGTTTAGAATGTTGTTAAGACTTTATGTGATTCACAGTTGGTCTGGTGGATGTTAGCAGGTTAACCAATTAAATCCAGAATAACTAAATCAAACTCAAAGTATAAAATAAAATAAATGTCAACAACTCTGATCAGAACGAGATCGCGGATACAAGCGGCAGAAATGAGCTTCCTCCGAAGGGTGGCTGGCCTCTCCCTTAGAGATAGGGTGAGAAGTTCGGCCATCCGGGAGGGGCTCAGAGTAGAGCAGCTGCTGCTCCACAGCTGAGGTGGTTCGGGCATCTGACAAGGATGCCCCCTGGGCGCCTCCTGGGTGAGGTGTTCCAGGCATGTCCCACCGGGAGGAGGCCCCGGAGCAGACCCAGGACACGCTGGAGAGATTATATCTCTCGGCTGGCCTGGGAACGCCTTGGTATTCCCCCGGATAAGCTGGAGGAGGTGGCTGGGGAGAGGGAGGTCTGGGCCTCTTTGCTTAGGCTGCTGCCCCCGCGACCCGGCCTCGGATAAAGCGGATGAAGATGGATGGATGGATGGAACTCTGATCATAATTTCCCCGTTATACTGCACACTTGGTACAGTCCACTAATGAGGTTCCTCATTTGATTGTTCATTTAAGAAAATGAAAAGGTAAAGAGCAATGACAGTCGTAACTGCTCCTGAAGGTTTTTCATGTTCGAAGTAGAATGAAGGGCCATGCTCCAATTGATGTTCAGCCAGTATTTTAATCTTCTTTTCACCAGCAAACACCGTGAAAAACTATGGTGAAATGATCAATGAAAAACACGGATATTACATCAGCAGAACAAAAATTACAACTCAAATAAAACATACACACAAAGTAAATGCACCAACATACCGTGTGCGCCTTTCTACTGAACATTCATGAGCAATTGTAGTCCATATCTTCTATATTTCCACCTTTTACACAAGCCAGCATTCTCTTTCTGGCTCGAGCCTTCAGTCTCTGGTGACACGTGCGCTTAATTGAGCATCACCCCAAAGCATGCGCACCACAAAGCGCTCAGGCCCACCAGTAGGTGACGACAACACAACATGAATCCAGATTAAACACCAAATTTGAACATTGCAATCACATAATAATTACATTTCAATGCGACGGCTACAACAGTGTTGAAAGAAAGTACATTTAAACATTACAAATCCAGCATTTTTGCAGACATATTTTTAGGGGGAAAAATCCTTTAACTGTACACCAGAAAACCATCAAATGTTCCACATTTTAACTTGACAATTTTTAAACTGTCAAAATGTTTGTGATATTTTATATATTTTTATATTTTTAGTTAAGATTGTAGAAACTTAATTAGTCTGTTTTATGGATGCTTGACTGGTGTTTACCCTGATACATTGCTGTTATTATATTATATGGTAAGTATGTACTGGTGGATTTTCTGTTTCTCTCATTTAAAAAAAAAGAAAATGCTTGATGTGACCAAAACTGTAACTGTATATGTAACTGAAGCACAGCTGGACTGTAGGAGAGTGATCATATTCTGGCTTTGAACCACTCATCCTGAAATCATCACCTCTCAGACTTGTGGATCAGCAGTAATAAATCATAAGTCATCTCTTCTGATTAAAAAATAATAATAATTTTTTCATGGTTGAGAACATAGAAGCTGATCTTTGTACTATAAACTTATTCTCACTTAATCCCATAAAAGCCGTAGTCCACAGTTTGTCTGTGTAACAGCTATATTAAATATTATGAATATTTACAGAACTTCATTCAGTAAAGTATTGATCACACAAACATATGGAAGCTGTTGTTACAAAATCATATTTTAGCTGCAATTCTGAAATTCATAAAGCAGTTTGCCACTTTGCACAGTGTATGTGTGTATGCATACTGTGTGTGTACACAGTGTAGTTCGGTTGGTGTGACAGAGCTGTTGTCACTGAATCACAGGTTCAGATGTTTCAGCCTCATAATAAACAAAGGGACTCAAAGTCTCAGACATGTTTTAACGAGCTCTCACAGTCTACAGCCAAACAGGTCAAATTATATAGAACAGACAAATGAAACCAACATGACCTCTGACCCCGAAGGAGCTGTTAGACCTGTTAAGTGGTATTTTCTTATTTTTATATAGTTTTTATTTTTTATGGCGAAAACAAGATGGAGGCTGCAGTTTTGGTCAGATCCTGTGTTTTAAATTTAAAAAACAGAAAAATCCACTAGTATGAACATTTTCTCAATTTCTACATGTTGTAAATTATTTTTTGACTGTCTGGAAATGGAAAGAGGAAATAGATTCTGTTCTGTTCTGCACTCATCATCTACCTGACAGCTGACACCTCACACCTGTTTCTCACCTGCAGGTACACTAGGACGATATCCTGTATGGAAGGTTGCTCTGATAGTTTGTGTGGTACTTCCTGGCATACTTCTTGTTGGTTTTCTGATCTACACAAAAATACAAGAACAAAGAAAAAAAAAATACAAACAAAGGTATAAATATAAATATTCACAGCTAAACTCTGATCCTCTTGCTGCTGCTCCAAGAAGTCACAGCTATCCAGCACGAAGAAAGACAGAGGATCAAAGTCAGAAAAATACTGATTATGCTAATCTTCAGTCTCCACAGCTGAACTGTGAGGCAGTTATTGAGATCTGATGACAGAAATGAACTATTCTGACAATCCAGTCGACAACCTGCTATAACAAACGTCTCTGATGATCGTGACTCTGAACTACAGTTTATTCATCTTCAGGCTGTTCATGAGATTTACTGACACAAAGTCAAACTGTGTTACAAACATACATGAATATCTGAGCTCTGATCTACTTTTGTCGGGCTGAAACTAGATGAATTTTCCTCAACTGACCTATAATATTCAAAAATGATAATAAATTATAATATTTTATATAAATATTTTGTACTATTATACAGATGATACAAACTTTTCTACATTGGTGCTGTTTTGGGCATATTTGACTTGTATTTGTTCAAATGGATTTTCAGACCCACCGTTTGGCTCAAATTAAGGAACATTTTGATTTTAGGGACATTTGACACTGAAAATGTACACATAATGTTTGTGCATGTTTTTATTGAGGCAGCGGTGTCAATCAGAATCAGAGTCAGAATACTTTATTAATCCCGAAGGAAATTATAGGGCACATTCCTCCTGCTGCCCAGTGAATTAGTAAAATAATACATGGAGCACCGACTGTTTCAGGTTCAGTTCAAATAATGATTCAAATATTCATATTTTTATGACCTGATGGTGTGACGCCTCCACCTACATCACTGAACTACTCCACTCCTGGGATTTTGTACAAAAAGTAAGAGGGATTGTGCCTTCCAAACTAAACTTACGTATTTTGTATTTGTTTGTATTTCCTTTGTATTTTTGGATTTTTCTTCTCCTGTCTGTACCTCAGCAGAGGTAATGCACAAATTTCCCCACCGTGGGATTAATAAAGTCTTATCTTAAAACTTTAGCTCCAAGTCCAAAACTTTTACACTCTTCTCTCTGTGATTTTTCTTTTAAACAGCTTGTTTTTGTGTTTGTAGTGTTTTTCTTAGTGTCCACTGTGCATTCTTTGTTCCTGACCTACAGAGGTTTTATACTTTGAGAGTTCAGCATCTCGAGTTTATGTTGTCCCTTGAATCCTGCATTTAGCTTCCATCTCCTACCTGCTGTGATGGGAAATTTCTTTATTCTATGTATTGACCACGTTTTAGCAATATCACTTTAGTGTCACTTTAGTAATAATACCATCACTTGGTCACTTAGTTATATACATATAGGATAGCATCACAGGTGGGGCTTTTGCTTGTCACACCTTCACAGTGGGGCCTTTGTATGTGGGTTAGAGACATCCAAGTGCCGTGTGTAAGGGAGTTGATATCTGGTTGTAATTGTCTTGGTTCTACAAAAAGACGCTTATTGAAATTTCTACAAAACATCCAATCTCTTTCACGTAAATGGCCTTCTTGACTAGAGGGGCCTAAGGCTACATCTTTCACTATCTTACAACACTGTGATTGCAGCCATTCCCCAAATCTTTGAGAATGGTACTCATGGCCATTGATCAGCAACCACTGATCAATGGCCATGATCAAGGAACTGATCATGGCCATTGATCATTTTTGATCAAGGAACTGACCTCACAGCCCATTCTTCATCATTGCTCTTAGTTTCAGTCATTGTACAAATGTACTGTTCATAAGATTGGGGAAACCTGCAGTCGGCTGTGACTGAAGAAGTCACTTGGATGAGTGATGAAACGTTTCTCCCACTGAAAACGCTACATCCAGATGAACAGAATGTTAAACACGATTACTAACAGTCAACACACTCAGAGTACTAAACACACTGTGTACAGGGCTGTTTGGTGTTTGCACAGATGAAAATGATACAAACTTCTGACCTGTTAAACCAGCTGACCCAGCCTTTAGTCTGAGCTGGAGTCAGTTACACAAACAGGTTGAACAGGGTGTGTTCTGTGCAGCACCTGCATGTAAAACAGAAGCAAAGCTGTTCCTGTGAAATGAAAGTGAAAGCCTCTCTGAGCGTCTCCCTGTAGAAAATGGAGGCTGAGCTCAGTCAGATCACTCAGCCTGCAGACAAATGGAGGTGTGTTTGAGACGTGCAGATAAACAGTCACAGCTTTGTGTTGGTCTCTGAGGGCTCAGGGCCGTCCTGTTGTCATGTTATCAAGTGCACGACGGCTCTCTGCAGACACTTTGAGTCCTTATTCACAGTCCATTTACCTCCACGTTTACTTCTAAGCGATGAATTTTTGTCTCCAGTACTGCAATCTTCTGCAGGAGGCTGTGGTAGTCATCTGTGGAGAGGGAAGGCATCTTGTTGCTAGTTAGCCTAGCGGTTAGCCCCTTTCCAGGCTATTGAGGCTGTTCGGTGCCCAGACGCTGTAATCAGGCTTCAGCTGTGTCTAGGCCACAGACACACGGAGCGCTGAGGATAAGGTAACTATAAAAATGTTGCTGCTTCTGTTAAGAACACTTTAGTCCTAATGATCTATAAGTGTCCAGAAGCTATCGCAGGTAAGCTCATAAGGAAAAAAGGGAAAAAATCAGCATAAAAATCAATAAAAATCAATAAAAGAAGCAAAGCATTTAAAGAGCAAAGAGATGAAGCGTGATGTTATTTGTAACTCGACAGGGCAGAGTGACATCCTGTCCAGACACAGCTATGATGTTTATCTGGACTAGAAGAGGAAACAACACAGGGTGGGGAGGTTAACGGTCATCGTACAATTATGAGCAGAATTATTGACCTTTTGTTTAATTGTTGTTTATTTCTCCCCTGTGAATTGCCACCTTATGGTGGTAAAGGAGACTGTGTGTGTCCCTGGGATCCCAGGGGCTATGTTGTCTTGGACATTTCGCTCCATGATGGGGTCTCCTATGGGAAATTGGTCCTCAGTGAGGAACCAGAATAAGAGACATTTATAGGACACCTTTTAGAAGGTTCCCCCCAAGGGTTCCCCTGCTTGGGATAGCGCTCTGCACCAGAGCCAGGCCCGGGGGTGAATGTCTGGTGGTCGAGCCCTACGCCATGCGGTACCGGCTGGACACAGCCTGAAAATGGGACATGGGTGCATCCTCAGGAGGCAACGTAGGGGTTGGGTCCAATGTTTGTCAGAAGTGAGAAGGAGGATACAAATAGCAGACAGTGGCGGAGGTGCGAGTGAGTTTTATTTACAGTGAACAATAACCAAGGTGAGGGCAGAACTGAACATAAACCTAAACTGGGAAAAAACTAACAAAGTGAAAACATAAGTACAATGGGACATACACAGAGATGGCAGATGAAGAAGCCTGGGCACAGAGACGCGGAGAAACACTGATTAACACGCAGTAACACAGACGACGTGGTGACGAGCACAGGCAGACACACACTGTAAATACACACAGCAGTGATAAAGGGATGGGAGACAGGAGGGGACACAGCTGGGAGAAATCACAGCTGACGAGGCAGGGGAGCGTAATCTGAACACACTCGCATAAAACAAGGACTTTCAGAATAAAACAGGAAACTAACAGACAGAGGACCAGACAAAACACTGAACTGAACAGACAGACTCACAAGCAGACGCAGTGACACCATGGACAGACAGAGGGAACACAGGCAGGTATAAAACAAAACTCTAACACACAGCACACCTACACACAAGACATAACAGAATAAACAAGAACATAGAATAATATAAAGAGTCCTCAGACTCGGGACCATGACAGAAGGTGGTTTGCCTCTTTTAACAGTGCACTGCCATGGTAACTAGTGCTAACGTTTAACTAGCTAACTTCACTTATGCTGTGAACATAACCTGCTTTGGATCAGATTAAGATCCAGATTAGAGAGCATCAGGTTTGAAACATCTATGGACCATTCAGTTCTCCAGAAAATAAATAGCATAACTACTCCTGGATGATCCCTCAGTCCTCTCCGTGCAAAGAATGGGAGGGTCTAATTTTGTTTTGTTTGTTTGTAATTGGGTCTAATGTCTTTGTTTCCCTGATGAGCATCAGTAATAAATAATAAATAATGTCAAATTTTAGATTCAACTTTATCCTGTGATTTTCTATTTTTCTATTCTGTTAGAAGCAAAGACATTTTAAAACAGCTGTAGTGGTTCTAAAAGTGTTAATATCTGATCGAAAACAAAGTACCTGCACTTTTCTTGTCGAGCTCATATAAAATTTTGACAAAGACAAAGTTTGAATTCAGGTTTTGTATTTAATCTTAAACAGCACAGAGTCAGTATTTAATCAATGTCTTTTTATCCCCTGACTGATTATCCTCACGTCCAAACTCAGCATACCCTGGATGTTGATATCACTTCCTAGAACAGGGCCCAGGTCACTAAAGACCATCTCTGGGTAAATTTCTGCCTCATGCTATATTCGCAAAGAGTCAGAAACTACAACCTGTTAGCTTCAATAGAACAAAATCATGTGCTGTCAACCTCTGACATCCACCAGCTCATCCATACAGCAAACAAACATCAACAACCAGGAAGCAGCTTCACCTCTGATCACACACACACTCGACTCTACTCACTCACCTGGAGGATCAACTCTCAGGTTGATGATGGTGAACTTCCATGAGCCTGTTTCTCTCAAAAAGACACGACACTTGTATGTTCCAGAGTCAGCAGTGGTCGCTTTCTTCAGGATCAAAGACGCGTCTCCATCCTTCATCCCTCTGAGAGCCACTCTGGTCTTATATGATGGATGCTGGTTGTTTGGAACAAAACGCCCATCTTGGTACAAAAAGACGTTTTTCTGTCCCAGGCCAGCTCTGCTCCACTCTACAGCTGTGATGTTATTTGTAACTCGACATGGCAGAGTGACGTCCTGTCCAGACTCGGTTGTGATGTTTATCTGGACTGAAAGAAAAAACAACACAGAGCAGAGAGGTTAAAGGTCAACATACAATTATGAGCAGCATTACTTTAAATATGTTGTTTACTTTAAGTAATTTTAACATCTCAACATCCATCAGTGTCCTGTACTATAAAGCAGCATTTGGGTTCATTGTTAACATTGGGTTTTCAGTGCTAAGAAAGTGGTTCGCATCTAATATGAGTGTATCACCATGGTAACTTACGCTAACTTTTAACTAGCTAGCTTATTGTTACCTCACCAGATCCACGGCCCCGATCCATAGTAAGGAGCGCGCTGTCAAGTGACGCACTTCAAGGACAGTTTCCCGTCTCAAATCTCTGATTTTCTGCATTATTCATTGGCTTATTACCCACCAGTCTACTGTTGTGTACACCGCTCTTGGCCGCTGTCTTTTATTTTTAAGGCTATCTGCTATAAAAAGCCAGGCCAGGAAAACCTCATTCATGTTTTTCTGTGTTTTATTCTCAGTTACTTTGACACAAAGGCATCTGCTGTGATGTTCCCACCTCTGATGAAGTCTCACATGTATCAGTACTGATAAATGATCAGAATTATAATATTTCTGACTGTCTGAGGCAAAAATGAATCGAATCAAAACCATGTGAATCAGAATCTAATGGATTATAGAAATCAGTGATGATACCCAGTCCAAGTGAGTAGCCTAGGCCTGACAGAAGTGGATGTAGCTGTGGGTAATAAGAAAAGATGAAAAGAACTATTGATAACTTTTTGGTTAAGGCCTGGTCCGTCTAAAATTCATAACCAGTGCTCTGACACAGAGCCATTAACAAGTCAACACTGTCTGTATGGACATCAAATTCCCCCCCAAAGAAGTGCACATGTAAAACTGCGGTGTTTGTGTTTCCTGTTATGCCGTTTTTCTTCGGTAGCTACTCGTAATCCCTTTCCCCCACTCCCTTCCTCTCTCTCTCTCTCACACACACACACACACACACACACAGCGAGGGGCCGTCCCGCACATCCTCCCCACAGCCCGGAATACATTTCCCTCAAGGGAAGGGCATAACATTGTGAACTGTGAACCTAGCCAACTTCTGCTTCCACAGAACAACAACACGTGCTCGTGAAACGTGAACATGTGTGAGAGAAAGCAGCCTCTCATTATAAGACACTGTGAGTCTCTGCATGCTGCCTTTATGGAGCTACAGCTGTTTGTATACACTGAACAAAAAGCTTTGTAGCTGCATCCTGACTCCTGACACTACAACACATCACACTGACACACACATTACACTTCTTAGTTTCTGTCACAGCTGGATTACAGATGTTAACTCCACTCAGCCTCGTTTCGTCTTCGTCTACTTATCGTTTTCTCAGAAGGGCATCATCTAACAGTAAATCTCACCTGCAGAGACGACCACGAAGATGCTGAAAAACAGCAAAGTTGAGCCGAGCGAGACACTGACAGCAGACATTTCTTAACTCCAAACTTCAGAGTCAGAGAGTGAGAAGTGAGACTGATGTGACGTCAGGCTGGCTGGACCCGAGCCCACCAATGGTCTGAAAATCTCTGGACAAACAAACGTTACGTAGTAATTTACGTCCTCAGGTTGTGATGGTTTGAGCAGCTGTTTGTAACGAATCTGACTAAATCAGTTTTCCCCCTTTTAAAGACTCTAAATTATTGGCATATTTGTTACAGAGAAACTTATATTTGGGAGTAAATGTATGCAAAAATTAAATAAAAAAAAAATAAACTAGACACCTTTTAAAATGTTGTCCCTGAAAAAATGTGTTGTGTAGTTAATGAGAGATGTTTACTTTAGGCCTGTTTGTGTTTCCTTATTGGCAGATAAAGTTTGATTTGGAAAAATTAACAAAATATATTTTTTAAATCTTGTAATGCACAAAAGAAAAATGATGGTGGACTAAAAGCTTTACGTTTCTTAGTGTTAAATAATGTTACTTTTAAAAAACAGCCACCTTTAATCTGATCAGTTGAGCAACATTATTGCATAAATGTGACGAGGAAATGAAAGTCGCCCAGTTTTCATGAGAAAGCTCTTCTGGCTCAGTTCCAGTGTGAGAGTGTTCACACTCAGCCTGTGAGGGATCAGGGCTGTCACATACAGACATGCTGAGGCCTTTAAGTCTGCATTTATGATGAATTTGTCTAATGAGAATTACCAAACTTAGATCATAAACCATGAGGAGACACGTGGTAGTTCAGATATTGAAGAAACTCTCTTTATCTTCATTCAGACCTTTGTTCTGCTCTACACTCTGCTGCTCCTCTTTCTCTGTGTTCATGACATACTTACACCAGAAGCTCGGTGGGAACAAAAGCAGGGAAATAAATCTATTTGTAGTGAGGATTGTTAAGAAAAGAGTTGGATGTTTTTCTTTCTTTCTTTTTACAGCCTCACTTCCTGCCTGTGCAGTGTGCAGGTCAGATGGAGTCAAGCAAGCCAACAAATAACATTTTGTGTTGAAAGCAGAAAAACTAGAGATCAGAGTTACAGCTGAATATTTTCTACCTGCTTTGTTTTCATGCTCAAAGCCACGGATGCTGTCTGTTGTTGCACTCTCTCTCTGTCTTTCTGCTCTGAGTCAATGGAGCTCACCCAGCAGTCTGAGTAATGACAGAAACCATTAGAATATATTGATGCCATTACACTTTGGATCTCAGCCTTTAAGTGGATGGATGGACTACACTGATCTTCATTCACAGAAAACATTCACAGTACCTCTCACACAGATAACCATTCTTACACTCTTAAATGCTGTTGATGGAGGAGAAGAAACTGTCCACAGCTTTCAGTCTCCACATTTGAAGCTCTGCAGGAAACCCTGACAGCAGCTTTTTAGCTCCAAAGCAGGTTTAGCTCTGGTGCAGAGTGTTGGTGACTCTGCCCGTGGACACAGTTATTTCTGCAGGTGACCTTGTTACAGGTG
Organism: Mchenga conophoros; assembly: GCF_057382185.1. Lineage (NCBI taxonomy): Eukaryota > Metazoa > Chordata > Actinopteri > Cichliformes > Cichlidae > Mchenga > Mchenga conophoros. Next base: position 38,118,324 of record NC_140528.1, read on the forward strand.
CATTTGGAGGAGATTCAAAGCTTTGTGGCAGGGAGTTTACTGCAGACTGCAGCATGTTTAATAGCAAGCATGATGTGAGCCTGATGTGGCTGATAGCTGCTTCTAGCAGTCTTCATGTATGTGGAATGAGAGGGGAGATGTTATCAGGACCAGTTGCTGATTGGACGTCTCAAAGCTGTGAGCGCAGCGCTGAAACTTTGTCCTGTAGCTCTTCACTCAGTCCTCACCCTGAGTGTTTAGAGCCCAGCCCCACATATTCCTGCTCCTCAGGAATTCTGGGATTTGGATGAAACACAGCTAAACTGACCTGAAGCTAACACGGAGGTCAAGGGGGAGGAGCCACAATACAAGCTGCATCCAGCCAATGGGTGCACTGTTGCCCCTGAGCCCATGGATGTGCAGAGGGTCACATGTTTAGTCCCATTTGTAGAAATGTGTCCATGATGAAGACAAATGCAGTCACACAGCTCTGCAACAGCACAAATCACTTTGATGGAGTTTGTTTGTGCTGCTCTCAGATCTGTACAACACTGACATGTGTGTCAACATGCTGCAGACTCACACAGATGTGCCGTGTTAGCTTCATGTGTCCATCTATCACAAACATGCTGCTTCTCCTAACAGGAAGGACTCCTCAGCCGTGTCCACAGCAAAGTAGAATCAAGGCTTTAACCAGGCTTTTATTGTGAAACACTGAACATGTGGAAAAGTCAGCCTGAAAGTCAGAGAGAGAGTGGGCAACGATCCCACAGGAAAAGAATGAAAGAGAGAAGACACATCCAGGGAGAGATGGAAGCAACATGTAGCAGCTGATGAAGTCAGGCGGGTGGGCTGTGCACACAGAGGACTTTATGATCTGGTTCTCAGCTTCATCTCTCCATCGCTCTCCCCACGGCTACAGTACAGGTGAACTGACACATCCATCAGTGGAGGCTGTGGTGGAGCAGCAGCTGAAGCAGGTTCATTCGTGTTGATGGTTTACAGGTTTCCTTGGTCAAAGGTCACTCAGACCTTTGACCAAGGAAACCTTTGAGATTCAGCTCTGTGATTTCACCTTCTACTGATGGAGTGTAGACCACATCACCTTCACAGAGGACGACCACACAGTCGCCCATGTGCAGGCCGATGAGTTCAGTAGCCAGCGACTGAAGATGTTAGCGTAGCTTACCAGTGACAGGAGCCAGTGGTTTTTCCCAGCTGATCATGATGGATGCATCTCCCACTTCCTCCACTTCATGCTCTTTGGGATCATCAGCTTCTATGAAACAAACGTTGATGCATGACACAAACTGTATTTCAGTCTGGCTGCACTTATTTTTAAAATTAAGATGACGAGGAATAAAACCAGAAATGGAGTCAGAACATAAAGTACGAGTGTTCGCACCTGTTGTTTGTCAAGTAGTAAGAATGAGGTTGTCCTCGCCTCCCTCAGTAACCTCGCAGACATTAACAGTGTACCAGAGGTAGCTGTGCAGGACACATCTGACAGAAACAAATCTGTGATGAGCAGGAGAAGTTGTAATCAGGCAAGATTTCAACACACAACACTTTTGAACTGAACTTGTAAATGTCTGAATCTGCCCCTGCCAAGAACAACAGGTGCTCAATGAGCCCGTACTCCACTCTGAAACCTGAAACTGTGTCCAAGGCTGCTGCAGGTCATATCGGTCACAGACTACAGGACAAACAGAGAAAGTCAGAGATTAGTTACTCAGGACAGTCTCATACATGCATTCACTGAGGTGACTCACCCAGCTTCTCTTAACTTACACGATCCATAAGTGGTGGTGAAGTCAAAATTCATACCAGAGATGGTGTAGGAGTTTAGATGGCCAGGAACTGCCACCTCTCTCCTCAGGCTGTGAGATAATTGGCTGAGAGACAGTTTACAGGCTGAGATTATTACAAATGAAAAAAAGACATTAAGTTTAGCCCAAATCATGGAGGAAGAGGAAACAAATCTAAAAAAACAAACCCTATCAGCTCTCCATTTAAGGATGTACTGGGTGATGATCCACTGAATAGGGAGTCTGGTTGGCTTCCTGATTCTGTGATGATCACCTGGACGGGACGGGGACCACCTGAGACAGAGACACAGGAGTAGAGACAGCTGCTTTACCACTGAGGAGAACAGTCACATCGGTTCTCCAGAGTGGGAAATCATTTTGTTAAACCAGTAGCTTTACATAACCCAGTTTAACAGTGAGTGGGTGTGTGGGAGGATTTTCCTGAACAGAGCAGAGAAAAAGTGTTAAAAACCAGCAGGTGAGATCCCAGCACAGTTTCCACCTTAGTTTACGATTTTTCCTGTTTCTCAGAAAGAAGTTAAAAAAAGTGAAAAACACTTTAAAAACTGACACCAGTATAAAGCTTGTAGTTCTCTTACAGTGTAATCTGACATATAAAACTTATCCTTCCACCACGAACAGCTTGTGTTCATGGTGGAAGTCTCTATATAGTCTCTTTTCCATCCAAGAAACATGTTTCACTGCAAAATTAAGCATCAAACTTCACTATATTCACCCAAACAGTGAGACTGCTGTTTGTAGATTACAGCTCAGCGGTGAAACACAACAGTGCTCGGCAGACTGTTCACAAAGCTGAGGACAAATTAAAGAGAATCAGAAACGTTTAAAGCAGCAGATCAACGGTAAAATACACACCTGCCAAGAACAGGCTGCAAGTGCAAACCTTAATGTGGCAGTGATATCAGACGCAAACATTACCGTGTACATCATTACACGCTGCCTACAAACACTCAGTTTACCTGCACAGCTCCTGTTACAGCTGCACTTTGAATCTCAAGTCAGAATTATTTCACAATCAGAATACTTTATTAATCCCTGAGGAGATTATGCGAGGGAAATGGGGTTAAAGGGGGAGACTGCTGCAGACTTTGGAAGAGCAGCAATAGCTGTAGCTTGTTTGATGTACTACAGCACCACCATGTGTTAGAAATGAGTCATGGCAAAAAGCAGACTTCAAGGTTGTCTGAGGTGCAGTTTGACCTGAACTTTACAAACAGAGAACGACTTCACACAAATCTCTGAATCTCCTGATCAGACACGGTGCAGGCTTCACCTTCAGGTGTACAGTCTGTGTAGGACGGGGCTCCACGAGTTACAACAACAAAGGATGTACCACTAAAAGCATGCACTGTGTATCCATGTATCTTCAGTAGGGTGGATTTCATATCAACACTGTGTGCACACCTCACTTTGTAGTTCTTCTAGTGTGAATTTATGAATAAAAGTGGAAAAAGTTCAACAAACGCAGTCAGATTTACCTCCAGCCTGCATCTGCACCCCGGGGGTCATGTGGATGAACTCTGGCCTCTCTGTGAGCTTGGAGCCACAGATAAACCCCATCACAGAGTCCGAGTGCTCCTCTGCCATTTGCACCTGTGAAACACAAAACAGCTGTAAGCTGAAAAGAACACAAAGCACATGTAAACAAACTGAGAACAAGTCCCACACAGTTGTGCTCACCGCAGCCTTTGTGTATTCACCAGCAGCCAGGGTTCCCTGGCAGCTCATCTGAGCTATGAGCAAACAGCCTCGGCCCAGAGGCTTTCCTACAGCGCTCAGACCTTTCACCACTCCCCGCCCCGGCACTGCGTGGGCATTCACTATGTGGGACCAGGAGGAAATCTGGTACAAACCACCTGGAGAAAAGACAGAAGATCACAGCGTTCAAATACTTTGGATATAAACAAAATGATTTTTAAGTTATCCTGAATTTACACGACAAAAAGAAAGTGTGAAATCGTCTCACCATCATACTGACGCTTGACTGTGTTCCCGATGTCAGCAAACTTGTGATCTTCAAAGATGAGGAAGTTGTGTTTCTCTGCTAAGGCTTGCATGTTCTGAATGAAGGCTGATGTGTAGTCCTGTAACACATATGGAAAAAACCATCAGCTTGTTTGTTACATGTACAGACTCAAGGTTTGAGTTGACCTGCCATCTTCAGAAGTTTTCTGATGACTCTGCGGTGGTTGGATGCATCAGCAGGGATGATGAGACAGAGTACCGGGCTGTGGTCGACTCCTTTGTCACGTGGTGTGAGCAGAATCATCTGCAGCTCAACGTGGCAAAGACCAAGGAACTGATCGTGGACTTCAGGAAGACCAGGAAACACTTGACCCCTGTTTCAATCCAGGGGGTCAGTGTTGACATTGTGGAGGACTATAAATACCTTGGAGTACACATTGACAATAAACTGGACTGGGCTAAAAACACCACAGCACTTTACAGGAAGGGCCAGAGTCGTCTCTATTTTTTGAGGCGACTGAGGTCCTTCAACATCTGCCAGAAAATGCTGAGGATTTTCTATGAGTCTGTTGTGGCCAGTGCAATCCTCTATGCTGTTGCATGCTGGGGGAGCAGGCTGAGGGTCGCAGATGCCAACAGACTCAATAAACTGATCCGTAAGGCCAGCAATGTTGTGGGGATGGAGCTGGACTCCCTCAAGGTGGTGTCGGAGAGGCGGATGCTGTCCAAGATAAAGACAATGTTGGATAACACCTCCCACCCACTCCATGACATGTTGGTCAGTCACAGGAGCACGTTCAGTGAGAGACTGAGATTACCGAAAAGCACCACTGAACGACACAGGAAATCATTCCTGCCTGTGGCCATCTCCCTGTACAACGCATCCACTTAACACACTGTTTGCTGCTACAACTACACATGTTTCTTTTCCAACTATTTATTTATGAGTGACTTATGTATGTATGTATGTATATATATGTATATATTGTACTATTCTTAGTTAGCGTATTGTCTGTCTTGTCTTAATGTTGGTTTAAAATGGAGCACTGTAACAAAAAATAATTTCCCCCAGGGATCAATAAAGTATTCTGATTCTGATCCTGCTGTACCTCCAGGATGTCTGCATGGGTCTTCAGCATGCAGATCTTTGGACCGAGCGACTCGGCCAGCTGCAGCAGCTCCTCGTTGTTGGTTACATCAGCAGACACACAAAGGTTGGACTGCTTCTCCTCCATAATCTTCAGCAGCTTTGATGCTAGAAGGTAAATGTCTGCAGATAAAAGAAGGAACAAATGAAGGAACAGAAAATGAGAAACCAAAGAAAACACCACCAGTCTCTGTTTGAACTTTAAATAATTAAATTAGGACAGATGGTTTGAAAGAGGAGTGAAAGAAGCCATCTATGTCCACTGTGAGCGACCATCTTTGAACAGAGGCGGGGGTTTACGACACCAACTCTCTGCCATCTGTAATCCAGTTTTGAGATCCCTTCCCAGACGCCTTAACGCCCACTCACATCCTGGGCCATCTGATCTCAGGAATTCGCATGATAAGGTGGGGCCAGGTTTCACAATGAACTCACCCAAAACTCTGGCTGATTGGGACCCACACCCAGTTTCACACCTTGGCTCAGGCAATTAGAGGATCATCAGGGGGTCCTTTTGTCCCTCTGTGGGGGGTCACTCCCACTAGGTTTATATCTGGGACTCTCCACCATTTGACCTTAGAACTGAAGAAGCTTCTCGGATGAGAGGTGAAACGTCTTCAAGCAACTTAAAGAAGTCCAGACGCTTTTCTTTGCAAGCTCCTTTGGCTACGATGACCTGGATGACTGAGAACCTTCACAGACTTTAAATAATTAAAGTTTTAAAACTACATACTTCCTAACTCGGCTCTTTCTGAATAACTAAGCTCCAGCTTCTTACTGGCAGGAGAGTCGCTGCCATTCTTGGGGCTGAGAGAGAGTGAAGGTGACAGAGTTACTGTACTGATTTTTTGTTCCTGGATTGTGAAGCAACACAAATAAACACATGAGCCTTATCTTATCCTGAGTGACCTGAAGAGGAGCTGCAGAAAGCTGCTGATTCATATAAACATCATTGAGGCTTGAGTGAGTGATTAGCTGCTGACAGGTCCAGTCTGATCTGTTTGAACTGCCTTACGCTGTGTGAAAGGAGGAGTTCCCTGAAACTCAACCATTAAGTCTGCTAAATTACTGTAAAACAAACCGCGAGTATTAATGTTACACAGGAGCTGACGAGTGCCTACACAGACACATTTGCCTTCAGAAAGTGCATCCAGCAGACGTTTCCTGTGTCCGGTATCGCTTTCAGCTGTTCTGAAGTCAGTATGCTGTGCAGTCATGAAGGCAGCACGTGGTTACCTGGTGCGTGAGCGCGGGGTGGGACACGAGCACCCTCAGGTGGATATAAATGGGTGCCAGCAGGCCGCTCTTCAGCTTGTATTCTCCGAACTTCACTCCGTTCACGTCGTGGAGCTTCAGGATTAAACTGTCAGTGGAAGCGCTACCTGGAAGCCTTGCGCCAAATGTTTCAGAATAAAAGCGTCAATGTATGTTTTGAGAGCATTTAATGTTTACAGATAAAACGTCGCGTAGGTCAGTGAGCATGTGTGATGAAGCCTGGTAGAAAGAGTCGTTGTTTGTGAAAGTTAAAATAACCTGATGGCAGACATGTTTCATTAGCACCTCAACATAAAGAAGTGCTGAGGGGTGTTGGCAATGAATGTGAGACAGAGATCAGTGGATGAAACCATCAGAAGCTCATGTTCTGCAAAAAGAGAATACGTTTTTGTTTTCTGAAGCTATTCTGGACATTTTTAAAGTCTTCAGCATGAAATTGTTGTTCATCGTACTGTGAGGTTACAGGCTAGACTGCTTAATAATGGCCTCCAAGTTTAACCTGACACTTTTATTCATATTTACTTCATATTTGTATTCTGTGTCTCCAAAGTCAGAATACAGTTACATTTTAGTGTCGCTGATTTGCAAAACAAAAGCTAAACTCGGTTCAGACGTGAGTTACAAGTTACAAAACAAGACCAACAGATCTCAAACTAAAACCCACGTTCTCAGTCTGTCCCAATAAGTAAACACAGTGAAGCCCTGCTGTAAGTCTTTCTGACTGAATAAAGTCATACAAAGACAAACTTGCATTATGCAGCATTTTATTCAGATTGCAACTAATCCATGTTCAGATGTTTTTACGTCTGTTCTACTGTATTCTACTGGTTACACTTTTATTTTTCTTGATAAGAACTGATTTATGCTGAGGTACATCCTTATACTATTCAATGTGGAACAACGATATAACTCACTGATTTTCCATGTTGTTGTTGTAAACAACAGGAGGAGATTCATTGTCTGCGTTTTTGCCATGAGCGGCTGAGTCTTTGTGTGAATGCATGTATGCATCTTTTCAAGGAGCGTCAACAGCAGAGGGCCTCCTTCTTTGTTTTTTGGACCTTATTGTCTCTATTTTCTCTCTCACAGTGTCTCCTCTGCCTCAGGCCAACAGCCAGGTGTTGAAAATACCTGCAGTTAACAGAGACATGCGACTCTTGAGACGGCATTTCAGATAGAAACACTGCTGAGCCTGAAGTGTTTCTGTCTACAATCACCAGATTTCACAAGATACAAACACAGAAAGCTGTGTGTGCATCAATAAGAAGGCGTTACACAAAATAATAAATCTTCACCTTTATCATTTACAGCTTTCAGACTAAAATATAACTCTTTAAGTAACGGTGCACTCACTTCGTGGAACGCACTAAATTACTTTTATTTTGTTGTGGGTTAAACATAACCTAAGGTTTCTAACCAAGGTCCTAACACGATTTACAGTCCACAAGTAGAAGTCTGTGTAACTGTGTAAACAGTACACAATACAAGTAATGCAAGTAAACACTGACAGCTGTACCACAGTTATGTCTAGTTGTAGAATGCAGCTTCCATATTTAACAAAGCCCCAATATTTCTTCTTATACTCCTTATAATATTTCTTCAGAGTAAAAGATCTCTCAGCAGAATTATGCAACATTTTAGGCACACTATTGCCTCTATCAACTCAGTGAGCTGGGATTGTTTATTCTAAACATGAACTACTGTTAAAGCAACACACATGGACTACTGGAGCCCCACACGACAACATCTATACAGTCCAGTCTCTCCTGGTGGACATGACATCACGTTATTCATGGTTACAAACAATTTTAGACTGATGTGGGCCAAGCCCAGCACATACTTGCCAACATTGAGACCTCAGGTGGAAGCTGCGCCCACCTGAGGACCCGCCCTTCGCGGTCTGAGTGGGCGGGTCATACGAAAGCCGGTTTGGCCGGAAGTGAGCGACTGTGACGATCCAGCCTTCAGAATTACGTCACGAGCTCTCTCGGTGGAGTGACACTGCCGTCTGCTCCTTTTTATCTAAAATATAACCGGACACTGGCGTAAATTCTCGACCGTCTCGTTCTTCGAGAATTTACGCCAGTGTCCGGTTATATTTATGTTTAATCAGTTTTCTGTTTGACGTTTATTCAGCTGTGTGAAAACCCCGGAGGAACCTCCCGAGGGATTAATAAAGTTTTATTTAATCTAATAACTTTAATCTCAGCCAAACCGATTTACTCACGAACAAATAAAACACTGAAAAAGGCCAAACAATAACATGTTTAAGTTATTTAAGTAACTTTAGCGAAAGACCGCGAGGGTTTGCTGCTCTCGCCGGAGCTCAGATATTTGAAGTTTACACAGCTACATTCTCGCCTGAAAAGACGCTAAAAGTTTATTTTGCGACCCAGAAAGAGAAATAAGAGTAATATTAAAACTAAGTAGCTGTAGTAATAGTAGCCATTGTTGGAAACTGGAATTGGCTGGGCCAATCTGGGATATGGTTTTTCAATTTTGTTGTCCAGGTGGGAAATCGGGAGATATGGGGAGAATGGTGGCTCCTGGAGAGGCACTGAAATTCGGGATTCCCACAGAAAAATCGGGAGTGTTGGCATGTATGGCCTAGCATAGCCTGTAACGTTATTTTGACGGACACATTTTATGAGTGAACTTGACTTTAAGTGACTTACAGGTTTCTTTGAAAACTACTTTCTCATATCCAGGTTCTTCCTTTTTGCTGCCATCCTCGTCTCCTCCTCGCAGCGCAGGCTTGCCGCTGCTAAAACTAAACAGAGCTCCCTGAAAGGCACAGCCAATCACATTTGCCATATTTGTCACATGACGTAGGACTCCAGTAGAGGACGTAATTTAACTCTTTCTGCACCGCTGGGTGAATGAGACGCTGACAGATCGGGTTTTTTTCTTTCTATCGGGTTAGTTTTTCTTTACTCGAAGACATCAAATTATTGGTGGGGACATGTCCCTTCCGTCCATGCCAAATCTACGCCTTTGTTCAGCAGGAAATACTTGAACCAACAGATTTTCCTCATCATCATTTCCCCATAACCCTTTAATGACTCTTGAGTACTTTTGAGATTTAATTTACAACAAAATAACACAATAAAAAACAATAAAACTGTCAATCGTGCATAGAAATTACTTTCCTGCACCGGATTGTATTTTCACATGAACCTCTATGAGGTCAGATGTAGAAGGGTTTAGGGCTACAGTGCAAATGTAAGATTGTTTGTTTCTGGGCGGGATTAAAGACAGAGAACAGAATCAGCATTGAAAATAGCTGCAAAATGTCATATTGGTGGGTTTTGTGTGGGTGTTTTGTTTTACTTAACTTTGCTAATTAATAATCTAATTATGGGACTTGGACATGAGGTCAAGGACACTCTAAACCCAGGCACAATGTACATTTCAAATTCCTTTCATTTTAAATATGTTTATATTGTCTATCCTGTAAAATAGTCAGATGTCTTATTAATGTACAGAATTCACCTGCTTGCTGCTACTGCTGCACATTCACCCAATGTATATACTATATATATATATATATATATAATGTTCTTCCTCCAACCCCCCCACACCCCCTCCCATTTTAGCACATGTCGAGGAGCGTGTCAGGTTACATTTCACTGTGTGTTATACTTGTATAACTATGCATGTGACAAATAAAGAACCTTGAACCTTGAAGTTCTTTCTCTACTGGTGACCTGCTTTATTGTAGAGCTGTTTGCAGTAAAAGGTGAGCGGCAGCTAGTTATTTTGTTAATCCCTTGGATAACAGAGACAAAAAGGATACAGCAAATGGGTGATAGTGGAAGATGGATGCAGATTGTTTTTTCTCTGTGAGGACACATTTGAGAATCCCAGAGTTACTAAAACTGATTTAGAGCCACTTCAGTTTTCACAACAGTCAAAAACGTTTTCATCATTTCTCTGCAAAAGCTGCATTTAACCAAATCAAAAAAAAACAACCCACAATTTCATTGTGTGTAAAGAAAAACAAAACATGAGAATGTAGAACAATGAGAGCGACATGTTTAAGATGCAAGATGCAGCTCTTTCACTACTTTTAAGGAGAGGTTTACACTTTTTACTGAATTTATATTGATTTCTGCGTGTGTTGTTGCTGACTGTGTCTATATGTGTCATTTTTTCTAACTGTGAGATACTTGCTGCAGGTCTCCCTTGAAAAATGTTTTTAATATCAGTGGGATCTTCCTGGTTAAATATAGATTTAATAAATAATAAAGAGACAGATGATTGAAGCCTGTAAGTATTTCTGTGCGTTTCTTTAAGGCATACAGAGCTTTTGGATCGTAGCAGAAAAAGTGGAATCAAAACATGTAAACAGTTTGTTCACAGTGGCTCACAGCACAGACACGTGGACATGAAGTCGTGTCATCGAGTCAGCTTTCTTTTCTGACTCGATGCAATAAAACATTTAAATACTTGTATTCATGAATCTCGTGATAATTTGGGGGTTTTCATGATTTCTTTGAACTTTTGCTTTTCCAGGGTGTAATTATTGCACTTCATACGTCTTCAGTAAAGTATTTTCCACAGCAAACTGTGAATTGCTTGGAAATGGCAGTGTAGCCTTTCCACTTATTATGAGCCTCTACGATCTTCTTTCTGATTTCCTTTGTCTTTGGCGAGTAACAGTCGTCCCTGTCATGTGTTCGAGTGCCCTGTTCCTTGGAGTCTTTTTTATGCTAATTCGATGTTGTTAGGAAGCCAACTGACTTAAATTGAGGTGTGTTTTTAAAGGTGATTCATTACTGTAGGTGTGTTTTGAAAGCAAACATTCACATGGGGCTTTTTACTACATTTGGTACAAAGCAAGCCTACAAATGTATTTTATATTACAAAATGTACCAGAAGCTACTAAATAGCACCAGTGACTCTGATTATATCAAGTTTCATCAATACTGCATAAAATTGGGAAGAAGTTTAGGAAATTGTTCCATGTTTCCTGGGGGGCTAATAATTTTGGCCTCAACAGGATATTATGTGTCTGACAACTCTTTTAAAAAATAACAGTGTAAATTGTCATGTATTAGTGGGAAATGTGTTTTTGCATGAATGATTTTCTTTTCTTCTCTGCATGAAACAGTAACGGTCGCCTTGAGGCAAATCAAAACTGGTTTAACGAGGGCCAAATGGAGCAGAAACAAAATTCACCCGAAAACAAAAAAGCAGATTTGCTTCCCTGCTGTGAGGCTGCCATATATGGAGAGTCTTCTTGCTGCAGTTTCAGCCATTACCAAGCTGCTTCTCAGATTACACTTAGTCCCGCCCCCTCAGCACACAGCTTAAGCCACTGGTGAGGCAGCTTTTCAGCATGAAGGCGTTGCTTTCAGGCTTAACTGCCTGGTTTCCTAGGGAACCGTGCAGCAGACAGGCTGGGCGGAAAAGCGTTTCCGGGTCGGTCAAACTTGGAGAGAGGAGCAGAGAGACAAAGAGGAGGTGATAGTGAGGTGGGGGAGGGAGAAGGCTCCGTGGAGAGGCAGTGGGGGGAGGCTGAGGTGCTGGCTCTACTCTCAGTGTGGGACCAGGGTGGACATCAGCACGTGGTAGAGAACAGAAGCACATTTGAGGGGATTTCAGAGCGTCTGAGGAGGCTCAGTGTTGTGCGCAGCTGGAAGGAGTCTCAGCTAATTCAGAAGCATGAGACTTCAGAGCAAGAGGCCTGATGCAGGCACGTCAGTGAACTACAGCCCAGGAGTGGAAGAAAGGCCACGGGAGGAAGGTGTGGATAATCAAAGAAGAATCTACCCAGTCCAGCAAGGTAACTGTGTTCAACACCAACTGTACTAACGACGATAACAACATGACTTTGTTCACTTGGGGAAAAAACAAAAACTAGCATCAAAGGATAAAGCTTGCTTGTGCTACAAACTCAGACAATTACATTAACCTCCTAAGACCTGAACTCTTCCATGGCATGCATTTTTAATTTCTCTTTGATGTTTGGGCTGATTGGGACCTGTTGAATGTAAAAACAAAGAATTATCAGAATTATTTTTTCACCTGATTTTTGTTTCTAAGAAAAACGAGATCCACATATGGGGAGAAGAGTAGCAGTATAATGTCCTCGGAGGTGGATATCAGGCCCTTGTAGAGCAAAATTGAGTTTTGGTCTAAATGTGATGTCTCTATATGTGGATCCTAGGAGGTTAAAGTTTCTTTTATTTAAAAAAAAAATCACCATTTAGCCAAAAATGACAATGTCTTCATGTTTGCACAGGAATAAAGATTCAATTTCATTCAGCTGTTTCTGACTCTACGAATGTGGCTGAAGAGGGAATCCGCAACTGGACAGATGATGAAGTAAAAGCGCTGCTGTGCGTCTGGGCCGACCGCAACATTCAGGAACGTTTGAAAAGCACGCTGCGCAACAAATCCATATTCCAAGAGATGGCTCGGCAGATGCAAAGAAAATATGGGGTGATACGCGACTGGAGACAATGCCGTACAAAATACAAGAATTTGAAATATGACTATAAGATTGCTAAAAGTGCACACGCTGCAGGAGGCAGCAGTGCAGGAAGCCTGGGGAAGTACATGAAGTTTTTTGATGAAGTGGAAGCTATTTTACTGGACAAAGGACTGGAAAATGGGAGCATGGAGATGCAGAAGAGACTGTATGATGGTGAACTGAAAGCAGGGAGGCTACAAACGCCAGCAGGCCACACAGGGCAGATAACAGGCTCTGAGAGTGAGGTGGTCATCGACATGGATGATGGTAAGCATCACGTTTGCAAGCAGTTGTTTTAGATTCAAGACTCCATGAAAAGAATTTTCTTATTTTTCCTTATTTAAGATGACAACAGTGATGATTGCAACATGGACGGAGAAATGGAAATAAAGAGAGAGAGAAGTACAGGTATGCCAACAAAGAAAAGAAAATCTGCCACCTGTGGAGTTTAGCTGCATATGTAAGCTTTTCCTTCCATATCTGTTCTTTTATTCCAGATGCCCATCGAGCACACACAGACTTCTGCTCTGACCAAGTGGTCATGGTGTCGGACGCTGGTCGCAACTGGAGCGACCAAGAGGTGCGAGCCCTGATCCAAGTCTGGGCCGATGAGCGCATATGCAGGAAGCTGGAGAGCTCAACCAGAAAGAGGGACATCTTTGTCCAGATCTCGAGGAGGTTACTGCAGCAAGGCATCGATCGTGACTGGAAACAGTGCCACACTAAGTACAGGAACCTCAAGTATCTCTACAGGTCCCTTCAAAGGGGCAAGACTGATGAAGCTGACCCGAGATGCCTCATGAGGTTCTACGAAGAAGTGGACTCCATTATGAATCGCGTGACTAACGACTACACAGAAGAAGATTCAGACAGACTTACAATATCTGACAACTGTGATGAGAAAAATAACGTGGACGGCAATTTGGCAAACACGAGGAGAGCTGTGGAGGACAAAACCTGCACCTCTGATTCTGACTTAACCATCGAGGCATCAAACACGTATGAGTCAGAGCGGCATAAAATCAAGGAGCATCGTTTGGATCAAGAACACATGTTGATGAGTGAGCTGATCATTTAATCATCATTATCATCAGTATGAATTAGATGAAAAGGTTACACAATGCATTCAGTGGTCAGTTACCATGAGTAAGATAATCAAGCAGGAACAGCACGGACAGCCAAAAACAAAGGTTTTGGCTGTTTTTGTCCTTAAAATATTTCTCAAAATCTTATATCAACACAACATATTAGTTAGTATTTCAACTAAAACCATAAAATCTGCAGAGAAATTGTGATTCAGTAAACTGACCCTTTAACACTGAATAGACTTGAAGGTAGAGGGAAATAAATATTATTTTCAAACTACAAACTTTCCGGTTAGTAAACAACTTGGTCCAACTTGAGCTGCAGCCACCCAGGAAGTGGTTTTGAGATGTGTTTTATTTAAAATGAGTCTCGTGGTGGTCGTAAGCCAGTCTTACTTTGTTTAATACCAAGACAATGCTTTTCTTTTGCAGCAAAGAAGCATCTCTATATCTGTGTTTTAACTGCCTTAAATATATTTTTGCAGGTGCTTCTGAGAGTGAGGTCGATAAAGAGAATACTACTGCATCAAACAGAAGACTGAAGAGGAAAGCTGTGGATGAAGGTCTGAAATGTGTCTCCTTCTGAAATAATTAAATATGGATAAGAACACGGCTGTGAGCTAAAACAATGCACAACTCATGAAACCCTGTTAGGAGCTGACATGTTACACTAGTCGTACGTTAACCTTTGTCCTTCTTATTTCCAGACCCTGGACTGCACACATCACTGAAAAGGCTGAACCCTCTCGGCCCTGTTGCTGCTGACAGACTGCACACCCAGTGTAAAGAAGAGCAGGACCACATCCCCATATTAAAGATCAACTCAGTCTGTTCAGTGGCCTCCCCTGCTCCATCGCCACAGGTAACGTACACTGATCTCACGTGACCATTACAAAACTGACGTATTCTCCGACATAATGAACGCTGGTGTGGGTTCTTTTAAAACTACCCCAACTACTTGATTAATCGAGTGACAGATTATTATATAATTATTTTTCAAATAAAAATGTCCCACATTAAAATTACATTTGTAAACTTTAACATGTTTAGGTTTCAGATTGTTTCAGATTGCAAAAACAAAGATGAATTGATTCATGCAAATATTGTAAAGCCTAAAGCTGCAGCTCTATGATGTATGTTAGGCTGACGTTTGTTAATCAAACCTGAGGAAAAGTTATGTCTTCAGTGTTATTCACTAATCCATGTTAGAAAGTTCCAGAGTTGGTTTTGTTCACCTGGTCACAGGATTTTAAATGGGAGAAATATTTCACTGCTTATCCAGGTGACTCCTTCAGTATCAGCTGACCACAACCTTAACAGTGCAGTACTTAAGCAGAACAGCTGCATAACAACTGAAACCAGCACCACTGACTAACAATGAGCCACCGATTCAGTTTCAGGATCGTCAGTATGCAAACTGGTACCACGAGTACCAATCGCATCACTGTGAGATGATGAGCAATCGTTCAGAGGTGTCATCGCCTTTTCACGTAACGGCTCCCCACTCAAACCATGATGTGCACACCGTCACTGTGAGAGTTGCCACTGGTCTGTAGGTGTAAACAGACCACCGCGTCTCAGCCTGATGAGCTAGCTCTTCTGCGCTGTGCAATCTGCTAACCTGTGGTTGTCTGGTTGACTTTCTGAATTCAATGTAATTGGAAAATAAAGAAAAATACATTAAACTGCAAGCTAGTTGAAGGAAACCAGGGTTTTGGTTCATGAAGACATTTCACCTCTCATGCATGATGGATCGTTGACCTGCCCGGTTTCTATGCAGGTTGTTAAGGGTCCCATCAGTTGAGCTGACGTGTGACTCAATGCATGGGTTTTGTGGGTCACATGACCTGTGGTGTGATTCCTATGTGGGACAGCTTCATGAACCAAAAACAAAGTCTAGCTGCCGTCAATTTAATAACTTCAAACTAGCCTGGTCTCAACACCTGTATCTTATGTTTCATCAGAAATAAGAACGTGGCAATCATGTGACATCCTTACAGACAAGCTGCATGATAACATGTCGCTAACAACAGTGACACTTGAAAAGGCGATTTGTGTTTCCACTATTTTCTTCTTTAAAAAAGAAACAAGTGCTGCCTGCTAGGAAATCAAATCCGGCTTTTATGGGCGTAGACTAAAATGAAGCAATTCTTCTGTAAGTTCACTGGCGTGTTGTGTGATTTGTCTTTCAGGCCTGCTCAGGATCCACGAGCGCCATGGCCCCCGCCCCAGGTACTGCACGAGCCTTAATCCGCACTTTAGCGCTTCAGTTAGATGTGCATGTTTTAATTCTTTCCTTGTTTTCAGAGTTGAAAATCGGCCAGAAGCTCAATGAGGGCAAGACTAAACAGATTTTCGAGCTCGTGGACCAGCCGGGACTGGTTCTAGTCCAGTCTAAAGACCAGATCACTGCTGGGAACGCCGTGAGCAAAGATCAGATGGAGGGCAAAGCTGCCGTTGCCAACAAAACCACGAGCTGCGTGTTCCAGCTGCTGCAGGAGTCTGGTGAGGTTTTTATTTCTGCACAAGGTTTTGGGAACAACAGATTTCATCAAAGGTTGATTCAGTGACAGGAAACAAACAGCCTAAAATAATAATACTTCATGTATACAAATTCAATAAAATATCGTTTTTAATCTCAGATGTTGTCATTTGTCCGTGAGTTTGAGGTTGCTCTGATATCCACCCTTCTCTCCTCAGGCATTAAGACGGCCTTTGTTAAGCAGCACTCCGACACGGCGTTCATCGCTGCGCGCTGCGAGATGATACCCGTTGAGTGGGTGTGTCGCAGGGTGGCGACTGGATCTTTCCTCAAGAGGAATCCAGGAGTCAAAGAGGGCTACCGCTTTTCTCCTCTAAAGATGGAGATGTTCTTTAAAGTGAGTCTTGCTGCGTGCGGCGATTCTCTCCGTGTGTTTTCAGTCTGAGTGTTGTCGCAAACTCATCACTGATTGTGTTTTTAGGATGATGCCAACAATGATCCTCAGTGGTCAGAGGAGCAGCTGCTGGAGGCCAAACTGTGTCTGGCTGGGCTCACTATTGGTCAGTGTGAGGTGGACATAATGAGCCGCAGCACTCTGGCCATTTTTGAGATGGTGGAGAAGGCCTGGGCCACTCAGAACTGCTCCCTGGTGGACATGAAGGTAGGCTGTGCAGCAGCGCCCCCTGCTGGTTGAAGTCACATCTTGGTGCGATCACTTCTCTCCTGTAGCTGCAGCAGAACTACAACTAAGGACTTTTTCTTTGCTTATAGATTGAATTTGGCGTCAGTGTGAAAAGTCGAGAGATTGTGCTCGCTGACGTGATTGACAACGATTCGTGGAGGCTTTGGCCAGCTGGAGATCGGACCCAGCAAACAGACAAACAGGTGATGGACTGACTTTGATTTATTTTCATGCTGATATGAAAAAGAAACAAGCCTCAAACTTTTCTTTTCCCCTTTGTAGGTGTACAGAGAGCTGAAGGAAGTGACCCCAGAGGCAATGCAGATGGTGAAGAGGAGTTTTGAGTGGGTCTCTGAAAGGGTCAAGGTACAGCAAACAGATGCCTCTAATCTATTCTTGATCTTGTAGGAGTGTTTAGCTCTTTCTTTGCTTTGAACATCCAAACCAACAAACACTGTTTAACATCACAGAAGCCTGCAGCTGCTTTTGATGTAATTCAGGAAAAAACCAGCACAGCTGCACGATTTTTCTTTTGAGCAGGTAAAACTGACATAAAGTGATGATTCAATGGTTTCTGTGTGTCTACAGTTGCTGCTGGAGCCCCAGGCAAGCAGCAGGGTGGTGCTTTTAATGGGCTCCACCTCAGACGTGGCCCATTGTGAAAAGGTAAGAAAGGCGTGCGCCTCCTACGGGATCCCCTGTGTCCTCAGAGTCACCTCGGCACACAAGGGTCCAGATGAGACGCTCCGCATTAAAGCTGAATATGAAGGTGAGCTTTAATGTTGACGTAACTGCGTCTTTATACTGATGTGGGATTCTTTCTAATCGGATCATTTCTTTATGCTGTGCTGCAGGTGATGGCATACCCACTGTGTTCGTGGCTGTGGCTGGGAGGAGTAACGGCCTCGGCCCAGTGATGTCTGGTAACACGGCTTACCCTGTGATCAGCTGCCCTCCTCTCACTCCAGACTGGGGACCACAAGATGTCTGGTCATCCCTCCGCATGCCAAGTGGTGAGCAGAGCTCTTTACTGTAGCGTGCAGCGTTAATCGTTCGTGCTGTTTTTGGATTTATTTATTTTTGTCCTGCAGGTCTTGGCTGCTCCACCGTGTTGTCTCCTGAAGCTTGTGCTCAGTTTGCAGCGCAGATCTTGGGGTTGAGGGACCACCTGGTGTGGTGCAAACTGAGGGCATCCATGCTCAACACCTGGGTGTCTCTCAAGCTGGCTGACAAGAAGTTACAGGCCTGCAGCCTCTGAAGAGTCCAGCGTGCATCACACTCAACAAAAGAGCTTTGGACCATTTAGCACCCTTGAAGCGAACTGCAGGACTGAAAACGACACAATTCATTTATTGAGACCAAGTTTATAACATGGAACAGTTTCTAACAGATTTGTTATAGTTTCTCATTTTAATGGAATTTTATAGAACTTTTTAATTTGTTTATTTATTTTTGCATGCATGTTGTTGCTGCCTGTGTTTCATTGTATCATTTTTGTAACTAGCTGCTGCCTATCGTCAGGTCTCCCTAAAAAAAGGTTTTTGTTTCAGTGGGATCTACCTGGCTGAAAAAAAAGTTCAATTACAAACATTGTTTACTATGAAAACCCATTAACTGTAGGTGTTTGTCACACATATGATTGAAGCCTGTATGTATTTGTATGCTTCTTAAGACACAGCTTTTGGATCACAGCAGAAAAAGTGGAATCGAAACATGTAAACAGTTTGTTCACGGTGGCTCACAGCACAGACACGTGGACAGGAAGTTGTGTCATGGAGCTTTCTTTTCTGACTCGATGCAATAAAACATTTAAATACTCGTATTCATGAATCTCGTGATAATTTGGGGGTTTCCGTGATTTCTTGAATCTCACTCAGTGCACGTACTCATGAATACAGTCAAAACATCCTGTAAATATTAGTCTCAGACTGGAAGAGAGGTTGCTGAGAGATGTGAGGGAAAGAGAGATGGGAACATAGATTTCTTAAATTATGAATAAAATCAGTTTAATATCGCTCACGTTTATACACTGTTCTTTTTTTTTTTTTTTTTTTTTTTTTTTTTTAAATCTTTTGATGCTCCCCTGATCTGCCTGGAAACAGTCACACTGAGTACAAGAACCTGAAGTTTCTCTACAGGTCCCCTCAAAAGGGCAGGACTGACGAAGCTGACCTGGCTCATGAAGTGGACTCCATGATGAATCACATGACTAACGACTCTGCCAGACACCGTTACAATATCAGTGATGATGTGTCTTTAAAATCAAATCAGTCTTTTATGTCTGATAAATATTATAAATATGTGTTTAACACTGTGTATCTAAACTAATTCAGCACCACAGAGCTAATTACAGAAACGTTACTACTTCAAACAAACTCCCTGATTGTCCCCCACTGTGCTCCATCTGGGTGTTTGTGTGCGAGTCATGCTGTGTTTGCCACATACACAGCATCTTTATCTTTAAGTGATTATATGACAGACCGGGTGGCCGAGAGGCTTTGTGTGGTGAGGAGACAATAGCTCTGTGAAAAATTGTTTGTTGCTTAATTTGTTTATGCTGCTCTAAGAATAAAATAACGCGTCTTTGACAAAGTCGTTCTAACTACTATGATTGATACTTTGACAAAAGCTAATTTACTTTTTTGCTTTACTTGGGAATGAAAATTCATTTTTTGAGCTACAAAGTCCCAGAAATGTTATTACACCAAATAAATAATGCATCTTAAACTATAGTGGGCAGAAATCCAAGGCTGGATTAAAAGCTGCTTGGCAAGATGGCTGCGTCTACATCGGCTCACTTCTCACCCTGTTTGTCATGTGCTTCATGGTGTTGTGATGTGAAGCTGTGCAGACGAGTCTTTTGTTTTCTGTTCTCATGCTGACCTCCCACAAGCAGCCCAGTATGAGCAGGGGGCCTCTTTCCCCCTCCTCCAGTTGCCCATTGAGCTGTGCATATCTTCCAGTTACTACCTGTCTCCCATGTGGTGTCTGTGCTGTGTATGTGTGGTCGGGGTTTGCAAACTTGCATGTGACAAATGAAGGTTTCATTAAAAGTTTTAGGTCTAATCTTAAAGGTAGAGACAGTGTCTGTCTCCTGAATCCCAGCTGGTTCCACAGAAGACGGAACTGGAAGTACTGTGTTGTGACAATAAAGCACTATGAGATCTTTTAGCAGGTATTTATCCATCTGACCTGCAGCCGTACTGGCTTTATTTAAGGAACACTGATTATTTACATTTTTACAAAAATGACACCATTAAACACAGGCAGCAACAACATGCATGCAAAAATAAATAAACAAATTAAAAAGTTCTATAAAATTCCATTAAAATGAGAAACTATAACAAATCTGTTAGAAACTGTTCCATGTTATAAACTTGGTCTCAATAAATGAATTGTGTCGTTTTCAGTCCTGCAGTTCGCTTCAAGGGTGCTAAATGGACCAAAGCTCTTTTGTTGAGTGTGATGCACGCTGGGCTCTTCAGAGGCTGCAGGCCTGTAACTTCTTGTCAGCCAGCTTGAGAGACACCCAGGTGTTGAGCATGGATGCCCTCAGTTTGCACCACACCAGGTGGTCCCTCAACCCCAAGATCTGCGCTGCAAACTGAGCACAAGCTTCAGGAGACAACACGGTGGAGCAGCCAAGACCTGCAGGACAAAAATAAATAAATCCAAAAACAGCACGCTACAGTAAAGAGCTCTGCTCACCACTTGGCATGCGGAGGGATGACCAGACATCTTGTGGTCCCCAGTCTGGAGTGAGAGGAGGGCAGCTGATCACAGGGTAAGCCGTGTTACCAGACATCACTGGGCCGAGGCCGTTACTCCTCCCAGCCACAGCCACGAACACAGTGGGTATGCCATCACCTGCAGCACAGCATAAAGAAACGATCCGATTAGAAAGAGTCCCACATCAGTACAAAGACGCAGTTACGTCAACATTAAAGCTCACCTTCATATTCAGCTTTAATGCGGAGCGTCTCATCTGGACCCTTGTGTGCCGAGGTGACTCTGAGGACACAGGGGATCCCGTAGGAGGCGCACGCCTTTCTTACCTTTTCACAATGGGCCACGTCTGAGGTGGAGCCCATTAAAAGCACCACCCTGCTGCTTGCCTGGGGCTCCAGCAGCAACTGTAGACACACAGAAACCATTGAATCATCACTTTATGTCAGTTTTACCTGCTCAAAAGAAAAATCGTACAGCTGTGCTGGTTTTTTCCTGAATTACATCAAAAGCAGCTGCAGGCTTCTGTGATGTTAAACAGTGTTTGTTGGTTTGGATGTTCAAAGCAAAGAAAGAGCTAAACACTCCTACAAGATCAAGAATAGATTAGAGGCATGTGTTTGCTGTACCTTGACCCTTTCAGAGACCCACTCAAAACTCCCCTTCACCATCTGCATTGCCTCTGGGGTCACTTCCTTCAGCTCTCTGTACACCTACAAAGGGGAAAAGAAAAGTTTGAGGCTTGTTTCTTTTTCATATCAGCATGAAAATAAATCAAAGTCAGTCCATCACCTGTTTGTCTGTTTGCTGGCTCCGATCTCCAGCTGGCCAAAGCCTCCACGAATCGTTGTCAATCACGTCAGCGAGCACAATCTCTCGACTTTTCACACTGACACCAAATTCAATCTATAAGCAAAGAAAAAGTCCTTAGTTGTAGTTCTGCTGCAGCTACAGGAGAGAAGTGATCGCACCAAGATGTGACTTTAACCAGCAGGGGGCGCTGCTGCACAGCCTACCTTCATGTCCACCAGGGAGCAGTTCTGAGTGGCCCAGGCCTTCTCCACCATCTCAAAAATGGCCAGAGTGCTGCGGCTCATTATGTCCACCTCACACTGACCAATAGTGAGCCCAGCCAGACACAGTTTGGCCTCCAGCAGCTGCTCCTCTGACCACTGAGGATCATTGTTGGCATCATCCTAAAAACACAATCAGTGATGAGTTTGCGACAACATTCAGACTGAAAACACACGGAGAGAATCGCCGCACGCAGCAAGACTCACTTTAAAGAACATCTCCATCTTTAGAGGAGAAAAGCGGTAGCCCTCTTTGACTCCTGGATTCCTCTTGAGGAAAGATCCAGTCGCCACCCTGCGACACACCCACTCAACGGGTATCATCTCGCAGAAGGTGTGCAGGCAGCCGAGGAGGGGAAATGGGCGTGTCTTACCTGTGCCGGGAGCCAATCGCGGTCCTCAGCTCATCTAACCAGCCAATCACAGCCGGGCATTGATTTCCACGTGAGGAGAAGACGCTCAAACATCAAGAGAAGACGTTTAATTAGGTACAAATAAAAAATAAAAACCTTTGGAGCTTTTTTCGCAAAAGTTAATCGTTTTACTCTTTGATAAGAAGTGATGGCCAAATGAAGCTTTCTGAAGCTTGTGCTGAAAAACGGTTCATTACTTCAAGCTCTTCAACACAGTCCTGTCTTGTGACACCTGGTGGCCAAAAATATGAAGAGCAGCTTGAGTCTACAAATTAACGTGTACTGCTTCATCATGACTACCCACTCTACAGAGTGATTTACTTCCCTATAATCCACTGACTCAGATACTGAAGCAGTTACGTTCTAAAGGAAGCTTCAGTCGTCACTGATCATGTGATGTTTTTTGACACACACGTCGGAGCGTCAGCTTCAAGCTGGCCATCACTAATAAGAAGCTTGTCTTATCAAAAGCTCCAACAGGTCAAAACAGTGTGTTTTTGATTGAATCGATTAGTTTGAGAAACTGAGCTGTTTGCACGTTATCTGTGGAGGAATGTTATCAAAGTAAACAACATCATCTCATGACAGCAGTGGGTAAAGGCTTTGTTTATTTTGTGGAAAAGTCCTTTCATTCATCCTCATCATTGTGTATGTGGTGTGTTGCAGTGATGGACTGTAACAACATGACAGCTCAACCAAAGCAGGGCAGCAATGAAACCCACACAAATGGACGATTGAAACTATCAGCAACACCGACTCGTGATCTAGAGCTGGTGTCACCCAGAGTTTTGTTTTTAGAGATGTGTAACAGAACCAGGCACAATGGATCCTCTTACATCAGGTCTTAGCTGAAAGAAAAAAGGACAAATAGGAGCAAAGAGGCAACAAGGCTAAATGAATACAGGAAGCATAGATAATAACTGGAGTTAACATTCTAGACAGCAGCTACTGATGTTGTTGAATGTGATGTGTTGTTTTTACTTGTATTGGTCTGTAATGCAGTAATAAAACGCTAAACTCAGTGATCACACTGCAATAATGTTTCCCATTACAAACCACCAAACATGCCTTTGTCTCCTGTGCAGCGTGAGCTACAATCACCTGATTTCAGTTCATGCAGAGGAAGAAAAAGGTGGAATCATCTTACAACCTTTGAGGAGTGAAGATATGGACATTTCTTTGTTTTTAATTATTGGATTATTTTGAGCAGTATCACTGTGGTTGTGACTGTGTGGAACTTTTAACCTCCTAGGACCTGGCGTCCACATATGTGGACATCACATTTTGGGTTATTTAGACCAAAGTACTCGATTTTGCTCTACAAGGGCCTGATATCCACTTACGAGGACATTATACTGCTACTGTTCTATCAACGTTTTAAACGAATATTCTCATATGTGTCTCTTATTTTAAAAAAAAAACAAAAATAAGGTAAAAAAAAATCTGGTAATTCTTTGTTTTTGCATTCATCAGGCCCCAATATGCCCAAATATCAAAGAGACATTAAAAATGCATGGTGTGGAAGAGTTCAGGTCTTAGGAGGTAAAGGCCCCAAACTACCAAAACTGTCTCTGTGTGGTAGTAAATCATTTTATTTAATATGAATATAACTGTAGAACCAATTGGAAATGTTGACAAATGACCATGGACAAGTCAAATCTGTTAAATGTGAGGTGAGCAGTGAAAAATCATGTGACTGACATAAACTTGGGGGTGACGGCCTGGAAGGTAAAATGAGCTTTTTAATCTCTCTGAGACAAACTGTAAAGAACAAGAACAGATTCAGTGCGGCTCTTCGTGTGAGCACGTCTCTCTAAATCCTGTCACACAATCAGACGATGAGATAAGCTTTGATTACAAAAGTTACTGAACTGTTGTGCTCGATCAGTCAACACCTTGCATCACTGCTGCACTGGAACGCTGACTCTGAAACAGCCCATCACACTGAATAATGTTCGGTGTCCACAAACATGTCCAGTTGTTCTGCAAACATACACTGTACAGGATCGGCAGCGTTTTAGAGTGATTTTTTTATTCTGTTTCCTGGGACTTAAGACCATGAATGAAACATTTAAGACAGAATGAGACACAGGGGTCAAATGTCACATTTTGCAGAGCCTCTGATCCTCCCACAGGCTACAGCAATGTAAAGGTTTTAAATTTGACTTTTTAAAAGCATTTATGATTTTACTTGAGTGATTCCTGGTTTATCTTTTACCTCATTGTTCCAGTGAGCGATTAAAGGAAATCTGTATCACATGCACGTTCAATTTAGGCTCACCAGTTTACCAAACGAGCGTGTGTTTGGATTGTGGAGGAAAGCTGGAGTACTTGGAGGACTGCAGGTAGGTAGAGAGCAAACAATCTCCTCATAATAGGTGTTCAAACCAGTAACCACCTTACTGTGCAGCTGAGTTTAACAGCACTATCATGAGGCAGTTATTCCTCTGCTGTCATGAGACTGCATCGTGCCCCCAACAAAGAAACTGCATGAAAACAATAGCAAAGGAAAATCATCATCTCGATTCCTCTTGTTCTGTGTCAGTATACAAATCGCTTATCAGTACACTAAGCTAACGTTGTAACTAAAGAAATATAGTGATTATAATTTATGATGTAACAAGAAACCTCTCTGATTGACTCTGATGACTTTTAAAGTTATGGTGTAGAGTTTAGAAGGGTTTCCTGGTACACTATAAGTTATGGTGTGATTTAACATGTAGATTTCCAGCTGAGGCATCAAAGCTTAGTGTTTGTGTCCATTTCTGTAATGATACTGAATGACAAGATCTAGTTACTTTGTACAGATTCCGGTTTGAAAATGTCATTATGCACAACACAGGCGACTTTTTCAGCTTTTTTATTGAATGACTTTGAAGCTGAAATTGAGGCCCTGTGTCATTATGCTACTCTATAAAACATTTACTGCAACCCAGTAACCCAGGGGGCAGCTTTTCATTTTTCCCTTGTCAGTGTCCAGCAGTACTTCCAGATAGCAACTCCGTTCTATCCTCTTGTGGTGTTCATTCAGTTATATACCTTAATCTTAACTGTATCTCCTCCTCTAACTTCATATTTTCTCTCTCCTCCTCCTTCTCCTTTCCCTCTCTCTGCTCTCTCCATGGCTGCCACCCTCAGATCGCCTGTCCCATCTTTGCTGGCCTTCTGCATTTCTTCTTCTTGGCTGCCTTCTCCTGGATGTGTCTGGAGGGTGTGCAGCTCTATCTCATGCTGGTGGAGGTCTTTGAGAGTGAGTACTCACACTGGTGGTGGGCATGTCTGCAGCCATAGACTACAGGAGCTATAGGACCAAGAAAGCGTACGTGTGAGTACAGGCCTTTTGCACCTGCAGATTGAGAAGTAGGATTGTGCTATTCCCCCAGATGGAAATGTAATGTCAACCTCTTTCCGGTTGAGTGAACGCTGGCGCGACTGGCGGCCGCTACTCACCGGCCGCCACTCACCACTATCGCTAACGTTAACGCTACTGGACTCTGGACTTTTGGACTTCTGTCCTACTCCTGTTTCTAAGGCCCACCGGTGTCCCTGCCTGGCTGTTCCTGTCCATGATGTGGCCTTTCAGGATCTATGTACTCTCAGTGTGGGTCTGGATCCTTATGTCATCGACCTACCGACTCGGCACTGGACTTCATCAATATACAACTGATGAGCTCCTCCGGCTCCGCTTCTCTTTAGCTGCTCCGCCGTTGGCTGCTCTTCATTTCCACACGGACATTGCCTTCCTCCCTCGCCGAAAGTACGTACATCGAGGCTCCCGTCGGTATTTCCCAGAGGTGTGGACTCGAGTCACATGACTTGGACTCGAGTCAGACTCGAGTCATTAATTTTATGACTTTAGACTTGACTTGAAAAAATGTTCTAAGACTTGTGACTTGACTTGGACTTTTACACCAATGACTTGGGACTTGAATTGGACTTGAACCGGTTTACTTGAAAAGACTTGATATTTTACCCCAAATATAAAATTTTACATGCATATTATATAGAGATTGAAAATGTGACGTCATTCACGGGTAGAACCGCAAAGGATTCTGGGAACTCGTGGCAAGCGGTACTAGGCTTTCAATTAAAATCAGTTATACAGCGATAAAAAGAAACACAAAAATGTCAAGAAGCTGTTGTATTATTAACTGCAATAGCCGGTCGCATGACAGCCACGGGAAGCCGACGGGTAAAGAGATCGGTTGTTATCGGATTACGTCGTTGAAGAGAAATTGTTCGAGCCATGTTTCCGAAGTAACAAAGAGGCGACGGGTGGCCTGGATTGCAGCCATTCTAAGACCAAATATAACGTCCCAGAACACTCCAGCTCACAGGTTAGTCTGCTCCAAGCATTTACACAAAGGTCAGTCTGCTGTTGTAGTTAATACGTCATTTTTCTTAACATAATTGGTGATATAGGTTACAAGCAAGTCTGGCGCTGAACAGAAATTGTCGCGCTATGCTCCTTTATTTATTGTGCATAAATAGTGAATTGTCCTGACACAATATTGCGTTTCGCTTCTGTTATTATGGTACATTGACAAAAACATATACTTTTATTCACAGGATAAAACAGGTTTTTTGTATCACTAATTGCCCAGTACGATTACAGCATACAGTATTATTGTCACTGCTACATTTCTGTGATGCTACCAGAAATTATTTCCACTACTAATTAATTACCGTTGAGCTCAAAGGTCCTATTAATAAACGGTTAAGGAATGTGTATTTATGACGACAATTTGTGAGACTGGTAAACTTATGATATGTACGATGGTCTTTCGTTCTACACGGTGCATTTCAAGGTCCTGCACCCATCCGGTGTTCCAGATCTACTGGCGTTTAGATCAACTGGCGTTGGTCGAACAGATGTGTGGCAGTCTTGCGTTTCAGGAGCTGCTACCGACAAACCAGCAAAAAAAAAAGCCAAATGTGTCATCTGTGACACTTGTGAGGTTGTCTCAAACACACTCCGTCAGTCTTGATGCTGTTGAACAACAAAATGTTTAAAATGTGGCGAGTTTACTTGGTGATATCCTCATGCGCGACGCGATCGCGAAAACAGCAAACAAGTAACACCACGCCGATGTTGTTCACGGGACAGCAAGAGTAAACGATCGGGAGACTCTTGTCGTCGTTATCGTTCCCCTCGCACGGTTTATTTCTCCGAATTCAGCGTTTTTGCTTCACAACTACAGCGTGCTGTTTACTTTGTGCACTAACATGGAGTCGAGTCAACCAGCGCCACCTCTGGCCAAGTGCCACAGCCTACAGCCAGATCAACCTGTGACACACATCTGCACCACGTTTGAATTCGTGTCATGCACATTTGTACCTTTCAATTGTGTCTGTTTGTGCGTCATGCAAATAAACCTTTGGAAAGAATGAAATGATATCATATATTCCTTATTGGCCTACATTTGTACAAAATTCCAAATTATATACACAAAGTCATAGACATCACCACTCCAATTGGTCATCATGATTTTAATATTCTCTTTTTCCATAACAATGAAATACGCCTTGGCCAAATATGACACATCAATATTTCATTAGTGTTGTCACATCACGTCCTGTAAGCATCGTCTGTCTGTGTCTTTTCCCTGAAAATGAATATTTCCAGCCAATATAGGCAATCCATCAACATGGCTGGAGTTATATACAGTCTGTATACGTGTGGTTAATCTAATGAAGATTTGTAAGGAGACGGCAGTTACTGTGAATTCACAGCAGTTACACAGTGATTAGTAATAAACAGCCAGTGAGAGTGAGTGGATATGACTGTTCCCACCACTAACACATGACCATGGCCCACTACTAGATTAACTTGTGACACATCTGCACCTGCTGCTATGATCACATTGAGTACATCCAAATCTACCCACAAACATGTTGAAAGATGCAATGCCAGCAATGTGGATTGTCAACACTAAAAACAATCGGTAAGCAAAGACAACAGGGATCAATTTTTTCTGTTTATTTAGCACCCACAACATTTGTAGTCGCCTTCTGCACAGGGGAAGTCCACACACACCGTGTGGTACCACTTTCCACAGAAGGTGCAATCTGCAAGATTGAATGAGATTGTCAGGGTCATTGTCTGACTGTTTATTACTAATCACCTGCTGTACATTCACAGTAACTGCCATCTCCTTATAAATGTTTATTAGATTGACCACACTTATGCAGACTGTATTTCACAACCAACTCTAACATGTTTGTTTGCAGAGGGAAGACACAGACAGACTATGCTAACGACATGTGATGTTACAACACTGGTGAAATATTAGTGTGTTCACGACATTTTTCGTATGGGCAAAAGTATTGATATCAGGATGGTGATTCTTATGTGTATGTCATTTGGCATTTTGTACAAATGTAGGCCAATAAGGAATATATGATATCATTTCATTCATTTCAATGGTTTATTTGCATGACGCACAGACAGACACAATTGAAAGGTACAAATGTGCATGACACGAATTCAAACGTGGTGCAGATGTGTCACAGGTTGATCTGGCTGTAGGCTGTGGCACTTGGCCAGAGGTGGCGCTGGTTGACTCGACTCCATGTTAGTGCACAAAGTAAACAGCACGCTGTAGTTGTGAAGCAAAAACGCTGAATTCGGAGAAATAAACCGTGCGAGGGGAACGATAACGACGACAAGAGTCTCCCGATCGTTTACTCTTGCTGTCCCGTGAACAACATCGGCGTGGTGTTACTTGTTTGCTGTTTTCGCGATCGCGTCGCGCATGAGGATATCACCAAGTAAACTCGCCACATTTTTAAACATTTTGTTGTTCAACAGCATCAAGACTGACGGAGTGTGTTTGAGACAACCTCACAAGTGTCACAGATGACACATTTGGCTTTTTTTTGCTGGTTTGTCGGTAGGAGCTCCTGAAACGCAAGACTGCCACACATCTGTTCGACCAACGCCAGTTGATCTAAACGCCAGTAGATCTGGAACACCGGCGGTAAACTGTACCTGGGCTTGTTGCAGTGACCTGAAGTTACTAAACTTCATGAGTGTATGCACTCACTCCAAGAACCGTATGATTATAAATATGCATATAAATATGCTACAATGAGATAGCTGACTTCATCTAACTAGCAAATGTTGTCCAGGCTACGTTGGTGATGCAGTTTTTTTTAATATGTATGATATTTTTGTCATGCGATTTTAAAGCTGGTCCTACAACCGCATCCAAGAATAACATGCAGCTTATCTCAGAACCGTCGGTGAAAATTATTCTTGGAGCTAGGTTTAATTGAGCTGCATTTTAAAGAGGTGCAATTTTACAATTTGTGTATATTTTCTAAGTTCACTATTTTGTCATGTGTTGAGAAAAACACAGATTTTAAAATTACATGGTCTAATATTTACATTTAGCATAACTGCAACATGCTTTTTTTTTTTTTTTTTTTTTTAAAGACTCGAAAGGACTTGAAATTCAAAGTTTCAGACTTGAGACTTGACTCGGACTTTTACACCAGTGACTTGAGACTCGACTCTGACTTGCCTGACATTACTTGAGACTTGACTTGAGACTTGAGGATAAAGACTTGAGACTTACTTGAGACTTGCAAAACAATGACTTGGTCCCACCTCTGGTATTTCCATCAGGATAATTCCAAACCAATTCAGTCCTTCTGGTCCACCTCTGGTCGCTCTCAACGGAACCCCTGCAGGTCTATTGACCACAATGTTCTGACTGGTCTGCCTAGGTCGGCTAACACTCTCATCCAGTCCGACAGTATTCCTGTCAACTTCGGCCTGCTTAATATCCGTTCGCTTACGAACAAAGGACATCTCATCCAGGATCTCCTAACAGACCGTAAGTTTGACTTTTTCTGCTTGACTGAGACATGGCAACAGCCCAATGACTTTTCGCAACTCAACGACTCCACCCCCCCGGGGTCCGGCCGTGGTGGTGGCCTCGCGATAATCTATCGCGAGAACTGGAAAGTCTCGCCGCTGTCCGCCCCTACGTACAGCTCCTTTGAATCTGTTGTTTGTCAACTTTCAGGACCTACCCCAACTGTAATAGCTGTCATCTACCGCCCCCCAAAATTTAATTCTGTTTTTATCAGTGACTTTGCCGATCTGCTGACCAATCTAGCTACTGTCTCCCCTAATATAATATTGCTGGGTGACTTTAACGTTCACGTGGATAATTGCGACCATCCTCTTACCAAGGACCTTCTATCCTGCCTTGACAGCTTCAGCCTTAAACAATACATAAACTTCCCTACCCACATTAAGGGCCACACTTTGGACTTAGTCTGCTGCTCTGGACTTACCCCCTCCATCTGTACAGCTGACGAACTGCCAATTTCGGACCATCTGCTTCTCTCCTTTAATGTTCACATGACCCTCTCTGTAATTAACAACCCCCGTATTATCTCTTTCCGGAATATCAAGAATATAAATCTTGATATCCTTTCCTCTGCTTTTTCTAGCTGCTTGTCTTCTAACAATTTAGCTATTCAAGAGGACCTGGTACTTTTTTATAATCATAGCCTTAGTAGTATTTTAAATTCCCTGGCTCCACAAAAAACCAGAACTGTACTTTTTTCTCGCTCTGCACCCTGGTACACCCCTGAACTCCGGCTACTGAAAGCTAAAGGCCGACAGCTTGAACGTCTCTATAAGAAAACTGGCCTTACTATTCATAAGGATATGTTTAATAACCACGTTCTGTTTTACCAGGAATGTATTAGTCAAACCAAATCTGCTTACTACTCTGCTATTGTCTGCTCAAGTGAGAACTCTACCAAGACCCTTTTCTCACTATTCAATTCTTTTAACAGGCCACCTGATTCTCTCCCTGCTCATCTCTATTCATCTAACTTCTGTGATGCTCTAATGCTATTCTTTATTGATAAAATTCATAAAATACACTTAGACCTGGACCCTAATGCTCAATGTAGCTTCTCTGTCCTAACTTCTCCCCCTTCTCACTTCCTCTCTGTTTTTCAACTTCCATCCTTAGCTGATATTGCTGATCTCATCCATAAATCAAAGCCTTCTACCTGCCAGCTCGATCCTATCCCCACTGTCCTCGTCAAAGCCTGCTTACTCCCTCTCCTTCCCCTCATATCTGCTATTATTCACTCTTCACTCACCACTGGAACTGTTCCTGCTTCCTTCAAAGTTGCTGCTATTACCCCAATCCTGAAAAAAACTGGTCTAGATCCCAACAACTTTAATAACTTTCGTCCTATCTCCAATCTACCATTTCTCTCAAAAATCCTTGAAAAAATAGTTGCTTCACAAGTCCATCTTCACCTAACTGATAATAACCTCTACGAACAGTTCCAGTCCGGCTTTCGTCCTTTACATAGCACTGAAACTGCTCTTATAAAAATAACAAACGACCTTCTTATAGCAGCTGATTCTGGTCTCCTCTCTATCCTTATTCTTCTTGATCTGAGTGCAGCTTTTGACACCATCTCTCATCCCATTCTCCTTAGCAGATTAGCTTCTATTGGTCTCTCTCACACTCCACTAGCCTGGTTTAAATCATATCTATCTGATCGCACTCAGTTCATTCAATTAAAATCCTTCACTTCTCAACTTTCTCCTTTATCCACTGGCGTGCCCCAGGGATCTGTCCTCGGGCCCCTTCTCTTCATCATCTACCTTCTTCCACTCGGATATATTTTTCGTAAATATAATATTCAGTTCCACTGCTACGCCGATGACACCCAGCTCTATCTCTCTACCAAACCTGACTCTACTCTTCCTCCACCCTCCCTTATCCTCTGTCTAGCTGAACTCAATTCTTGGTTCTCCTCCAACTTTCTTAAACTCAACAGCAATAAATCGGAACTTCTTCTGGTTGGCACCAAACGACTGCTATCCAGAATTAACAATTTCTCTCTCACCATCAATAACTCGCTGGTCCCTATCTCTCCTTCTGTGAAAAGCTTGGGTGTCATTCTCGATAGCACATTATCCTTTAACTCGCATATCAATAATATTACACGTGCAGCATATTTCCAACTCCGTAACATTAATCGCCTCCGCCCCTTCCTCACACCTTACGCCACTGCCATTCTCATCCATAATCTTGTTATCTCTAGAATTGACTACTGCAACTCATTATTATTTGGCCTCACACAAAAATCTATCAACAAGCTCCAACGTGTCCAGAACTCTGCTGCCCGTATTATTACTAGGACTTCTTCTACCCACCACATCTCCCCAATCCTGAAGCAACTTCACTGGCTCCCGGTCAAATTTCGCATCCATTTTAAAATAATTCTGTATACATTCAAGGCTATTCACTCTCTCTCTCCACCGTACCTCTCTGACTTATTACAGATGAAGCTCCCATCCCGCTGCCTCAGATCTTCATCTTCTCTTTCTCTCTCTGTTCCCTCTGCTCGTCTGATCACAATGGGAGGGAGGGCCTTTAGTTGCTCTGCCCCTCGACTTTGGAATCCCCTACCCCCGGACCTCAGAAATATTAGCTCATTCTCTCTTTTTAAGTCCACCCTTAAAACTCATTTGTTTAAAATTGCCTATTCTTAAATTTCTGTATGTTTTAACTTTTATCTTCTATTCTTATCATTGTGTATATTTCCAGTTTTTATCTGTTGTACAGTGTCCTTGGGTGCTTTGAAAGGCGCTATTTAAATAAAATGTATTATTATTATTATTATTAATATGCAGTGCCATGTGAAGGGCTCTTGCGCCTCCCCACAGACTGGGTTCTCTGAACAAAGCCTGATGATTAGCCTTCATAAGATCATCCGCTGAGACAGAGAAATAGTGTGTGTATTCATGTGCATGAGCTCAGTGTGAGTGTACAGTTGTTTGTTGGTTTAGTTGTGCATAACTCACTCGTCTCCTCTGTGCCACTCAAGATGCTGGCTGTGAGTGGATAACTACTTCATCTGGAGCTTCATTGGACCTGTTTCATTTGTTATTATGGTATTAGCTTTACTGTCAAGCTGTATTATTAGCCTCCATATTTCGATATCCCGCAGTCAGAAGTATTTCACCAGCATGCAATTTTCCAATGTTATTAACAATATGAAATCAGTAATTTTGGACTAGAGTGCTCACTGCGCATTTTTTTTATTTCTTCCTATCGTCTTTCCTTAGCTCAACCTCATTTTCCTCATGATCACTTTGTACAAGATGATACGCAACTCTTTGGCACTTAAACCTGACTCCAGCCACCCGATAATATTAAGTGAGTTTAAATTATTCAGTGAGACTCACACATTTTCCTTTTTGAAGAAAAAAGAAATTTCAAATTGTCTTAGTATATCTGTGCATTAACTCAGTGTTAGTGAATGCCTCGTTCTCCGCTTCGATCAGGTCCTGGGCACTAGGGCCCATCACTCTGCTCTTCCTACTTGGCTTGACATGGGCCTTTGGCCTCCTCTTCATTAACGAGAATACAGTCATCGTGGCCTACCTTTTCAGCACCTTCAACGCCTTCCAGGGCATGTTCATCTTTATCTTCCACTGTGCCCTGCAGAAGAAGGTAACAATTCCAAACTACATCTTAAACAAACTTTATATAAATTGAATTAATTACGACTAAGCATCTGAAATGTTGTGTAGATGAACAAATGGATGGATGTGCCAGTCTAACTGAAATTCAGTAGACGTGCTCAGAAATATTGGATTTTGTTTCATTTCGCTGTGGCTGTGCGATAAAAGGCTCTGTTGCTCCACATTCAGTTTATATATATATATATATGTATATATGTATATATATATATATATATATATATATATATATATATATATATATATATATATATATATATATATATATATATATATATGACCAGTTCTGGGTCCCCAGGCCCCCAATAGAACCGGTCAGTATCTGGTGTGACCACCATTTGCCTCATGCAGTGCAACACATCGTCGCATGGAGTCTATCAGATTGTCAATTGTGGCCTGTGGAATGTTGGTCCACTCCACTTCAATGGCTGTGCGAGGTTGTTGGATATTCGTGGGAACTGGTACACGCTGTCGTATACGCCGGTCAAGCACATCCCGAACATGCTCAATGGGTGACATGTCCGGTGAGTATGCTGGCCATGCAAGAACTGGGACATTCTCAGCTGCCATCTGCCCTGAACAATGTGAACCATGATTCATCCGTGAAGCGCACACCTCTCCAACGTGCCAGACGCCATCGAATGTGAGCATTTGCCCACACAAGTCTGTTACGGCGACGAGCTGGAGTCAGGTCAAGACCCCGATGAGGACGACGGGCATGCAGTTGAGCGTCCCTGAGACGGTTTCTGACAGTTTGTGCAGAAATTGTTTGGTTGTGCAAACCAATTGTTCCAGCAGCTGTCTGGGTGGCTGGTCTCAGACGATCTTGGAGGTGAACCTGCTGGATGTGGAGGTCCTGGGCTGGTGTGGTTACACGAGGTCTGCGGTTGTGAGGCCGGTTGGATGTGCTGCCATATTCTCTGAAACGCCTGTGGAGACGGCTTATGGTTGAGAAATGAACATTCAATGCACGGGCGACAGATCTGGTTGACATTCCTGCTGTCAGCATGCCAATTGCACGCTCCCTCATTGCTTGTGGCATCTGTGGCATTTTGCTGTGAGACAAAACTGCACATTCCAGGGTGGCCTTTTGTTGTGGGCAGTCTGAGGTACACCTGTGCACTACTCATGATGTCAGATCAGCATCCTGATGTGGCACACCTGTGAGGTGGGATGGATTATCTCAATATAGCAGATGTGCCCACTACCACACATTTGGACTGATTTGTGACCACTGTTTGGGAGGGATGGTTATATTGTGTATCTGGAATGAATTTTAGGTCTCTACGTCCATCCCATGGGGAATGGGAGCAGTAACAAAGGTGTTGCGTTTATATTTTTGTTGAGTGTATATATATATATATATATAGGTGCGGCTGCAGCAATAGGAGTGACTCAGACATTTACTGTACTCCTTATGGACCTGTAAAGAAAATAACACCACCGGCACAGTGGGCAGGTTTGAGAGTCACTCATAAACACAAACACTTTCGTTTCTATAGGCTAAACTGAATGGCAAATGGCCTGTATTTATATAGCGCTTTGTATATATGTTTATGGACAGGTAGTGTAGTGACAAGGATTGACAAGAACTAATACTGCATAATACTGCACATAAAAACTACTACTAATATGGTGTATTGTAGGCTGCAGGTACTTTGTTGTTGAGTCTGACAACGATTGGAAGGAAAGACCTTCTCCTGGTTCTCTCCTGTCTCCTGAATCTCTCCTGGTTGGGGGTTTGGGGGAGGGTATGTTTGCACAGCAAAAGCAGGAGAACAATGGAGCTTAAGGCCTCTCAGCGGGGTGCTAGGAAGTGTTAGGTTCAGGGGAATTTGCGCAAATTTGAGCAGGGCTAGTAAATGTAGTAGTAGGGACTTGCACCAGGAAAAAAAAAGGGGTCAGTAATTCTAGTGTTAAACGCGTCGCTCTCATTGTTCTACATTCTTATGTTTTGTTTTTCTTTACACACACTGAAATTGTGGACTTTGTTTTTGAAAATCTTCAATCCATCTTCCACTATCCTCTATTTGCTGTATCCTTTTTGTCTCTGTTATCTGTTATCACCTTTCACTGCAAACAGCTCTACAATAAAGCAGGTCACCAGTAGAGAAAGAACTTGACCTCATGTCCAAGTCCAATAACTAAAAGTATTAATTTGCTCACAGATTTTGTTTTTCAAGAAAAAAAAAAGCAAAGTTAAGTAAAACTTAACTTAAAATAAAATTTGAATTTTGAATTTGAAAACAAAACACCCACAAATAACCCACCACTCTGACATTTTGCAGCTGTTTTCAATGCTGATTCTGTTCTCTGTCTTTAATCCTGCCCAGAAACAAACAATCTTACATTTGCACTGTAGCCCTAAACCCTTCTACATCTC
Organism: Mchenga conophoros; assembly: GCF_057382185.1. Classification (NCBI taxonomy): domain Eukaryota; kingdom Metazoa; phylum Chordata; class Actinopteri; order Cichliformes; family Cichlidae; genus Mchenga; species Mchenga conophoros. Next base: position 38,154,377 of record NC_140528.1, read on the forward strand.
ATAGAGGTTCATATGAAAATATAATCCAACTTTAACCTGCCATCCCCATAGTACAGTATCTATGCTACTGAATTAGCAGATAGCAGTGTGGTGAACAAGTGTGTGTGTTTGTGTGATGTATTTCCAGTAGTCTGAACACATGTGAGGGACTGTTTCTTGCTGTGTTTATACATACGGGAAAGATCAACTGATCAAATGTCCCAACTTGTCCAAAGGTCACATGTGAATGTGTAACGGAGCGGAAAGGCTGAGTTTTATCTTTCTCTTATCTTCTTTCCACAGGTGATTTGTGTTTTTTAAAAGGAAGGAAACCTTCCTCCAAACGGACAGAGCAGTGGAGCCGCCAAGGGAAAGCACACGATTAAAAACTGTATAATTAAAATATAATTTATTATATTTAAATAGTTAAAAATGCAAAATGAATTAAAACAACCTTGGCCAAGGGATAACACAATAAAAATCAATAAAACACAACATTAAAAGTCCAGTGGGATCCACCACAGCATAAAAGTCCCAGGGAGTTAAGAAATCCAGCGAAGTAAAAGGGAAACCCAGCGGAGTCCTCTCCTTCCTTTCCGCATTCGCGTCTTGATATGCTAGAGAAAGGGAGGAGCGGCAGTCACTATTCTTCCGGCAGTTTTTATTCAATAAAAGGGGATAAGTCGAAGACTTACCCCGGGTGGGCAGAGCTCTCAACTCCGCCCGCCGCTTCTTTAAAACTGCAAAGCCACACAGCCGTCCCGAGCCTTCCGCTGGTGCTGTCTCCGCTCTCCCCGCTGGTACTGTCACTCTCTGCACTGGTGCCCTGTGCGCTGGTGCCCTGTGCGCTGGTGCTGTCCGTCCTGTCCTAACGCCCAGCTCCACCAGCCCCTTCGGCTTGCAGGCGCTGCCGCCTGGCACCACTTACTCCTGACCGTCTCTCAAGCCTCTCGGTCGAACCCCTTCCTTTGGTCTGCCAGGCCCTCTTATTGGCCACTCTGGGATCTCTCGCAGGTGTGATCAGTTTATTATCAGGTAGGGGCGGAGTCTTTCCAGGACAATTTGACAGTATAACGAAAACATGCAACAACATAACCACTGCACAAAACATGACCAATACATGCAATATAAAAACCAAGTAAATACACTTCCTATTAAAATATTAAAAAGGTAAAACAACAAAACATGCAAAACTTAAATAACTTGTCCTTTTCCACCCCGTGACAAATGTCCACAGTTTACTCCGTCAACCGTGCATAGAAATTACTCCTCTGCACAGTCTTATTCCTGTCTTATGATAAAATGTTAATTTATCATGTGTATAGAGATTGACAGACCACGTGACTTTCGCGCATTGCTTTGTGGGTACCCGTGGCAACAAAATCAAAACACTGCATCAACCGCTAGCATTTCCAACACCGGTAATCATTAATTCTGCGGTTTTAATCCCTACTTACATTTTATTTGCCCCAAAAACAGTGATGTACAAAACGACGGAGAACACGGCAGGTCCGTACAAAGACAGACTTGATGAAAAGGCAAAAAAAAGGACGAGGAAAAAAATCAAAGGATTGAAAGGGTCAGACCCATACGAACATACAGAGTGGAGTAAGGACGTTAGCGTGCTGCCCAACTTTCATAACGCACATATTTATTATTATATGGTCCTAAGTGTGAGTGCATACACTCACAAAATGTTTAGTAACTTCACATCCCTGCAACAAGCCCAGGTCCAGTTTACTTTGGTGATTTGGACTATTCCACTTCACAGCTGTTGTTCCTTTTTTCTTTTATCTCCTGTACAGGCAAACGCATCTATTTGTCGTTTCAGGTTGTAGTATTACACAACATTTTCAGCTCTAATAGAAATAGAATGAGTGTTTTGTAATTCATTCAATGTATTGTCTTTATTTATAACTGGCATTATTGTTTCATTCTATTATAGAGTCTTACAAGAAAGAGGCAAAATTGTATTTGATTATGCTTTATCAGCTGCTTTGGTGAAAGACAAATCAACAATGCAACAAAAAAAAAAACATTGCAAAACAACATACTGGAAAACAGTTATTCATCACTTGATTGCTTCAGTACAACACTTGGGCACATATATGTGGGACTTTTCGTGGCTGTTTTGATATCGCTCTCTCTCTTAACCGATCAAATCTCGCTGTTGTAGCAGCTTTAAACTCGGTATGACCCAGGTTGATAGAGGGGGCCCAGTCTGGATCGCATTCCAGCATTTTGTAGGCTGGTTTTCCTACAAAACTCAACAAACTTTAGCCCGCAAAGCCACAGTGAACAAAGCAGCACAGCGCAATGAATTCAATTCAAATTAAGACTTATTTATAACCTACATCAACAATTATGTTATGATAAATTACGTAATAACTACAACAGAAGACTTACCTTTGTGGAAATGCTTGGAGCAGACTAACATGTGAGCTGGAGTGTTCTGAGACGTTATATTTGGTCTTTGAATGGCTGCAATTGAGGCCATTGAGGCTATTTGTTATTTTGGAAACATGGCTTAAACCAGGGGTGTCAAACTCAAATACACAGTGGGCCAAAATTCAAAACTGGAACAAAGTCGCGGGCTAACGTTAATATTTATTGAAATATATTTATTCCTCCAGATATAAGAATGAATCTTTTCTTATGGACTCAAACACGTTTTGCTGAAAAACTGGATATGGAACAAGCAAAGCTTAATACTAAACAATATATATATTAGCCGTATAATACCAGTAGGCCAGCTCTAATAATAATTTGGTATGGCTTCGCGGGCCAAATGTAATTAGGCTGCGGGCCAAATTTGGCCCGCGGGCCAGAGTTTGACACCTATGGCTTAAACAATTTCTCTTCCACGACGGAATCCGATAACAATCTCTTTACCCGTCGGCTTCCCATGGCTGTCATGTGACTATTGCAGTTAATAATACAACAGCTTCTTGCCATTTTTTGTGTTTCTTTTTATCGCTGTGTGACTGTTTTCACGTGAAAGCCTGCGTGCTCTAGTACCGCTTGCCACTTGTACCTACAATTCTTTGTAGTTTTACCCCTGAATGACGTCACATTTTCAATCTCTACAGGCCACTGAACAGAGCATCTGTGGTAGGATGATGGAGTGTTGCCATGGTAATGCACGGGGGGGGGGGGGGGGGGCGTCAAACAAAGCACTAAAGGTGGACTTTGTGTGGATGCATATATGCATTCATGTATGCCGAGAGGCCGGGGGCACCCCACCTCCGAAGTGGCCCGAGCGAGCCCCAGGCTCCAGGCCCCGATAAGCGGCCGCCAAGGAGTGAGCCGGCGTGTACCTGGACGCCCATCCCCAGACACAAAGAACCACCAACGCACCGATGTCTGAGGGAGTCCGCCACTGGCAGGGGAAGTGGTGGTGGGGGGAGATAGGCCTCCAAACCTTGGAGGGCCTGAGATGTCCCCAGAGAGGTGGCGTCTGATACCCAACCTGACATATGGACACAGACATACAGGCACACACAGATACAAACATCCATTCCCCCCCTCATGCTCTCATATGCACTTACTCCACACTCAACCAACGTGGAGACAGACATAAAGAGACGCTGTATACACGATCACACTCCCCAAGCGTACTCTACGAACCGGGTCTAGGCACCCTTGCCCCTGGAGGGGGGAACTGCACCCAGACCCAGGTGGTGTTACCCTTTTCCCTGCGGTGGGGAGAGGCAGACTGCCCCGCTGGAAGTCTTTCCAAACACAGGAAACAGATCAGGGAGCAGAGACCCACGTGGTTCACGCTGATCTCAGCTACAATCCAGGAGAGGGTGTGCAGATCGATGCAGACATCGATCCAAACGTTGGTAGTGGTATATGTTCCTGTAAGTTCACTACTTTACTCCCGTTTCATGAAAAAGCAGCTCTCTCTGCTCAACTCTCCTCTCCTGCACAGACACTTTGCGCCGCCTCCTTTTCCGGCTCTGCTGTGATTTGTTGCTGCGAGGTCACGTGACTCAGCGTCACAAGGTAACCACGTGGGGTGTTATTTCAAAAGTAGCGCCTATCTCCTTTTCCTAAACTCTTTTCCTTGGCCTCGATGAAAACTTCATCGTGGGAAGGATATTTGTTAAGGACTCAGGGAAAGAGAGGAGCGATGTGACACCGGATGTCCGCCTGTTGAAACTACATTGTGCAGAAGATGGACTACAAAACAAACATCTTACTTCGTCACAATGTGTTCTAACCCTGTTGTTTTATGGAGGTCATATAAACGAGAACAGCCTGTTAAAAATATCCTTTCATTACAAAGTTTTGAAGAAAATTTTAAAGAAGAAGGAACCTTTAGGGTCAGATTTACTAACATCTGCAGCAGCTCAAAGACATCTTTTGATGTTAAAAAGCTGCTGGATTTACTGAAGAGACTCAGTGTCAGTTTGTGACTCAAAGTTATGACAAATGTGTTTGTAAGAGTTTCACTTCCAAGAGAAGAAGATTTAAATGAGTGACACAAATGTAAATTACAAAGTCTGTGGCGCACAATTTACTACAAATTGCACAAAATCTACCACAGAATCCTGTCTTGTTCCTGCTGTGGTTGTGATAGTGAGGACAGTTTATTGTTTTAGGGGGAGATGTTATCAAAACAAGTCTCTGATCCGCTCAAAGTTGTTATTTCAGTTCCAAAAGTTTGGCTCTGTCCTAAAACTCTCCAGTCAGATCTTATACTGATAGTTTTGAGGTGAGCCCCACTTATTGTTCCTTAATAATACAGTTTATGTGAAACCAAGCAGAAATGAATTACGCTTCTTAATTTTTTATAGTGCACACAGCTAACTCTTTCTGCTGAATATGTAAAAAATAAAAGTGTTACTGTGTTACATGCCTGAATGTTGCTCATGGTCTGATGGGAAATAATGTTTTCTGTTCTTTAGCACATCGAACAGTCAACTGTTCACAGAGTTTAGGTTTAAAGGATGAAACAGTTTGCACTGATGCATCTCTCCTCTCCTATCTGAAGAGTATGTAAATATCTGGTTTCAACTGTATATTTGATGATGTTGGTGTTTGGCTTGATTGTCAGAACAAAGAGGGAGAAAGAGGAACAGCGAGAGAGAGAGAGAAACAGAGAGGGAGAGTGTACTTTGGTAGAATTAAAAAAAAGGTGCAGTGCAGGTCTATGATGATTTTTAGTGCTACTATCATCTAGTTCTGATTCTGGTTCTGTCTTGGTTAAATCCTAAGTAGTCCTGATTTTAAACTGTTGTAGTCCTGTTTTAATTCCAGATCAGTTCTGGGTCTGGTTGAATTGGGGTTTAGTCCTCGTGTCTTGATACAGCCCCGACTTTGACCCGAGCAGCACCAATTAGTAGCTGAACGACAGAGTTGTCTATGAAGACTATGAGTGTCTTCATAGTTTTATTTTTGATATTCACCAATTTTTATATACTGCAAAAAAAAAAAACAACGAAAATAAGTATTATAATGCAAATTTGCAAAAATAAACAGCATATGCATCAAAATAAACTATTTCCAGCAGTGCAATATGTATCCTAAGCATCCCAGAAACGACACAGAAAGTCATAAAGTCAAACATAACTTTTAAAAACACCAGTATAGGCTTACAAGGCCCTGATGGTAAAGAACTAAATTTCTGTGAAAATGACGTCACTTCCGGTTTTGGGCAGGTCATGGCGCATATGTGATAGTTCGCGCTGATGGACGTAGGAAGTGTTACGAAAAGCTGATTGGATCGGCAAAGCCTGTTTCTGGAATATTATGTTTTTGTTGCTGCAAGTGCTTTTTATGCAATTTTTGCAAAGCTTTATGTGGAAGGAAACTGTGACCGAGGACAAGCTGATGGCATAAGATGTAAGTACAACTCCTCCGGTTTCATATGCAAAAAAAATTATTGCGCTAACTTTCATGGTTCCAGTGCTACTGGGATTTAAAAATAGTTATGCAAAAGGGAGCGTGCCCGCTCCGACCGGCTTTAAAGGGTTAAGGGAGACTGTTGATCGTTTTAAGCCTTCAGGGTCTCCAAATGATGCTGTCCCTCCTCGACTCTTATAAGAGGTGTTACCTACAGTTGGACCTTTGGTTCTCAAGCTGGTAAACCATAGTTTGATGTCAGGTGTAGTCCCTAAAGATTGTAAACATGCTGTAGTCAAACTCCTGATTAAAAACCTGTTCTTGATCCTACGAATCTTGCAAATTACAGGCCTATCTTCTAACTACCTTTTCTTTCCAAAATTCTTGAAAAGAGAGTTCACAGTCAATGAATGACCTTCCTGGAAAAGCAAAATGTTTTACAGGTTTTCCAATCTATTTTTAAACCCTTTCATAGCACTGAATCAGCCCTTTTAAAAGTGTTTACTGACATATTGCAGTAATGACACCTGGTTACGCCAATCGGAGGTCACTAAAATCAATATTGAATCGGTATGTAACTTTGCCAAAACAATGTTGGACTCTGTAGTTTTCTCTGGTCCCCTCCCCAGTCAGACCAGGAATGACATGTTTAGCCGCATGTTCTCCTTAAATTGCTGGCTGTCTGAGTGGTGTCCCAGAAACGATGTGGTCTTCATAGATAATTGGCAAACCTTCTGGAGGAAACCTGGTCTTGTTAGGAGAGACGGCATCCGTCCCACTTTGGATGGAGCAGCTCTCATTTCTAGAAATATGGACAAATTTATTAAATCCCCCAAAATATGACTATCCAGAGTTGGGACCAGGAAGCAGAGTTGCAGTCTTACACGCCTCTGCAGCTTCTCTGTTCCTGCTACCCCCCCCAACCCCCCCCCCCCCCCCCCCCGTCTCCATAGAGACTGTGTCAGCTCCCAAAAAGACAAAAAACAAACTAAAACCAGCAACAAACAACTTAAACATAAACAATCACAAAGAAAGAACAATACAGTATCCATCTGAACCAAACAGTAAAACAGTGAAATGTGGATTATTAAATATTAGGTCTCTCTCCTCCAAGTCTCTGTTAGTAGATGACTGTGGCGGAGGTGTGGTCCCGGGCGCGGCTGCAGGGGAGGAGTGGTGCAGTGGGCTCAACGGGGCGGTGCTGGAGATGCCGGTGAGAACAGCTGACGGCGATTTGGACTGATAATGGTTTCCTTCCCTTTTTATAGTGAGACGGAGAGGAGCGGAGGGAGAGGGAAATCAGCTGGGACCGACAGCTGTCAGACTGTGTTCAGTCATAACCTCGGAAAACTGTAAATAAATGTGGAACCTGGTGATAAAGACCTGTGTGTGTGAGTACCTGTGTATAGTGCATTTCACAATGACTTAATAATTGATCAACAAATTGATTTACTCTGCCTTACAGAAACCTGGTTGCAGCAGGATGATTATGCTAGTTTAAATGAATCAACACCCCCGAGTCATTCTAACTACCAGAAATCTCGAAGCACAGGCCGAGGGGGCGGTGTGGCAGCAATTTTTCACACCAGCCTATTAATTAATGAAAGACCAAGACAGACTTTTAATTCATTTGAAAGCCTGATGCTTAACATTGTCCACCCCAGCTGTGAAACTCAGAAACCAGTCTTGCTTGTTATCATCAATCGTCCACCTGGGCCTTACACAGAGTTTCTGTCTGATTTCTCAGACTTTATATCTAATTTAGTTCTGAGCTCAGATAAAATAATTATTGTGGGTGATTTTAACATCCATGTAGATGCTAAAAATGACAGCCTCAACATGGCATTTAATCTGTTATTAGACTCAATTTGCTTCTCTCAAAATGTAAAAGAACCCACCCACCACTTTAATCACACTCTAGATCTTGTTTTAACATATAGCATAGAAACTGAACATTTAACAGTGTTTCCTGAAAACCCTCTCCTGTCTGATCATTTCCTGATAACATTTACAATAATTGATTACACAGCAGAGGAGAGTAGATTTTATCACAGTAGATGTCTTTCTGAAAGTTTAAGAATATAATCCACCCACTGTTATCATCTCCAATGCCCTGTACCAACATAGAGCAGAGCAGCTATCTGAATACGACTCCAACAGAGGTCGATTATCTTGTTAATAATTTCACCTCCTCACTACGTACAACTCTGGATACTGTAGCTCCGGTGAAAACTAAGGTTTCTAATCAGAAGTACCTGACTCTGTGGTATAATTCTCAAACACGTACCCTAAAGCAGATGACTCGTAATCTGGAGAGGAAATGGCGTGTCACAAATTTAGAGGATCATCATTTAGCCTGGAGAAATAGTTTGCTGCTTTATAAGAAAGCCCTCCGCAAAGCCAGAACATCTTACTATTCATCACTGATTGAAGAAAATAAAAACAACCCCAGGTTTCTCTTCAGCACTGTAGCCAGGCTTACAAAAAGTCAGAGCTCTGTTGAGCCAACCATCCCTTTAACGTTAACTAGTAATGACTTCATGAACTTCACAAATAAAATTTTTATCATTAGAGAAAAAATGACCAATAACCATCCCACAGATGTAATATTATCTACAGCTACTCTTAATACCATTGATATTAAGTTTGACTGTTTTTCTCCAATTGATCTTTCTGAGTTAACTTCAATAATTACTTCCTCCAAACCATCAATGTGTCTTTTAGACCCCATTCCTACAAAACTGCTCAAAGAAGTCCTGCCATTAATTAATTCTTCGATCTTAAATATGATCAACCTATCTCTAATAATCAGCTATGTACCACAGGCCTTCAAGCTGGTTGTAGTTAAACCTTTACTTAAAAAGCATCTCTAGACCCAGCAATCTTAGCTAATTATAGGCCAATCTCCAACCTTCCTTTCATATCAAAAATCCTTGAAAGAGTAGTTGTCAAACAGCTAACAGATCATCTGCAGAGGAATGGTTTATTTGAAGAGTTTCAGTCAGGTTTCAGAGCTCAGCACAGCACAGAAACAGCTTTAGTGAAGGTTACAAATGATTTTCTTATAGCCTCTGACAGTGGACTCTTCTCTGTGCTTGTCCTGCTAGACCTTAGCGCAGCGTTCGATGCTGTTGACCATAATATCCTATCAGAACGATTAGAACATGCTGTAGGTATTACAAGTACTGCGCTGCAGTGGTTTGTATCATATCTATCTAATAGACTCCAATTTGTACATGTAAATGGAGAGTCCTCTTCACACACTGAGGTTAATTATGGTGTTCCACAGGGTTCAGTGCTAGGACCAATTCTGTTTACATTATACATGCTTCCCTTAGGCAGTTTCATTAGAAGACATAGCATACCAAATTTCCCCTTGAGGATTATTCTATTCTATATATTTTCACTGGTATGCAGATGACACCCAGCTCTGTCTATCTATGGAGCTAGATAACACATACCAATTACTTAAACTGCAGGAATGTCTTAAAGACATAAAGACCTGGATGGCCGCTGTTGGGGGAAAACTCTGCAAAAGACCCAGGAGAAATAAAGACACAATGAGACAAGATTACTTTTGATGCTTTAACGTGCGCACGGGTAAGCTGTTAAAACAACTCACACCCATGAACAGAGGCTTGGCATTTTTATAGGCACAAATCACAGAGACAGTGAGAACAGGATAAGAAAATAATAAACCGATAAAATAAACAACTCCATATGTGGCGCTAGTCTCGTCAGCAGAGAGCTGGGAGAAAGCTGTGAGAGATAAAACAATCTAAAACAATATGTCCCAAAACAATATGTCTTTGTTGAGAAAGTCTAAAAGGATAATTCTAAACTAATCTAACCATAGGCAAAGGGCAGACAAAGGGCATCTTTGTACATTTAAAAGAAGGTAAAGAAACATAGAATCATTTTCCACTAACAGCTGCTAACTTTCTGCTTCTTAATTCAGATAAAACTGAGGTTATTGTACTCAGCCCTGAAAATCTTAGAACTATGGTATCTAACCAGATTCTTACGCTGGATGGCATTACCTTGGCCTCCAGTAACATTGTGATGAACCTTGGAGTCACTTTTGACCAGGACATGTCCTTCAACGCACATATTAAATAAATATGTAAGACTGCGTTCTTCCATTTGCGCAACATCTCTAAAATTAGAAATATCCTGTCTCAGAGTGATGCTGAAAAGCTAGTTCATGCATTTATTACTTCCAGGCTGGACTACTATAATTCATTATTATCAGGATGTCCAAAAAACTTGCTGAAAAGCCTTCAACTAATCCAAAATGCTGCAGCAAGAGTCCTGACAGGGACTAGAAAGAGAGAGATTTCTTCTGTTTTGGCTTCCCTTCATTGCCTTCCTGTTAAATCCAGAATTGAATTCAAAATCCTGCTCCTCACATACAAGGTCTTAAATAATCAGGCCCCATCTTATCTTAATGACCTTGTAGTACCATATCACCCTGTCGAAAAGGAGTTTTTCCTTCCCACTGTCGCCAAAGTGCTTGCTCATAGGGGGTCATATGATTGTTGGGTTTTTCTCTGTATCTATGAAGCGCCCACGTCTCTCAGATCAGCTGATCAGCTGTTCCTGAATGTACCCAGGACTGAGCATAAACTTAGAGGAGATCGTGCTTTTTCTGCAGCAGCTCCATTTATTCATTCAGTCATTTATTCTATGTATTTTGCCAGAAACGCCAGGCGCTCACAAAACTATTACAATGACCACCAAACAAACAATAAATGAGAGCAAGTGAACAGATTCCACACAAAGACATGAACACAAAGCGCGGACCCGATGCATCAGTGACATGTCGTGTTTCTCACCCGGCGACATGAACACGGACACGCCGTCGGGGCAGAAAGTCAACATCTAACTGATTCTGAGCTGCAGCTTTTGTTCCTCTCTGGCCAAAAGAAAGCTAAATTTTTTCTGCTTAATACATTTTTTCTTTAAATTATGCCAAATTGAAAAATGCTTAGCTTGCTGTTGTTTTGTGTTTTATCCTCAGTTACTTTGAAACACTTACTGAGTCAAAATTGAATTTAATCAAATCAATTATAGAAATCAGTGATGATACCCAGCCCTAGTGAGTAGCCTAAGCCCAACAGAAGTGGAGGCAGCTGTGGGTAATGAGAAAAGATGAAAAGGTTGATAACACATTATATGCAGTAAATACACTGCCCAGGTGTCCCCTCTCCCCACTGCCTGTCAATAAAGAACTTTGTGTTGACAAGATTGTTAGCTAATCATTTACAAATCTATAATATCTGCATGGACAGCGTTAACTGATGAGGTTGAAAAATTCAATACTCAAAAGTTTACTCTTCAGCCACCATGCTTCTGCCATCTGCCTTTTTTTTATTAGCCACAGTAAAGGCTGCGCTATGAATTCTGGGATATGTTGCGCCACGAATGAATAGAATAGAATTCAACTTTATTGTCATTGCACATGCACAGGTACAGGGCAACGAAATGCAGTTTGCATCCATCCAGAAGTGCTTTAGTGATATAGATATATTACAATATATATTAGCAATAATATAGGTATGTGAGTATATTACAGAAATGGGTCTATTATGTTATAATGTACATGGTATGAAGTATGTTGTGAATATTCTATAACTATAAGTATGTACAGGCTGTAGTGAGTACAAGCTATGTACAGGCTATGAACAGGATAAAAATATGAAAAACTATACAGAATATGAAATAAACAACTTTACAGAAATCTGAGATATACAGCTATACAGAAATGGGAACTATGCAAGCTGCAAACAGTTGCAGGGTTAAAAATTATCGAATGTACAGAATGATTATTTACACAGAGCTATACAGTAGTGCAGTTAAGATAAGTGAGATATGTGGATAATTCTACAGAGGCTATATAAAGTGCTAGTGGTTGTGAGTGGTGGTTCAGTCCATGTTATTATTGTGTTTGAGGGTACAGTTGTCCATTGTGGGTGTGTGTATGTTCAGTCCATGAGTTTAACGTGGGTCAGATGTCAGGAGGCAGAGTTCAGGAGTCTGACAGCTGTGGGGAAGAAGCTGTTCCGGTACCTGGTGGTCTTAGTCCGGAGGCTCCTGTGGCGCCTCCCAGAGGGCAGGAGGGTGAAGAGTCCATGTGATGGGTGACTGGGGTCTTTGATGATTTTCCCAGCCCTTTTCAGACACCGCTTCCTGTAGATGTCTTTTATGGCAGGAAGTGGTGCTCCGGCGATGCGCTGGGCAGTTTTCACGACCCTCTGCAACGCCTTCCGGTCCGAGGCAGAGCAGTTCCCGTACCAGACTGTTATACAGTTGGTCAGGATGCTCTCGATGGTGCAGCGATAGAAGTTCACCAGGATGTCTGAGGACAGGTGGTTCTTCCTCAGAGTCCTCAAGAAGATGAGGCGTTGGTGAGCCTTCTTGACCAGCTTGGAGCAGTTGGTCGTCCAGGTGAGATCCTCGGAGATGTGGACTCCCAGGAACTTGAAGCTGCTCACACGCTCCACAGCCATCCCCTTAATGTGGATGGGTGGATGTGGGTCAGCATTCCTCCTGTAGTCCACGAATGATACACCTGACTCCTTCAAGTCCGGGGAAATGAAGTGCGCATTTCCGGCCGCATTTGGAATTGGGACAGCCTTCATCACGTCGCTGTGGTGTAATCAGCCTCCAAATGGGGTCTCAAAATTGTACCAAAAAACTCTGTACCTCCCTCCAACCACACACTTCTTCGGGTTTGCCATCAGCACTGCCTGCCTCAGGGAATCCAGGACTGTGACCAACCACTGCACATGCTCCACTGAGGTATCACTATGAATGATGACATCATCCAGGTAAGAAACAGCATATGCAGTGTGAGGACACAGCTATCGCTACAGGAAGTGCTGAAAACTGGCCGGGGCTTCAAACAAGCCAAACGGAAGTGTGACGAATTGGTACGAACCACACAGAGTGGAGGAGGCCGTTTTTATCTTTGGACTCTGCAGACAAGGGAATCTGCCAATCAGCTGTGTTTCAAAGTGGTGCTCCATGAGAGTCGTGCACATGGGCAAGGGGGAGAACACATCTGCAAAGCGCTGTTGCAATGCAGGAACATCTGCTTTATTGGAATGTGTGAGATGTTAATCACAATGCATCTTAAACACACGCTCTAAAAGCGTCATGCCCACAGCACGTTTTTGAGAAAAATCAAATATTTTGGTCCTTGAAGATCATTTCAGAGTGTTTAATTAGCTGCAGGAACCCTGTTCTGTGTGAGTGGAGAACAGCCAAGTCGCCTCCTCTGATAAACCTCCACATGTACCACTGAAAACAGTTAAATTAGTTTGAATCTGAAATCATGGCTCAAACTACTTGTTCTGAGACAATTTCTTCATTTTCACACCAAACTGTTTAATAACACAAACTTTACACAGAGTTCATCAAATATAACTAACACTTTAATATTATCAGGATTTCATAATACAAACGTCAAATCAACAGGGAAACAGCTGCAGAACATGTGGATCAAAATGAAGTCATTAAAAAACAACATGTGGACTTCAAGGATACAGTAAATACACTAAAGTGAAAGGAGAAGCCAAAATTTGAAGGAATTTGAATTAAGTAAAAGTAGTCACCTGTGATCTTTAAATTGGTCCTGATGTGTGCTGCTGTTTATAACTTTCAACATTTCTTTGCTGCCACTGTGAATATGAATGTGGTCTTTGCCTAATTAAATAAAGGTTACACTGACTCACTGCTTCATCTTCAGGTACAAACTGGTATTATATGGAAATACAGCCCAAAACCAGTTTAGCTTGAGTTTCTTTTTTCTGGACATAAAGTCACAGCAGGTGTTGTTTCAAAGCTGGTGGACAGATTTAGTTCATTTTGGAGGTTTTAAGAGCAACTGCTGTGAAAACATTTGTAGTTTTGGGAGAAAATTACTTAAGAGAAGATTTTACCACAGCAAAAGATTAAATATGAAGGAAGGATTGAAATTTAACTTAGGTAACACATAAAATGAATACAACTACTAAACACTACTGTGTCCTAATAAACAAAGAATAAAATGTAACAGCGATAACATTTTAGAGAATTAAAATCCCTCAAAGGAAAAAAAAATAAAATTGATATGCATATCTATACATGCAGCTTCCTAAATGTAACATTCAGGATTATTCACTGCAGGTCCAGAAATCAGAGCTACCTCATCAGATCCAAGTGTGACATCAGCTGACACTCTTTACAGGAGATTCCATCTGAACTCTGTGGAGCCTGATCTCAAGGTTTTTAAGTCTGAGCCTGAAACCAGAAGAGGATCTTTCTCTCTCTTCAGATTCATTGTGATCCAGTGATTTCAGTCCTGCATAATCAGGCTGATGTTTGCACAGAGCAGATAATGAAGTGAAGGTTTTTGCACATTGGTAACAGTGAAACAGTTTATTTACAGCGTGGGATCGTTTGTGTTCGGAGTATGAACTGAGATTCCTGAAGCTCTTGTCACACTGGTCACAGCTGAAGTTCACCTCCATGTGTGTACGTTCATGTTTGTTACGATGACCTGATTGTGACCAGCTTTTGTCACAGTGTCTGCACTTGTATGGTGTCTCTCCTGTGTGGATTCCCTTATGCTTTTTCATTGAGCTTATTTCCAGTGGTGAAGGATGACCCACACTGGTCACAGATGTGCTTTTTGACCCCACTGTGGAAGAGTTCATGTATTTTAATGTATTTGGTGTGTGGAAGCCTCTCCCACATTCTTTGCAGTAGTTCATTTTGTCTCCAGTGTGGCTACGTTGATGTGGTTTTTGGTCCCGTTGATGATTGGAAGTTTTTCCACAAAGATCACAGAGAAACTCTTTCCCACCACCACAGTGACGACAGGGTTGAGAAATGGATCCATGTGCGTCGCTCCACTTCTAAACAAAGACATTGTAAGTCAGGGAATTCCTTCAACGTTTTTATCCTGAACGTCGCCTGAAACAAAGAGCATCTCTGCCAACGTCCAATTACATTTTACTGTTTACATTATAACACTCAGCTTACTGAGTGAAAATGAGTCTTCATTTTTCAAAACAGTTCATTCAGTATAACTCCATAAGTTTACTGATCAGACTTGTTCCAAGCAATCAGGTTACAATTACAAGATAAAACTAAATACATACCTCACAGTAACTGCACTTGTAGAGTTACTTCCTTGTGTGGATCCGTTGGTGTTTATTCAGCTGATGTGGAAATTTAAAAGACTTTCCACACAAGTCACAGCTGTAGGCTTTAACTTCACTGTGGATGATTTGGTGGTTTTTTAAGTGTCCAGCATGGGTAAAAGACTTTCCACACAGGTCACAGTTGTACGCTTTAACTCCACTGTGGATGAGTTTGTGTGTTTTTAAGTTTCCAGCCTGGGTAAAAGACTTTCCACACAAGTCACAGTTGTAAGGTTTAAATCCACTGTGGATGAGTTGGTGTGTTTTTAAGCTTCCAGCATGGGTAAAAGACTTTCCACACAGGTCACAGTTGTACGCTTTAACTCCACTGTGGATGAGTTTGTGTGTTTTTAAGTTTCCAGCCTGGGTAAAAGACTTTCCACACAAGTCACAGATGTAAGGTTTAACTCCACTGTGGATGACTTGGTGTTTTTTTAGGCTTAGAGCCCAGGTAAAATCCTTCCCACACAAGTCACAGCTGTAAGGTTTAACTCCAGTGTGGATGAGTTGGTGTGCTTTTAAGTTTCCAGCCTGGGTAAAAGACTTTCCACACAAGTCACAGCTGTATGGTTTAACTCCACTGTGGATGAGTTGGTGTTTTTTTAGGGTTAGAGCCCAGGTAAAATCCTTCCCACACAAGTCACAGTTGTAAGGTTTAACTCCAGTGTGGATGAGTTGGTGTGTTTTTAAGTGTCCAGCCTGGGTAAAAGACTTTCCACACAAGTCACAGTTGTAAGGTTTAACTCCAGTGTGGATGAGTTGGTGTTTTTTTAAGTGTCCAGCCTGGGTAAAAGACTTTCCACACAAGTCACAGCTGTGAGGTTTAACTTCACTGTGGATGAGTTGGTGTTTTTTTAAGTGTCCAGCCTGGGTAAAAGACTTTCCACACAAGTCGCAGCTGTAAGGTTTAAATCCACTGTGGATGAGTTGGTGTTTTTTTAAGTTTCCAGCGTGGGTAAAAGACTTTCCACACAAGTCACAGCTGTAAGGTTTAACTCCACTGTGGATGACTTGGTGTCTTTTTAAGTGTCCAGTCTGGGTAAAAGACTTTCCACACAAGTCGCAGCTGTAAGGTTTAAATCCACTGTGGATGAGTTGGTGTTTTTTTAAGTTTCCAGCGTGGGTAAAAGACTTTCCACACAAGTCACAGCTGTAAGGTTTAACTCCACTGTGGATGACTTGGTGTCTTTTTAAGTCTCCAGCCCGGGTAAAATCCTTCCCGCACTCATCACAGCTGTAGGTTTTCTCTCCCTTTCTTCTGTGAGGTTTGTCGGCCTCCTGAGAGCGCTGACTTCTCGCTCCATGTTGGTCCTGCAGTGACAGAGATACAAACACAGGCAGTGTGTGAAATGCAGTCGTGGAACAAACTGAAACTCCCTCCATTGGTGGAATCAGACATGTCAAAAAAACACATTGTTGGTGTGTTACCACCACCTTCTGGTAATACTATCACATTACAATGATGTGCTACAAAGAGAGTTGTAATGAAAATGACATTATTGAAGAAATATTGATCATCAAAGAAACTCTTTTACTTCAAAAAAAATTCTGAGTTCGACTGATGATATTGTGGTTTCAATGTGTGTAGAGAAAATAAGATCTTTGTATTTTCTTGCAACTTCTGTGGTTTTTGGTTGTGAATGTAGATTCTGTATATATGGAGGAGCCCAGGATGGAAAAGATAAAGCTGCTGTTAACAGGTTTTTAAAAACCAACCAGCTGTGCACGCAGTTTCAATAACAGTGTAACTGTGATGTTTTTCTTACCTTTTGTGTTGAAGACATTGTTTCCTCTGTAGTGGCTGAGCTGAGTCCAAATGGCTGAAATTGTTCCTCTGCTGCACCACCAGACTCTTGTCCTCCTGTTACTCAGCTGGGACACAAAAAGTATATATATGTGTATTTTATCCCTGACAAAAAGAAGCAGAGCAAATAAACATGACTAAACTCCTCAGTGACAACAATACCTATGAAGCTTCAAGGTGAAACCCCAGAAGCAACTACAAAAAGAAAGTCATCAGTTGCCTACAAGAACTTGAAAGGGAAAAACCACTGACCCCCCCTGCACATCACCACCTTTACCCAGGGGATGCTACACCCTGTCTATATGGACTTCCATAGATCCACAAAGATGGAGTCCCGATCAGTCTCAATGGTAGCAGTATAAACTCAGCCACCTACAACATTTCAAGCACCTCATTACCATCCTAGCTCCCCTAGGATGGTAATGAGGACTTTAAAAAACATTTCGAAACTCACTATGTTAATGTGGAATTATTTTACAAATGGATAATTTATTCTACAATTCATTATTTAAGCACAGAATTCTTTATTTTGATGTGCGTGGCTCTTGTTGTCCTCCATATAGGGGTGTCAAAAATCATAGAGGAAGTGGCATGAGGAGGTACATGTTTAAGGTGTTAACAACACACGGTGTGGTTTGCTAGGTTAACTCACAAGCAGAATTTAGCTGTGCTTGACTACAATAGAGACTTTCCTCTTTAGGTGTTTCTGAAACAAGAAGGTGTAGTAAACAGATTTGTTTCAGAAAAAGGCGACAGTAATTAAAATGACATACATAAGCACTAGGGCTGCCACAAATGATTATTTTGATAGTCGACTAGTCACCAATATTTTTTGCGATTAGTCGACTAATCAGATCATGCATCCATTGGACGTAAAACATACAGCTTATTGCACCAGCATGCATCTGCTCTTATATAACTATCATTAGCTTACAGCTTTAAGTGTTTAAAGTATGTGCTAAGTAAAAATAAAGACAAGATGATAGTTTATTACATTTTAATGAAATTTGCAGATTGTTTCGGTGAAGTTTAATAAACTCCTTGCTATCTAAAATATAACGGGACACCGGAGTATATTCTCGAGCATCTCATGCTTCTGATAATCAGCTGTCTGCTTGACGTTTATTCAGCTGTGTAAAAACTATAACTTTAATCTCAGCCAAACCGATTTACTCAGGAACAAATAAAATACTAAAAAAAAGCCAAACAATAACATTTGTAAGTTATCTAAGTGACTTATATATGTTTAACCTGAGTAGTGAAAGACAGCGGTGGGTTTGACAACGATTTGCCGGGAGTCCGGTGCTCTCATGGGCTCTAGTGAGCCTTGAACCCCGGCTAGCTATCGAGCTAGTGGGCAACAGACGTCTCCGAAAATGTCGGAGCGCTTTTGAAAATATGTGGTGTCTTGGTAAACTGAGCAGATACATTCAGTTACATTCTGAAAATATGTTAAACGTTTATTTTGTGACACAGAAAGAATAATAAGAGTAATATTACAACTAGCTGCCACCATTGTTGAAAACTGAGCTGGGCTGCGCTATGAATTCTGGGACAGAGCTACTTCTTCTTCGGGGTTTAACGGCAGCTAGCATCCTTGTGCATGCAGTGCTGCCATCTTCTGTTTCAGTCCATTATTACACTCTTAAATCCTACTACTTATTCCTGCGTCTTTTGTGATCTTACAAAGCTTCAAACGATGCGTCGACTATTAAATCAGTCGTCGACGCTTTTGATAGTCGACGTAATCGTGGCAGCCCTAATAAGCACAGAATGTTTTAATCCTACTAACACATACACACACATGCAATGCAATGAATACCAGATGGTATTTTAAGCCTGTGTTTCTGATTTTATCATCTTGTTCAGCTCACTTAGTAAGATGAGAAGTTTTTAGGAATAATTTTTGATTTACGTCTTAAATTGGACAAGTATGTAAAGAAGATTGCTAAGACGGTCAAGGCTAATCTGAATTGTTTTGAGTTAATTCAGCACTATATACCTGCTTCAGCAGCTCAGTTATTTATGCATTTGTCACGTTCCTGGGTCTTTTGAACCAGTGTTTTGAGTTCTATGTTTAAGTTCTTTAGGTCAGCGAAGTTCATTTGGTTATTAGATTTCTCTTTTATTTTCTTCCCCTGTATTTAAGTTTCCTCACCCTTTGTGTTTCATGCCGAGTGTCTTATGTTATCAAGTTTGTATTGTCATGTCTGTGTCTCATGTTTCCTGTTTTATTTTGAAGGTCTGTCTCCTATGTCAAATCTGTCCGATGGCATCATTTAGGGCTGCACAATTAAATGTTAGAAAATCGCGATCTCAATTCATACTTATGTGCAATCTCATTTCCAAATGACAATGATGTAAGAAAAGAAAAAAAAAGATGACGATTGTACCGCGTTTTGCTCCGGGACATAATCTGCATGAAAACAAGCGCTCACTCTTCATGCTCAACAAATGACAAGGGCAGAGCCTTATACCACGTGATACAGAAGCCAGCTGGAAGGGGAAAAAACAACGAAGAGCACGTGAGAGAAACTGCCGGAGGGGAGAAACCACAATGAGTGCAGAGGAAAAGCTCTGATGGTGGTGAGAATGACAACCCCACTGTAACATTAATTCCAAGAAAAGGTTCTCGTTCCTCCATGTGGAAGGTTTTTGGTTTCAAAGAAGATGAGAGTCAAAAAGATATCATTTGCAAGCTGTGTTTTGCCATAGTAGCAGCACCGCAAGCTAACACTACGAATTTGTATAACCACCTTAAACGTCACCATAAAGTGCAATATGACGAAGCTGTAAAGGCCAAGAAAGTGACAGGAGAAAATCAGTCCCCGTCAACCACCCAAACATCAATAACGGGAACCTTATACAGCACTTCCCCATACCCGTCAAACTCCCCCAGGCACAAAGAAATTACGGAGTAAGTGCAATAAATATTTATATTGGAAAAGAAAATCGTGAGAGAATCGTGATCTCAATTCTAAGCAAAAAAATTGTGATTCTCATTTTATGCAAAATGGTGCAGCCCTGGCATCATTGTCACATTTTAGAGAAACATAATCTACTTAGTTTTAGGAGTTTTAATCATTTGTGTTTGTAGCAAGGGGAATTGCATTTACCTGTGTGTTCCGCCCGGAGTCTTGAGAGTGTAACACCCGAAGGTGAGAAGCAGAGACTCATGACTGTTTATTAAGAGTTTAATAAAAGTTTACCTTGGAGGAGGGAAAGTTCAACCGAGCATCTTGTGAAGTTTAGAGAGAACAAGATGAAACATGGTGGCAGCTGAGGCAAGGGTAACAGTAAGTGAGCTGATGAGAAAAATCGATGAACACTGTAATCCCAAAGTTAATGAGACTGTCGAGAGATACAGATTTTTTGCATGCAATCAGGCTCCAGGAGAAAATATTGATAAATATGTTACGGACCTGAGAATGCTGGCGAGCACCTGCAACTTTGGACAATTAAAAGACTCACTGATCAGAGACAGGATCGTCTGTGGCACGAACAGCTCCAGTTGGAGGGAAAGGTTGCTCAGAGAAGAGAACCTCACATTAGACAGATGTCTAGATATTTGTAGAGCAATGGAGATTTCAAGAGAATACAACAAAACAATAGCGGGACAGGCTGTAGAGGAACTGCATGCAGTAAAACAAAAAGAGAGAGAAAGACTGGATAAAGAGATATCATGCAGATTTTGTGGAAGAGCACATGAAAGACTCAAATCAAAATGCCCAGCATATGGAAAAAAATGCAAAAAATGTGGCAAAGAAAATCATTTTGCATGCAGGAGTAAAAGCAGACAGAGTGAAAATGGAAAAAAGGTCCACACAGTGACGGAGCAGGACTCTGATTCCTGTGAGGACATAATGACTGTCACAGCTATGACACAGACTGCAGTAGAAGTGAACCAGATCAGAGAATCAGACATGAAAAAACGAGAGCAGCTGTTTGCAGGCATGATGATTGGCAACAGCCTGGTCAAGTTTCAAGTTGACTGCAGTGCAACCTGCAACGTTATTCCCATCAACTTGTTGAACCCGAACATCAAAATGGAGCACACAGACAAGGTTCTTGTGATGTACAATAAGTCAAGGCTGTGTCCATTAGGAAAGTGTAAGGTCAAGCTGACAAACCCAAGAAAAAACAAATAGTACAGAGTCGAGTTCCAAGTGGTAGAGGAGGATTGTAAAACACCTCTACTTGGGAGAACAGCTAGTGAAGCGATGAAGCTAATACAAGTTAAATATGATAACATCTGTGCTTTGGACAGCTCAGTGACAACAGCTCCATCAGAGAAAAACGCATGGTTGTTGGAAGAGATAAAGCCTGAGTTTCAGGATGTGTTTACAGGAGATGGATGTTTGCAAAGTGAATATGAGCTGGAAATCGACACAACAGCGCAGCCCGTCAAACTGCCAAAACGCACAGTCCCAGTGTCGATGATGAAACCACTGAAAGAGGAACTGATGAGCCTTGCAGACAGACAAATAATAGCACCGGTGGATTGTAGGACTGATTGGATCAGTGGGATGGTGACAGTGCAGAAGCCAAATGGCAAACCCAGGATATGTATTGACCCAAGACCACTCAACAAAGCTTTGAAGCGTAGTCACTTCCCGTTACCAACAATAGATGACATCTTGCCAGATGTGTCAAAAGCGAAATTTTTCACAGTTTGTGATGTGAAACATGGCTTTTGGCATGTGAAGCTTACAGAAGAGTCAAGCCATCTCACGACATTCGCAACACCATTTGGTCGCTTTCGTTGGCTGAGAATGCCGATGCGGATCAGCCCAGCACCAGAGGTCTTTCAGCGCAAACTGATGCAAGCGTTAGAGAACCTGCCAGGCACATACATCATTGCTGATGACATCCTGATCACTGGAAAAGGAGAGACGACTGAGTTGGCAGAAATGGATCATGACAGAAACCTGAGACTTTTCCTGGAACGCTGCAGAGAGAGAAACATCAAATTAAATGTGGAAAAACTCAAGCTTAGAAGACAGGAAGTACCATACATCGGACATCTACTCACAGCAGAAGGGCTGAGAGCTGACCCAGAGAAGGTACGGGCCATCACAGAGATGCCAGCACCAACTGATATAAAAGGGGTGCAGAGACTAGTTGGAATGGTCAACTATTTATCAAAGTTTTACAAGCATCTGTCAGACAACTGTGAGCCTCTCAGACAACTGACGCACAGAGACAGCCTATGGGAGTGGACAGACGTGCAGGAAGATGCATTTAAAAGACTGAAAGAAAGACTAACACAAGTCCCAGTTTTGAAATATTACAGCCCTGAAGAAGAGCTGACGCTGCAGTGTGATGCCGGCGAGACAGGACTGGGAGCAGCTCTGACTCAACATGGAAAACCAGTGGCATTTGCAAGTTGTGCATTGACGCTCACTGAACGAGGTTATGCACAAATTGAAAAGGAATGCTTAGCTATTGTGTTTGGGATGGAGAAATTCCACCAATATACATATGGTCGTCTTGTGAGAGTGCAATCAGACCACAAGCCACTCGAGAACATTATTAAAAAGCCACTGTTACATGCACCTAAGAGACTGCAAAGGATGTTATTAAGGCTGCAAAAATATGATATAACCATAACATATGTTCCAGGCCGCGACATGCTACTTCCTGATACGCTGAGTAGGGCCTACCTGCAGGATAGCATCAAAAGCCAGACGGAGTTGGAGACAGAATGTGTCAACATGGTGGACTATGTACCTGTTTCAACAGAAAGCATGGACAGAATACGGGCAGGGACAAGAACCGACCACACACTACAAACACTGATAAAAACAATACAAAAGGGGTGGCCGGCCCGTAAGAAAGATGTACCTGTTGAAATAACCCAGTTCCAATCTTTGCAGGATGAACTGAGCTCAAAGGATGGATTGGTCTTCAAGGGAGAGAGAATGGTGATTCCAGAAGCACTGCAGGCAGATATAACACAGGGAATTCACTCAACACACATCGGCACAGAAGGGTGCCTCAGGAGAGCTAGAGACTGTGTCTACTGGCACGGTATGAACGACCACATCAAAAAGTACATCGCTACACGTGACATATGTCGGTCTGTGGATGTAAAACAACAGAAAGAGACACTAAAACCACACGAGCCGACCACTAGACCATGGACCAAAGTTGGGACAGATTTATTCAACTTTGAGGGTAGGGACTACCTAATAACTGTTGATTATTACTCCAACTTTTGGGAGATAGATTATCTACCTGATACCAAGTCGAGTACTGTGATTAGGAAACTAAAGGCTCATTTCGCACGTCAGGGAATCCCAAATATTGTTTTTTCTGACAACGGGCCCCAGTACAGCTCAACAGAGTTTGCCAACTTCAGCTGGAAATGGGAATTTCGACACCATACCTCATCACCTGGCTATCCGCAGAGCAACGGCAAAGCTGAGTCTGCCGTTAAAACTGCCAAACGACTCATGAAAAAGGCAAAATTGGCTGGACAGGATCCATATTTGGCCTTATTGGACCACAGAAACACCCCAACACAAGGTTTAACTACCAGCCCTGCACAGAGACTGTTAAGCAGGAGGACGAGGACACTCCTCCCAATAGGAGACAGATTGTTGCAACCCAAAGTGACTGACAACAAGTTAGCACTGATGAAAAACAGAGAGAGACAAACAAAGTACTACAACAAAACAGCGAAGGACATGGACACATTAAACCCAGGAGACTTGGTGCGAGTCCAACCTTTTGAACCACACAACTTATGGACCAAAGCTAGAGTGTGTAACACTCTGGGAAACAGATCCTATGATGTGGAGTTGGACAACGGCAGAGTCCTCAGAAGAAATCGTCGCCATCTGAGGCGAGCTGTGGAGGTCAAAAAAGACATGTCAGCACATCTCCAGCCTGAGGGACAGAACATTACTGTGCCGACACAGAGCAAAGAGAACACACAAAACAGCACTACCAGGTCAGGACGGGTAGTACAACAACCTGGATATCTGAAGGACTATGTATGCAGTGTGTGAGTTATATGTTGTGATTTGTTTACTGGTCAGAGGAAAGACAAAAGAAAAAAAAACCCATCTGTGAGGACATTTTGAGTTATATGTTGTGATTTGTTTACTGGTTAGAGAACAGAGCAAAACATCTGCGATAATATTTTGAGTTATGGCTTTGTGATCTGTTTACTTGTTTGGAAGGAAAGAAAAAAATAATAAGGAAAAGAGAAAAAAATGGAAAAAATGAATAAAAGTAACACTAAAAAAAAGTAAGTGGAAGGCAGAATTTTCATTTTTGAAGAAAATGGTGTCCAACAAACAAATGTCATGTCTAAGTTTTGTTCCAGTTGCAAACTGAGTTCTCAACTTATGAATAGTTCATTGTCTTTGTAAAAGAAAAGGGATGTAGCAAGCGGAATTGCTGTGTGTTCCGCCCGGAGTCTTGAGAGTGTAACACCGGAAGGTGAGAAGCAGAGACTCATGACTGTTTATTAAGAGTTTAATAAAAGTTTACCTCAGAGGAGGGAAAGTTCAACCAAGCATCTTGTGAAGTTTATAGAGAGAACAAGATGAAACAGTGTTTTCTTAAATTGAACGCATTTTCCATAGAGGCTTGCAATCTGTGGAACCCACTTCCAACCAAAATCAAATTGATTACAGACATCAGATCCTTTCTATTGAAGGTTAAAGTTTGGTTAAAGGAAAATCAGAGATGTAGTCATTTTATTAATGATTTTATTTTTATTTATTGTCTATTAATTGTAGTTGTATTTACGATGTATTTTGGCTTTATGAAAATGTATGTTTTATGGTAAAATGTATTTATTTTGATTGTAAGCCCAACAAGGGACAATTGTTGAAAATTTGCAATAGCTATAAACTTATGTCCGTTACATCAGTTTCATGTTTTGTACTTGGACTATGTCAAACTGCACTGTCCCTTTTAAATAAATACATTCAAATTCAAATGTGTGAGGGATGCTTTACCATGACATACACCTGGTTACATGGGAATAAACTTATTATCTAATAGGACATTAGGGTTGTGTGAAATGTGTGTGACTGGTGGATGAATGTTTTGGGGATTTATTTGGCGGCTACATTTTTCTTTTACCAAGTGGAACCTGTCAAGACGTTTTGGTTTGATTTATCAGTTTAAGGAGATGAGTATGCTTTGGCAAGTCCTAAAACTAAGACTTTCATATTTTTATATTTTGTAGTATTTTCTTTTTTTTTCCTTTTCATGTTTGAGGAGTGCACTGAGAGTTTTGTTTGAGAGTCTGCTGTCCGTTAAGCAGGCCTGCATGATTGGAACTAAAAGTGCTATACAATAGTGTTGCTGGAAAATGATCGTAAAGTGAGCTTCTCCACATCGCAATGGGGACTTACTGGACTGATAATGGGGACAAATGGTTCACTGACTTGACACTGATACGCAGATTGCACCTACTCCAAGCAGACAAGGAAAGGGTAGATGTATGTATGTTTTTCCAGGAGCAGGAAGATGACAGCAACATCCTAGGGTCGCATGAGCTTGTGGGCCATGCAGACTTAATCTTGTAGTTGTTAATTTCTGTGTGTATTTACCAGCGCTGTTATGCATGTTGCAGTGGCACATTTCCTTTCCTATAAATCATATCACATTAGTAATAGTAATATTATTTCCTCACTTTAGTGTTCACCAGTTGTATGCATGCATGTAGAATGTTATCACCAGTGGGCCCCATGTTATTGCACCCTCACAGTGGACCCATCGTAGACTGGAAGAGCTCCAGACATCCTGCTCTAAGGGAGGTGACGGGTGGTCATAACGTTTCTTAGTGTGGGAGAAGGTCATGGATGAGCTGGACTGAACCTTTAGGTATGCATGATGTGCTGTGGAATGTTCTTTGTTTGAGAGTGTCTGTGATGGTGTATATAAGATATAAGGGTGGTGGCCGAATTTCCGAGATGATCCTTGTGTTGGCTGGCATGTTTCCATTCAAATTGTAAAGTGTTTATTAAACCCACTTCAAATCCAGCTCACAAGGTGTGTTGCAGCTAATTTTGAAATGTTCTATAAGAATGTGGCGTTGTCAAGCAGGATTCCTCAGGTGAGTTTTGCTAAATCACCAGCACGCGATGCCTGGTCATCCTAAGGGAAAATTGCCTCAGTCCGGTGCATTTCAAGGTCCTGTAACCATCCGTCGGTAAACCGTACCTGGGCTTGTTGCAGTGGCCTGAAGTTACTAAACTTCATGAGTGTATGCACTCATGAAGTTTATTAACTTCAGGTCACATTGTTCTCCTTTGTTTTGTACATACCTTTTTTGGGGGGCAAAGAAAAAGAAAGAATTTATTGGAACCGGAGAATGAACGTTTTGCGGTGCTACAAATGCTTGCATTTGATGCGGTACTTGGAATGTTTTGCCATGAGTTCCCGGCATGCAATGCGCAAAAGAAGAGCTGGGCGATAGAACGATAACGATATCTATCGCGATATAACTTTTACTCGATAGAGAAATTAAACTATCGCGATAGACCTCGCCGCTCTTGTCCTCTTTAAAAAAAAAAAAAAAAAAAAAAAAAGAGGTCAGCCAATCCAAATTAAGTAGCGCAGAGCCGAACCAATCACAGCCGCAGCGTCACGTCGCGTGACTTGTTACATACAGCACAAGTGCCAAGCCGTACATTTGTATTTGTTTGGGAAGCAGCCAGCGACCGTAACGCCCGGGTAATGGAGGAAATGAGTGTGCCAACTAGAAAAATCAACCGAGCGTGACCGAAGGTTACCGAAGAGAAAACAGATGATGGTTCCAATGCCGGAGAGATTGTCGAACGGAAGAGCCATAGAAGTTCCGTAGTGTGAAGGTATTTCGGCTATTTCAAGTCTGACAAAAAACAGAGTAGCGTGCACTGTAAATTGTGCCGGAAGCAAGTCTGGAAATACAATAAACTGGTGCATGCGTCACACTGTGCCACGTTATTGTTTCGGTGCAATGAATTTCTACAATACTGTTACTGTTAATTCTACTCGCTGCAGTGTTTAAATGCTTATATATACACACAGTTACTGTCCCTCCACACATACGACTCGGTTCTGCTTCTATGCCCCAGCTTTGTTTACTTTTTCCCACCGAGGCTTCTAGACTTCTGATTGGCCAACATTTCTGCACGATTAGGAATCTAGCTCCACCTGCTGCTTTGGCAAGTTCATAGCAGCGTTTTCCTTCATTTCTACCTTTATGTGTGGACGGGATTATTTTTTAAAACGAAAACGGAAAATCTCCGTTTTCAAAAATACCCGTGTACGTGTGGACGTAACCTCAGTCTCTGACTGGAAGCGCTAATTCGTCATTCGGCTTTTGTCAGACTAAAGTAACTGTTAAAACTTTTTGAAAAGCTCAGCTATACAACAAGGAGAGATTGAGAATTTCCTTTTAGTTCTCAGTTTATTTGATATTGACAAAAGTTAGTCAGTTTTGTCTGTTCTTCTGTAAAACAAACTAAGATTTATTTTTAGAATTAATATTTTGTTTCTAAGTGGAATTGACAATTTAGTAGTCTGTTTCGTTTGTTCTATTTTGAAACTTAAACGCTTTAGCGGCTGCCTTTTGTGTAGTTTGCAATATTTGCCTTTATTTATCTGAAAAAGTCTCATGTTCCTTAAGTACATCTACCCTGTTGAACTTCATCCATCCATTCGCGTCCGCTTAATGGATGAACTTATGGGAAATAAATATATAAATAAAAACAAGCTGCTGATTATTTCACATTTTACTTGTGAGCAATGGCACATTTAAATCTTACAAATATAGTTATTTGGCTTATATCGTGATGGATATCGTTATCGCCTGAAATGAAAAAAACATGTCATGATATGAAAAAATCTTATATCGCCCAGCTCTACGCGAAAGTCACGTGGTCTGTTAATCTTTATTATTCACCCTGGGGTTGCCCTCCCCCAGGCTTGTACCTGTGGCTTCCTGTCCTAGGGGTGGGGGTAGACTGTTCTCCTGCCCTGCAGCCCATCCTTTTGTTCATATACCAAGGCTAATTTTCTATATATATTCTTACCCCCTAGCAACCACCATTTCATAATGTTGCAAGCAATCACAAACTCTACAGTCTGTCTAACTCCAGTGTATACCAAGCAATCTATTATCCTCAACAGAGCTAAACTCAACATAAACGGAACCCACATTAAAGTTAGCTCGGTGCTTACCTTTAGATGAGCCCACAAACCGAGAGAAACAGGAAACAGATCAGTGAGCAGAGACCCACGTGGTTCACGCTGATCTCAGCTACAATCCAGGAGACAAGGGTGTGCAGATCGATGCAGATATCGATCCAAACTTTGGTAGTGGTATATGTTCCAGTAAGTTCACTACTTTACTCCCGTTTCATGAAAAAGCAGCTCTCTCTGCTCGACTCCTCTCCTGCACAGACACTTTGCTCCGCCCCCTTTTCCCGGCTCTGCTGTGATTTGTTGCTGTGCGGTCACGTGACTCAGCTGCACAACGTAACCACGTGAGAGAGTTATTTCAAAAGTAGCGCCTTTCCAGTCCTTTCCTTTCCAGTGATGGTAAATTAGATTCTTTTTACTGAATCGAGATTGAATGAGTCACTCACCAAAGCGAATCGAATTTGAGTAATTTGATTCACTGAGTCAGTTGACCAGAGATTGCAAAATGTATATTTTCACTCAAATTTAATTTGTTTCTCTTTTCATGTAAATCCTACTGCTAAGATGAGTGATTCTAAAAGAAATAAACTCTTTTATAGAGCAAGAATGAGCAAAAACATTTTTAAAATAAAGCAAGTTCCTACCAAAATGTCTTAATAAACATTTATTTTGTTTATTTTTATTTATTTATTTATTTTCTTAAATGTGTCAAATATATATTTTCTCATCTAAATGTCCACTGAGCTGTGAGCCAGGGGGTGGTAATGCGCCTTAACATTGGTTGCCAACCAAGAAGAAGAAAAAGCTGTGAGCCAGGAAGGAGGGGGTGAGTGGCTGTGTTGGCAGAGGTATGAAAATGCGCAGTGAAATCTAACGCACATGGCAAACTTCGCCGACGATATTCTAGGGAGGAAAAAATACACATCAGCCATCGGCCATTTTGATGAACGCATACGCCCCCTAGAGCACGCTAACTTTATTAACAGCCACACAAATGCAAAGCACACATCAAACATAAATAGACTATTTGACTGTCTCCATAATTGAGAGCATTTTCTCTTCTTATTTCAACACCCCCACTTGCTCTCATATTATGATGCTCTTAAGCAAACAAAAAACAACAAACAAAAGGTTTCTTCCTCAGTACTGTATACATGTCCGTATACCATGTTAATGCCCGAACATAAACTTCTCAAACTTGAACAACTTAACTTTTGTTGCAGGCTTTGTCATTACATCTGCAACCATCTCTTCTGTTGAACAATAATCCAGAGTTATTTTTCCTGCACTCACAGTTGACCTCACAAAGTGGTACTTTATGTCAACATGTTTACATCTCTGTCTCGTCACAGGATTCTTCGCCAACGCAATTGCACCCTGATTATCTTCATGAACTTTTGGCGGTGCATATTTTTGTCCATCAATACCTTGTAACAGTTGCATTAGGTACAAAACTTCTTGTAGGGTTGTAGCTAAAGCCATGTACTCCGCTTCACAGGTAGATAATGCAACAGTAGGTTGTCTTTTGGTTTTCCATGAGATTAAAGGACCATCTACAGACAAGCTTATGCAATAACCAGTTGTACTCCGTCTGTCTGTTACATCAGCTGCCCAATCAGCATCGCTGTATGCCCACAACCTCAGTTCTTTGTTGTCACATTTCCTGTAACACAGTTCTTTCTCGGTTGTCCCTTTCAGATACCTCAGTACATGTTTTACTGTAGTCCATTGGTCTTCAGTTGGCTCAGTAAAGTACTGTGAAAGTTTACTGACTATAAAACTCAAGTCTGGTCTTGTGCATGTAGCCAAATAGATCAGACTACCAACTGCCTCTCTGTACCTTTTGACATCACTCATCATTTCTGCATCATCAGCATAGTTCAGTTTTTGCTCACAAGGTGTCTGTCTTTCTTTACAATCCTGCATGTTGAATCTTTCAAGTATTTTTTCCACATATTGTTTTTGTGACATTTTTACACAGTTATCACTCTGGTCAAAATCTATACCAATGAAATGTCTCAGTTTACCCAAATCCTTCATTTTGAATTTTGCTGCAAGCATTTTCTTCACAACAGTTAGTTCACTTTCATCACTAGCAGCAATGATCAGGTCATCCACCCATACTATCAGAATCACCTTCTTATTTTCTGTCATTTTTGTGTAAACACAATGGTCAGCGGGGTTCTGCACAAAGTTGTTCTCACTCAGATATTCATGCAACAACTTGTTCCAATTTCGGCCTGATTGTTTTAGCCCATATAGCGACTTTTTCAACTTGCATACCAGTTTTTCATTTGTGTCGGATTTTACCTCATAACCCTCAGGTTGTTCCATGAATACCTCACAATCTATTGGTGCGTGAAGATAGGCAGCTTTAACATCCATCTGATGTAAAAGCATGTTTTCTTGTGCTGCCTTTTGCATCAACACTCTGATACTAGTCAGGTTAGCAGTAGGGGAAAATGTTTCTTCATAATCCACACCTATCCTCTGACTATATCCTTTAGCAACATAACGTGCCTTGTACTTCTCAGATCCATCAACATTGTTTTTGACTGCGTACACCCATCTACCCCCCACTGTCTTCTTACCCTCAGGCAAAGTGGTTAAGGTAAATGTGTCATTTTTACTTAGTTATTGCATCTCTTCATCCATTGCACTGACCCATTTCTCTGAGTTAGATGAAGTTATTGCTTCCTTGAATGTTTGGGGAATGTTACACATTGCTCTGTAACAATAATCCATGTTTGTAAGTACTTGATCACAATCCTCCTTATCAGTAACATATTCACTTAAATACCCAGGCCTTTTTCTCACTCTGGAAGGATACCTTGCAGCCTCGCAGTCGAGTTCATTCTCCTGTGACTGGCTGCTCATCTCAGACATGCTTACTGGGATCTGTTCCTGAGTATCTGTGTGTTCTGTACTCACATCAGTCTGTTCTCTGGTCTTGGTGAACCTGTTTGGTGTCTCAAAGTCACCCTCATCATCTGGCACCTTGTCAGTCTGTGTTTGTCTCTCTACTCTTGTTTTAGTCTCAAACTTCACCAGTCTATGCTTCTGTACTTTCCCACTGTCTGGGTAGTAGACCATATAAGCTGGACTGTTCTTGTCATAGCCAACAAAAATTCCTTTCTCACACCTTGAGTCTAGTTTTCTCTTGTTCTGCCTGTAGGCATAACACACTGACCCAAATGTCTGCATCCTGGAAAGGTTTGGCCTTCTTCCTGTCAGCATCAAATATGGTGTCTATTCTGTGCGTCTGTTAAAACATCTATTCCTCACTACAGCTGCTGCTTGCACTGCGTAAGTCCACAACTCTTTAGGTAACTGCTTCTCTATTAACATACACCTGGCCATATCAAAAAGAGTGCGCCAATTGCGTTCTGCAGTACCATTTTGGTGTGGTGAGTATGGTGCTGAGGTCTCATGCCTGATTCCATTTTTGCTAAGGAGTGCCTGATACTCATTTCCCATAAACTCTGTTCCATTGTCAGACCTGATACATTTAACTTGCCCATACGGGGCTGTATCAGCCAAAAACTTCTGTGTCGCTTTTGCTGTGTCACTCTTGTTTTTCAGAAAATACACAAACACTGCACTGGAATAGTCATCAGTGAATGATAGTGCAAATCTATATCCATCTCTGGACTCTGGGTCTACTGGACCAGCTAGGTCTGTGTGTACCAGCTCTAAGGCGGTTTTGGCTCGTGCATCAGGGTCCCTGTTTCTAGTTTGAACAAACTTTCCCTGTGTGCACACTTCACAATGCAAGACAGATTTGTCTGTTTTTCCTTTGATTGCCATACCATCAACAACCCCCTGTAATTTCTGAATGTCATCATAATTACAGTGACCGAGAATTTCATGCCATGTTTGCATGTCATAGCAACCCTTACACTGGTCTTTACCTTCAGTGTTTACTGTTTGTAGGTAGTACAGTCTGTTGTACTCATGTATTGGGAACCTTGTACCGTCTTTGTGTCGCAGGGTGTCTTTTCCTTGCTTGAAGATCATAGTTGCCCCATTTGTGGCACTGCCCCCTGCTGTCCATCAAGCAAAACTCTGCCTCCCCTCTTTGCTCTGCAACTCCAGTGCACTTGGTGCCGTCAGCCAACTCTACGTAGTGTGACTTGGGCTGGAAACTGTCGTCAAATCTCCTGAACTTCGTTATATCTGTGACAATATGCGAAGTTGCCCCTGTGTCCACCATCAGACCCTTTTTGTTGATGCCATGCTCTGACTGGAACGCTGCATCCTCGCTGCTTACCCGGAATGCGTAGTCTTTGCTACCCGACTCCTCAGAAACTTTCCGTGCGTTGTCTTGCCGCCGTTTCCGTCTGCATGTTGAGTCCCGATGGGTGGTGCTTTTACACTCGCTGCACCACTGCTTGCGCTGACACGTCCTGGCTTTGTGTCCTTTTAGTCCGCATCTGAAACACACTATGTCTGCGTTGCCGGCCCCACGGTCATTCGATTTTTCAAACGTGGAATTGTCGCTCGGTCTTGCACGTGCTTTCATGATGTTGTCATCTGACGCTGCGGCGCGCATTTTCTCTGTGTCTTCAAAGCTTCGCAGTTTAGTTTTAAATTCAGCAAAAGTCACTTCAACTTCACTTTGTGTGACATGGATAGCAAACGGTTTGAACGATTCTGGCAGTCCCTTCAAAACCATACCAATAGCCCATCACTCAATGTTTCACCAGCATTCCTCAGGGCTGTGATTATTGTCTCTGCTCGTATCACATACTCAGTCACACTCTCACTGCTGGGCTTTTGGAGCGAAGTGAGTTCTGTATACAGGCTAATTATACGAGGTTTTCCTTTACCTGCATAATAGTTTCTTAGAATCCCCAGCGCCTTCCGTCCATCGTCCGCTGCTTCTCGCATAACAAGAGACAAACTTTTGTCATCCAGAAACTGGATCAGCTCCGCGTAGGCCTCTGCATTCTTTGCTCCGTCTTCTTCTCCCTCCACGTCGGTAGGCTGCCTCAAAATAATGTCTCTTAAACCCTGCAAACGAAGGTGGCCCAAAAATTTCGTCTCCCATAGTTCGTAATTCTTTTCGTCTCCATCAAAAACTAGCCGAGCCCAACGGCTATTTGACTCAGCGGCTCGTCGGCTCATGGCGCTAGCATGGTATGCTAATCCTCACCGAGTGCACAGTACGTCGCGGCGTTTCTCTCGGTGGCAAAAAACAGATGGACGCTTTAGGAAAACTTCTTAGCTTCCTGGGCCCATAACCTGTTGGCAGAGGTATGAAAATGCGCAGTGAAATCTAACGCACATGGCAAACTTCGCCGACGATATTCTAGGGAGGAAAAAATACACATCAGCCATCGGCCATTTTGATGAACGCATACGCCCCCTAGAGCACGCTAACTTTATTAACAGCCACACAAATGCAAAGCACACATCAAACATAAATAGACTATTTGACTGTCTCCATAATTGAGAGCATTTTCTCTTCTTATTTCAACAGGCTGTGTCCCAATTCAGGGGCTGTGTCCCAATTCAGGGGCTGCACGCTTGAAGTACGCATTTTAAGTGCGGTTACGTCACCGCCATGCGACCACGGCTGTCCCAATTCGAAGTGTACTTCAAATGCATACTACAAATGCACCGTTGATTTCCCCAAATATCATGCGTGGTCTGTTGTACGTTTCGTGGTCCCATATATCCCACAATTCATAGCGCGGCAGTGGGTGTGGAGAATTTTGCCGCAAAATACGGCAGAAGGGAGCGGCCGAAGAGGTTTTTGTTTTTTTTCGAAACGTTATGGAAATCATAAAGCGAAGAGTCAGACATTCCAGTTCAGTTTGTACAGTAGACATACAAGGCAAATAAGAGTAACAATATACAGTACAATGAAATAAGAAGGATAAATAAATAAAGGATAAAAAAAGAAAAAAGAAAAAAAGGTGGGGGGATGTGACAGACTTCATAACAACTTTGTACTTGAAAGTTGTGACAGCTCATTCGTTAAACATTTCTGAATGAATTTCAATCAATGATAAACCTCTTTTATTGGAAGTTAATTTAAGAGAGTTTAAGTAATATTCAATATATATATATATATATATATATATATATATATATATATATATATATATCCCTGCAAACATTCAGATTAGTGCAGCATAAATTCATTCATGAGGGGAAATTACAGTGAGAACATGTGGAGGCTGTTAGGTGGATAACATGGTGAGTTCAGTGCATTGATGTGACATTGTCCTGAAGGATTTAGTTATTCTTTATGGTCAAGGTCAGGTGTTCGTCAGCCCCCTATCAGAGCCTATATGGATGACCTCACCATTACAACATCATCAGTTCCCGGGTGTAGGTGGATCTTGCAAGGTCTTGAGAGACTCATCTCATGGGCAAGGATGAGTTTTAAACCTTCCAAGTCAAGATCGATGGTACTGAAGAAGGGCAAGGTGACGGACAAGTTCCGGTTCTCAATTTCAGGAACCATTATTCCATCCATAACGGAACAACCAGTTAAGAGCTTGGGGAAACTCTTTGACTCCAGCCTGAAAGACTCTACTGCTATCCAGAAGGCAAATGAGGAGCTGGGAGCGTGGCTTAAGGTGGATAAGTCCGGCTTGCCTGGAAGATTTAAAGCCTGGATCTACCAGCATTCCATCCTGCCCCGAATCCTGTGGCCCTTGCTTGTCTATACAGTTCCAATAACTACTGTGGAATCCCTTGAAAGAAAGATCAGTGGCTTTCTTCGTAAGTGGCTGGGACTTCCCCGCAGTCTCACCAGCGCTGCCTTGTATGGGACAAGCAACAGCGTGCAGTTACCCTTCAGTGGTCTCACAGAAGAGTTCAAGGTGGCTCGCACACGAGAAGCCCTACAGTACAGAGATTCTAACGACTGCAAGGTGGCATCAGCAGGCATTGAGGTAAGGACAGGAAGAAAGTGGAAGGCTGAGAAGGCAGTTGAGGTGGCGGAGTCACGCCTAAGGCAGAAAACACTAATGGGGGTCTTAGCAACAGGGGGAGCAGGCTTGGGGTACGTCCCAAAGGCCCAGGTCAGCAGGGCACAGGGAAAGGAGAGACACCAGCTACTCCAGGAAGAGGTCCGAGCAGGTGTGGAGGAGGAGCGAGTAAGCAGAGCTGTAGGCCTTAAGCGGCAGGGAGCATGGACAAGGTGGGAGAGCACCTTGCAGCGCAAGGTCACCTGGGCAAACATCATGCAGGCAGACTTCCACCGGATCCGATTCCTAGTGCAGGCAGTATACGACACTCTGCCAAGCCCAGCAAACCTCCATCTGTGGGGAAAGACCGAGACACCTGCCTGTCCCCTGTGCTCTGGAAGAGGGACCCTAGAACACCTCCTTAGCAGCTGCCCAAGGGCCCTGGCCGATGGTCGGTATCGTTGGCGGCACGACCAGGTGCTCAGAGTAGTTGCTGAAAAGATTGCCTCAGCAATCAGCACCAGCAAGCATCATCATGCTCCGAGGAAGGCAATCTCTTTTATTAAGGCTGGAGAGAAACCCCAGGTGCGCCCACATTTGACAACTGGCCTTCTCAACACAGCCTCTGATTGGCAGCTACAGGCTGACCTGGGTAAACAACTAAAGTTCCCTCAGAACATTGCAAAAACATCACTCCGGTCAGACTTGATAATTATTTCTGAGGCCTCAAAACAGCTGATCATGCTGGAACTCACAGTGCCCTGGGAAGAGCGGATTGAGGAGGCTAATGAAAGGAAACGAGGAAAATACCAGGAACTAGTGCAAGAGTGCAGGGAAAGGGGCTGGAAGACTTTCTATGAGCCCATAGAAGTGGGTTGTAGGGGCTTTGCAGGACGATCACTCTGCAAAGTCCTAGGCCGGCTGGGCGTGGCTGGGGCAGCCAAGAAGAGGGCCATCCAGGCTGTGAGTGAAGCGGCAGAGAAAGCCACAAGGTGGCTGTGGATTAAGAGGGCTGATCCGTGGGTAGCTACTGGTACGCAAGTTGGGGCCTGATCACCCCCGGCTGGGTCGCCTGGGCGAGGGTGTATGATGTTGTGAGACCCAAAACACCTGATGACCCTAGGATACATCACTGAAGATGCGTACCAGTGCATCCAGGAGATGTGTCTTTATAGTATAGTGAGTTCAGTGCATTGATGTGACATTGTCCTGAAGGATTTAGTTATTCTTTATGATTAAAGAAATTGCACTAATTTATACATATTTATTATAAATAATCCTAATTACACATCTTGCTTCCATGTTTGTATCCTGTGTCACTAATACATTTTATTTTAGTTTTATACTTTGATCAATGACCTGCAGAATCTCCTTATCATATTTACGAACCATGGCTGTTGTGTGTGCCTTCGCTCCCTTTTCACTTGCGCTAGACCCCCAAAATGGCGGATCGGGCCAAAATCCTTTCCACGCCCACACCCGTGACATCACGCTCCAAAGCCCTATACCTTGGCCCAGTATGTTAAGCCAACTGTCACAAACCTGCTGGTCAAAGTGGACTGTGATCTGAAACTTGACAATTAGATCAAAGCAGTGGTAAAAGCTTCTTTCAGCTCAGGCAGCGAGCTAAAATAAAGCCAATTCTTTCACAAAGGCACGTTGACACAGTAATCAATGCCTTTGTTAGCACTCGGTTGGATTACTGTAATGCACTTTATATAGGGGTCAGTGCTTCAAACATCTACAGAGCGTCCAATATCCTGCAGCTTGAAAGTTTGAGCACATTTCCCCTATTTTAGCTTCACTTCACCTGCTGCCCATTTCTTTTTAGGATTCCTTTTAAATTATTTTATTTGCTTTTAAAGCCCTCCATGGCCTAGTCCAATCTTATTTCTCTGAGCTGCTACAGCCGTATATACCCGCCTTTCTCAAGTCAGCTGATCAGCTGTTCCTGAATGTACCCAGGACTGAGCGTAAACGCTTTTTCTGTAGCAGCTCCAAAACTGTGGAACAACATGCCTTTTGAGATAAGACCGACCTCTTCTGTGTTTTTTTTATTTATTCTATGCTGTTTTAATTTTGATGTATTATGTGTTTTATTTTTTTACTGTTTTGTTTTATTCTATCGTTCTTAACCTATTTGCCAACACCCTTAATGACTTTTACTGCCGTTTTGACGAGCCATCAGGCAGCTTTCACGCCTCCAACGGCCCCAACAATAGAGACACTTTGGAGACATTCCCCCACCTCTCCCCCATCACGACCATCAAACACTTCACCTGCAACACCCTCCTCCTCACCCCACACAAAGGAGGATTTCACACCACCTCCTCCCACCAAACTCTTCATATTCATGAAGCAGATGTGAGGAAGCAGTTTAAGAGTCTGAATGCTCGAAAAGCTCCCGGCCCAGACGGTGTGTCTCCTGCCACCCTCAGACACTGTGTAAACGAGCTGGCCCCAGTGTTTTCTGGCATTTTCAACTCCTCACTGCAGGCATGTCATGTGCCTTCAATATTGATTCAATCAATATTGAATCGGTGTGCAACTTTGCCAAAACAATGTCGGACTCTGTAGTTTTCTCTGGTCCCCTCCCCAATCAGACCAGGAGTGACATGTTTAGCCGCACGTTATCCTTAAATTGCTGGCTGTCTGAGTGTTGTCCCAGAAACGATGTGGGCTTCATAGATAATTGGCAAACCTTCTGGAGGAAACCTGGTCTTGTTAGGAGAGATGGCATCCGTCCCACTTTAGATGGAGCAGCTCTCATTTCTAGAAATATGGACAAATTTATTAAACCCCCAAAATATGACTACCCAGAGTTGGGACCAGGAAGCAGAGTTGCAGTCTTACACGCCTCTCTGCAGCTTCTCTCCTCCTGCTACCCACCCAAAAACCCATCTCCATAGAGACTGTGTCAGCTTCCAAAAAGACAAAAAACAAACTAAAAACCAGCAACAAACAACTTAAACATAAACAATTACAAAGAAAGAACAATACAGTATCCACATCTGAACCAAAGAGTAAAACAGTGAAATGTGGATTATTAAATATTAGGTCTCTCTCCTCCAAGTCTCTGTTAGTAGATGACTGTGGCGGAGGTGTGGTCCCGGGCGCGTTAGTACATGACTTAATAATTGATCAACAAATTGATTTACTCTGCCTTACAGAAACCTGGTTGCAGCAGGATGATTATGTTAGTTTAAATGAATCAACACCCCCGAGTCATTCTAACTACCAGAAATCTCGAAGCACAGGCCGAGGGGGCGGTGTGGCAGCAATTTTTCACACCAGCCTATTAATTAATGAAAGACCAAGACAGACTTTTAATTCATTCGAAAGCCTGATGCTTAACATTGTCCACCCCAGCTGTGAAACTCAGAAACCAGTCTTACTTGTTATCATCTATCGTCCACCTGGGCCTTACACAGAGTTTCTGTCTGATTTCTCAGACTTTATATCTGGTTTAGTTCTGAGCTCAGATAAAATAATTATTGTGGGTGATTTTAACATCCATGTAGATGCTAAAAATGACAGCCTCAACATGGCATTTAGTCTGTTATTAGACTCAATTGGTTTCTCTCAAAATGTAAAAGAACCCACCCACCACTTTAATCACACTCTAGATCTTGTTTTAACATATGGCATCGAACCTGAACATTTAACAGTGTTTCCTGAAAACCCTCTCCTGTCTGATCATTTCCTGATAACATTTACATTTACAATAATTGATTACACAGCAGAGGAGAGTAGACTTTATCAAAGTAGATGTCTTTCTGAAAGCACTGTAACTAAGTTTAAGAATATAATCCACCCACTGTTATCATCTCCAATGCCCTGTACCAACACAGAGCAGAGCAGCTATCTGAACGCTAGCCCAACAGAGGTCGATTATCTTGTTAATAATTTCACCTCCTCACTACGTACGACTCTGGATACTGTAGCTCCTGTGAAAACTAAGGCCTCAAATCAGAAGTACCTGACTCCGTGGTATAATTCTCAAACACGTACCCTAAAGCAGATGACTCATAATCTGGAGAGGAAATGGCGTGTCACAAATCTAGAGGATCATCATTTAGCCTGGAGAAATAGTTTGCTGCTTTATAAGAAAGCTGTCCGCAGAGCCAGAACATCTTACTATTCATCACTGATTGAAGAAAATAAGAACAACCCCAGGTTTCTCTTCAGCACTGTAGCCAGGCTGACAAAAAGTCAGAGCTCTTTTGAGCCAACCATCCCTTTAACGTTAACTAGTAATGACTTCATGAACTTCTTCACAAATAAAATTTTTTTCATTAGAGAAAAAATTACCAATAATCATCCCACAGATGTAATATTATCTACAGTTACTCTTAGTACCATTGATGTTAAGTTTGACTCTTTCTCCAATTGATCTTTCTGAGTTAACTTCAATAATTACTTCCTCCAAACCATCAACGTGTCTTTTAGACCCCATTCCTACAAAACTGCTCAAAGAAGTCCTGCCATTAATTAATTCTTCGATCTTAAATATGATCAACCTATCTCTAATAATCGGCTATGTACCACAGGCCTTCAAGCTGGCTGTAGTTAAACCTTTACTCAAAAAGCCATCTCTAGACCCAGCAATCTTAGCTAATTATAGGTCAATCTCCAACCTTCCTTTCATATCAAAAATCCTTGAAAGAGTAGTTGTCAAACAGCTAACAGATCATCTGGTGAGGAATGGTTTATTTGAAGAGTTTCAGTCAGGTTTCAGAGCTCAGCACAGCACACAAACAGCTTTAGTGAAGGTTACAAATGATCTTCTTATTGCCTCTGACAGTGGACTCATCTCTGTGCTTGTCCTGCTAGACCTCAGTGCAGCGTTCGATACTGTTGACTATAATATCTTATTAGAGCGATTAGAACATGCTGTAGGTATTACAAGTACTGCGCTGCAGTGGTTTGTATCATATCTATCTAATAGACTCCAATTCGTGCATGTAAATGGAGAGTCCTCTTCACACACTGAGGTTAATTATGGAGTTCCACAGGGTTCAGTGCTAGGACCAATTCTGTTTACATTATACATGCTTCCCTTAGGCAGTATCATTAGAAGACATAGCATACATTTTCACTGCTATGCAGATGACACCCAGCTCTATCTGTCCATGAAGCCAGATGACACACACCAATTAGTTAAACTGCAGGAATGTCTTAAAGACATAAAGACCTGGATGGCCGCTAACTTTCTGCTTCTTAATTCAGATAAAACTGAGGTTATTGTACTCGGCCCTGAAAATCTTAGAAATATGGTATCTAACCAGATTCTTAGTCTGGATGGCATTACCTTGGAGGAACCTTGGAGTCATTTTTGACCAGGACATGTCCTTCAACGCACATATTAAACAAATATGTAAGACTGCGTTCTTCCATTTGTGCAACATCTCTTAAATTAGAAATATCCTGTCTCAGAGTGACGCTGAAAAACTAGTTCATGCATTTATTACTTCCAGGCTGGACTACTGTAATTCATTATTATCAGGATGTCCAAAAAACTCCCTGAAAAGCCTTCAGCTAATCCAAAATGCTGCAGCAAGAGTCCTGACAGGGACTAGAAAGAGAGAGCATATTTCTCCTGTTTTGGCTTCCCTTCATTGGCTTCCTGTTAAATCCAGAATTGAATTCAAAATCCTGCTCCTCACATACAAGGTCTTAAATAATCAGGCCCCATCTTATCTTAATGACCTTGTAGTACCTGTTGAAATCTCCCAATTCTTTGAATCTTTGGGCTGAAGGAAGGACAGTACTCGGTGTATAAATGCTCAATCAACAATCATTTGTACTTTCAACAATACAGAGCATTTGAAACGTCCGGACGGGAGAGATGCCTTGCAGAGGGTCAGGAGCATGTCTCAAAATGGTAGAAACTTTCACAGACTTTTATAGCTAGTAACAGCCCCCCTCCTTGTCATAAAAGCTGCATCTTCACAGGTTTTTCTAATTCTTAGCGAGACTGGCTCCTGACCTTGCCTCCCTGTCTTTCTGTGTGAAAGTAGGAAGGGGGGTAAGGAATGTGGTTTTAATCTCCTCTCCCCAGACACCAAGTCTCCTGCTTACAACCTTCTTCATATGATTCAGCAATAAAACATTTCAAGAAAACAGTGTAAGACATTCACAGCCGATCAAGGATACAGAGTGATGCACACTTTATCTAATGAACTAAGAAATGATTATGTTTCTTTTATTCAAGAGTATAATAAAGACTAAACTACATACATAGCACACCATCAGAACTAGAGGATAATATATGGCCTACAGCTGTTAACCTAATTCACTACATTGACTACTGGTCATAAAATGGCATATGTTTAACTACTAGTCTCAACATACCATATCACCCTATTAGAGCGCTCCGCTCTCGCTCTGCAGGCCTACTTGTTGTTCCTAGAGTATTTAAAAGTAGAATGGGAGGGAGAGCCTTCAGTTTTCCGGCCCCTCTTCTGTGGAACCAGCTTCCAGTTTGGATTCAGGAGACAGACACTATCTCTACTTTTAAGATTAGGCTTAAAACTTTCCTTTTTGCTAAAGCATATAGTTAGGGCTGGACCAGGTGACCCTGGATCCTCCCTTAGTTATGCTGCAATAGATGTAGGCTGCCGGGGGATTCCCATGATGCATTGAGTTTTTCCTTTCCAGTCACCTTTCTCACTCACTATGTATTAATAGACCTCTCTGCATTGAATCATATCTGTTATTAACCTCTGTCTCTCTTCCACAGCATGTCTTTATCCTGTCTTCCTTCTCTCACCCCAACCGGTCGCAGCAGATGGCCGCCCTTCCCTGAGCCTGGTTCTGCCGGAGGTTTCTTCCTGTTAAAAGGGAGTTTTTCCTTCCCACTGTTGCCAAAGTGCTTGCTCATAGGGGGTCATATGATTGTTGGGTTTTTCTCTGTATCTATGAAGCGCCTTGAGGCGACTTTTGTTGTGATTTGGCGCTATATAAATAAAATTGAATTGAATTGAATTGAATTGAATTGAATTGAATTGCTTCAGTCCTCTACCATAATCCCTGTGCCCAAGAAACCTAGGATCACTGGACTAAATGACTACAGACCCGTGGCTCTGACATCTGTGGTCATGAAGTCATTTGAGCGCCCGGTTCTCTCCTATCTCAAGACCCTCACGGCCCCCCTCCTGGACCCCCTGCAGTTTGCATACAGAGCCAACAGGTCTGTAGATGACGCCATCAACATGGCCCTACACTTCATCCTGCAGCATCTGGACTCCCCAGGAACCTACGCCAGGATCCTGTTTGTGAACTTCAGCTCTGCCTTCAACACCATCCTTCCAGACCATCTCCGAGGCAAGCTTTCCCAGATGAATGTGCCTGATCCCATCTGCCGGTGGATCAGGTTAAGTGCGCATGCGCCAACCAGCGTGCAGCCTGTTACAGTCGCTCCTGCTTTTATCTTAGTTTAGCTCTTTTTTCTTACGTATTCTTTTTTTTTTCTGACTTGTATTTTCCTCCGTTTTCTATCTCTTACTCAATCATGTGGATTGAGAGAGTTTTTGTTCTTCTGGTGGCCGTGGAACTGTTACTTTTATCATGGAACGGGACCGCGGCACATCTCCTACACGCACGGACTGTTTACTCCAGAGATCAGCTGATCGCCCTGATGCCGGCCGGCTCGCTGGCCAGGCCCGCAGAAGTACCAGCTGAAATTTGGAGGAAAACACATCGGGGATGCAGAGGTCAAGGACAGAAGAGAAGAAAAAAGGTGACGGTGAGACAGCGGAGGCTCGAAGCGAGGAGGAGGTTTAAACCGTGTCTGCTGTCTATCGTGATGGGAAATGTGCGATCGTTGGCAAGTAAAATCGACGAGCTCTCAGCACTGGTACGGAGTCAGAGGGAATACCGAGAGTGTAGCCTGATGTGTTTCACCGAATCATGGCTGCACCAGGTCATTCCCGATGAGAATGCTTCCGTGGAAGGCTTCCACACTGTTCGGGCGGACAGGGACAGCATCGCTAGCGGTAAGCGTAAAGGAGGTGGGCTTGCTGTTTTAGTTAACAACCGGTGGTGTAACCCTGCCAACATAACAATCAAAGAAAGGATTTGTTGCCCGGACACTGAACTGTGTGCTGTTGGACTCAGGCCGTATTATTTACCCAGGGAATTCTCTCACGTCATCTTGGTGGCTGTTTATGTTCCCCCCTCTGCTAACCCCACAGCTGCATGTGACACTATCCACTCTGCCATAGCTCGGCTACAGACTCAGCACCCGAGTGCCTTTATTGTGATCTCGGGTGACTTCAACCATGTATCACTGGACAATACACTACCAACATTCAAACAATATGTGGACTGTCCCACCAGGGGAGAGAAAACTTTAGACTTACTGTATGCTAACGTCAAGGATGCATACAGCTCCTCCTCCCTCCCCCCACTTGGTAGGTCAGATCATAACCTGATTCACCTCACCCCCCGCTATGTGCCAATTGTGAGGAGGGAACCTGTGACCACCAGGGCTGTTAGGAGGTGGTCAGAGGAGGCAATAGCGGAACTACAGGGCTGTTTCGAGGTGACCGACTGGGAAACACTCTGTGAGCCTCACGCCGAGGACATCAATGGGCTTACTGAGTGTATCACAGACTACATAACTTTCTGCACCGACTCCATTGTTCCAGCTCAGACTGTTCATTGTTACCCAAATAACAAGCCGTGGGTGACTAAGGACATCAAAGCCCTCCTCAACAACAAGAAGAGGGCTTTCAGAGGGGGCAACAAAGAGGAGGTGAGGAAGGTCCAGGTGTTACTAAAGGACAAGATCAGAGAGGCTAAGGACAATTACAGGAGGAAGCTGGAGTGGAAACTCCAGCAGAACAGCATGAGAGAGGTGTGGAGGGGCATGAAGACCATCACTGGATTCAGGCCAACCAACAGCAGGGGAGCTGAGGGAGGTGAGAATAGAGCCGACGAGTTGAATCTGTTTTTCAATAGATTCGACACCACAGTGTCTGCTCCCACCCCCACAACCTCACCTGCAGTCAGCCTGGAATCCAGAGCCACACCACTGTGCCAGCCTCTCTCTTCACATGTTGCCTCCTGTGAGATTCCTGACACCCCTCCCCCACCCATCACCTTCACTCAATACCAGGTTGAGATGCAAATGAGGAGACTTCACTCAGGCAAGGCTGCTGGACCAGACGGAGTGAGTCCCCTTGTCCTCAAGGCCTGTGCCCCCCAGCTGTGTGGAGTCTTTCATAAACTGTTTATGCTGAGTCTG
Source organism: Mchenga conophoros (assembly GCF_057382185.1). Taxonomy (NCBI): domain Eukaryota; kingdom Metazoa; phylum Chordata; class Actinopteri; order Cichliformes; family Cichlidae; genus Mchenga; species Mchenga conophoros. The sequence goes on from NC_140528.1 coordinate 38,198,522, forward strand.
AGTCTGCAGAGGGTCCCGGTGATGTGGAAGACATCATGCCTCGTCCCTGTACCAAAGACGCCTCGTCCCAGTGGCCCCCAGGATTACAGGCCCGTGGCACTGACCTCCCACATCATGAAGACCCTGGAAAGGCTCATCCTGGACCAGCTGCGACCCATAGTAAGACCACATCTGGATCCCCTTCAGTTCGCTTATCAGCCTCGTCTCGGAACAGAGGACGCCATCATCTACCTGCTCAATCGTGTCTACACCCATCTGGACCAGCCGGCGAGCACTGTGAGGGTCATGTTTTTTGACTTTTCCAGTGCTTTCAACACCATCAGGCCGACCCTCCTGGGTGATAAGTTAGCAGCGATGCAGGTGGATGCTTCTCTGGTGTCCTGGATTGTTGATTACCTGACAGGAAGACCACAATATGTACGTCTCCCACAGTGTGTGTCTGACAAGGTGATTAGCAACACAGGGGCACCACAGGGGACTGTCCTCTCCCCCTTCCTCTTCACCCTCTACACCACAGACTTCAGCCACTGCACAGAGACCTGCCATCTTCAGAAGTTTTCTGATGACTCTGCGGTGGTTGGATGCATCAGCAGGGATGATGAGACAGAGTACCGGGCTGTGGTCGACTCCTTTGTCACGTGGTGTGAGCAGAATCATCTGCAGCTCAACGTGGCAAAGACCAAGGAACTGATCGTGGACTTCAGGAAGACCAGGAAACACTTGACCCCTGTTTCAATCCAGGGGGTCAGTGTTGACATTGTGGAGGACTATAAATACCTTGGAGTACACATTGACAATAAACTGGACTGGGCTAAAAACACCACAGCACTTTACAGGAAGGGCCAGAGTCGTCTCTATTTTTTGAGGCGACTGAGGTCCTTCAACATCTGCCAGAAAATGCTGAGGATTTTCTATGAGTCTGTGGTGGCCAGTGCGATCCTCTATGCTGTTGCATGCTGGGGGAGCAGGCTGAGGGTCGCAGATGCCAACAGACTTAATAAACTGATCCGTAAGGCCAGCAATGTTGTGGGGATGGAGCTGGACTCCCTCAAGGTGGTGTCGGAGAGGCGGATGCTGTCCAAGATAAAGACAATGTTGGATAACACCTCCCACCCACTCCATGACATGCTGGTCAGTCACAGGAGCTCGTTCAGTGAGAGACTGAGATTACCGAAAAGCACCACTGAACGACACAGGAAATCATTCCTGCCTGTGGCCATCTCCCTGTACAACGCATCCACTTAACACACTGTTTGCTGCTACAACTACACATGTTTCTTTTCCAAATATTTATTTATAAGTGACTTATGTATGTATGTATGTATATATATGTATATATTGTACTATTCTTAGTTAGCGTATTGTCTGTCTTGTCTTAATGTTGGTTTAAAATGGAGCACTGTAACAAAAAATAATTTCCCCCAGGGATCAATAAAGTATTCTGATTCTGATTCTGATTCTGATTCTGATGACTACTGAAACCCTGAACCTTCCTTCCTCCAAAACATGGTCCTCCGAGCCGGAGTAGCGTTAGCGTCATGGATTCACAGCAGCCATTGACTGAAGATTTGAGACGTTCCGGTCATGATAGTCGACCTCCTGCCCACCTGCAGCAGTATGACGTTCAGTATCCTGGAAGTAGAAGTGCTCGATGTGATACAGAGAGTCAAACAGAATGCCAGCATAGTGACACAGACACACATGGGCTGCAGGATCCTGATGGGGAGTCAGGAAGACAACCAGAGACATCGCCTACTCCTTTACCCACCAATCAAGATGAGGTGATGAGGGAACTCCTGATGACAATGAGGGAGATTAGGCAACTCATGATTCAGTTATCTCCTCCCCATTCTCGCAGTTCCTCCAGATCTTCAATTCACATTGTCTCTGATGAAAGCAAATCCTCTGTTTGCAGTTTACAAGCCATTCCCCAAACACATCAGCAACATGAGCAGTTCCCAGTGATTGATCCAGCAACATGTCAATCACCCTCTCAGCCCCCCCCAGGTTAGCCGTCACTCTGGTGCAGTTCTGGCTGCTAGCCCTCCTTTCCCTAATTCAACAATATTAGATGCTGCAGTTCCTTCAAGTGGTTTGCCTAGACCAGTTTTTCCTACACCAGATGAGACTCCTTTTAATTTCCTGGCCACGCCACTGCAAGGTCCCCACCAGATTTCATGTGTTCAACCTGCTGTTCCTCTAGATGAAGACCCCACTCAACCTCTCGTTTGCATTCCAGAACCAAGGCAGCACCCTCCTTTAAAGCAGCAACCAGCTACATTTGATGGTTTGCATGCACAAAAACCTTCGGTACCCATTACTGCTAGTTCTAGTCACCCTGTTAGCACTAGAACACATGTGTATAAACTTGAGGGTCCTTCTTTCCCAGACCTTACCAGAGAAGATGAAATCCAGTATAGGCTGTTACGATTGGCCCTTACTAACCTGCTTGACCCTCATGAGACAGAGCATTTCAAATATCATGTCCTTCTTGATCACCTGAAAGTAGACAAAGCTAAACGGTTAGCTATTTCCTTTTCCTATGCTCCTGACCCATACACTCAAGCCATCAAAGCTCTTGATGAGCATTATGGGCAACCAAGAGAGCTAGCATTGAAAGAGCTACGGAATATACTTGAGCTTCCTCCTATCAGAGCAGGTGATGGTCGGACTCTGGATTACTTTGCTCTTCGTGTGCAAGCTTTGGTTGGTTTGCTTAGCACTATGGGTGATCAAGGACGGACAGAAGTAAATTGTGGCTCCCATGTCGATCGCCTACTTGAAAAGTTGCCCGCAGAGCATTCCAGTCGCTTCAAACGGCACATTTACAGGGAACAAGGAGATATGATGTATGACTTACCTTTGTTCTCATCCTGGTTGCAAATGGAATGCAAGTGTCAACCAAGAAAGGACAGTCCTGTTTCATCCTTTAACCAGCCACGACCTGCCCATAAGTACACCTCTCCACTCACAACAATATTACATGGGACAAATGCATCCGATCCTGTACAGGCAGCACAACCCATCATAATGACTAAGGCAAGATGTGCATATTGCTGCTCACCTGAACACCACATTAGCAAGTGCCCTGAGTTCATTAACAAGACAAAGGATGAGAAAATAAACTGGATAAAGAGAAACAAACGGTGTTGGCGTTGTGCTAGGACTCATCAGGCCGCAAAGTGTGACCTGAGGAAAGCATGTGCCACCTGTATGGGACTACATCTACAGATCCTATGTGAGGTGAATCAGAGACCTAGAACTGAAACTAATCCTGTAGTGAGGACACTGTACTTTGATAGACCTAGCGATTGTCCCAGTGTACTATTAAAGCTTGTGAAAGTGCTCCTGCGTAATGGCAAAAGAACCCTGGAAACATATGCAATACTTGATGATGGCTCCCAACGTACCATGCTTCTGACATCTGCAGCTAAGCATCTCCACCTAACTGGGAAAGCTGAAAAATTATCACTCAGAACTGTCCATCAAGAAGTTGAAACTATTCAAGGGTCTTGTGTAAGTTTCCAGATTTCTCCCATCGCACATCCAGAGAAAACTTACACAATAATAATAATGCCTTCGCTACAAGTCACTTAGCACTTTCAGACCACACCTACCCCGTATCCTCTCTTCAACGGAGATACAAGCATCTTCAAGGTATCCCATTAACCTTCATTAACAAAGCAGCTCCACTACTGCTCATAGGCTCTGATCATACCCACCTTATTACGCCTATTGCACCAGTTAGACATGGACCATTTGGATCTCCTGCAGCAGTCAAAACCCGCTTAGGATGGACACTCCAAGGTCCAATCACAGACTTCCAACCCCAGAGCAGTTCCACACATGCCCAATGTTTGTTCACATCTTCCAGTTCAGGTTCAGGAGAACCGCTCCAGCACATCCTTGTGTCCGCTGATGGCTCGGCTCTGAATTCATTCAGCCACCTCATACTCTACCATCAGCATTACCTATGTCGTCACCGGCAGTGCCACTATCACCAGTTCCACCGCCTGTGGCTGCCATTCCGCCAGTGGTCAGGGCGCTGCCTGCTCCTGCATCACCTGGTCCTGCCTCTGCCAAGCCCCGTACATTGCCCCCAGCACCTGCAAAACTGCCCAACGGTCTGCAGGTCTGGGCCTGCCGCTGCATCCCACGCGGTTGGCATTTGGACCTGCTTTGCCGCCACCGCTGGCTACATGGTCGGCCCCCTGAACTGTCTGGCCTTCTGGCCTGCATTGTCGACCTCTAGGTCGACCCCCTGAACCTATATTAGACCTGTAGCATGTCTGATTCCTCTGCCCCCGCTTTGTGAACATATTTCTCAGTAGAAATATGGGGGCGGCTGTTGTAAAGGCTCACCTTCTAGCACATTCACTTCACCAGATGCACCTTGTTTCTTTTCCTCACCTTTGATTGGGTGTGGTGCTTCGCCTTAATCGCACTCACCTGTCACTCATTATATAAGGACTGCAACCAGAGACATCGCCTACTCCTTTACCCACCAATCAAGATGAGGTGCGTGTTGTGCGCTCTGCTGAGAAGGTGATTGGCTGCAGACTCCCATCTCTGCAGGACCTGTACACCTCCAGGACACTGCGGCGTGCAGCTCGGATCTCAGCTGACCCTTCTCACCCTGGACACAGTATGTTTGATCTGCTCCCCTCAGGCAGGAGGCTCCGGTCCATTCGCACCAGAACCTCTCGCCATAAGAACAGTTTCTTCCCCTCTGCTGTTGGACACATGAACAATAACCGTATGACTGTTCCCACCACTAACACATGACCCTACGCTGTGTTCACTGCATCATTCCATGTTTGGCACTGATCACCACCTGCAGTCATGTATATATCTATCTACTTAGCACTTTTAATTCTTATTCTTGTTTTTTTTCTCATGTCTATTTAAGCGTTATTTATGACAGTATGTTTGCACTAAGCACCGCAGCAATTTCCTTTTTTTTTTTTTTGAATTCAACATTTTTATTTTGCAAATCTTCTCCTTTTCCCCCCTTTACACCAATGAACCTCAAAATGAGACTTCTCCACAATCAAAAATCCAAGGCATATTTTAAAACGTGAACTGATGACAGTCATGATCACATTTTAGTCTCCGCTACAATGAAAACAATGAACGGTGAGAATACACAAGAGGCTGTAGTCACTGTGACCTTTGTAATCCTGAGTGGTCACTTTGATATTGTGAATATTTATTTTTCTGCAATTCACTCACTCTAAACAAATTCCCTGATTCCTTCTTATTATTTTTGGCAAAATACCTATTGCCATGTTCTAACAAAAATGACAAATCAGCAAATGCACAAAAAGAAATGTGTATGGACACCGAAGATGAAGTACAAAAAACAAGGAACAGTTATTTACAAATGTAACAAGTTAACTGAGTACATAAAGTGTAAAACTGCAAAGCCTTCATATTTATACCCTTACATTTCAACTATATTTGTTTGATGCAAAAAAAACATTCATAAAACCATTCTTATGAGCTTCTGAAAAACTGTTATTGCTCCATTTCAAAAGTGCACAGCTTCAGTTTTGAAAATAAAATACAGACTTTTTTGTTCAGGTACAATTAATATTTTGCTGAAATGTTAGCTTTAACAGAAATTTTTCATGATGACCAAGAGCACGTCAGTTAGAGAGGTAATTTAACTGCAAGTGCCAAAAAGGAAAAAGTTATGCAAATAGTAATAACAACAACAACAACAACAACGCCACAATAAATAGCAGTAATACTTGGAAAGTCAAAGTGATAGAAAACTACTATGAACTAAAGACACCAACTAGTGTAGAAAGAGTGCTACCACAATATCAACAAAAATATAAACTTCTGTTTTTCCACCTTTTTAAGAAGTTATTCCTGAGATGTGTTCAAAAAAATAAAAATAAAAATATAGATTCTGTATAATATCACATTTTCAATCGAACATGCTACACAATTTATATGACAAAGAGCACCCTTTTCAGTAAAAAAAACAAAAAACAACAACAATAGAACATATGGAAATACAATGGGCACAGACCTAAACTGTGGAAGATGAATGGCAGTTTTGACTGGCAGTCAGCTTTAGGTTGAGCGCCACTCCAGGTCCGGGAGTCATGATCTGACTCCACATGTAATTTAAAGAAGGAAATAGGAACTGTGTATTTGCTACTTTGACTGGTCACAAGGTCAGAGGTCAAAGATACTCACAGTGGTCAGCATTTTGTAAACATATTCACATCACCACAGAGCCTTTATCAGAACGCACAAAGAACAGGAAACCTCTCCCCTTCCAAAACAAGGTGTCACACACACAGCATAACACACAGTTTATTCTTTCCAATGATGCTTCCAAAAGTATCAATAAGTTTCATACACATTGCAACACAGTTTTACTTGGGGCATGTTGTTGCTTGTCTGCACACTCAAATGACCCATTCACTCCAAGCACCAATAAGTTTAGACTCTGTTATACTGAGTGCAGAGGCAGCAATTTCCTAATGTTGTAAACCTGCTCAACATTTGGCAATAAAACCCTTTCTGATTCCGATTTACTGTATAGCACTTTGGTCCTGTGCTGGGTATTTTAAAGTGCTTTATAAATAAAGATGGTTTGGATTGGATAAAATTAAATACATCTTGTTCTCTTAGACTTTATTATTGTGATCCAGTGGAACTCTTTTCCTGCTCCCTGTTATGGATCTCTGTGACTACAATAAAATTCCCTCCATCCATCACTGAACTGCACTGAAGTAAAACGTCATCCTAAACACTGCAGTACACCAAAGGACACCACTAATAAACACTGATTACACTCTGTTCTTCTTGCAGCAACAATTTTTTCTGCAGGTAACAATTTCCCATGTCACCCACAGCTGTAACTCAGCAGTAAGAATGTATTTGTCTCTATTCAAATGATGATTCAGTGAATTTGAATTATCCTGCAGCAGGAGAATGACCCCAAGCATACAGTCAAAGTCATTAAGAACTATCTTCAGTGTAGAGAAGAACAAGAAGTACTGGAAGTGATAGTACAGCCCACCACAGAACCCTGAACATCATCGAGTGTGTCTGGGTTTACATGAAGAGAGAGAAGGATGTGAGGAAGCTGGTAGGAACAACCTACCTTCAAAAACTGTGTGCAAGTGCACCTAGAAGAATTGATGCTGTTTTGAAGGCAAAAGGTGTTTACACCACTTATTGATTTATCTTTTGTTCATTCACTGCATTTTGTTGATTGATGAAAATATGGTGACTTTCAGCTCACAGGGCTCAAATAAGAGAACCAATCAGTCATATTTGTAGGTTATTGTTACGCCCCAGTCTAGGGGTACAGAAACATAACATAAGGGTTGGAAAGGAAGTGACCCCACCCTGGTTCCAAAAACCATAGTCAGAAGCCAATCTTTGAAGTGAGCGGTGGTTCATTTGTATCTACACTGAAAAACTTTACTCTGGGATGAACAAAGCCCGAAATAACAAGCCCCCCCCCCCCCCCCCCCCCCCAAAAAAAAGCAACAACAAAACAAGCTAAGTCAGGAAAGGAGGTGCTGTCTAAACCCTATGTGAAACATAAACCAAACAAAGGACACATGCTACACCTAACTCCCTAACTGAAATAAACAGGAGAATATTAAGGCAGCTCTCCTCTTCTGCTTCAGTGCTTATTTACAGTTTACTCTTTACAAGTGAAAATGTGTCTACATACTATGTCCAAAGCTCTGTAGGTCTTAAGGATCACACACACGAATGTCACAAAGTTTGGAGGCCAAGGATGGGTCTGCTGCTGCTGTCACCTGCTGCCGCCAACAACTGCTGGTGAGGGATGTTTTAAAAACAGCCACATGATGAGGGGACCAATAACCCACCGCCAGCTCTCCTATCAGGAAGGACCTGTAGATACTTAAAGACATAGCACAGAAACAAACTCTAGACGGCCAGGGCCGTAACAGCTATTGCCAATAACCTTCAACTATTAAAATACATTTTGCTAAAGTGACTTTAATGTCCCCTGTATTAGATCAAAATAAGAGAAAACCACTGTTGTGATACCCTTTATCTCTCACCTGGGTTTGTTGGTTTTGTCAAGTCAATTAATACAAAGAAGGACTGGCTTTGTTGAGCTGCCTCAGTTAAATCACTAACACAGGTACACACTTAGCCTGTATTTTTGTAGGAACATTACATTCTGGCAACTTAAGCTCACCATCTGTAAACTTAACATGTGAAGCTCAAGATTACAGAAAACAAACTGAAGCAAAATTAAGAGAAACTCTATATTTGTTTCTTTATCAGTACCTGTGAGAAGACTGTTCATACTGTGTTGTTCTCTCTGCAAAGTTTTCTATCAGTAAATCTCAGAGAGACAAAGTAAACATTTACCGTCAGGTCCCAAGCTACTGCTAAAGATACTGTTACTGTGCCACGTGCATATCTTTGGAAATAATGAATTAGGTGGCAAAATCTGAGAATTAAAATCAGTTAATTAACTAAAAAGATAGAAAACAAGTAGAAAACCAAATTGAAAGGAAATATGTGTCGGTGTGTCTCCTCCTGTGATAAACCTCCACATGTACCACTGAAAACAGTTAAATTAGTTTGAATCAGAAATCAGGGCTCAAACTACTTGCTCTGAGACCATTTCTTCATTTTTCACACCAAACTGTTTGTAGCTGTCGCATTGAAATGTAATTATTATGTAATTGCAATGTTCAACATTTGGTGTTTAATCTGGATTCATGTTGTGTTGTCGCCACCTACTGGTGGGCCTGAGTGTGACGCTTTGTGGTGCGCGTGCTTTGGGGTGATGCTCAATTAAACGCACATGTCACCAGAGACTGAAGGCTCGAGCCAGAAAGAGAATGCTGGCTTGTGTAAAAGGTGGAAATATTGAAGATATGGACTACAATTGCTCATGGATGTTCAGTAGAAAGGCGCAAACAGTGTGTTGGTGCGTTTACTTTGTGTGCATGTTTTATTTGAGTTGTAATTTTTGTTCTCCTGATGTAATATCCGTGTTTTTCATTGATCATTTCACCATAGTTTTTCACGGTGTTTGCTGGTGAAAAGAAGATTAAAATACTGGCTGAACATCAGTTGGAGCATGGCCCTTCATTCTACTTCGAACATGAAAAACCTTCAGGAGCAGTTACACTGTTTAATAAGACAAACGTTACAGAGTTCATCAAATATAACTAACGCTTTAACATGATCAGGATTTCATAATACAAACTCCAACAGGGAAACAGCTGCAGAACATGTGGATCAAAATGAATTCATTAAAAAAACAACATGTGGACTTCAAGGACTAAATACACTAAAGTGAAAGGAGGAGCAAAAATTAGAGGTTTAACAGAATTTGAATTAAGTAAAAGTAGTCACCTGTGATCTTTAAAATGGTCCTGATGTGTGCTGCTGTTTATAACTTTCAACATTTCTTTGCTGCCACTGTGAATATGAATGTGGTCTTTGCCTAATTAAATAAATGTTACACTGACTCACTGCTTCATGTTCTGGTACAAACTGGCATTATATGAAAGTACAGCCCAAAACCAGTTTAGCTTGAGTTTCTTTTTTCTGGACATAAAGTCACAGCAGGTGTTGTTTCAAAGCTGGTGGACAGATTTAGTTCATTTTGGAGGTTTTAAGAGCAACTGCTGTGAAAATATTTGTAGTTTTGGAAGAAAATGATTTATGATGAATGAAGGATTGAAATTTAACTTAGGTAACACTAGAGCTGGGCGATAGAACGATAACGATATGTATCGCGATATAACTTTTACTCGATAGAGAAATTAAGCTATCGCGATAGACCTCGCCGCTCTTGTCCTCAAAAAAAAAAAAAAAAAAAAAAAAAAAAAAAAGGTCAGCCAATCCAAATTAAGTAGCGCAGAGCCGAACCAATCACAGCCGCAGCGTCACGTCGCGTGACTTGTTACGTACAGCACAAGTGCCAAGCCGCACGTGTGTTTGTTTGGGAAGCAGCCAGCGGGTAATGGAGGAAATGAGTGTGCCGACTAGAAAAATCAACCGAGCGTGACCGAAGAGAAAACAGATGATGATTCCAATGCCGGAGAGATTGTCAAACGGAAGAGCCATAGAAGTTCCGTAGTGTGAAGGTATTACGGCTATTTCAAGTCTGACAAAAAACAGAGTAGCGTGCACTGTAAATGTGCCGAAAGCAAGTCTGGAAATACAATAAACCGGTGCATGCGTCACACTGTGCGCCACGTTATTGTTTCGGTGAAATGGATTTCTACAATACTGTTATTGTTAATTCTACTCTCTGCAGTGTTTAAATGCTTACATATACACACAGTTACTGTCCCTCCACACATACGACTCGGTTCTGCTTCTATGCCCCAGCTTTGTTTACTTTTTCCCACCGAGGCTTCTAGACTTCTGATTGGCCAATATTTCTGCACGGTTAGGAATCTAGCGCCACCTGCTGCTTTGGCATGTTCATAGCAGCGTTTTCCTTCATTTCTGCCTTTATGTGTGGACGGGATTATTTTTTAAAACGAAAACGGAAAATCTCCGTTTTCAAAAATACCCGTGTACGTGTGGACGTAGCCTCAGTCTCTGACTGGAAGCGCTAATTCGTCATTCGGCTTTTGTCAGACTAAAGTAACTGTTAAAACTGTTTGAAAAGCTCAGCTATACAACAAGGAGACATTGAGAATTTCCTTTTAGTTCTCAGTTTATTTGATATTGACAAAAGTTAGTCAGTTTTGTCTGTTCTTCTGTAAAACAAACTAAGATTTATTTTTAGAATTAATATTTTGTTTCTAAGTGGAATTGACAATTTAGTCTGTTTCGTTTGTTCTATTTTGAAACTTAAACGCTTTAGTGGCTGCCTTTTGTGTAGTTTGCAATATTTGCCTTTATTTATCTGAAAAGGTCTCATGTTCCTTAAGTACATCTACCCTGTTGAACTTATTATGGGAAATAAATATTTAAATAAAAACAAGCTGCTGATTATTTCACATTTTACTTGTGAGCAACGGCACATTTAAATCTTACAAATATAGTTATTTGGCTTATATCGTGATAGATATCGTTATCGCCTGAAATGAAAAAAACATATCGTGATATGAAAAAATCTCATATCGCCCAGCTCTAGGTAACACATAAAATGAATACAACTACTAAACACTACTGTGTCCTAAGGAAACAAAGACTAAAATGTAACAGGGATAACATTTTAGAGAATTAAAATCCCTCAAAGGAAAAATAATAAACTTGATATGCATATCTATACATGCAGCTTCCTAAATGTAACATTCAGGATTATTCACTGCAGGTCCAGAAATCAGAGCTCCCTCATCAGATCCAAGTTTGGCATCAGCTGACACTCTTTACAGGAGATTCCATCTGAACTCTGTGGAGCCTGATCTCAAGGTTTTTAAGTCTGAGCCTGAAACCAGAAGAGGATCTTTCTCTCTCTTCAGATTCATTGTGATCCAGTGTTAAGAAATATACTCTAAAACACTTCTTCAGTAAAGACTCAGAGAAGAGAAACACACAGAACTTCTTGCTAGCAAGGGCAGTCTCCAGAACTGAGACTCGCACTGAGAAACTGCCCTGGTCTTTATTTATACTTCAGGGAGCGTTTGTTCCTTACATTGGAATGTGGAGGTGTGTGTGTGTGTGTGTGTGGGGGGGGGGGGGGGGGGGGGTGTTCAGAGTGTGGCCCCATAAACGACTTCCCTTAACCTGCTGGTCTGGAAAATCCAACAGTTCATCTATATGTAAAAAAGCATTTAAACTGACATAGCTACGTTAATCCTACCGTAAAACAATAAGACAAGGTATGACCTCTCCCATGCTCCTAGGATGTGGGGGTGAACACCCTAGAATGTTACAGAACTCCTAGGATGAGACATTCTTTCAATATGCCACCAACTATATACTTCTACACACAAATGATTACATGCAGCATTCTACCATATGCAAACTTATATCATTGAAAGACTATACTGACTACCAAGCACAATTTTCCTATTAACATCCAGTGATTTCAGTCCTGCATGATCAGGCTGATGTTTGCACAGAGCAGATAATGAAGTGAATGTTTTTGCACATTGGTAACAGTGAAACAGTTTATTTACAGCGTGGGATCGTTTGTGTTCGGAGTATGAACTGACATTCCTGAAACTCTTGTCACACTGGTCACAGCTGAAGTTCACTTCCATGTGTGTACGTTCATCTTTGTTACCTGATTGTGACAAGCTTTTGTCACAGTGTCTGCACTTGTATGGTGTCTCTCCTGTGTGGATTCCCTTATGCTTTTTCATTGAGCTCACGTCCAGTGGTGAAGGATGACCCACACTGGTCACAGATGTGCTTTTTGACCCCACTGTGGAAGAGGTCATGTATTTTAATGTACTTGGTGTGTGGAAGCCTCTCCCACATTCTTTGCAGTAGTTCATTTTGTCTCCAGTGTGGCTACGTTGATGTGGTTTTTGGTCCCGTTGATGATTAGAAGTTTTTCCACAAAGATCACAGAGAAACTCTTTCCCACCACCACAGTGACGACAGGGTTGAGAAATGGATCCATGTGCGTCGCTCCACTTCTAAACAAAGACATTGTAAGTCAGGGAATTCCTTCAACGTTTTTATTCTGAACGTCGCCTGAAATAAAAAGCATCTCTGCCAATGTCCAATTACATTTTACTGTTTACATTACAACACTCAGCTTACTGAAAGAAAATGAGTCTTCATTTTTCCAAAGAGTTCATTCAGTATAACTCCATAAATTTACTGATCAGACTTGTTCCAAACAATCAGGTTAAAATTACAAGATAAAAAACTACACTCAACAAAAATATAAATGCAACACCTTTGTTTCTGCTCCGATTTGACATGGGATGGACATAAAGACCTAAAAGTCACTCAGATACACAATATTACCATCTTCATCTTTGTTACTATGACCTGATTGTGACCAGCTTTTGTCACAGTGTCTGCACTTGTATGGTGTCTCTCCTGTGTGGATTCCCTTATGACTGCTCTCTGGGGGGGTTTAAGTGTTAAATCCACTGTGAATGATTTGGTGTCTTTTTAAGTTTCCAGCCTTGGTAAAAGCCTTTCCACACAACTCACAGCTGTAAGGTTTAACTCCAATGTGGATGACTTGGTGTGTTCTTAAGGTTTGTGCCAGGGTAAAAGACTTTCCACACAAGTCACAGCTATAAGGTTTAAATCCACTGTGGATGATTTGGTGTCTTTTTAAGTCTCCAGCCTGGGTAAAAGACTTTCCACACAAGTCACAGCTATAAGGTTTAAATCCACTGTGGATGATTTGGTGTCTTTTTAAGTCTCCAGCCTGGGTAAAAGACTTTCCACACAAGTCACAACTGTACGCTTTAACTCCACTGTGGATGAGTTGGTGAGTTTTTAAGCCCCCAGCCTGGGTAAAAGACTTTCCACACAACTCACAGCTGTAAGGTTTAACTCCACTGTGGATGACTTGGTGAGTTTTTAAGCCCCCAGCCTGGGTAAAAGACTTTCCACAAAACTCACAGCTGTAAGGTTTAAATCCACTGTGGATGAGTTGGTGTGTTTCTAAGTGTCCAGCCAAGGTAAAAGACTTTCCACACAACTCACAGCTGTAAGGTTTAACTCCACTGTGGATGATTTGGTGTCTTTTTAAGTCTCCAGCCTGTGTAAAAGACTTTCCACACAAGTCACAACTGTACGCTTTAACTCCACTGTGGATGAGTTGGTGAGTTTTTAAGCCCCCAGCCTGGGTAAAAGACTTTCCACACAACTCACAGCTGTAAGGTTTAACTCCACTGTGGATGAGTTGGTGAGTTTTTAAGCCCCCAGCCTGGGTAAAAGACTTTCCACAAAACTCACAGCTGTAAGGTTTAAATCCACTGTGGATGAGTTGGTGTGTTTTTAAGTGTCCAGCCAAGGTAAAAGACTTTCCACAAAACTCACAGCTGTAAGGTTTAACTCCACTGTGAGTGAGTTGGTGTGTTTTTAAGGTTTGAGCCAGTGTAAAAGACTTTCCACACAAGTCACAACTGTACGCTTTAACTCCACTGTGGATGATTTGGTGTTGTTTTAAGTGTCCAGCCAGGGTAAATTCCTTCCCACACTCATCACAGCTGTAGGTTTTCTCTCCCTTTCTTCTGTGAGGTTTGTCAGCCTCCTGAGAGCGCTGACTTCTCGCTCCATGTTGGTCCTGCAGTGACAGAGATACAAACACAGGCAGTGAGTGAAATGCAGTCGTGGAACAAACTGAAATTGGTGGAATCAAACATGTCAAAAAAACACATTGTTGGTGTGTTACCACCACCTTCTGGTGATAGTATCACATTACAATGATGTCCTACAATGAGAGTTGTACAAAATGACAATATTGAAGAAATATTGATCATCAAAGAATCTATATAACTTCAGAAAATTTTTTCAGTTCAACTGATGATATTGTGGTTTCAATGTGTGTAGAGAAAATAAGATCTTTGTATTTTCTTGCAACTTCTGTGGTTTTTGGTTGTGAATGTAGATTCTGTATATATGGAGGAGCCCAGGATGGAAAAGATAAAGCTGCTGTTAACAGGTTTTTAAAAACCAACCAGCTGTACACACAGTTTCAATAACAGTGTAACTATGATGTTCTTCTCACCTTTTGTGTTGAAGACATTGTTTCCTCTGTAGTGGCTGAGCTGAGTCCAAATGGCTGAAATTGTTCCTCTGCTGCACCACCAGACTCTTCTCCTCCTGTTACTCAGCTGGGACACAAAAAGTATATATATGTGTATTTTATCCCTGACAAAAAGAAGCAGATCAAATAAACATGACTAAACTCCTCAGTGACAACAATACCTTTGAAGCTTCAAGGTGAAACCCCAGAAGCAACTACAAAAAGAAAGTCATCAGTTGCCTACAAGAACTTGAAAGGGAAAAACCCCTGACCCCCCTGCAGATCACCACCTTTACCCAGGGGATGCTACACCCTGTATATATGGACTTCCATAGATCCACAAAGACAGAGTCCCGATCAGTCTCAATGGTAGCAGTATAAACTCAGCCACCTACAACATTTCAAGCACCTCATTACCATCCTAGCGCCCCTAGGATGGTAATGGTTGAAATGTAATGAGGTTTTTAAAAAACATTTCGAAACTCACTTTGTTAATGTGGAATTCTAAAATTATTTTACAAATGGAGAATTTATTTATTTATCAAAATTTATCAAAATTATTATTTTGATTTACTCATGAAAGTGGCCACTTTCATGAGTAAATCATATAAGTTTTTACTATTTCTTTTCCATATGGGTTGTATCTGCTTGACGCATGAGGGGGCATCATAAATAATACCGTGATGCTATAAAAACAACTGCTTGTGTATTATTGGGCGGAGATTGACGCTGAGTGTGTGACAGTGTTCATCCCCCCACACGTGTGTTTATTAAAATCATCGTTTGTCCCA
Organism: Mchenga conophoros; assembly: GCF_057382185.1. Lineage (NCBI taxonomy): Eukaryota > Metazoa > Chordata > Actinopteri > Cichliformes > Cichlidae > Mchenga > Mchenga conophoros. Next base: position 38,213,966 of record NC_140528.1, read on the forward strand.
ACCCTCCTGGACAAGTGTTGTGATTTTGAATCCCTCCTGTATTCCTCCTCAATATTTGAACGCTTAACAGTGTCCACGTCACACAGCTCCATGGATTTTGGATTATCTTCTCTGCTCAAGGGGAGGAGGTGGAGAAAGAATCTATTCGGGTCCTGCTATGTCGGATTATTGCTGCCAACCTGTTTTTTGTGGAGCGCTTATCGGAGCAGCACAAAGACTTTTTTTGGCTACAACTGGAGGAGTTTCCCATTCACTGCCAAAGCAGCAAGTCCCTCAGCATGCAGACCGAATCACTCCAGCCCCTGTGTGACGCAGCTCTCCCTACACCAGATACAGGAATTAAAGTTGGCGTGTTGAGCCTCCCGCCTGTCTCCAGGTCCATGTCGATGCAACAGCAGACAAGTGCTGCATTTTCCTGGACACAACCAGTGGCTGCTTCTAGCACCACATTCACCTCAGCCATGGCAGCGCCAGCTTCCACAACCGTGGCTTCCAGGAGGAGGCGGTGTCCACGTCATCACCCCGGCTTACAGCAGCATGAGGTGGGTGACTGTGTTCTGCGTGTTTTTTCTAAGGAGGAAGCTAAAATCAACACAGATTTGCTAGTTCATTGGCCCGGTTATGAAGAGACTGTTCATGTTCATGAAAGGACTAAGACTGACAAGTTACTGCCCAAGTCTTCCACAGAACATCTTATCCCTTTGCACAATTATCTAGCATCTCTGTGTATTGATCATGCCACGACCCATGCTTCTAAGAAGTCAGGCTTCGAGACTGTTTTCACTGGAGATGCTAGCCGTGAGGCTCAGCAAAGCCCCTGTGGGACTGAGACCCAGGCCAGGTTGGATCCAGAGGCTGATTTGGAGGACTAACTTTGCTCCGGACCTCCCGAAGAGCCTGTTTCTGCTTCCATGGGGGTCACTGAGCAGTTTGTGTAGACTCTTCTAGTGTCTGCTGGGGGTTCAGGCGAACCACCCCAGCACTCCACAGCTCCCGCTCCGCCATCAGTTCCTGCTGAGTGCTCTGGAGAGCCCGCCCTGCCGTCTGTGGTTGCCATGCCGTCACCTGCCATGCCTCAGCCAGAGGTTTTCGCACCTGCTCGCCCTGCCACGCCAGCTGGATGTTCAGCCGAGCCCATCCAGCATCCTGCCATTGTAGCAGATGTGAAATGGTCGACTGCGTTGTGACAACAGACACGAACTGGCTGGAAACAGGGTTTATTCCTATAAAACAGAGTGCAGCAGCAAAATCAGTGTCACACAGCGGCAGCAGGCTTCTCCTCACCCAGTGTGGAGTCCGTACAGCTCTGCTTGCATCATATAAAAGAAAATACAACTTATCAAAATAATAATTTTCACAACCGCCACTTCAAAATCAAATATTACAGTGGGGTAAAACAGAGACAATTATGGAATCACTAACAATAACGTATAACATTCAAATTCCCATTAAAATAGGTCAATTGCATAATACATATTCAAACAACTTTTTAACTCTTCCCAACATGGCTGAAGATACTGCTCAGAGCACAGCCTCGGGACATGAGCTCATTATACACATAAAACAAAAACTACACATTTACACATACCTATAAAACAGAGTGCAGCAGCAAAATCAGTGTCACACAGCGGCAGCAGGCTTCTCCTCACCCTGTTTAACACAAGTCAGTTCCACACAAACGGATGATACAACAGATAAAGCGCAGTTCCAAATATCATTTTTCTCACTCAAAGCGATTGAAAACACTTTGAGAGCTTTTAACCCTAGGAGCCAATACTTAACAAAGACAAATACACCGAATTTTTATGGATAATTTAGTACAGGGAGAAGAGCTACAGAAAGCGTGCCTCACCAGTGTGGAGTCCGTACAGCTCTGGCTAGGAAACCCCACACCCGCAATGTGGCCGCAGGTGGCGTTACACTGATTAATGTCCCACTTCAACAATAACACACGGAACCTTAGTTCCACAAAAATAAAGTTCACACAATAAAAAAGTATAACCTATGTACAATACAGTTTTGAGAATGTTCACAATTCGTACATTATATCTCAGCTACACCATGACAGCTAGAGGTTCAGCTGAGCCCGTCCAGCATCCCGCAGCTTCCACGTCTGGTTCTGTCTTGTTACTGATCAAAAAATCGTAAAGTGAGCTTCTCCACATTACAGTGGGCACTGGAGAACATCATCTATGTGGGACACGATTAGATAGTAAGTCCTAAGTCCCTTGTCTAAAAGGATTCAGCAAGGTAATCCATTCTAAATTCTTCTTGATGCATGCTCAATCATTCAGGTAAGTAAATCTCGAAAAGTTGATTCTGTTCATCTGGACGTAGCGTTTTCAGTGGGAGAAACGTTTCGTCACTCATCCAAGTGACTTCTTCAGTCTCAGCTGACTGCAGGTTTCCCCAATCTTATAAACAGTAACTAGAACCACTGAAGGAACAATGGGCTGGTAGGTCAGTTCCTTCATCATAATTATGTAAATTCTCATGACCACTGATCAATGGCCATGAGTACCATTCACAGAGAGTTGGAGAATGGCTGTAATCACAGCATTGTAAGATGGCAAAAGATGTCCCCTTAGTCCCCCTCCGCGATTCAGGGATGGTCTTTCCCTTCTCATGTAGATGGCCTCATTGACGCCACGCTCAAACTGGCGTTCCTCCCTGTCCAGGATGTGTACATCCTCATCAGTGAAAGAGTGTCCACTGGCCTGTAGGTGTTGTGGAGGCAGATTTTTCTTCTCATGTATTAATCACATATTTAATCATATCACATTAGTTATAGAAATATCACTCTCACTTTACTATAGTAAGAGCACTGAGCTCAGCAGTACAGCCGGGATCCAGGTTTTGATTGCATGATTTTTTTTTCCTCTTTCAGAAATATGGAACAGAAAACATGGAGTATGAAGTGTGTAGAAACTGAGGAATGCAGTAAAGAGAAGTGTGTTTGTGTGTGTCTGTAAGAAGTGATGGAAAGAGATGTGTTAAAATGTGGATAGAAGAATAAGAGAGGGAAAGTGTTATTGAGCAGTGATGAAAATGATATTATAAGTGTCTCAGTCTGTTATTACAGGTGACTACGGAACTGGATCAATGTCCACCACGGCACAGCAGCCAGAACAAAATATATATTAACAATGCTTGGTGCATGAACTCCACTACTACTGAGAGTCACTGCTCACCTAATGCAGAGTTTTTAATGGTCAAATGCAGACCTTATTATCTCCCCAGAGAACTCACTTCGATCATACTCACTGCCGTGTATATACCCCCCGACGCTAATGCTAGGTTGGCCATGAAAGAACTTTCTGCAGCCATTAACAAACACCAGAATAAACACCCCAAGGCTGCTTTTATTGTTGCTGGCGACTTCAACCACACCAACTTAAAGACAGTCCTCCCCAGATTCCACCAACATGTCTCCTGCCACACCAGAGGAGACAAGACTTTAGACCATGTGTATTCCAACCTGGCTGGAGCCTACAAAGCCACACCCCTCCCCCACATTGGACAATCGGACCATCTCTCCTTGTTCCTCACACCTAGGTATTCACCACTCATCCAACGTGTGAAACCTGCTGTGAGGACAATTAAAGTGTGGCCAGAGGGGACAGAGGCAGTGCTCCAGGACAGATTTAAAAACACAGACTGGAATATGTTCACCCACACAGACCTGGACCAGTACGCCTCATCTGTACTGGATTACATCTCCGAAACCACAGACAGTGTCACCACCCAGAAACGGATCACCATGTACCCCAACCAGAAGCCTTGGATGAACCGGGATGTTCGTCTCCTCCTGAAGGCCCGCAACCCCGCCTTTAGGTCAGCAGATGCACACGCCTACAGCACAGCCAGGGCTAATCTAAAGAAGGGCATCAAAAAAGCCAAACACCATTACAAAAAGAAGGTAGAAGAACACTTCTCCAACTCCAACCCCCGATGCATGTGGCAAGGACTCCAGACCATTACAGACTACAGGACCACCAAACCCTCCCCCGCATCCTCTGATGTCTCCTTTCTCAACGAATTCAACAACTTTTATGCTCGTTTTGAGCGAGGGAACCCCACAACCACAACCAAAGCAGACATGACGCCAGACCACCAACCTCTGACTCTCTCCCCCACCGATGTAGGAGCGGTGCTGAGCAGGATCAATGTCCACAAGGCTGCAGGTCCTGATGACATCCCCGGGCGTGTTCTCAGAGCGTGTTCTGGGGAGCTTGCAGGAGTGCTCACAGACATATTCAATCTGTCCAAGGACGCTGCTTCAAATCCACCTCCATCGTCCCGATACCCAAAAACTCCAACCCATCTTGCCTCAATGACTAGTAGCACTCACCCCCATCATCACTAAGTGCTTAGAGCAGCTGGTCCTAGCACACTTCAAATTCTGTCTCCCCCACACCCTGGACCACCACCAATTTGCATACCGCCAGAACAGGAGCACAGAGGATGCAGTCTCCATCGCACTGCACTCTGTCCTCTCACACCTGGACAACAACAACACCTACGCCAGAATGCTGTTTATAGACTTCAGTTCAGCATTCAATACAATCCACCCCTCACAACTCATCAGGAAACTGACAGATCTGGGCATCAGTTCCCTCATCTGCAAATGGTTACTGGACTTCCTGACCAACCGCCCCCAACATGTCCGGCTGGATAACCACTGCTCATCTACCATCACAATGACCACAAGGCTGTGTGATGAGCCCTTTCTCACCTGGACGACCAACTGCTCCAAGCTGGTCAAGAAGGCTCACCAGCGCCTCTTCTTCTTGAGGACTCTGAGGAAGAACCACCTGTCCTCAGTAGGGATGGGTATCGAAAACCGGTTCTTGTTGAGAACCGGTTCCCACTGTTTCAATTCCTTGGAATCGTTTGCCATTTTTGCAAACGATTCCCTTATCGATTCCAGTCGCCCCGAATGACGTCACCACGTTGCGGAGCGTCATTTACCTGGCAGGAAACACGGCGCCTAAGCGGCTCAAATGCTCAAAAGTTTGATTATACTTTATGAGAACCGATGACAACAGGGCAACTTGCAAAGTAGATATTTCATTTAAGGGAGGAAACACTACGAATATGCAAAAGCATTTGCTCACAAAACACGCGATGACACGCGTTTTTAATTCCGCTCCGGACTCGTGACTCTCAACCCAGCAGCAGCGCTAACGTTTGCACGTCCTCTCCCGTTAATGCGGCAGGTAAATAATCAACGAACAGTGCATATTATGTTAGCGCAATCTGCCTTATTACAAGACCTGCCATTACTGTACATGTAGGTGACCATGATGAGAGAGACAGACAGAGTCTGGCTGGCGCTCGCTGGCAGTTCTCGCTGCAGTCTACCGGTAGCGTCTCCTTTCAGGCCAGGATAGACGAATGTCACCGAGCAGTGACTAAGTTTGTGGTCAAAGGCTTGAACCCATTTGCCACAGCAGATGCCCCGATTTTAGGTAAGTGAATGTGTTTAATTGTGGGCAGGGACATTACTGGATATTCTTGTGTAATTGCCACAGAACAATTTATGTTATACTTTGTTATTGCTACAGAAGAATATTTATTTTATTATTTTACATTTACAATTTTTTTTCCTGGGGACCCTGTGACACCCCATTGAAGAGCCGTAGGCTGGATCTCTTAAGATCTCACTGTTGGGTTTGTAAGGCCATGTTACTCCTAAATTTCTATCTTGTTCAAAGAGAAGATATAAAACAAAAAGTTCTAAGTGTTCTCCTTTAAAAAAAAAAAAAAAAAAGAATCGATAAGAGAATCGATAAAGAATCGAATCGTTAAACAGAATCGAAAATGGAATCGGAATCGTTAAAATCTTATCAATACCCATCCCTAGTCCTCAGACATCCTGGTGAACTTCTATCGTTGCACCATCGAGAGCATCCTGACCAACTGTATAACAGTCTGGTACGGGAACTGCTCTGCCTCGGACCGGAAGGCGTTGCAGAGGGTCGTGAAAACTGCCCAGCGCACCGCCGGAGCACCACTTCCTGCCATAAAAGACATCTACAGGAAGCGGTGTCTCCAACATAATTGGAACCACACCGAGCCTGTGTTTTGGTTGAATATTATTCAGCTTCATCCCCATGTATATCTTACACTAAAGAACAAGCTTCGAGGACAATCAATGTATCCCAGAAGACAAATGCAGTTCGAGAGCAAAGGTGTCGGTTTCAAGAGTCAACAAGGTGAACAGACAGCAGCACTGCCCTAAATCTTAAACCTTAAAGTGTTCAGCAGCACGTACAAATGTCATCGTAGACGGGAGCGTACGCTCCCAATCACAAGCCGAGAGGTTCACCAAATTCAAATCAAATTCAAATTTTATTTGTCACATACACAGTCATACACGGTACGATATGCAGTGAAATGCTTAGACAACTGCTCGTAACCTAAAGAAAAAAAGACTATGAAGACTTTTCCAGCTTTGTGTGTCTGTTAAAATGCTTTTTACAAATCCTGCTGGAATATGTCTGGTTACATCTGCAGTCAAAGTAAGATGGAAATAATTGAACAAGCGAGCAAACCATCAACTTCTCCCAGCATGCTGAGCTAATGATTAGTTGGTGTTTTTTTCCAAACACCCTCTCAACCTTCTCTCAACGTGATCACAATAAACTGTGAACAGACACCGAGGAGAGCAGCCGAAGACTTCATTCAGGAGCTGTTGAAGTACGCCGACTTCGGGGGCGCTACCTAGCCGACAATGGAGTTAGGCATGTTGAACTGGGCTCACGCCTGTCTAGCTTATATTTTAACAATTCCAAGCCCCTTTTAAAGGATAATTTAAACGAACTATCACTCCCCCTAACACCTGTGACCGACGGGGAAAAACGGACCAGTGGTTACAACCGGAAGGGCATCTAAACCCGAGGGGCCGGCATACTTATACTTAAGCAAGTGGGAGCTCGTCGCCTAGCTTGTCGCCTAGCTCGCAGTCAGGAAACGCAATGGAGTATGAAGGTCTGAAATCGGACATCCTCTCCTCTCTGAAAGATGATATCTCCACGATTATCAGGTGAGTACTGACAAGTCCGCTTGCAGAGGATTTCAACTACCTCAAGTACAAACTAAGAGAAGTTAAGACGGAGATTGCTAACAACACAGCAGCAGTCCGCTCAGAAATTAACAATGTCAAGTCCGCTACTAGCCACCTGAAAGAGGGTTTATCATTATGGTCGGACAAGGTTGTCAGCCTCCAAGAGACGGCTGCAGGATTACAGACTGAGCTTGCTTGCTTAAAAGAAAAGAATGGAGATATGGAGTCAAGAATGCGGAGGTGCAATATTCATATTGTGGGTGTTGCGGAGGATGCCAGTTCCAGCTCGACCAGCTCAGTTTCTACTCTATTGAAAGATGTTCTGCAACTGGATGAAGAAATCCTGGTGGACTGCTCACATAGAGACCTTGCTCCCAGAAGATCTAACGGGAAACCTCAAGTTATCATCGCCAAACTCCATTACCAAGACTGCGTCAATGTGCTACGGCAGGCCCGGGAGCGGGGTCAGTTGCAACACAAGGGGAACCCTGTGGCCATCTTTCCTGATTACACCGCGAGCATTGCCATAGCTTGCTCTGCTTTTAAGGACGTGAGGAACCTGCTTCGAGGGCGTCAAGATGTCCGCTACGGAATGTTTCCAGAGAGACTGCGTATATCTTTTAGGGGCGAGAGTAAGGAGTTTCTGGATCCAGAGAAGGCAATGGTGTACGTGAAAAACGTCATCTTACCAAGTGAAACTGCCGGGTGAAGTTCCCCTCCTGACTGACTTGTTTCTAGCCAGTCGCAGATGATGGGCTTCGCAAGACACATGGTTTGGTGGACAGTAGAGCTGGGCGATATAAGATTTTTTTCATATCACGATATGTTTTTTTCATTCCAGGCGATAACGATATATATCACGATATAAGCCAAATAACTATATTTGTAAGATTTAAATGTGCCGTTGCTCACAAGTAAAATGTGAAATAATCAGCAGCTTGTTTTTATTTAAATATTTATTTCCCATAATAAGTTCATCCATTAAGCGGATGAGAATGGATGGATGAAGTTCAACAGGGTAGATGTACTTAAGGAACATGAGACTTTTTCAGATAAATAAAGGCAAATATTGCAAACTACACAAAAGGCAGCCGCTAAAGCGTTTAAGTTTCAAAATAGAACAAACGAAACAGACTACTAAATTGTCAATTCCACTTAGAAACAAAATATTAATTCTAAAGTCTTAGTTTGTTTTACAGAAGAACAGACAAAACTGACTAACTTTTGTCAATATCAAATAAACTGAGAACTAAAAGGAAATTATCAATCTCTCCTTGTTGTATAGCTGAGCTTTTCAAACAGTTTTAACAGTTACTTTAGTCTGACAAAAGCTGAATGACGAATTAGCGCTTCCAGTCAGAGACTGAGGCTATGTCCACACGTACACGGGTATTTTTGAAAACGGAAATTTTCCGTTTTAAAAAATAATCCCGTCCACACATAAAGGCAGAAATGAAGGAAAACGCTGCTATGAACATGCCAAAGCAGCAGGTGGAGCTAGATTCCTAATCGTGCAGAAATGTTGGCCAATCAGAAGTCTAGAAGCCTCGGTGGGAAAAAGTAAACAAAGCTGGGGCATAGAAGCAGAACTGAGTCGTATGTGTGGAGGGACAGTAACTGTGTGTATATGTAAGCATTTAAACACTGCAGCGAGTAGAATTAACAGTAACAGTATTGTAGAAATTTATTTCACCGAAACAATAACGTGGCGCACAGTGTGACGCATGCACCAGTTTATTGTATTTCCAGACTTGCTTTCGGCACAATTTACAGTGCACGCTACTCTGTTTTTTGTCAGACTTGAAATAGCCGAAATACCTTCACACTACGGAACTTCTATGGCTCTTCCGTTCGACAATCTCTCCGGCATTGGAACCATCATCTGTTTTCTCTTCGGTAACCTTCGGACACGCTCGGTTGATTTTTCTAGTCGGCACACTCATTTCCTCCATTACGGTCGCTGGCTGCTTCCCAAACAAATACACAATGTGCGGCTTGGCACTTGTGCTGTAGGTAACAAGTCACACGACGTGACGCTGTGGCTGTGATTGGTTCGGCTCTGCGCTACTTAATTTGGATTGGCTGACCTTTTTTTTTTTTTTTTTTTTTTTTCTCTATCGAGTAAAAGTTATATCGCGATAGATATCGTTATCGTTCTATCACCCAGCTCTAGTGGACAGCGTAATTACTTCGTTAATACCACATCATGTTAAGGCTGGATAAATGACGTTTGCACTACTTAAGGTGTTTATTAAGGTGCTATGTTATTTCATTCGGAGTGATAGCCAGGCGGCTGCCAGTTTTGTTTCTTGTCTTTTGTTTTTTTCTTGGTCCTAGTGTTTCCCCAATGCCAGCATTCCAATGTGTGGTCTTGTTCAGATGGGGATTCAGGGTCACCGGGTTCTACATGGTGACAGGGTTTGGGATACTGCCAGAATTTTTTCTATTTTCTTTCTTTCTTCTTTTTTTCTCCTTTCGGAGTCTGGGGGTGCATATTCATGCATAATGTTGTTCTCTGATTAGATAACTCTATGGCTGCTGTCAACAAACACGCGAAGCGTACTGGTTATTCAGCCAACTTTGTAAGCTGGGATGTTAAGTCTATGAATCACCCTGTTAAGCGCAAAAAGGTGCTTATACACCTCAAAAATCTCAACGCTGACATATCTTTTCTGCAGGAGAATCACCTTTGTATAGCAGACCAACATAGACTGAAGAATAGTTGGGTTGGCCAAACATTCCATTCCAACTTTAACTCTGAAGAGGATTGGATATCCTTATTGGTAAAAGCATCCCTTTTGCTGTATCAAGCATTTTATTTGATCCCATGGGCCGTTATATTATTGTTGCTGGCCAACTTTATGGACTCAGACTAATTTTAGCCAGCATTTATGCTCCGAACTGGGATGATGAAAACTTCTTTGTCAATTTACTCTCAAAAATTACAGATACAGTGGGGCAAAAAAGTATTTAGTCAGCCACCAATTGTGCAAGTTCCCCCACCTAAAATGATGACAGAGGTCAGTAATTTGCACCAGAGGTACACTTCAACTGTGAGAGACAGAATGTGAAAAAAAAAAAAAATCCATGAATTCACATGGTAGGATTTGTAAAGAATTTATTTGTAAATCAGGGTGGAAAATAAGTATTTGGTCAATAACAAAAATACAACTCAATACTTTGTAACATAACCTTTGTTGGCAATAACAGAGGTCAAACGTTTACTATAGGTCTTTACCAGGTTTGCACACACAGTAGCTGGTATTTTGGCCTATTCCTCCATGCAGATCTTCTCGAGAGCAGTGATGTTTTGGGGCTGTCGCCGAGCAACACGGACTTTCAACTCCCGCCACAGATTTTCTATGGGGTTGAGGTCTGGAGACTGGCTAGGCCACTCCAGGGCTTTCAAATGCTTCTTACGGAGCCACTCCTTTGTTGCCCGGGCGGTGTGTTTTGGATCATTGTCATGTTGGAAGACCCAGCCTCGTTTCATCTTCAAAGTTCTCACTGATGGATGGAGGTTTTGGCTCAAAATCTCACGATACATGGCCCCATTCATTCTGTCCTTAACACGGATCAGTCATCCTGTCCCCTTGGCAGAAAAACAGCCCCATAGCATGATGTTTCCACCCCCATGCTTCACAGTAGGTATGGTGTTCTTGGGATGCAACTCAGTATTCTTCGTCCTCCAAACACGACGAGTTGAGTTTATACCAAAAAGTTCTACTTTGGTTTCATCTGACCACATGACATTCTCCCAATCCTCTGCTGTATCATCCATGTGCTCTCTGGCAAACTTCAGACGGGCCTGGACATGCACTGGCTTCAGCAGCGGAACACGTCTGGCACTGCGGGATTTGATTCCCTGCCGTTGTAGTGTGTTACTGATGGTGACCTTTGTTACTTTGGTCCCAGCTCTCTGCAGGTCATTCACCAGGTCCCCCCGTGTGATTCTGTGATCTTTGCTCACCGTTCTCATGATCATTTTGACCCCACGGGATGAGATCTTGCGTGGAGCCCCAGATCGTGGGACATTATCAGTGGTCTTGTATGCCTTCCATTTTCTGATGATTGCTCCCACAGTTGATTTTTTCACACCAAGCTGCTTGCCTATTGTAGATTCACTCTTCCCAGTCTGGTGCAGGTCTACAATACTTTTCCTGGTGTCCTTCGAAAGCTCTTTGGTCTTGGCCATGGCGGAGTTTGGAGTCTGACTGTTTGAGGCTGTGGACAGGTGTCTTTTATACAGATGATGAGTTCAAACAGGTGCCATTCATACAGGTAACGAGTGGGGGACAGAAAAGCGTCTTACAGAAGACGTTACAGGTCTGTGAGAGCCAGAGATTTTCCATGTTTGAGGTGACCAAATACTTATTTTCCACCCTGATTTAGGAATAAATTCTTTACAAATCCTACCATGTGAATTCATGGATTTTTTTTCACATTCTGTCTCTCACAGTTGAAGTGTACCTCTGGTGCAAATTACTGACCTCTGTCATCATTTTAGGTGGGGGAACTTGCACAATCCACAATCGGTGGCTGACTAAATACTTTTTTGCCCCACTGTATGATAACATACAATCTCATCTTAGCTGTGCTTTCTAGCCTAGACCAATGATCTAATAAGGATACTCCTAAATCAAAACCCACAGAAATTATTACATGCTTTTTCCAATCCCACGGCGTTGTTGCCTTTTGGCGTTTTCATAACCTTTCATCAAGGGCATACTGCTACTACTCTCCTGTCCACAAAACATTCTCTCGGATAGATTTTTTTCTTTTATTGATAAACGTGCTCTTCCACTGGTTGAAACTTGCAATTATCAATCTATTGTTATTTCAGACCATGCTCCCCTAGTGATGAGAATGCACATCCCTGGTGCCAATCGCATATACTGCCCCTGGAGTTTTAATCCTCTTTTACTCTCTAATGAAGCATTCATGAATTTTAGAAAATCTGAGATTAGAGACTTTCTTGAACCAAACCAGACCCCTGGGATGTCTTTTTCAGTCATATGGGAGTCACTGAAAGCCTATCTTCGGGGTCAAATTATCTCATTTTCAGCAGCAAGAAAAGAAGCTGACACTGAGCACTTGAAACAGCTATTATATGATATTTTGCGGTTAGATATAAACTACAGTCACTCACCATCGGAAAGCACCCTTAAAGAACGTCAGACCCTCAAAATGAAATTTGATCTTTTTTCAACAAAGCAAGTGGAGCAACCTATCCTAAAGTCTAGACGTACTTTCTATGAGGAGGGAATTGGCAGTGTCTTAGCACATCAAATACGTCAAAAGTCATCCAAACAGTTCATCTCTGAAATAGCTGATGAACAGGGCCTAAAGCATACAGACCACGCAGAAATCAACTCCTGCTTCCAACAATTTTACTCTTATTTATATACCGCAGAATCACGCCAAGATGAGTCTGCTATGGACAGTTTCCTTAGTTACCTCAGTATAACCACAGTTGACCCAAAACTGGTTACTGAACTCGAAAGGGACCTCTCTATCCAGGAGGTCATGATGGCGATTGGTGGAATGCAAAGTGGCAAGTCCCCTGGACCAGATGGATTTTTAAAGACATTTTCTAACGAACTTGCACCACTTCTGCTGTCAGTCTTTTTGGAGTCCTATTCATCTGGCACTCTCCCTCCAACTATGAGAGAAGGGTTTTTTTCCACTCATTCTTAAAAAGAACAAAGACCCTCTCCAATGTAGCTCATACTGGACGATTTCACTGCTAAACACCAATGCAAAAATTCTTGCAAAGATTTTTTCACAGCGCTTAGAGGTCGTGTTACTAACAATCATCTCCACAGACCAAACCGGCTTTATCAAGGGCAGACACTCTTTCTTCAACATTAGACGCATCTTAAGCATAATTCATGACCTTCCCTCAAAGGATTACACCTGAAGCCCTACTGTCACTTGATGCTGAGAAGGCCATTCCACCGGGTGGAGTGGGACTACCTTTTATATAGTTTGAGCAAATTTGCCGTCCCGGGCTGCTCTGTCACTAATTATCGTTACTGTACTTTCATTACAAGTGTTATACTGTAAAAGCAACAGGCTGCACTCTGATTCAGCTCCTGCGCAGAGCTGATTATTAAATATGTGCATTCAGTCTCCACATGTGTAAAGACAGTAACACCAACTTTATTTTATTTTTTTAAGCTTGTACCTCAGTAACTCCTCATTAATCTGTAACTATGGATTAAACTGTAGAACTGAAAAAATGTAAGAGAAGAACTTCAGATCCTGAGCGTGTGAGGAGAGAAGGATCAGCTTTATTTCAGATTTAAGAGATAGACTTTATAATTCAGTTTGCGTTGGTTCTGTTCTCTTTGCGATTACAGGAGCTGCCCTCAGGTTCAGACCTCAGCACCAGTCAATGACAGCAGACAGATCATCCAACATGTTCACATGTTAACTGCAAAATTAACTGATGAAAACAGTACAAAGGTTAAAGTACCACATGTGCTGTCAGTGAAAGCTGCAGCTGTTTTATTGATGAAGTCAAAGACAAAAAGTCAAAAGGATTAATCACCCATGTAACTGTGTCACTATATATCAGCATTAACATAGCCCTGTTTGGTGTTTCAAAGAGCTGCTGATCTGTAAATGTCCGGAGACTCTGGAGAGTATCCGAGTATTTATGACGTTACACGTTACACAAACCAAAAGTCTCCATCACAGTGTTCATGAAGATGAGGAGTACTGAAGATTTCCCAGTGAGGGAGCTGCTGGTGAAGATGATGAGTTCCGCTTGATCAATGCCATGAGCTTCAGTCTTCCTGGTGTTTCTTGAATGAAGCCTCTATGGGCAGAAATCTGTGCCATCAGAACCTGAATATGAATAAGTTAAATTTGAATTTGAATTGCTCAGATTGAATCTGAATTGTAACTTGAATAAATGCTTTAAAATACTGAACATGAATTATCCTAATTTGAAATTCAATTTATTGGTTTGAAAATGATCATCACTAAATTGAAATTTAATTTTATATTTTGAAAACGAATTAATTTTCTTTGAAACCGCATTTTATCCTTTAAAAATTCAGCTTTCGAATAATTTCAGATTCACTTCTCACCATTCAGTTTCAGTTCTACAATTCAATTTCAGTTCCAAAATTCAGTTTTTTGGGACTTAAATCCGGTTCCGGTTCAAGAGTAGTCGAGTGCAGATTAATAGAACTACGTTTTGCTAGCAGACCTACAGCATCTTGAGCTGAATTAAGACTTCAGAAGTCATTTGTCATGTCGAATGACCAGCGGATAAACTCTCAGGTTACTAATAAATGTATTACATGTATAGGAACAAGCGTCATGTTAACAAATGATAGCCATACAGTACCTTTAATCTTATTGTAGGTGTTAGCTAAAAATGCTAATTTAGCGTAGTTTGCCCTGAATTCAGCTTTGACAAACAAATATGATCGACTGTTTCTAGTAGAATTCCAAAGTTGTCATCTTGTACCCTCTCAGAGTATGCTTGCAGAGACCCCTACAGTAGGGAAACATGCAAACCGGTAGGGACATTAGTCTATCCTGGCCTGAAAGGAGACGCTACCGGTAGACTGCAGCAAGAACTGCCAGCATCTGAGCCAGACAGACTCTGTCTCTCTCATCATGATCACCTAAATGCACAGTAATGTCAGGTTTTGTAATAAGACAGATCGCGCTAACATACACTCAACAAATATATAAACGCAACACCTTTGTTACTGCTCCCATTCCCCATGGGATGGACGTAGAGACCTAAAATTCATTCCAGATACACAATATAACCATCCCCCCCAAACAGTGGTCACAAATCAATCCAAATGTGTGGTAGTGGGCACATCTGCTATATTGAGATAATCCATCCCACCTCACAGGTGTGCCACATCAGGATGCTGATCTGACATCATGAGTAGTGCACAGGTGTACCTCAGACTGCCCACAACAAAAGGCCACCCTGGAATGTGCAGTTTTTTGCGCTATTGGGGGTCTGGGGACCCAGAACCGGTCAGTATCTGGTGTGACCACCATTTGCCTCATGCAGTGCAACACATCGTCGCATGGAGTCTATCAGATTGTCAATTGTGGAATGTTGGTCCACTCCACTTCAATGGCTGTGCGAGGTTGTTGGATATTCGTGGGAACTGGTACACGCTGTCGTATACGCCGGTCAAGCACATCCCGAACATGCTCAATGGGTGACATGTCCGGTGAGTATGCTGGCCATGCAAGAACTGGGACATTCTCAGCTGCTATCTGCCCTGAACAATGTGAACCATGATTCATCCGTGAAGCGCACACCTCTCCAACGTGCCAGACGCCATCGAATGTGAGCATTTGCCCACACAAGTCTGTTACGGTGACGAGCTGGAGTCAGGTCAAGACCCCGATGAGGACAACGGGCATGCAGTTGAGCGTCCCTGAGACGGTTTCTGACAGTTTGTGCAGAAATTGTTTGGTTGTGCAAACCAATTGTTCCAGCAGCTGTCTGGGTGGCTGGTCGCAGACGATCTTGGAGGTGAACCTGCTGAATGTGGAGGTCCTGGGCTGGTGTGGTTACACGAGGTCTGCGGTTGTGAGGCCGGTTAGATGTGCTGCCATATTCTCTGAAACGCCTGTGGAGACTGCTTATGGTTGAGAAATGAACATTCAATGCACGGGCGACAGATCTGGTTGACATTCCTGCTGTCAGCATGCCAATTGCACGCTCCCTCATTGCTTGTGGCATCTGTGGCATTTTGCTGTGAGACAAAACTGCACATTCCAGGGTGGCCTTTTGTTGTGGGCAGTCTGAGGTACACCTGTGCACTACTCATGATGTCAGATCAGCATCCTGATGTGGCACACCTGTGAGGTGGGATGGATTATCTCAATATAGCAGATGTGCCCACTACCACACATTTGGACTGATTTGTGACCACTGTTTGGGAGGGATGGTTATATTGTGTATCTGGAATGAATTTTAGGTCTCTATGTCCATCCCATGGGGAATGGGAGCAGTAACAAAGGTGTTGCGTTTATATTTTTGTTGAGTGTAATATGCACTGTTAGTTGATTATTTACCTGCCGCATTAACGGAAGAGGATGTGCAAACGTTACTGCTGCTGCTGGGTTGAGATTCACGAGTCCGGAGCGGAATTAAAAACACGACATTCATTTAAGGTCATCGCGTGTTTTGTGAGCAAATGCTTTTGCATATTTGCAGTGTTTCCTCCCTTAAATGAAATATCTACTTTTCAAGTACTGCAAGTTTCCCTGTTGTCATCTGTTCTCATAAAGTATAACCAAACTTTTGAGCGTTTGAGCCGCTTACGCGCCGTGTTTCCTGCCAGGTAAATGACGCTCCGCAACGTGGTGACGTCATTCGGGGCGACTGGAATCGATAAGGGAATCGTTTGCAAAAATGGCAAACAATTCCAAGGAATTGAAACAGTGGGAACCCGGTTCTCAACAAGAACTGGTTTTCGATACCCATCCCTACAAACCGGTGTCCAAACCTTTGTATTTTAGCTTTATTTATGTCTTTAGCTTTATTATTTATTTATGTCACACAATATTCGAAGCACATAGCCCACACTGTGGGAATTTACGACTGTGCATAAATCCTCCTAATATTGGTACGATCTGAGCTCAGACACTAAGCGACTAAGCGAGGGGGCGGGGGGAGCTGCAGCCTGTGATGTGAGTGAGCTGATGGAGAAACGCAGCCAACCAGACAGAGGAGAACTAAAGTTCAACCAGGTACCAAAGCAAATCATTCGTACTGTACAAATAATGTAAATATGACGGTGTATCACGAAAGATTGATATCAAACTGATCGCTTGACCCATATTACGTTACTTGCTCTTCAAGTGAATCAACAAATGGCGAAATGAAAAGACGATCAACAACAATGCTGTTTCTTTAGAGAGTCTTAGCTTACATGTGTGTTTATTTCATTTTTTCAGTTGTTACCCTCCACGGCTAAATAAATCGGTTTCAGTTATGTACTGAAATATAAGAATGGATATAAGGGGCTTCTTTCAAAGAAAAAACTCTGGTAGATGTTATTTTATATATTATGCTTTGTATGTTGTTCAGTATATCTATGCAAAACAAGAGGAACTTCAATACACAGCAGTATATTCACAGTTTAAACCAGATATTTACATACACTTTGTGGAAAACAGAAGAACATTTTTTTACTGTACAACATCAATTTAGAGTAAACTTGTTTTGTTTTGGATAAATAAATATTGAAATATATTTTGAATTAATTAAATGTCAGAATAAAGAGAGACAGAGCTTCTATTTTTATCACTTTCATCAAATTTAGGAGTACATATACACTAAGTTTATTGTTAATTAATAAGAAAACTGCAGACGATTCCATTCTGAGCTGAAGAAGCTTCTGATAGGTTAGTAGAGTCCATGTGAGTAAATTGGTGGCACAGCTGTGGATGCATATAAGGCAAAACACAGAGCCTGTTTCTTTGACATGGGAAAATCAAGAGATGTCAACCAAAACACCAGGAAAAGGATTGTGGAGCTCCATAAGTGTGGCTCAATTTTGAATACAATTTGGTGCCATTTGCAATTAAGAAATACAGATAGTTTCTGTCTTTACTCTTAAAGTTAACAAATGTGTTTTTTTATATTCATCAATCTAAAGAAATTTAGTCTGATTTGATGTTACAATTAAAAAGTGTATCTGTTTTTATCTGAAGAATACATAAATATCTGGTTCTTATCAGACTGAACTTATCAGTCTTTGCTCGATCACAGCGGGTGGTCATCCCCTTGTCATCAAAGCGTAGGTGTTGCATCATATCTTGGAAGCGGCTTCGTGCCATAGTTCCAATTATCTGTGTGTTTCCCAGGTTTGCTGACCAGCAGTCATTTACAGATGGAACCCTGTAAACCCCCCGCAAGATGACAATTGCAATAAATGCCATTAGTTCAGGGAGGTCCATGAACCAATGAACATGCTCCGTTTGTTGTGCATGTTGAATAGTCCATTCTTGATGATTGAGAATGCTTCAAGATGAAACACAAAAGGAAGTTCACAGCTTTTAGCAGCTCCCCCACCCCCTCATTCACACACACCCACTCCCCTCCCTCCAGAATTCCTAGGTAACAACCTAATTTACATATCGTTAGCTTCATAGCATAAGTGCCTAAGTCATTGACTTAGTCAAATGACTTAGGCAATTATGCTATGAAGCTAACGATATGAATGACTAGCCAATTTAGCTTCCACTTGGCTGAAGCTAAAGCTTAGCTTTTAAAGGTAGAACGGTAGAAGCCTGGGAGTCCTAGTAATCACATGTTAGAATTGTATATACAGGTGCTTCCAGATGCCTATAGCACCTGCTGCTTATTGCATTTGTGTATAATACGTAATAAACATTAAGACTAAACAGTGTCTTTATTTTATCAGACGTCTTTATTTGCGCTGGAAGACAATAAAATACAGATGCATCTGGAGATTATCCTATGAAATCCTATTCTAACGGCTGATTTCCCTCCCCCAGGCTTGTAACTGTGGCTTCCTGTCCTGGGGTTGGCTGTTCTCCTGCCCTGCACTCCATCCTTTTGTTCA
This sequence comes from Mchenga conophoros, assembly GCF_057382185.1. Taxonomy (NCBI): domain Eukaryota; kingdom Metazoa; phylum Chordata; class Actinopteri; order Cichliformes; family Cichlidae; genus Mchenga; species Mchenga conophoros. The sequence continues at coordinate 38,232,623 of NC_140528.1, forward strand.
TACTCCAAGACTATTTTTCTATATGTATTCTTACCCCCTAGCAACCGCCATTTCATAATGTTGCAAGCAATCACAAACTCTACAGTGTGTCTAACTCCAGTGTATCCCAAGCAATCTATTATTCTGAAAAGAGCTAAACTCAACATAAACTGAACCCGCATTAAAGTTAGCTCGGTGCTTACCTTTAGATGAGCCCACAAACCGAGAGAAACTCCGTGATGAAGCTGGAACTCTTTCCAAACACAGGAAACAGATCAGGGAGCAGAGACCCACGTGGTTCCCGTTGATTACAGCTACAATCCAGGACACAAGGGTGTGCAGATCGATGCAGACATCGATCCAAACATTGGTAGTGGTATATGTTTCTGTAAGTTCACTACTTTACTCCCGTTTCATAAAAAAGCAGCTCTCTCTGCTCGACTCCTCTCCTGCACAGACACTTTGCTCCGCCCCCTTTTCCGGCTCTGCTGTGATTTGTTGCTGCGAGGTCACGTGACTCAGCGTCACAAGGTAACCACGTGGGGTGTTATTTCAAAAGTAGCGCCTATCTCCTTTTCCTAAATTCTTTTCCTTGGCCTCGATGAAAATCGTGGGAAGGAGATTTGCTAAGGACTCAGGGAAAGAGAGGAGCGATGTGACACCGGATGTCCGCCCGTTGAAACTACATTGTGCAGAAGATGGACTACAAAACAAACTCTTACTTCGTCACAATGTGTTTTAACCCTGTTGTTTTATGGAGGTCATATAAACGAGAACAGCCTGTTAAAAATATCCTTTCATTACAAAGTTTGAATTTTAAAGAAGAAGGAACCTTTAGGGTCAGATTTACTAACATCTGCAGCAGCTCAAAGACATCTTTTGATGTTAAAAAGCTGCTGGATTTACTGAAGAGACTCAGTGTCAGTTTGTGACTGAAGTTATGACAAATGTGTTTGTAAGAGTTTCACTTTCAGGAGAAGAAGATTTAAATGAGTGACACAAATGTAAATTACAAAGTCTGTGGTGCACAATTTACTACAAATTGCACAAAATCTACCACAGAATCCTGTCTTGTTCCTGCTGTGGTTGTGATAGTGAGGACAGTTTATTGTTTTAGGGGGAGATGTTATCAAAACAAGTCTCTGATCCGCTCAAAGTTGTTATTTCAGTTCCAACAGTTTGGCTCTGGCCTAAAACTCTCCAGTCAGATCTTATACTGATTGTTTTGAGGTGAGCCCCACTTATTGTTCCTTAATAATACAGTTTATGTGAAACCAAGCAGAAATGAATTACGCTTCTTAATTTTTTATAGTGCACACAGCTAACTCTTTCTACTGAATATGTAAAAAATAAAAGTGTTACTGTGTTACATGCCTGAATGTTGCTCATGGTCTGATGGGAAATAATGTTTTCTGTTCTTTAGCACATCGAACAGTCAACTGTTCACAGAGTTTAGGTTTAAAGGATGAAACAGTTTGTACTGATGCATCTCTCCTCTCCTATCTGAAGAGTATGTAAATATCTGGTTTCAACTGTATATTTGATGATGTTGGTGTTTGGCTTGATTGTCAGAACAAAGAGGGAGAGAGAGGAACAGAGAGGGAGAGAGATGAACAAGAGCAGGTGAGACACACATGGTAATCACATGGTTGTTTACCAAAAGTATCACCGTATCATAGGTACTCATGTATCTCATACCTAGTGTTTCTTTTTAGGTTTGTTATTTTTCAAATTCTATATTTATTACGTTCTGCAGGCTTGTTTGCACAACAAGGCTAAATAATTATATAAACTTTTCTCAATCTAAATAGTGGACTTTGGTAGAATTAAAAAAAAGGTGCAGTGCAGGTCTATGATGATTTTTAGTGCTACTATCATCTAGTTCTGATTCTGGTTCTGTCTTGGTTAAATCCTAAGTAGTCCTGATTTTAAACTGTTGCAGTCCAGTTTTAATTCCAGATCAGTTCTGGGTCTGGTTGAATTGGGGTTTAGTCCTCGTGTCTTGATACAGCCCCAACTTTGACCCGAGCAGCACCAATTAGTGGCTGAATGACAGAGTTGTCTATGAAGACTATGAGTGTCTTCATAGTTTTATTTTTGATATTCACCAATTTTTATATACTGCAAAAAAAAACCCCAAAAAACCGAAAATAAGTATTATAATGCAAATTTGCAAAAATAAATAGCATATGCATCAAAATAAACTATTTCCAGCAGTGCAATATGTATCCTAAGCATCCCAGAAACGACACAGAAAGTCATAAAGTCAAACATAACTTTTAAAAACACCAGTATAGGCTTACAAGGCCCTGATGGTAAAGAACTAAATTTCTGTGAAAATGACGTCACTTCCGGTTTTGGGCAGGTCATGGCGCATATGTGATAGTTCGCGCTGATGGACGTAGGAAGTGTTACGAAAAGCTGATCGGATCGGCAAAGCCTGTTTCTGGAATATTATGTTTTTGTTGCTGCAAGTGCTTTTTATGCAATTTTTGCAAAGCTTTATGTGGAAGGAAACTGTGACCGAGGACAAGCTGATGGCATAAGATGTAAGTACAACTCCTCCGGTTTCATATGCAAAAAAAAATTATTGCGCTAGCTTTCATGGTTCCAGTGCTACCGAGATTTAAAAATAGTTATGCAAAACGGAGCGTGCCCGCTCCGACCGGCTTTAAACGGTTAAAGGAAACTGTTGATCGTTTTAAGCCTGCAGGGTCTCCAAATGATGCTGTCCCTCCTCGACTCTTATAGGAGGTGTTACCTACAGTTGGACCTTTGGTTCTCCAGCTGGTAAATTAATTATTCGATCTTAAATATGATCAACCTATCTCTAATAATCAGCTATGTACCACAGGCCTTCAAGCTGGCTGTAGTTAAACCTTTACTCAAAAAGCCATCTCTAGACCCAGCAATCTTAGCTAATTATAGGCCAATCTCCAACCTTCCTTTCATATCAAAAATCCTTGAAAGAGTAGTTGTCAAACAGCTAACAGATCATCTGGTGAGGAATGGTTTATTTGAAGAGTTTCAGTCAGGTTTCAGAGCTCATCACAGCACAGAAACAGCTTTAGTGAAGGTTACAAATGATCTTCTTATAGCCTCTGACAGTGGACTCATCTCTGTGCTTGTCCTGCTAGACCTCAGTGCAGCGTTCGATACTGTTGACCATAATATCCTATCAGAGCGATTAGAACATGCTGTAGGTATTACAGGTACTGCGCTGCAGTGGTTTGTATCATATCTATCTAATAGACTCCAATTTGTACATGTAAATGGAGAGTCCTCTTCACACACTGAGGTTAATTATGGTGTTCCACAGAGTTCAGTGCTAGGACCAATTCTGTTTACATTATACATGCTTCCCTTAGGCAGTTTCATTAGAAGACATAGCATATCAAATTTCCCCTTGTGGGACAATTAAAGGATTATTCTATTCTATACATTTTCACTGGTATGCAGATGACACCCAGCTCTGTCTATCTATGAAGCCAGATAACACATACCAATTAGTTAAACTGCAGGAATGTCTTAAAGACATAAAGACCTGGATGGCCGCTAATTTTCTGCTTCTTAATTCAGATAAAACTGAGGTTATTGTACTCAGCCCTGAAAATCTTAGAAATATGGTATCTAACCAGATTGTCGCGGCCTTTTACTTTCCAAACAAAAAAAATCCAAGGAAAGGCCGTGGGTGGCAACGGGAGGTTTGTTTTGGAACGCACTTCTGACTCATTGTTTAAAAATCATATGCCGTTTATTTCAGGAAAAAAAAAATACAAACAGAAATCAGCCAAATAACTTCTTAAAACTTAAACGAAGGTTAACTTAATTTTCTTTAACAATTCAAAAGTGGTCAAAAAATCATTTTTTAACCCTCCCGTCCTCCCATCTGACATTTGGCAAACAAAACAAAAACCTCTTTACCACACCCATCCCGGGTGCTCTTAATCTCTTAATTAATGGGAGGGTCCATAAACTAATAAACCAATCACTTTCCAAAAGCATTCAACAAAAATGGCCACAACATTCCGGCCCCTAATTCCTGTGTAACATGAATTAATTCTTTCTAAGTGGCCATCACCAAATGCAATACCAACAATTTTCTTCAGCAGTCCATCCGTATAGGTCTTCTTAAAAAACAAACAAAAGGAAAGGTCAATGTTCTATGATTTCAAGTCTCTGATGTTCATGTGTTTGCTTTGTGTGTATTCAAAAAAGGTGTATGTTGTATAATGGAGTGTAGGGCAAAGTGAGTGTCAGTGTAAATGTAGAGCCAGAGGTTCCAGAACTTGGCTCAGTTGGAGGCAAACATTCATTGTTTCCTCTAGATGGCCTCCACCAGGAGACATATTTTGTTGATTGGCCTCTCCAGCTCATTTGTTCGTGTCTTAACTCTAACACGGCGAACTACTCCGTGTGCATCGGCCATGGTTTCAGTGATGCGGCCAATGGGCCAAGAATTTCTTGGTGCAGCTCCATCAACAACAAGCACAACATCACCAATGCAAAAGTTCCTATGAATCTTGTTCCATTTCTGTCGTTCCTGCAACATAGGAAGGTATTCTTTCACCCACCTTTTCCAGAATAGATCCGCAATATACTGGGCTTGTTTCCATCGTCTTCGCAGATACAGATCCTCTTTTTTAAATAAACCTGGTGGCAGCACAGGTTTGCCTTTTAACTGGAGCAAGTGATTTGGAGTAAGAGCTTCTACATCATTGGGATCGTCAGAAGAAGGTGTGATTGGGCGGTCATTCAGTATAGCCTCCACTTCACAAAAAACTGTATGCAAGGTTTCATCATCTAGTACTTGCTGGTTTGTGATAGAGTATAATATTCTCTTTATTTCTTGCACCAAGCGCTCCCATACGCCACCATGATGGGCCCCATAGGGCGGGTTAAAGGTCCACTTTATGCCATCCTGTGCTAAACCTTTTTGGATTTTACTTTGGTTTAGCTCTAACATAGCTTGTTTTAACTCACGATTTGAGCTGACAAAGTTGGTTCCATTGTCTGACCGGATTTCTTTGACCTGTCCTCTGCGGCAGATGAATCTCCTGATGGCATTAATGCAGGAGCCTGTATCAAGAGAATGTGCCACCTCAAGGTGGACTGCACGACAGGTTAGGCATGTGAAGAGAACTCCATATCTCTTAACAAGACTCCTGCCTCTCTTTACTTCTATTGGTCCAAAATAATCAACACCAACATAAGTAAATGGTGGAAGATCAGCTGAGATTCTGTCAATAGGAAGATCAGACATTTTCTGCTCACCTGGCTTTTGCCGTCGTCTTTGACACACTATGCAATCTCTGATTATTTTTCTAGCTGCTGAATTAGCATGAGGGATCCAGTATTGACGGCGAAGGGTTGAAAGCATGTGATTTCTTCCTCTGTGACCAATCTTTTCGTGAATATGCTGAAGAATAAGCTTTGAAACATTGTTTTCTTTTGGCAAAATTGCAGGATGTCTTGTTTCCTCAGGTAAATCCGCTTTGCTCAGTCTTCCACCCACTCTCAAGACACCATTAGCAACTACAGGATCAAGCTTATACAGATGACTTGACTTACTTACAGTGCCAGAGTTTAGGGCAGTCATTTCATCAGCAAAATGTTTTCTCTGCACAAAGCTCACTATAGCTTCCTCAGCCTTGGACAAATCCTCAGTTTTGAGCAGAGTGTTCCATTTATCCTCTTGCTTAACACATATTTGACTTCCACAGTGCGTGCCCAGCAACTTCTGTCTTTTCCTTGTTTGCAGTTTAAGTCTTTCTTTTACTTTCAGGATCCATGCCACACACCTTTTTAATTTTGTCCAGCTGGAGAAGTACAACAGCAGCTTAGTAGTGGGACACACATCTTCTTTCAGCACAGCTGCACACATCAGGCCCTCCCCTTTTATTTCTGGGTCAGCTTCCAAATGGACAGATACACAATTCATGCCTACAGGCCAGTGACCAACAGGTTTACTGAGAAATTCTGGACCACTGATCCAGGTGGACGATTTCAGGAAACAGCCAACTGTCATTCCTCTTGTGGCTGCATCGGCTGGATTCAGCTTTGAACTGATGTACCTCCACTGCTCAACTTTTGTCAAAGCATGAATGGTGGAAACTCTATTAGCTACATACGTTTTGAACCGTATGGTTGTGTTTGCAATGTACTGTAGCACAGTTGTGCTGTCAGACCAAAAGACTGACTCACTCAGATTAAGATTAAGTTCAACTGATAGCATTTTGTCTAAGCGCACAGCTAAAACTGCAGCAGCCAGCTCAAGACGTGGGATGGTGACTTGTTTTAACGGCGCCACCCTTGCTTTACCAATAATAAAGGAAACACACACTTCCTGCTTGCCATTAGATAGCCTAAGATATGATACGGCACCATATCCAGTTTCACTGGCATCGCAAAAGTGATGCAGCTGTGCACTTTCTATCTCCCCAAATCCTTTGGGTGTGACACATCTACCAATACTAAACTTGTTAAGAAGAACTAAATCCTCAACCCATTTTTGCCAGGTTTGTGCCATTTCTGCTGGTATTGTCTCATCCCAGCCAAACCTCAGTTTACATAGATGTTGCAGAATTTGTTTTGCAGGCAGAATGACTGGAGCTAAGAAACCCAAAGGGTCATAAATGGAGCTGACATTGGACAGAATACCACGTCTTGTAAGTGGTTTGTTCTTGTTCACAATACTGAATGTGAAAACATCACGTTCAATATCCCATTGCACACCGAGAGCTCTTTCTGTGGGTAGCTGATCCCGACTAAGGTCCAGCATCTTTACACCTGTGGCTCTATTTTCCTCCGGGATCTGACAGAGGACAGAGCGATCACTACATACCCACTTATTGAGCTTAAATCCCCCCTTGGCACACACCTCAGTAAGCTGCTGATAAAGTGAGATGGCCTGCTCAACAGACTGAGCAGATTTAAGACAGTCATCTACATAAAAACTATGCCTGATTGTATGTATAACCTCCTCTGGGTACAGATGTTGGTTGTCATCAGCAGTCTTTAGTAGTGCATAGGTGGCACAGCTGGGGGAGGATACTGCACCAAAAATGTGGACCAGCATTCTATGTTCCACCAGCTGTTTTGTGATGTCACCATCGGGCCACCAGAGAAAACGTAAAAAGTTTACGTGTTCCTCAGCTACTCTGACCTGATGAAACATCCCTTTAATGTCTGTCATAAGTGCTATTGGACCCTGCCGAAAGCGAATCAGCACACCTAATAAAGTGCTAGTCAGATCTGGGCCTTGTAATAGCTCTTTGTTCAGTGATGTTCCAGAAAATGTTGAAGCACAATCATACACAACACGCAGTGTTTTCTTGCGGGGGTGGTAGACCCCATGATGAGGTATATACCACACCTTTCCTTCCTCATTCTTCAACTGTTCTTGTGGTATGATTTCTGAATGTCCCTCCATACTAACATTGTGCATGAATTCTTTGTATTCTTCAAAGAATAACTGATCCTTCTGAAACCGTTTTAGCAGATATTGCGCCCTCTGCTGAGCCACCTGCTTGTTGTTTGGCATTCTTACTTCAGGTTTACGAAAGGGTAATTTCAAGTAATAATGGCCATCCTTAAGTACAGCTGACTCTGACATTATGTTCATGAACTGTTTATCTTCTACAGACATTTCTGCACGCTCATTACACTGGTTCTCCACAAAATCTTGATTATACTGCTTAACCAGCATTTCCTCTAAACTACTTATAGAAATGCGGTTTACCTGGACAAAACTAGCATCATGCTCATCCCGTTCACTACCCTGACTGAGTGGCCCATTGACAACCCAACCGAGACGAGTTAGCACAGCATAGGGTCCATTACCCTCACTGTTAATGATTCTCCAAGGTTCCAGCGCTTTGGGAGAATTCACACCAATAAGCAGCCCAATGCCAGCATTTATCGGTGTCAACTCAACCTCCTTTAAGTAAGGCCATTTTCTTAAGTTTTCTTCTTTAGGGATATTTTCTTTAGTGACAGGAATAAACTTTTGAGTGTACACATCAGGCAACCTCAAATACTCATTCTGTTTCAAAGCAGCTACTTCCATACCAAAAAGTTTATAGCTACTCACTGGCCTTTCCTGACCCATAGTCTTTAACATGATTTCCACTTTTTTTCCAGATGCATTTAACTGCATCATCAACGCCTCAGTGCAAAACGTTGCAGAGCTGCCGGGATCAAGAAAGGCGTACGTCTCCGCAACCTTCGTCCCATTTTCCAACTTCACTTTTACTGGAACAACTGACAAGGCACATTCATTAGCCCCGGCCCCAGTATAGCTACCAAAGTTCAAAGAAACAAGAGCATTTGAGACTGATGATTCCTTAAATTCAGCTTTAGCTGCTTGCCACTGCCGTTCATTTGAGTCTATGTGGAGAACAGTAGGGTGATTTTTGTTACAGGTGTGGCACGTCAAACGATGTGGACAAGCTTTACTCATGTGGCCTCTCTGTAAGCAACCAAAGCATAAACCTTTACTCTTAAGGAATGTCACCTTTTCTTTGTTGGCCTTTAGTTTGAATAAGTCACATACGTCCAAAAAATGAGTTTGGTCACAAAACAAGCACCGAGTTTGATCTAACCCTTTATCTTCATGGCTTATCTGAATCCGTTCCGGTTTGAGTTTGTCATTGATCTGTTCTGAAACTACAGCTACAGAAGTAGCAAAGCTACTGCTTTTAGTTTTAAGCGGTGTCTTTGATGGTTTTGAAGCTATCTTTTCTTTTGTGTTTTGACTCTCTCCAAAAACAGGATCTAATGCAGCTCTTGTTTGCTTTTCAAGAAAATCAAGAAGATCTTTAAACCCTGCTCTGCGATCGCACTTTTCTGTTATATCAACGATTATTAGTCGCCATTTATCACGAAGTCTAAAAGGCAACTTTGAAACAAGAATCCTCATATTGGTTGAATTTTCCAGCTCATCAAGAAACCCAGCTTCATCCATTGTGTTGAAGCAGCTTCTTAGAAAGAATGTGTAAGCACGTAATGCTGAAGCATCATCAGACTTTAAAACTGACCAGTTAAGAGCCTTGTCTATAAATGCAGACGTTATCTTTGCTCTGTTACCAAAGTTCCACTCAAGCTGCCTTTTTGCCTCAACATAAGCTGTCTGTGGACTCATGTGCATACAACTTCTCACTAAAATTCTGGGCTGTCCTGTAGTAAACTGTTCTAAATAATAAAGCCTATCCTGCATATTATCAGTTTTAGTCTCTATTTCTTGTTCAAAAGCCTTAAGAAAGGATCTAAAACGCAAAGGATCACCACCAAAAACAGGAATGTCTATAGCTGGAAGCAGTGACAACCTCTGTTGGTTTACAAGCATCTGAGTAATTTCATTTTGCTTTGTCATAATCTCTATTAGGGCACTGCTGTGAACATCAACCTGTGAAGAGATTGGCCTTGGGCTCTCCCCTTCTGGTTTGACCCCAGCAGGCACATGTGTCTCTAGGGGCATTGGCAAAGGAGAATGAACTAAAGGGGTTTTCTTTGGTCTTGGAGCCTTTCGAGCTGTAGCAGCAGGTATGAACTCTGTAGATGTTCCAGAAGGCGCTGTAATCCCGCCTTCTGATTCAACCTCAGCCCTGGATGCAAGGCTCTGCCGATCCTGAGCAGAGGTGAGAATTTGCCTTTTTGCATCAGCCTTAATCAACTTAGTTCTTAGAGCCAATGCTTCTTTTCTTGCTTTTAATTGAACTTCTTCCAGTTCGAGTGCATGTTTTTCTTGCAGTGCGTCCACCTCCGCTTTTAAAGCAGCTCTTTCCACTTCAGCTTCCATCAGCGCAATTGAAGCCGCACGCGAGCTTTTACTCCTTAAACTTAAGGCTGCAGTAACATTACTGGGCGCTTTACTAGAGCCCTTGCTGCCAGGTTTAGCAACTCGTTCAGAAATCATGTCGCTCGCTTCTTGCGCTACTTGTGAGACACTATCATGCGGCGCAATGTCACTGTCATGAGATGCTACCTTTGATTCAACATTAGAGGCTGCAACTTCATCCTTTTGTGGATCAGGGTCTGCAGTTCACCAAGTGTCGATTTCATGCAGAAAGTCTTTAAAACTGATCAGCTTAGGTTCATACCAATCGCTGTGATCTGTTTCTTTTTCATCATCATTCAGCAATTTTTGAACTGAAGTCTGTGAGTCCATAAACTCTCCCAAATAATCATTAAATGTTCTCATGTGTTCATCTATGGAGGCTTTTGATTCTCCAGCATCAATGAGAGCATTAATGTCATTTCGTTTTCTTGTCAGAACGCCAAGCTTCGCTCTGCGTTTTTTAATTAAATTAAAAAGCTCTCTTTCTTGTTCCTCCATTTTAACCAGAAAATTCGTTTCACAAGGTCCAAAAGATAATTGTTTAATACAAATGTTTCATGTTGCAGCTCAGCAACGGGAGGTTTGTTTTGGAACGCACTTCTGACTCATTGTTTAAAAATCATATGCCGTTTATTTCAGGAAAAAAAAATACAAACAGAAATCAGCCAAATAACTTCTTAAAACTTAAACGAAAGTTAACTTAATTTTCTTTAACAATTCAAAAGTGGTCAAAAAATCATTTTTTAACTCTCCCGTCCTCCCATCTGACATTTGGCAAACAAAACAAAAACCTCTTTACCACACCCATCCCGGGTGCTCTTAATCTCTTAATTAATGGGAGGGTCCATAAACTAATAAACCAATCACTTTCCAAAAGCATTCAACAAAAATGGCCACAACACAGATTCTTACGCTGGATGGCATTACCTTGGCCTCCAGTAACATTGTGATGAACCTTGGAGTCACTTTTGACCAGGACATGTCCTTCAACGCACATATTAAACAAATATGTAAGACTGCTTTCTTCCATTTGCGCAACATCTCTAAAATTAGAAATATCCTGTCTCAGAGTGATGCTGAAAAACTAGTTCATGCATTTATTACTTCCAGGCTGGACTACTAGAATTCATTATTATAAGGATGTCCAAAAAACTCACTGAAAAGCCTTCAACTAATCCAAAATGCTGCAGCAAGAGTCCTGACAGGGACTAGAAAGAGAGAGATTTCTTCTGTTTTGGCTTCCCTTCATTGCCTTCCTGTTAAATCCAGAATTGAATTCAAAATCCTGCTCCTCACATACAAGGTCTTAAATAATCAGGCCCCATCTTATCTTAATGACCTTGTAGTACCATATCACCCTATTAGAGCACTTCGCTCTCGCTCTGCAGAACTACTTGTTTTTCCTAGAGTATTTAAAAGTAGAATGGTAAATGGTAAATGGCCTGTATTTATATAGCGCTTTACTAGTCCCTAAGGACCCCAAAGCACTTTACATATCCAGTCATCCACCCATTCACACACACATTCACACACTGGTGGGAGGCAGAGCCTTCAGTGTTCAGGCCTCTCTTCTGTGGAACCAGCTTCCAGTTTGGATTTGGGAGACAGACACTATCTCTACTTTTAAGATTAGGCTTAAAACTTTCCTTTTTGCTAAAGCATATAGTTAGGGCTGGACCAGGTGACCCTGAATCCTCCCTTAGTTATGCTTCAATAGATGTACGCTGCCGGGGATTCCCATGATGATGAGTTTTTCCTTTCCAGTCACCTTTCTCACTCACTATTTGTTAATAGACCTCTCTGCATTGAATCATATCTGTTAACCTCTGTCTCTCTTCCACAGCATGTCTTTTATCCTGCCTTCCTTCTCTCACCCCAACCGGTCGCAGCAGATGGCCCCGCCCCTCCCTGAGCCTGGTTCTGCCGGAGGTTTCTTCCTGTCGAAAAGGAGTTTTTCCTTCCCACTGTCGCCAAAGTGCTTGCTCATAGGGGGTCATATGATTGTTGGGTTTTTCTCTGTATCTATGAAGCGCCCACGTCTCTCAGATCAGCTGATCAGCTGTTCCTGAATGTACCCAGGACTGAGCATAAACTTAGAGGAGATCGTGCTTTTTCTGCAGCAGCTCCATTTATTCATTCAGTCATTTATTCTATGTATTTTGCCAGAAACGCCAGGCACTCACAAAACTATTACAATGACCACCAAACAAACAATAAATGAGAGCAAGTGAACAGATTCCACACAAAGACATGAACACAAAGCGCGGACCCAATGCATCAGTGACATGTCGTGTTTCTCACCCGGCGACATGAACACGGACACGCCGTCGGGGCAGAAAGTCAACATCTAACTGATTCTGAGCTGCAGCTTTTGTTCCTCTCCGGCCTAAAGAAAGCTATATTTTTTCTGCTTAATACTTTTTTTTTTAAAATTATGCCAAATTGAAAAATGATTAGCTTGCTGTTGTTTTGTGTTTTATCCTCAGTTACTTTGAAACACTTACTGAGTCAAAATTGAATTTAATCAAATCAATTATAGAAATCAGTGATGATACCCAGCCCTAGTGAGTAGCCTAAGCCCAACAGAAGTGGAGGCAGCTGTGGGTAATGAGAAAAGATGAAAAGGTTGATAACACATTATATGCAGTAAATACACTGCCCAGGTGTCCCCTCTCCCCACTGCCTGTCAATAAAGAACTTTGTGTTGACAAGATTGTTAGCTAATCATTTACAAATCTATAATATCTGCATGGACAGCATTAACTGATGAGGTTGAAAAATTCAATACTCGAAAGTTTACTCTTCAGCCACCACGCTTCTGCCATCTGCCTTTTTTTTATTAGCCACAGTAAAGGCTGCGCTATGAATTCTGGGATATGTTGCGCCACGAATGAATAGAATTCAACTTTATAGATATGTGAGTATATTACAGAAATGGGTCTATTATGGTATGTTATAATGTACACGGTATGAAGTATGTTGTGAATATTCTATAACTAAGTATGTACAGGCTGTAGTGAGTACAAGCTATGTACAGGCTATGAACAGGATATAAATATGAAAAACTATACAGAATATGAAATAAACAACTTTACAGAAATCTGAGATATACAGCTATACAGAAATGGGAACTATGCAAGCTGCAAACAGTTGTAGGGTTAAAAATTATCGAATGTACAGAATGATTATTTACACAGAGCTATACAGTAGTGCAGTTAAGATAAGTGAGATATAATTTCTACAGAGGCTATATAAAGTGCTAGTGGTTGTGAGTAGTGGTTCACTCCATGTTATTATTGTGTGTTTGAGGGTACAGTTGTCCATTGTGTGTGTGTATGTTCAGTCCATGTGTTAACGTGGGTCAGATGTCAGGAGGCAGAGTTCAGGAGTCTGACAGCTGTGGGGAAGAAGCTGTTCCGGTACCTGGTGGTCTTAGTCCGGAGGCTCCTGTAGCGCCTCCCAGAGGGCAGGAGGGTGAAGAGTCCATGTGATGGGTGACTGGGGTCTTTGATGATTTTCCCAGCCCTTTTCAGACACCGCTTCCTGTAGATGTCTTTTATGGCAGGAAGTGGTGCTCCGGCGATGCGCTGGGCAGTTTTCACGACCCTCTGCAACGCCTTCCGGTCTGAGGCAGAGCAGTTCCCATACCAGACTGTTATACAGTTGGTCAGGATGCTCTCGATGGTGCAGCGATAGAAGTTCACCAGGATGTCTGAGGACAGGTGGTTCTTCCTCAGAGTCCTCAAGAAGAAGAGGCGCTGGTGAGCCTTCTTGACCAGCTTGGAGCAGTTGGTCGTCCAGGTGAGATCCTCGGAGATGTGGACTCCCAGGAACTTGAAGCTGCTCACACGCTCCACAGCCATCCCCTTAATGTGGATGGGTGGATGTGGGTCAGCATTCCTCCTGTAGTCCACGAATGATACACCTGACTCCTTCAAGTCCGGGGAAATGAAGTGCGCATTTCCGGCCGCATTTGGAATTGGGACAGCCTTCATCACATCGCTGTGGTGTAATCAGCCTACAAATGGGGTCTCAAAATTGTACCAAAAAACTCTGTACCTCCCTCTAACCACACACTTCTTCGGGTTTGCCATCAGCACTGCCTGCCTCAGGGAATCCAGGACCGTGACCAACCACTGCACATGCTCCACTGAGGTATCACTATGAATGATGACATCATCCAGGTAAGAAACAGCATATGCAGTGTGAGGACGCAGCTATCGCTACAGGAAGTGCTGAAAACTGGCCGGGGCTTCCAACAAGCCAAACGGAAGTGTGACGAATTGGTACGAACCACACAGAGTGGAGGAGGCCGTTTTTGTCTTTGGACTCTGCAGACAAGGGAATCTGCCAATCAGCTGCGTTTCAAAGTGGTGCTCCATGAGAGTCGTGCACACGGGCAAGGGGGAGAACACATCTGCAAAGCGCTGTTGCAATGCAGGAACATCTGCTTTATTGGAATGTGTGAGATGTTAATCACAATGCATCTTAAACACACACTCTAAAAGCGTCATGCCCACAGCAGGTTTTTGAGAAAAATCAAATATTTTAGTCCTTGAAGATCATTTTAGAGTTTTTAATGAGCTGCAGGAACCCTGTTCTGTGTGAGTGGAGAACAGCCAAGTCGCCTCCTCTGATAAACCTCCACATGTACCACTGAAAACAGTTAAATTAGTTTGAATCTGAAATCATGGCTCAAACTAGTTGTTCTGAGACCATTTCTTCATTTTCACAACAAACTGTTTAATAAGACAAACTTTACACAGAGTTCATCAAATATAACTAACACTTTAATATTATCAAGATTTCATAATACAAACATCAAATCAACAGGGAAACAGCTGCAGAACATGTGGATCAAAATGAATTCATTAAAAAACAACATGTGGACTTCAAGGATACAGTAAATACACTAAAGTGAAAGGAGGAGCCAAAATTTGAAGGAATTTGAATTAAGTAAAAGTAGTCACCTGTGATCTTTAAATTGGTCCTGATGTGTGCTGCTGTTTTTAACTTTCAACATTTCTTTGCTGCCACTGTGAATAAGATTGTGTTCTTTGCCTAATTGAATAAAGGTTACACTGACTCACTGCTCCATCTTCTGGTACAAACTGGCATTACATGGAAGTACAGCCCAAAACCAGTTCAGCTTGAGTTTCTTTTTTTCTGGACATAAAGTCACAGCAGGTGTTGTTTCAAAGCTGGTGGACAGATTTAGTTCATTTTTGGAGGTTTTAAGAGCAACTGCTTTGAAAACATTTGCAGTTTGGGGAGAAAATGATTTAAGAGAAGATTTTACAACAGCAAAAGATTAAATATGAAGGAAGGATTGAAATTTAACTTAGGTAACACATAAAATGAATACAACTACTAAACACTACTGTGTCCTAAGGAAACAAGGACTAAAATGTAACAGGGATAACATTTTAGAGAATTAAATCCCTCAAAGGAAAAATAATAAACTTGATATGCATATCTATACATGCAGCTTCCTAAATGTAACATTCAGGATTATTCACTGCAGGTCCAGAAATCAGAGCTACCTCATCAGATCCAAGTTTGGCATCAGCTGACACTCTTTACAGGAGATTCCATCTGAACTCTGTGGAGCCTGATCTCAAGGTTTGTAAGTCTGAGCCTGAAACCAGAAGAGGATCTTTCTCTCTCTTCAGATTCATTGTGATCCAGTGATTTCAGTCCTGCATGATCAGGCTGATGTTTGCACGGAGCAGATAATGAAGTGAAGGTTTTTCCACATTGGTAATGTTGGGTCTAAACTCAGACCCCGCTGTATCCAGAACTTATTCCCATGAAAGAAAAGCAAGGCAACAATGTTCGATTGATTTCTTGCGCAAGGGAAGCCCTCATCTGTGTCCAGCATGACAATGAACCCCAAATGGTGGCCTCCTCTCGCTGCCTTTTATTGACAAACTTCAAACAATAGTTTACAAAACACCTCCCCTTGCAACCCCCCTTTGGTTACAAAGACAAGGCACTGTATGTAAATGTATACACTGAGTGTGTGTGTGTGTGTGTGTTATGTGAGAATGTGTGTGTGTGTGTGTGTGTGTGTGTGTGTGTGTGTGTGTGTGTGTGTGTGTGTGTGTGTGTGTGTTATGTGAGAATGTGAGTGTGTGTGTGTGTGTGTGTGTGTGTCCTCCTGCTGACCAAAGGGTCATAAACCCCAGGAAGCTTTCATCAAAAGAAACAGATCTTTCAGATAGGATGTATCTACAATAAAACCTCCCCGGCACAGAGTGGCTGGAGAGGTGGTCAGGATCAAAGAGATGGCTTTGATCCTACTGCTTAAACTAAGACTGTACAAATTTAAGAAACACAATGGCAACATTCAACAATTAGACTTAACAGGTAACAGTGAAACAGTTTATTTACAGCGTGGGATCGTTTGTGTTCGGAGTATGAACTGAGATTCCTGAAGCTCTTGTCACACTGGTCACAGCTGAAGTTCACTTCCATGTGTGTACGTTCATGTTTGTTACGATGACCTGATTGTGAGAAGCTTTTGTCACAGTGTCTGCACTTGTATGGTGTCTCTCCTGTGTGGATTCCCTTATGCTTTGTCATTGAGCTCATGTCCAGTGGTGAAGGATGACCCACACTGGTCACAGATGTGCTTTTTGACCCCACTGTGGAACAGTTCATGTATTTTTAATGTACTTGGTGTGTGGAAGCCTCTCCCACATTCTTTGCAGTAGTTCATTTTGTCTCCACAAAGATCACAGAGAAACTCTTTCCCACCACCACAGTGATGAGTCTTCATTTTTCCAAACAGTTCATTCAGTATAACTCCATAAGTTTACTGATCATATTTATTCCAAACAATCAGGTTAAAAATACAGGATAAAAAGGTAAATACATCCTCACAGTAACTGCACTTGTAGAGTTACTTTCTGGTGTGGATCTGTTGGTGTTTTTTCAGCTGATGAGGATATTTAAAAGACTTTCCACACAAGTGACAGTTGTACGCTTTAACTCCACCGTGGATGACTTGGTGTGTTTTTAAGCTTCCAGCCTGGGTAAAAGATTTTCCACACAACTCACAGCTGTAAGATTTAACTCCACTGTGGATGAGTTTGTGTGTTTTTAAGGTTCCAGCCTGGGTAAAAGACTTTCCACACAACTCACAGCTGTAAGGTTTAACTCCACTGTGAAAGAGTTTGTGTGTTTTTAAGTCCCCAGCCAGGGTAAAAGACTTTCCACACAAGTTACATCTGTACGCTTTAACTCCACTGTGGATGAGTTGGTGAGTTTTTAAGTTTCCAGCCTGGGTAAAAGACTTTCCACACTCATCACAGCTGTAAGGTTTAACTCCACTGTGGATGAGTTGGTGTCTTTTTAAGACTCCAGCCTGGGTAAAAGACTTTCCACACTCATCACAGCTGTAAGGTTTAACTCCACTGTGAATGAGTTGGTGTGTTTTTAGGCTTTGAGCATGGGTAAAAGACTTTCCACACAAGTCACAGGTGTAAATTTTAACTCCACTGTGGATGATTTGGTGTCTTTTTAAGACTCCAGCCTGGGTAAAAGACTTTCCACACAACTCACAGCTGTATGCTTTAACTCCACTGTGGATGACTTGGTGTGTTTTTAGGCTTCCAGCCAGGGTAAAATCCTTCCCACACTCATCACAGCTGTAGGTTTTCTCTCCTTTTCTTCTGTGAGGTTTGTCGGCCTCCTGAGAGCGCTGACTTCTCGCTCCATGTTGGTCCTGCAGTGACAGATACAAACACAGGCAGTGAGTGAAATGCAGTCGTGGAACAAACTGTAACTCCCTCCATTGGTGGAATCAAACATGTCAACAAACACATTGTTGGTGTGTTTCCACCGCCTTCTGGTAATAGTATCACATTACAATGATGTGCTACAATGAGAGTTGTAATGAAAATGACATTATTGAAAAAATATCAATCAGCAGAGAAACTCTTTTACTTCAGAAAAAATTAAAGTGATGATATTATTGTTTCAATGTGTGTAGAGAAAATATGATCTTTGTATTTTCTTGTAACTTCTGTGGTTTTTGGTTGTGAATGTAGATTCTGTATATATTGAGGAGTCCAGGATGGAAAAGATAAAGCTGCTGTTAACAGCAGTAGATTCTGTACAGGGAGTGCAGAATTATTAGGCAAGTTGTATTTTTGTATTGTGACTTGTTCAGTGGTGGTCGTCTTTCAGCCTTTCTTACCTTGGCCATGTCTCTGAGTATTGCACACCTTGTGCTTTTGGGCACTCCAGTGATGTTGCAGCTCTGAAATATGGCCAAACTGGTGGCAAGTGGCATCTTGGCAGCTGCACGCTTGACTTTTCTCAGTTCATGGGCAGTTATTTTGCGCCTTGGTTTTTCCACACGCTTCTTGCGACCCTGTTGACTATTTTGAATGAAACGCTTGATTGTTCGATGATCACGCTTCAGAAGCTTTGCAATTTTGAGACTGCTGCATCCCTCTGCAAGATATCTCACTATTTTTGACTTTTCTGAGCCTGTCAAGTCCTCCTTTTGACCCATTTTGCCAAAGGAAAGGACGTTGCCTAATAACTATGCACACCTGATATAGGGTGTTGATGTCATTAGACCACACCCCTTCTCATTACAGTGATGCACATCACCTGATATGCTTAATTGGTAGTAGGCTTTCGAGCCTGTACAGCTTGGAGTAAGACAACATGCATGAAGAGGTTGATGTGGACAAAATACTCATTTGCCTAATAATTCTGCACTCCCTGTATATATGGAGGAGCCCAGGATGGAAAAGATAAATCTGTTGTTAACAGGTTTTTAAAAACAGACCAGCTGTGCACACAGTTTCAATAACAGTGTAATTGTGATGTTTTTCTCACCTTTTGTGTTGAAGTCATTGTTTCCTCTGTAGTGGCTGAGCTGAGTCCAAATGGCTGAAATTGTTCCTCTGCTGCACCACCAGACTCTTCTCCTCCTGTTACTCAGCTGGGACACAAAAAGTATATATTTGTATTTTATCCCTGACAAAAAGAAGCAGAGCAAATAAACATGACTAAACTCCTCAGTGACAACAATACCTATTAAGCTTCAAGGTGAAACCCCAGAAGCAACTACAAAAAGAAAGTCATCAGTTGCCTACAAGAACTTGAAAGGGAAAAACCCCTGACCCCCTGCATATCACCACCTTTACCCAGGGGATGCTACACCCTGTATATATGGACTTCCATAGATCCACAAAGACGGAGTCCCGATCAGTCTCATTGGTAGCAGTATAAACTCAGCCACCTACAACATTTCAAGCACCTCATTACCATCCTAGCTCCCCTAGGATGGTAATTTCAAAACATTTTGAAACTCACTTTGTTAATGTGGAATTCTAAATTTATTTTACAAATGGAGAATTTATTCTACAATTTATCATCTAAGCATCTAAGAATTCTGTATTTCGATGTGTGTGTGGCTATTGTGGTTCTCCATATGGTGGTACAAATAGAGGACATAGATGAAGTGGCACACATCACGAGGGGGTACATTTACAATCACACACAGTGTGGTTGGCTAGGTTAACTCACAAGCAGAATTTAGCTGTGCCTGACTACAATAGAGACTTTCTTCTTTAGATGTTTCTGAAACAAGAAGGTGTAGTAAACAGATTTGTTTCAGAAAAAGGGGAAAGTAATTAAAACGACATACATAAGCACAGAATATTTTAATCCCACTAACACATACACACACATGCAATGAAGCTCATGAATACCAGATGGTATTTTAAACCTGTGTTTCTGATTTTATCATCTTGTTCGGTTCACTTACTAAGATGAGAAGCGATATATGAACTATCCATCCATCCATCCATCCATCCATTTGCTGCCGCTTATCCTTTTCAGGGTCGCGGGGGGCACTGGAGCCTATCCCAGCTGTCATAGGGCGAGAGGCGGGGTACACCCTGGACAGGTCGCCAGTCTGTCGCAGGGCCAACACAAAGGGACAGACAACCATTCGCACTCACATTCATTCGCACATTCACACCTAGTGACAATTTGGATTTTCCAATTAACCTATCCCCACAAACTGCATGTCTTTGGACGGTGGGAGGAAGCCGGAGTACCCGGAGGGAACCCACGCAAACACGGGGAGAACATGCAAACTCCACACAGAAAGACCCCGGCCTGATGTTGGAATTGAACTCAGGACCTTCTTGCTGTGCGGCAACAGTGCTAACCACCGTGCCACCATGATATATGAACTAGTGGACTAATATTATATTAGGAAAGATGATTGAATGATAGCAGGGGTGAACAGAATGCAGCAGAGGGTTTAAATGAGTGAGACTAACAGATTCTTAGTTTCTTGTTCCTGATGATCAGATAAATGATGAGTTTAAAATCCAGGTAAGGAACGAAGAAGGCCAAATATTTTGAGTTTTTAGAAATAATTTTTGATTTACGTCTTAAATTGGACAAGCATGTAAAGAAGATTGCTAAGACGGTCAAGGCGAATCTGAATTGTTTTGTGTTAAGTCAGAACTACAGGGAGTGCAGAATTATTAGGCAAGTTGTATTTTTGAGGAATAATTTTATTATTGAACAACAACCATGTTCTCAATGAACCCAAAAAACTCATTAATATCAAAGCTGAATGTTTTTGGAAGTAGTTTTTAGTTTGTTTTCAGTTTTAGCTATTTTAGGGGGATATGTGTGTGTGCAGGTGACTATTACTGTGCATAATTATTAGGCAACTTAACAAAAAACAAATATATACCCATTTCAATTATTTATTTTTACCAGTGAAACCAATATAATATCTCCACATTCACAAATATAAATTTCTGACATTCAAAAACAAAACAAAAACAAATCAGCGACCAATATAGCCACCTTTCTTTGCAAGGACACTCAAAAGCCTGCCATCCATGGATTCTGTCAGTGTTTTGATCTGTTCACCATCAACATTGCGTGCATTGCGTGTTGGTCTTCCATGGTCTCTTGTGTTCTGGGGGCCTCTGGATGTCTGGAGTTTTGATCTCCTCCATACCCGCTTCACACCCTGGAGGACGGGGCTGTGGCCCCCCCACACTCCCTAGCAGATCATTACATGGAGAAACCTTTGGAATGCAAGCATGCTGATCCACACAGGTATGCACACATGGGTATTCACAGACGCGGACTAAAGCTTTCTTGGCTGCTACCTCAAAGCACACTGTGCGCTGTCTATCTTGCGTGCTGCACAATATCGTTTATTATTTAGTAAATATTGATATCTATGGCTAGCTAGTTTATTGTGATGGTGCTTTGTTTTCTCTATTATTATGTTGCTCTTTGTTGTTTGCTGTCTCCTCTGTTTGTTTTTTTTTGTTTGTTTGTTTTTTTCTCCATACAGGTGACCCAGGAGTTCTTTTTTTTTTTTTTCTCTCTCTTCCCCCCCCTTCTCACCGTCTCTTCTCCCCTTTGGTTTTCTTTCTTTCTCTCCCCCTCTTTCTCTCATTCATTCCCCCTGTCCTATTTATTAAAAAAAAAAAAAAAAAAAAAAACATTGCGTGCAGCAGCAACCACAGCCTCCCAGACACTGTTCAGAGAGGTGTACTGTTTTCCCTCCTTGTAAATCTCACATTTGATGATGGACCACAGGTTCTCAATGGGGTTCAGATCAGGTGAACAAGAAGGCCATGTCATTAGTTTTTCTTCTTTTATACCCTTTCTTGCCAGCCACGCTGTGGAGTACTTGGACGCGTGTGATGGAGCATTGTCCTGCATGAAAATCATGTTTTTTCTTGAAGGATGCAGACTTCTTCCTGTACCACTGCTTGAAGAAGGTGTCTTCCAGAAACTGGCAGTAGGACTGGGAGTTGAGCTTGACACCATTCTCAACCCGAAAAGGCCCCACAAGCTCATCTTTGATGATACCAGCCCAAACCAGTACTCCACCTCCACCTTGCTGGCGTCTGAGTCGGACTGGATCTCTCTGCCCTTTACCAATCCAGCCACGGGCCCATCCATCTGGCCCATCAAGACTCACTCTCATTTCATCAGTCCATAAAACCTTAGAAAAATCAGTCTTGAGATATTTCTTGGCCCAGTCTTGACGTTTCAGCTTGTGTTAGGGCTGCTCGATTATGGCAAAAATGATAATCACGATTATTTTCACTGAAATTGAGATCACGATTATTTGACGATATTTATTTAACCCTTTAAGACCTAAATGGTAAATGGTAAATGGCCTGTATTTATATAGCGCTTTACTAGTCCCTAAGGACCCCAAAGCGCTTTACATATCCAGTCATCCACCCATTCACACACACACATTCACACACTGGTGATGGCAAGCTACATTGTAGCCACAGCCACCCTGGGGCGCACTGACAGAGGCGAGGCTGCCTGACACTGGCGCCACCGGGCCCTCTGACCACCACCAGTAGGCAACGGGTACTATAGAACCAAGTCCACCAGAGCTTATATTATTTTTTTTACATGCTGTAGTGCCATTTGTGGGAGCATTTCAAGTTGCTATACATCAATACAACTGTTATAGCCCATATTTTAATAATATGTATGCATTAAGTCCATAGTAATTACATACATTGCAAAAAAGTGCAATAAACTACAAAAAATATTGAAAATCGCTTTTGTTTTGTTTACATATATTTCTACTTGGAGAAATTTAAGAGGTTTATCCCTCAAAACTTTAAATACAATAAAGTTGCAAAAAATAGTTTACAACAAGAGGAAATTTATTTTGAGTGTCTTCATAGTTTTATTTTGGAGATACAGTTTTTATATACTGCAGGAAAAACAAAAAACAATCCTATGATGCAAATTTGCAAAGAAAACAGCAGGTGCATCATTTCACTGTGGGAAGTGTTACGAACAGCTGATGGATCGGCAAAGCCTGTTTCTGGAGTATTATGTTTTTGTTCCTGCAAGCGCTTTTTATGCAGTTTTTGCAAAGCTATATGTGGAAGGAAACCGTGACCGAGGACAAGCTGATGGCATCAGACTCCTCCGGTTTCATATGCAAAACAAATTATTGCGCTAGCTTACACGGTTCCGGTTCTACAGGGATTTAAAAATAGTTACACAACACGGAGCGTGCTGCTCTGACCGGCTTTAAAGGGTTAACAATGACTTTAAAAAATAATATAAAATAGTGTGCAACACCACTGAAGTTTTTTTTACCTCTCTTTTCAACCAACAGCAGTCACTCTCCTCTCCAAATAACTTCTGCTTAGCTTTCCGAGCTTCCCTCGGGTCCTCTTAATCAGCGGTCTCCAACCTTTTTTGCGCCACGGACGGTTTATGCCCGACAATATTTTCACGGACCGGCCTTTAAGGTGTCGCGGATAAATGAGGGAGGGGCTAATAATCGGCTCAGTCATTTTTAATGATCGTTGAAATTCCAGATCGTAATCGTGATTAAAATTCGATTAATTGAGCAGCCCTAGCTTGTGTTACTTGTTCAGTGGTGGTCGTCTTTCAGCCTTTCTTACCTTGGCCATGTCTCTGAGTATTGCACACCTTGTGCTTTTGGGCACTCCAGTGATGTTGCAGCTCTGAAATATGGCCAAACTGGTGGCAAGTGGCATCTTGGCAGCTGCACGCTTGACTTTTCTCAGTTCATGGGCAGTTATTTTGCGCCTTGGTTTTTCCACACGCTTCTTGCGACCCTGTTGACTATTTTGAATGAAACGCTTGATTGTTCGATGATCACGCTTCAGAAGCTTTGCAATTTTGAGACTGCTGAATCCCTCTGCAAGATATCTCACTATTTTTGACTTTTCTGAGCCTGTCAAGTCCTTCTTTTGACCCATTTTGCCAAAGGAAAGGTAGTTGCCTAATAATTATGCACACCTGATATAGAGTGTTGATGTCATTAGACCACACCCCTTCTCATTACAGAGATGCACATCACCTAATATGCTTAATTGGTAGTAGGCTTTCGAGCCTATACAGCTTGGAGTAAGACAACATGCATGAAGAGGATGATGTGGACAAAATACTCATTTGCCTAATAATTCTGCACTCCCTGTATATACCTACTTTAGCAGCTCAGTTATTTATGCATTTGTCACGTTCCTGGGTCTTTTGAGCCATTGTTTTTAGTTCTAGTTCATTTTTGATGTTTATCAAATCAAATCAAAATTTATTTATATAGCACATATTAAAACAACAGTGTTGACCATAGTGCTTCACAGTCAGTAAAAGCACGAGACAGTTAAAACAAACAATAGAAGAGGACAACAAACAATAGGTAACAACACAACAAGCTAGACCAGCCAACTAAACAGAATCAAAAGCCAAAGTAAAAAAATAAGTTTTAAGACGTGATTTAAAAGACTGGATAGACTCGGCAGTATGAATATGAACGGGGAGGTTATTCCAGAGTCTAGGTGCCACGGATGCAAAGGCCCGGTCACCTCTCGACTTCATTCGAGTCCTAGGTTGTGCTAGGAGCCTGTGATTGATGATCTAAGTGCTGTGTTGGGATTGTATGAATGGAGTAGTTCAGAAAGATAGCTGGGCGCTAAATTACAATGGTTTATGTTTAAGTTCTTTAGGTCAGTGAAGTTCAATTAGTTATTACACTCAACAAAAATATAAACGCAACACCTTTGTTACTGCTCCCATTCCCCATGGGATGGACGTAGAGACCTAAAATTCATTCCAGATACACAATATAACCATCACTCCCAAACAGTGGTCACAAATCAGTCCAAATGTGTGGTAGTGGGCACATCTGCTATATTGAGATAATCCATCCCACCTCACAGGTGTGCCACATCAGGATGCTGATCTGACATCATGAGTAGTGCACAGGTGTGCCTCAGACTGCCCACAACAAAAGGCCACCCTGGAATGTGCAGTTTTGTCTCACAGCAAAATGCCACAGATGCCACAAGCAATGAGGGAGCGTGCAATTGGCATGCTGACAGCAGGAATGTCAACCAGATCTGTCGCCCGTGCATTGAATGTTCATTTCTCAACCATAAGCCGTCTCCACAGGCGTTTCAGAGAATATGGCAGCACATCCAACCGGCCTCACAACCGCAGACCTCGTGTAACCACACCAGCCCAGGACCTCCACATCCAGCAGGTTCACCTCCAAGATCGTCTGAGACCAGCCACCCAGACAGCTGCTGGAACAATTGGTTTGCACAACCAAACAATTTCTGCACAAACTGTCAGAAACCGTCTCAGGGACGCTCAACTGCATGCCCGTCGTCCTCATCTGGGTCTTGACCTGACTCCAGCTCGTCGCCGTAACAGACTTGTGTGGGCAAATGCTCACATTCGATGGCGTCTGGCACGTTGGAGAGGTGTGCGCTTCACGGATGAATCATGGTTCACATTGTTCAGGGCAGATGGCAGCTGAGAATGTCCCAGTTCTTGCATGGCCAGCATACTCACCGGACATGTCACCCATTGAGCATGTTCGGGATGTGCTTGACCGGCGTATACGACAGCGTGTACCAGTTCCCACGAATATCCAACAACCTCGCACAACCATTGAAGTGGAGTGGACCAACATTCCACAGGCCACAATTGACAATCTGATAAACTCCATGCGAAGACGATGTGTTGCACTGCATGAGGCAAATGGTGGTCACACCAGATACTGACCGGTTCTGGGTCCCCAGACCCCCAATAGCGCAAAAAACTGCACATTCCAGGGTGGCCTTTTGTTGTGGGCAGTCTGAGGTACACCTGTGCACTACTCATGATGTCAGATCAGCATCCTGATGTGGCACACCTGTGAGGTGGGATGGATTATCTCAATATAGCAGATGTGCCCACTACCACACATTTGGACTGATTTGTGACCACTGTTTGGGAGGGATGGTTATATTGTGTATCTGGAATGAATTTTAGGTCTCTACGTCCATCCCATGGGGAATGGGAGCAGTAACAAAGGTGTTGCGTTTATATTTTTGTTGAGTATAGATTTCTCTTTTATTTTCTTCCCCTGTATTTAAGTTTCCCTCACCCTTTGTGTTTCATGCTGCGTGTCTTATGTTATCAAGTTTGTATTGTCATGTCTGCGTCTCATGTCTCCTGTTTCATTTTGAACGTCTGTGTGGTATGTCAAATCTGTTCGATGGCATCATTTAGGGCTGCACAATTAAATGCTAGAAAATCGCAATCTCAATTCATACTTATGTGTGATCTCATATCCAAATGACAACGATTTAAGAAAAAAAAGAAAAAAGGTAAAAAAAAGATGACGATTGTACCGCATTTTGATCCGGGACATAATCTGAATGAAAACAAACGCTCACTCTTCCTGCTCAACAAATGACAAAGGAAGAGCCTTATACCACGTGATACAGAAGCAAGCTTCAGAAGCCAGGTTCTCAAACAAATCTCCTCTATGACCCACAATGAATCGTGGGATATAGAAGGTCCGATTGGCCTCCCTGCTGCTGCGGAGCCTGGGACGGTCTGCTTGCCTCCACCCTCGGGGGAAGGGTAACATCTCTTGGGTCTGGGTTCTGTTTCCCCCTCTGGGGGCGAGGGTACCTGGACCCGGGGTATAGAGTATGTTTGGGGAGTGGGATTATGTGTACATGTCCATTTATGTCAATCCTGACATTGGGTGAGTGCTGAGTGTTTGTATATGTGTGCATGAGGGTGGGAATGCATGTTTGTGTCTGTGTGTGCCTGTTTGTCTGTGTCTATATGTCAATATGTCAGGTCGGGTCTTAGACTCCACCTCTCTGGGAACTCCCAGGCCCTCCAAGGCCTATCTCCCCTCACCACACTCCCTGCCGTGACCGATGCCCTCAGGGGTCGGTGCATTGGTGCTTCTTGGTGTCCAGGGCTGGGCGCTCAGGTATGTACCAGCTCACTCCCGGTGGCTACTTGGCGGGGCCTGGTGCCTGTTGCTCGGTCAGGCCTCCTCAGGGGTGCAGGGGACTCTCAGGCCTCCGGCCTCTGGGCCTGCAGCTTGGTTCACTCTGGCATACCTGGCTGCCGGCAGAGCTGGCGGGCACGCCGGTGCTGCCCCCTCTAGCTTCTGCTCGGTGGCTACTGGGTGACGCCTCGTCTGGGGATCCTCAGCCCTTCCCATGAGGGTGGCACGGATGTCCCTCCGGTGGTCCTCCTTGGGCTCTCACACTCTGGGGCCTGTGGATGTCTGGGGCCTGGATCTCCTCCATGCCTGCTTCATGCCCTGGGGGACAGGGCTATGGGTCTCTACATCCTCTTGCAGACCATTACATGTGGAAACCATTTGAATACAAGCACGCTGATCCACACAGGTGTGCACACGGGTGTTCACTGTTCGTAGACTTAAATTACACCTTTCTTGGCTGCTACTTTAAAGCACATTGTGCGCTGTCTGACCTGCGTGCTGCACAACAACATTGAATATTTAGTATTTACTGCTGTTTACACTTAGCTAGATTAATGCGATGGTGTTGTGTTTAGTATGTTGATTTGGGGTTTTTTTTTGCTTGTTTTCTATTCTTTCTCTCTCAACAGGTGATCCAGGAGATTTTATTATTATTTTTTCCCCTTTCTCACTGTCCCTCTCCCCTTCTGTTTTTCTTTTCCTTCCTCTTTCTTTCTCCCTTTCCTATCCCTCACTCATGTCTGTCCCGTCTGTAACAACTGAAAATAAAATAAAATAAATAATAAAAACAAAGGTCGATCAAATGGACCAATACGGCAATGCCACGATGATCCATTTGGCAAAATAAATCCATTGGGTATCCTTGTTGGTCTTCAGACAACAATTCTGACGGCAATTCTAAATTCTCAAGAACAATTCTAAAGAACCAAATGGGACAGGCAAAAAAAACCAACAAAAAAAAAACAAATGACAAGGGCAGAGCCTTATACCACGTGATACAGAAGCAAGCTTCAGAAGCCAGGTTCTTAAACAAATCTCCTCTATGACCCGCAATGAATCAGTTATCACCTGGCTAAAGATATGGCTCCCATCAACACTGTGCAAAACGAGGGATTTAGGAAAATGATCAACACCCAAACACTACACAGTTCCGTCCTGCAACTATTTTTCAAATGTTGCACTACCTGCTCTATACACGCAGTGTCGGGCAAGTGTGGAGATCGAATTACAAGCAGTACAACATTTCACGGCAATGACAGACTTATGGTCCAGCCAAACTAAGTGTTATATTTTGGTAATAGTTGTGGTTTACATTTTAAGAAAACACCTAATACGTACCTCTCTCATCAGCTTACACACGGAAAGAATACTGTTCAAAATGTTATTCTTAAAAGTATTTTAAGGTTTTGTTAGTAAGAGTAGACAATTGAGACATTGTTTTTATGTTCAGTCTCAACTGTTACAAAGTTGATGTGCAGTTAATAAGTGCAATAAATATTTATATTGGAAAAGAAAATCATGAGAGAATCGTGATCTCAATTCTAAGCAAAAAAAATCGTGATTCTCATATTATGCAAAATCGTGCAGCCCTGGCATCATTGTCACATTTTAGAGAAATATAATTTACTTAGTTTTAAGAGTTTTAATCATTTGTGTTTTCTTAAATTAGTCTTTAAAGGTATATATAGGATGGCCCCAGAGTGTCTTAATAGATACATCCAGAGACAAGATAGTAATTGTATTACTAGAAGCATGGTGAACGGAAACTGCAAGATATCATATCGCAGATCTAAATTTGGTCAGTCGGCATTTTCCATAAAGGCTTGTAATCTGTGTAACCCACTTCCAACCAAAATCAAATTGATTACAGACATCAGATCCTTTCCATTGAAGGTTAAAGTTTGGTTAAAGGGAAATCAGAGATGTTTTCATTTTAACTAATGTTATTATTTTTATTTATTGTCTATTAATTGTAGTTGTATTTACGATGTATTTTGGCTTTATGAAAATGTATGTTTTATGGTAAAATGTATTTATTTTGATTGTAAGCCCAACAAGTGACAATTGTTGAAAATTTGCAATAGCTATAAACTTATGTCCGTTACATCAGTTTCATGTTTTGTACTTGGACTATGTCAAACTGCACTGTGCCTTTTAAATAAATACATTCAAATTCAAATGTGTGAGGGATGCTTTACCATGACATACACCTGGTTACATGGGAATAAACTTATTAGAGATGGCACGATACCACTTTTTTATGTCCGATACCGATACCATAAATTTGGATATCTGCCGATACCGATATGAATCCGATATAGTGTTTTTTAATCAACAAAACTGTTTTTTAAAATATCTTGCTGCATTTTGCAACTCTGCAAGTTCATACTCAAGTTTAAAACAACAACTACACTAAAGCTATTCTGTTATACCTGTATACAAAAAAAAATTTCATAGTTCAGCAATACTGATCAATCTAATAAACTTAAACCTACACCATCCTCCCTATTCTGGTATTTTAAAGAGTACTTAGCGTAAATATTAAGCAACCTAACTAATAGGGTTCCAACTCCCAGCAACAACAAAAATAAATAAATAAAAAATAGGGAACCACCCCTCACGTGCCACCTCATGATGCTTAATCGACGTAATCAACCTTAATTTGATGCAGTGTGAAAAAAAATGCACAGAAATCAATTATTTTTCAAGAAATATTAAATAGATTCAACATCTTTCTTCAACAAAATTGCAGACTGCACAGATGGTACCTTCCCAAAGTAAAAAGTACTATAGCTTACTAGGGTATACATATTAGACTTAATAGTCACTATATACAGTAATTGACTTCTATTCCTTTTACATCAAATTAAAACTTTGGGTGTCAGATAATTATTTATTAAAAGCTCGACATTTTAAATGAGAATAAGAAAGAAAAGTATGTCTTTGTGCCCCCTTTTCCCTGTTCATGCCCTATCGGACCCCCTGGCTAGACTTTGCTAGATCCGCCCCTGCACAGTTACCAGCCGTCAGCTACGTAGAAAAAGATCCTGGTGTAGAAAGTAATATTAAATAAATTCTAACAACAGCTTATCAAGCTTAAACGTGCTGCTGTTGTTCAGCCGCTGGTTTCCTCTTTCTGGTGCAAAGTGGGCCAAAAACAAACAAGAGAGACGGACTCGCGACAGAAAAGCCGATCAGCTGATCATTGATCAGTTTCACGATTGAAGTAGCAGCCGGAGAGCGAGAGGCAGTCGCTTGTTAAGCTTAACGTGGGAATGCTTTACAAACATTCAGAGATGGACTTACACACTTGCTTTACTTCTCTCTGGGATAACTTTGTCGGAGATGAAATGCCGGGTTGCTAGTGAAGCTCCACAGGCTATCCAGACCAGGACAGGTCCCGCATGCCACAGCTGCTCTATCACGTGATGCATACTGCTCGACGTGCTAACGTTCTGAGGTGAGTTACGGCGTGTTGCAAGTTTTGTGAGGTGATTTCGTGATATTTAATGGATCGGATTACATTTTTTATTTTTGCATGATTGGAACTAACTATACAACAATCGTAAAGTGAGCTTCTCCGCATTACAATGGGCACTGGAGAACATCACCTATGTGGGACACGATTAGATAGTAAGTCCTAAGTCCCTTATCTAAAAGGATTCAGCAAGGTAATCCATTCGAAATTCTTCTTGATGCATGCTCAATCATCCAGGTAAGTAAATCTCGAAAAGTTGATTCTGTTCATCAGGACGTAGTGTTTTCAGTGGGAGAAACGTTTCGTCACTCATCCAAGTGACTTCTTCAGTCTCAGCTGACTGCAGGTTTCCCCAATCTTGTAAACAGTAACTAGAACCACTGAAGGAACAATGGGCTGGTAGGTCAGTTCCTTCATCATAATTATGTAAATTCTCATGACCACTGATCAATGGCCATGAGTACCATTCACAGAGAGTTGGAGAATGGCTGCAATCACAGCATTGTAAGATGGCGAAAGATGTCCCCTTAGGCCCCCTGCTCGATTCAGAGATGGTCTTTCCCTTCTCATGTAGATGGCCTCCTCGACTCCACACGCAAACCGGCGTTCCTCCCTGTCCAGGATGTGTACATCCTCATCAGTGAAAGAGTGTCCACTGGCCTGTAGGTGTTGTGGAGGCAGATTTTTCTTCTCATGTATTAATCACATATTTAATCATATCACATTAGTTAAAGTAATATCACTTTCTCACTTTACTATAGTAAGAGCACTCCTGTCACCAGTTTGCATGCATGTGGAATGTTAACACAGTGAGGCCATTGTAATGGGAGACATTGAACACACAGTGGGACTCCTCCTTATCAGGGATGTAAATCCTTAGGTGACGATCAAGCAGAAAACAAGGTCATAATAATTCTCTCTGTGAGGGAGGAGGTATAGGTAAGATTTTGGGTTCGTCACATTTCATTGAGGGATTTTTGATTGGCCTCAAATATGCCTGAAGCACCTAAAGAATGAGGTAGTTCTTCCAGTGTTTAATGTGATTGTTTTGGTTTCCCCAATCACTGATGTGGGCAAAGTAAAGATGATTGTAAATTCCTTTGAGAGGGTTTACACTGTTTAAATGGGTCTATTGCCCTACAATAGTAAAGAGTACAGTACACTGCATAGATATAGAGGAAAGATCTATCAGTCTGTTGTAAAAATTTAGCTCAGAAGTGTTTGATATATGTTGGCTCTACATGGCCACATCTGGGTTTTACCCCAGACTTTGAAAGCACTAACATTGAAGTTAGTTTATGTTTGTGGTATTCATTTACCTATAAGTTCTAATATAGTCACTGTCCTTTATGGTAAACATCTGGACAGGGCAAAGCAAAAGGCACAAAGGAGTGTGTGTGATGTTTAGAATATTCAGAAACCTAAAGTATGTATCAGCAGCAGAATTGACCTGAAAATAAGTGCCCATGTTTGTTTCAGTTATATGAAGCTTTGAATATTGTGGATTAGTAGTACTGCTGCGTTTGTTGCATCGCATTGCTGTAATTGTTTATATGCTTTATATATTCTGAGGTAAGTTGATCTATAGTGTTACATCATATTCTATAATGATGTTATGTGTTTGTATACTTTTTGCCCAGTTTGACCCATTTAGCAGAAGTCAGCCTGTTTAAGGCTCTGATATCTATTCTGTATGACTTAAAGCAGTTATGACATGGTCTGATTTTCTCACCCAATAAAGGAATATTTAATATATCAGTCTACTCTTCATTCTATCAGAAACAGTTATCACAGCTCTGACATTTTCTTGTTACACATATGTATAAGAATTGAGACTAATTTAGTAATGCCAACAAAATGAAATAACAATATTTATATCTTATATATAATACATCTATATATACACTGTCAAAGATAATTGTCTTTGAGTGACGATTTAAGGTGATAGGAAATATAAATAAATGCAACTTGAATCTTTACTGAAGCTCAGTATTTGACAAAGTTCAAGTTCACTGCTGTAATAACTAATAATGATTAATATAAAAATAACTTTAATATTTCCCATATTATATTTACATTACCAAAGTGAGATGACTTTAGTCTCATGAAAAACATTAGCTAATGGTTATTTACTAGCTAATCTTAAAATGACTGTTCAGTACAGAAATGAAGCCTGGCAATCATGTTTTTACAGTCCCGTGGTCTCAGCCTCAGATACTCAACAAATCAAACAAAGCTTATATAAAAACAGATGAACAAAACATTTTCTCCTTCATTTCTGTTTCATACAGCATTAACAATGCCATACGGCAAGAACCAGTATCACAGGAGTCGTTAAAGGAGGCCAAGAATACAAAGTTTCTCTTTACGCAGACGATATATTGCTTTTTATAACTGACCCCACCCTAAACACCTCGAAACTACTAAGCACTCTACAAAGATTCGGTTCAATGTCTGCCTACAAAATAAATCGTCAGAAAAGTGAATTCATCCCAATCAATGCAGCTGCAAAAAATATCCCATTTAATCTAATACCATTCAAAATAAATAATAAAAAGTTTAAATTCCTCGAAATCTGGATCTCCGGCTGTTACAAAGATCTTTATAAAATAAACTACCTGCCAATGTTGAAGAGTCTGAAAAAGGACATCACCTGCTAGAACTTATTATCCCTTTCCCTCAGTGGGAGGATTAATATAATGGCCATGTCAGTCCCCCGACGGGTCCCGATGGCGCGAGCGCACCGCGACCTGTCGACCTACACGCCGAGCCCCCAACCGCGAGCAGTCATGCCTACCACACCAGTTAAGGTACCGAAATACAACGGGCTAACCCCGCTAGAGCCCTACCTCTCACAAGTGCGGCTGGCTGCCAGACATAGTGGCTGGAGTGAAGAGGAGACTGCTACACACCTAGTGCTAGCATTAGAGGGAGATGCACTGCAGATACTCCTTGACCTAGCCCCGGCAGAGCAGCATGAGCTCCAGGCCCTCAACGTGCACTCGAAAGGCGATTCGGGCAGCGGCACTCCACTGATCAGAGCAGAGAGCAGCTAACCAACCGGAGCCGTCGATCGGGGGAGAGCCTGGGCACCTTTGCAGCAGACGTGTTGCTGTATGCTCGTCGTGGCTACCCGGAGTTTCCAGCGGCAGCCTGTGAGGAGCTTAGCCTGCATGCTTTTCTGCAAGGACTTTTCCCAGAGCGACTACGCCAACACGTCCGCCTGGCCATGCCTCAGACCCTCCGTGAGGCGCTCCTTGAGGCTGAAAGGGCCGAGCCGAAGCTCACCTCGCGACCTAACCAGCAGGCGCCGCCCCACCAAACTACCCCCAAATCAGAGCCGCAGACTGCGACGGGGAGGGGGGGGGGGGGGTGTCGCCGAGATGTCCCAGCTGCAACCCTCGGTGCCCCGGAGGCGTCCTCGTCGACCGACCGACCGCTGCTACCGGTGCAATGAGTCTGGCCACGTGGCGCGTGACTGCCCAGCACCAGCCCCGAAGACCAGAACTATGCAGCCTCAGGGAAATGAGGAGGGAGCGGTGTAGCGAGGGGACCACCGGTCCAGCTTCCTGTTCCCCTCCAAGGACGATGCACAGTGGTGGCACCTCAAGGGACTCTACCTGAGCTGCTGTGTTGAGGACCAGCTATGCCAGGCCCTGGTGGACACGGGGTCTACCATTTCCCTGATACGACCTGGCGTGCTCCCTGAAACATCCGGGCCACTGGTGAAGGGTTGGTTGCCCACAGACACCCAGCTGATGACAGTGACGGGGGAGAAAACTGTTATGCGGGGGAAGAAACCGTTGCGGATCCGAGTGAAGGATCTAGAGCTGGTGCACGACTTCTGGCTCGCCAACATTCAAGACCAGTGCATCATTGGCCTGGATCTGCTGAGCCGCTGGGGGGCCTGCGTTGACACCGCGAAGCTGGCTATCACTCTTGGCGCAGAGACTTTTGCTCTCCAGCGCGGCCAAAAGCAGGGAGCGGGGACCAGACGAGACAGGCATCGGGCAGCTGCCGCTCAGCAGATTTCGGATGCCGGTGGCTGTGGGTCATCTCCACTCGCCTCAGCCTCTCAGCCTGACAAACCTCCTTCGACCGAGACCATCGAGGCTGTTGATGACCTTTGGCAGCGCAGCAGCGTAGGCCTCAACGTTGACCAGCGCCAGCGGTTGAGGTGCCTCCTGGACAAGAATGTGGACATCTTTGCCACCAGTGACAAAGTCTGTAGGCAGACGAGTCTGGTCCAGCACACCATCGACACCGGCTCTGCTCAGCCCATCCGTCTGCGCCCACACCGGCTGCCCCTCTCAAAATGGCAGGTAGCAGAAGAGAAGATCCGTGAGATGGCTGCGGCTGGGGTGATCAAGCCATCCAATAGCCCATGGGCGGCACCCGTGGTTCTGGTGGGTAAGAAGGATGGCAGCCCGAGGTTCTGCGTGGACTTTCGCCGTCTCAATGCAGTCACCAAGAAGGACTCGTACCCGCTGCTGCGGATCGACGAGGCCCTAGATTATGTTACCGGCTCCAGTTGGTTCAGCTCCCTCGACCTACGCAGCGGTTACTGGCAGGTGGAGCTAGCCCCCGACGCAAGGCCTAAGACTGCATTCACCATTGGACATTGGATTGTCTCACCTGAGCGAGGTCTTGAGTGCCATCCGACGAGCTGGGCTGCAGCTCAACCCCGCGAAATGCCGGCTGTTGGCGAGAGAGACCACGTTCTTGGGCCATGTGATCAGCGCTCGAGGTGTTGCCACTGGCCCCGCAAAAGTGGCTGCGGTCCGGGACTGGCCGACTCCCTCGAACGTCAAAGAACTGCGGAGCTTCCTGGGCATATCCTCCTACTAACGTCGGTTCATCAAGGGGTTCGCGACGATGGCCAACCCCCTCCACCGTCTGACTGACAAGGGACAGCTGTTTGGCTGGGAGGAGGCCTGTGCTGCGGCTTTTGCACAGCTGAAGGAGGCCCTCACCAGAACCCCAGTCCTGGCCTACCCCGACACCCGGCAACCTTTCATTGTGGACACTGACGCTAGCAGTGTAGGAGTCAGGGTGGTCCTTTCCCAGCAGGACGAGGCTGGAGAACGGGTGGTGGCGTACTTCAGTCGTGCCTTGGGGCGAGACAAGAGGAACTACGGCGTGACCCGGTGGGAGCTGCTGGCCGTAGTGCTAGCGGTGCAGCACTTCCAGCCATATCTGCACGGCTGCCGGTTCCTCCTGCGCACTGACCATGCATCTCTGACTTGGCTCCTGAACTTCAAACACCCAGAAGGGCAGGTGGCCTGCTGGCTGGAGGTCCTTCAGGGCTATGACTTCGAGATCCAGCATCGGGCAGGTCGACAGCATGGCAACACTGATGCCCTCTCCAGACGGCCCTGCGTAGCCGTGGAGTGCCGCTACTGCCTGCGACAGGAGGAGCGGGCCCAGGAGGTGCTGGGGGTGGCTACTGCTCAGGCCACAGCCGGCGGAGGGGGGTGGCTCCCATTGACAACGCAGCAGCTGAAGCGGGAGCAGGAGGCCGACGCGACGTTGGTTCAGGTGGGGGCCTGGCTCGAGGCGGCGCAATGCCCCGCCTGGACAGGGGTGTCGGGACAGGAGCCCGAGGTGAAGGCCTACTACTCCCAGCACAACAATCTGGAGACGCACGACAGCGTCCTGTACCGGAGATGGCGGGCCCCCGGTCAGGGCAGAGATGTCCTGCAGCTGTTGGTGCCTCGGTCGCTGCGGTCGCAGGTGCTTGAGCTGGTCCACGGCTCGGTGGGGGCAGGACACTATGGGAACGCCAAAACTCTCCGCAGCCTCAGGGGACGGTTCTACTGGCCTGGCTGTCAATGGGATGTGGAACTTCATGTGCACTGCTGTGACACCTGCACGGCACAGAAGGGCCCAACTCAACGCTCCACTGCCCCCTTCAGCAGTACCTGGTGGGGGCCCCAATGGAAAGAGTGGGAGTGGAAGTCCTAGGGCCTTTCCCCGTCACCGAGTCAGGGAACCGGTATGTGTTGGTAGCTATGGACTATTTCACGAAGTGACCAGAGGCCTACGCGGTGCTGGACCAGAGCTCAACGACGACGGCCGAGAAGATGGTGGAGGAGATGTTCACCCGTTTTGGGGTCCCAGCTGAGCTCCACAGTGACCAGGGGCGTAACTTCGAATTGAAGGTCTTCGGGGAGATCTGCTGGCAACTGGGGGTGGAGAAGACGAGAACCACACCGCTCCACCCACAAAGCGATGGCTTGGTTGAGCGCTTCAACCGCACGCTGGCCACCCAGCTCGCCATTCTCACCAGCGAGATTGTAACCGACATCTGCCCCTGGTCCTTTGGTCGTATCGGATTGCGGTGCAGGAGTCCAGCCAGTGCACACCTGCCGCTCTGATGTTTGGACGGGAGCTCCGGACGCCTGTGGATCTGGTGTTCGCCCCCCCCCCCGAGCTGGAGATTGATGGTGGGCCAGAGATGGACTACTACAGGAGGCTGAGGGAGCGGCTGCAGATGGTTCATGACTACACCCGCCAGGCCCAGGCCAGCGCCGGAGTACGACAGAAAAGAGCCTACGACACCAAGTGCCGAGGGGGGGTTTTCATGCCTGGCGACAAGGTTTGGGTGTATTGCCTGGTTCGCAAGAGAGGAGTGTCCCCCAAACTCTGCAGTCACTGGCAAGGGCCGGCGGAGGTCGTGGAGCAGCTAACAGACGTGGTGTACCGTATCCGCATGCCGGGCCCGGGGCGCATGGTGGTGTTGCACCGGGAAAGGGCTCTCACCGTACCGACCGCTCGCTCCGGCAGACGCCGGGGCAGGGGATGATGGTGGCACCCCATGTTCTGACCCGAGTGACTTTTCCCCCGCCGTGCCACCTGATAAAATAACACATTGATTCGTGCCATATAAAAAGTGAGACCTGTCAATTCAGATTATTTGTCAAATATACACTAATGAATCAATTTACATCAGCAGCCTAACAATTGTTATGATGATAAATACTAGTTAATCTATAGCACCAAATCATCACTCAGTCACCCGTGACCTGGCCTCTTCACCTCTGTCCGAGCTACAGCATGGCAGAGCTGCACTGTTACCTGACAATTAGGACATACATGACAATAAGAATAAAACGGGTAGCTGCTTCAGTGTTTCTGTCAATTTGTGCAGATCGTGACTCATCAGTAATGTTTGCAGGGTGAGTGCATTTTTAAAACAATTTGTGCAAACTGCACTACAAGGTGGAATAGTTGCAAAATCATGACTACCTCAAGATATTTGTCTCAAAAATTAACCGTATGAATATGTCAGTGCCATAGGATGAAATTATTGTGTCACCAACATTTTAACGTTAGACATACAATTTTAACAGCCTAAGTAAACTAATATCCTGGCTTGCTCGAAGCTGCCGTTTTCTCTGACAGTTTCAATCAAAATTAGAAATGCTGCTCTGAGACTGAGAGAACTAATAGTGCTGCCTGTTGTGCAGTTAGTTTCCAAAACACGTTATTCGTGGTTACATACAATTTTAGACTGATGCTGGCCAAAGCCTAGCATAGCCGGTAAAGTTATTATGACAGACACATTTTATGAGTGAACTTGGCTTTAAGTGACTTACAGGTTTCTTTGAAAAATACTTTCTTACACTCAACAAAAATATAAACGCAACACCTTTGTTACTGCTCCCATTCCCCATGGGATGGACGTAGAGACCTAAAATTCATTCCAGATACACAATATAACCATCACTCCCAAACAGTGGTCACAAATCAGTCCAAATGTGTGGTAGTGGGCACATCTGCTATATTGAGATAATCCATCCCACCTCACAGGTGTGCCACATCAGGATGCTGATCTGACATCATGAGTAGTGCACAGGTGTGCCTCAGACTGCCCACAACAAAAGGCCACCCTGGAATGTGCAGTTTTGTCTCACAGCAAAATGCCACAGATGCCACAAGCAATGAGGGAGCGTGCAATTGGCATGCTGACAGCAGGAATGTCAACCAGATCTGTCGCCCGTGCATTGAATGTTCATTTCTCAACCATAAGCCGTCTCCACAGGCGTTTCAGAGAATATGGCAGCACATCCAACCGGCCTCACAACCGCAGACCTCGTGTAACCACACCAGCCCAGGACCTCCACATCCAGCAGGTTCACCTCCAAGATCGTCTGAGACCAGCCACCCAGACAGCTGCTGGAACAATTGTAGTGCACAGGTGTACCTCAGACTGCCCACAACAAAAGGCCACCCTGGAATGTGCAGTTTTTTGAGCTATTGGGGGTCTGGGGACCCAGAACCGGCCAGTATCTGGTGTGACCACCATTTGCCTCATGCAGTGCAACACATCATCGCATGGAGTCTATCAGATTGTCAATTGTGGCCTGTGGAATGTTGGTCCACTCCACTTCAATGGCTGTGCGAGGTTGTTGGATATTCGTGGGAACTGGTACACGCTGTCGTATACGCCGGTCAAGCACATCCC
This sequence comes from Mchenga conophoros, assembly GCF_057382185.1. NCBI lineage: Eukaryota > Metazoa > Chordata > Actinopteri > Cichliformes > Cichlidae > Mchenga > Mchenga conophoros. The sequence continues at coordinate 38,271,207 of NC_140528.1, forward strand.
GAACATGCTCAATGGGTGACATGTCCGGTGAGTATGCTGGCCATGCAAGAACTGGGACATTCTCAGCTGCCATCTGCCCTGAACAATGTGAACCATGATTCATCCGTGAAGTGCACACCTCTCCAACGTGCCAGACGCCATCGAATGTGAGCATTTGCCCACACAAGTCTATTACGGCGACGAGCTGGAGTCAGGTCAAGACCCAGATGAGGACGACGGGCATGCAGTTGAGCGTCCCTGAGACGGTTTCTGACAGTTTGTGCAGAAATTGTTTGGTTGTGCAAACCAATTGTTCCAGCAGCTGTCTGGGTGGCTGGTCTCAGACGATCTTGGAGGTGAACCTGCTGGATGTGGAGGTCCTGGGCTGGTGTGGTTACACGAGGTCTGCGGTTGTGAGGCCGGTTGGATGTGCTGCCATATTCTCTGAAACGCCTGTGGAGACGGCTTATGGTTGAGAAATGAACATTCAATGCACGGGCGACAGATCTGGTTGACATTCCTGCTGTCAGCATGCCAATTGCACGCTCCCTCATTGCTTGTGGCATCTGTGGCATTTTGCTGTGAGACAAAACTGCACATTCCAGGGTGGCCTTTTGTTGTGGGCAGTCTGAGGTGTGCACTACTCATGATGTCAGATCAGCATCCTGATGTGGCACACCTGTGAGGTGGGATGGATTATCTCAATATAGCAGATGTGCCCACTACCACACATTTGGACTGATTTGTGACCACTGTTTGGGAGGGATGGTTATATTGTGTATCTGGAATGAATTTTAGGTCTCTACGTCCATCCCATGGGGAATGGGAGCAGTAACAAAGGTGTTGCGTTTATATTTTTGTTGAGTGTATATCCAGGTTCTTCCTTGTTGCTGCCGTCCTGTCCTTTTTGCAGGTCCTCGCAGCGCAGGCTTGCCGCTGCTAAAACTAAACAAAGCTCCCTGAAAGGCACAGCCAATCGCATTGGCCATATTTGTCACATGAGGTAGGACTCCTGTAACCCACATCAGATTTGTGGATTGTGCTGCTGCATAAGGTTGGAGGTGTAATTTTCCCTCCCCGCCGCTAGGAGGCGAGTATGCCTTGAGATGACTTTCTGTTAGTCAACATTTCCTATTGTGGAAGCCATTACTCAAGAGGCAACTGCCAAATTAGCTGGAAGATCCTGGTAAGAAAAGCTGAAATAAAAGTTAAATTCGCAATTTATCTTCACATACTAGCTGTTAACAGATGGCTATTTATTAGGATCTGAAATCTGTGAAATACGGTCGTGGGAAGCTGCGTCAGCCGGGCGAGCTATCTCACCACTAGATAGGGATGCTACATGAATGTAAGCGCCATGAAGACATGTAGTTGACTGCTGTTAATATATTTCCTGTTTAAAAACAACCAATCGGAGTTGTGATATTTATGTTTAAAGTACTGTAACATCACTGATGTACAGATGTTTAATTTTAAGTGCTAAAGAATATATTAAAATGTGCCCAGCTAACCGCTAGTATTAAGCTACTGCTTAGTGATTTCTGTGTATTTCTGTGTGTTCTAACATTACTGTGATTCAGTTGATTTAGTTAGCTTTCCAAAATGTTGGAGAAGCAGTAATATCGTCATGTAGTGCTTAAATGCACAGCTTTTAGTTTTGTTGACTTAAAAGTTAACTCATTTGATAAAGATGCAAAAAGTTCATAAAATGTGATTATAAAATGTGAGGGATCTCATTACTCTGTTGAACGTATTAATGTTTAAAGAAGTTGATATATTTTTCTGAGAAATAATTCAAGTTGAAATATCTTAAAAAGAAGAACAGTTAAAAGCGAGCTGTTAAAAGGATAAATATGGGAGAGTCTTACAAGTTTATTTATTCTTAAAAATGGTAAATATAAGGTATATTTTCTGTTGCACTAAGACCTTGTGTGATGTAACTCAAGTTATTTCATGATGGTTGAGACGCTGTATAACTAAAATAATTTGTTATACTTGAGCAATACTTGGCTAAAAGATGAGTGATGGAAGAAGCATAGATAAAATAGTAATGTATGCACTCTGAACTGTGTGCATAGATTGGTTTTTGACCAGGACAGGATCATTCGAGATCTGAACCCTGTGGGTTAAGTGGCGAGCCAATCCCAAGAGAGTGACTGTTGACGGACCCGGGTGCGGTGTGGCCAGCCGTGGGATCCATCTTCCGCGAACCTCAGGACTATTACTACATTTCTTGACACAGATAAGACTAACACTTTAAACATCTACCCGGGTAGCGTTATAACCAATGGACAGAAACACACACACACACACACACACACACACACACACACACACACACACACACACACACACACACACACACACACACACACACACACACACACAAGGAACTCTAATTTCTCTTTCCAAAGAGAAGTGCACTGAGCAACAGGAGCAGAAGCTCTTTAATTGAAACTCTTTGGAGAATTTCCTTGAAGAGGATGTTGGTTTTGATTTTATTTTTAAGCCCTTTAATGTGCGTTTGTGCACTGTAGGATGCCGGCTTTAGACAGGCAGGGTTTGTAAACTTTACAACTTTCAATACAGTTTCTATTCAAATCACATCTTATCTATCATTGAGTGGTTCCTTCTCTGCTGATCCTTTCAAGGCTCCATAGTTTTACCCAGTGTTGGTCAAGTTACTTGAAAAAAGTAATCAGTAACTAATTACTGATTACTTCCCCCAAAAAGTAATCCCGTTACTTTACTGATTACTTATTTTCAAAAGTAATTAATTACTTAGTTACTTTTTAAAAACACGATTTACAACCTGAAGAGGTGATAAAGCGATAGATCTTTCAGCCCAATTCTACTTTTTCTACATAATCCTTCATACAAAATGTAATCAAATGGAAAAGTCTCTTTTTTTTTAACTTGTTTTATCAGTTTTAATCTTTTAACTTCATGCATCAAGCAAAGATTTAATTATATGCAACATTCTCTGACTTGAATAAATTAGTTTAACATTTAAACCTATTTTCTGCACATTCCAGCACATAAAATAAAATATTTTTTGTGTTTACACTCACTCTTTCAAATAGATGCACGTAAAACACAGCAGAAAATAAATAAAGTCAAAAACTCAGCGGTCCTGTTACTCTATTTTCACCTGTAAAGCAGGACTGCGGTAGGCGGCGGTTTACCCTGGTGCAGGTGTGCTGCGGTCAGTTGAAGAATCCGCGAGTTTCTCTGTGAATTTCCCATTACGTCGTTGCGCACTCGGTGCTTGCTTGGAAGTTTAGGGGTTTTTTTCACTGTAAAAAGAAGTTTTCTTCCCATGCACGATGGACGCTAATTGTAACGCGTTACTGCCCATCTCTGGTCTTACCTGGAACTTTCTGATACTGGTCCAAAGTTGTCAAGACAATAATTTAATGCATATCTCATGTTATTTAATTGTAATACCTGTTACACTCCAGTAGAGAGCATAATTTAACTTTTTCTGCACCGCTGGGTGAATGAGACAATGACAGATCTTTTTTTTTTTTTTTTTCCTATCAGGTTTGTTTTTCTTTACTCAAAGAGATCAAATTATTGGTGGGGACAATTCAATAATCGCTGGATATTGGTGGGGACATGTCCCTTCCGTCCATGCCAAATCTATGCCCTTGACAGAGAGAGAGAGAGAGAGAGCTGTGCATGAAGTGTGATTTTTATCGTGGTGGAAGCAAAACAGCAAATGTCAGAGGGAATTCATGATGACATTTATCAAATGTGAAGTTAGTTTGCTGCTTCTTTTGCTGCTGCCTCGGTCAATTTTGGTTGGAGACGTAAACACAGAGCTGACCCGACGCAGCAGAATCACTGAGCTCCGACAGTCCGTCTGCCGTGTCAGGTGAGAAAGGCGAGAAAGACAAAGAACTGAAGAAGCTTCTCGGATGAGAGGTGAGACGTCTTCAAGCAACTTATAGGAGTCCAGACGCTTTTCTTTGCAAGCTCCTTTGATCGAAGAGACAAAACTGATTGATGATGCGTCGGGTGTGTGTTTACGTCTTTGTGTGGAATCCGTGTACCTGCTCTCACTTAATGTTTGGTGGATGTTGAAATAGTTTAATCTGAGAATCTGGCGTTTCTGGCAAAACAACGTTATATTTAAAAGTCAATTCAGGATTTAATGATTCGATATCGCTTTATTCAAACTACTCACCTCCCTCTCTTCACCTGCACTTTCAACTGGACCACGACCAATCAGAGAGGTCCCGCCCCTGACTATCTCTGATTGGTTTAGTCCACGATAGGGGCATAACGTGTGTCTGTTGTTGACCACACGGAGAGTTGCGGAGATTTTTTTTTGTTGTTGTAGTGCGACCAAAGATTTTTTTTAGTCGCACCATTGAAAAATTTGGTCGCATTAGCGACCAATTTGGTCGCACTCTAGAGCCCTGCCTGCAGCCCATCCTTTTGTTCATACTCCAAGACTATTTTTCTATATGTATTCTTACTCCCTAGCAACCGCCATTTCATAATGTTGCAAGCAATCACAAACTCTACAGTCTGTTTAACTCCAGTGTATACCAAACAATCTATTATTCTCAACAGAGCTAAACTCAACATAAACTGAACCCACATTAAAGTTAGCTCGGTGCTTACCTTTAGATGAGCCCACAAACCGAGAGAAACTCCGTGATGAAGCTGGAATTCTTTCCAAACACAGGAAACAGATCAGGGAGCAGAGACCCACGTGGTTCACGCTGATCTCAGCTACGATCCAGGAGACAAGGGTGTGCAGATCGATGCAGACATCGATCCAAACGTTGGTAGTGGTATATGTTCCTGTAAGTTCACTACTTTACTCCCGTTTCATGAAAAAGCAGCTCTCTCTGTTCGACTCTCCTCTCCTGCACAGACACTTTGCTCCGCCTCCTTTTCCGGCTCTGCTGTGATTTGTTGCTGCGCGGTCACGTGACCGAGCTTCACAAGGTAACCACGTGGGGTGTTATTTCAAAAGTAGCGCCTATCTCCTTTTCCTAAACTTTTCCTTGGCCTCGATGAAAACGTCATCGTGGGAAGGAGATTTGATAAGGACTCAGGGAAAGAGAGGAGCGATGCTGAGAATTGGAACAGCCTTACACTCTGTAACAATGTGACACCGGTGTTCTGGGAATTTCTCCTACCCCGTAAACCGTCCTACCCGTTGTTCCTGAGCATGTACGCGCATGCGCACAACACAAAAAGGGAAGCTAAGCGCATCCGGCTGTGATTTCACGCTACTCAATTGTCATATTTGCAGGAGAATAGGTAAGTAGTAAGTATTAGTACTTTTTATAGACGTTGATACTTGATTTTTTAAGCCTTTGTGATTGTTTGTCAATATTAAAGTGAAGTCGCTATCTGCTTTCTGCACAAAACTGTCGAATTTGCAGATTCGGTGAAGTCCGCTGTCAAGTTACTGGACGCGTGGTATTTGCACAACACTTTTGAGTCCGCAGCTTCGGTGTTTTAAGGCTGTTTCGGTAATCTCGTTGTTTAATAAGTTAAATTATTTGCATTGTCAACTGCACATATTGAAGCTCATAAGAAAATGTTTACTGACATTCGTAGATATGGAGAAGAAGTGGGAAGAGATTTACGCGTTCATTTCTGCGGGCTTCTACCCTTCAGGATATGACAAGGCTCAGAGGCAAAACCTCAGAAGATATGCCTCAAAATTCAAACAAAAGGGTCAGTAATTTATTGTTAATACTAACAACTCATATGTGGTTAAATTAATTTCTAAATATATATTGTTTTACTGCAGATGGAGAACTCTTTGTTGGAACCAGAAGAGTAGTAAAAACCATGGATGATGCCAGGAAGATATTTCATGAGTTTCATTCATCTCCAATTGGAGGACACACTGGCACACACAAAACGCTAAATGCAGTGTGTTCCAGATTTTACTGGTTTGGTATGACAGTTGACCATAAAACATGGTTATGTATTAACTGTTTGTACTGTTGTTAAATAGCGTTTAAAATAAGCAAATTTTTTGATATCAGTTAAAAGAGAAACTGTACACTTGCAAAATATATAAATATGGTTAATTAGTGATATTACAGTAATAACCTGTAGGCCTGGCAGAGATTTGAAGACACACACACAAACTATTGTTGCTAAATAGTTTGTTCGTTAGAGAATATGTCATTAAGTGTTTTTGTTTTTTACAAATGAGAATGTTGAACATTTACGTGAACTCCATAAATATTTTTACCTTAAAGATTCAGGAATGTGACCAGTGTCAAAAAGTTGGGGAAACCACTGACTGCTGTGCAACCGTTGCAGTGTATTCAGGTAAATATTATGCCCCGTTTACCCATCAAACTATGCTTGTAGCTCATTTTTATTTTAGGTAGTCAAAATCTCCTCACAATCTGTACTGCTGTTAGACCCTCTTGGAAATGAAGGTTGTTATGAAAGGAAAGTTATGCGTAACTGGAGGTATTCATCATTCATTAATTATCTGTTTTAGGTTGTTTGGTTTGTGGGTTTTTTTTTTCTTTTTATTTAGAGCAAAATGCTGGCTACATTTTAAAAACTTGTTTTGTTTTTATTAGGAATTTTCTGAAGATGAAAGGAAAGGAAGAGTCCTGAGTGGATTGGAAAATGGAGACTCTGCCACATAACAAGCAGATGGACTCCAGCAGTTGTGGAGTTTTAGTGTTGAAGGTATTTAATAAGCAATTGTATTTAACGTATTTAACTAGAATTAAGTTAATCAATTGCAATTACTGTAACATATTTTACAGTTTGCCAAACACTACCTTCTGAGTGGAGAGGTTACTAGGGTGCTGTCCACTCCAGAAGCCATTGGGCTGCACCGCACTGAAATTGCTTGCGAACTGCTAGAACATCAAAGTAAGTTGAGTCATGTGCTTTTGTATTGCAATAGCACTTTCAGTTTTGTTTAAAACTGTTAGGTTTAATGTCAGTGTGTTTCTAGGTAATGCTGATGACTACTGTGTGGTTTGTTCCATGCTGGAAGCCGATCCTGAGTCCAGTATGATTTAAATGGTAAAACAAATAAACCACAAATGCAATATACAGTGGCTTGCAATAGTATTCGGCCCCCTTGAACTTTTCCACATTTTGTCACATTACAGCCACAAACACAAATCAATTTTAATTGGAATTCCACGTGAAAGACCAATACAAAGTGGTGTACACGTGAGAAGTGGAACAACAATCATACATGATTCCAAACAATTTTTACAAATGAATAACTGAAAAGTGGGGTGTGCGTAATTATTCAGCCCCCTGAGTCAATACTTTGTAGAACCACCTTTATCTGCAATTACAGCTGCCAGTCTTTTAGGGTCTGTCTCTACCAGCTAGAGACTGGTAGAGACATTGGTCTTTCACGTGGAATTCCAATAAAATTGATTCATGTTTGTGAATGCAATCTGACAAAATGTGGAAAAGTTCACGGGGGCCGAAACTTTTGCAAGCCACTGTAGTAATTATTTTCTCATCAAATTCATAATGTTGGTTAACACACTTACACCCCCCCCCCCCTCTCCCTCTTCAGGTGCAGTGCGAGTTTTGTTCCAGATGGTCACATTTTGGATGTGTTCAATATGAGAGCAGCCTGGTCAAGTACCTGTGCAACAAATGTACATAATTTGTACACTGTTTCTTTTTCAGTTCTTTCTCCCTGTGTTCTGTTGGATCTATAAATGTGAAATATATGTATCTGTAAATATATACTGTAACTATAATGGAGTGAGTTCATTGTCAAAGTTTATATAGTCAGGTGTTCCAATCACTTCATTGGTGACAGCTGTATAACTTAAGCACCTTGGCATGCAGACTGCTTCTACAAACAAGTGCCAAACCATGCTACTGTTGTTATTATAAACTAGAAGCATAATTCTGATGGGAAGAATTACGTGCCAAAACATGCTACCTTTGTGAATGTGACCTACAAGCACACTTTAATGGGTAAAAAGAAGTGTCAAACCGAACTGGCTTTATGAATATCAGCTACAAACATACTCTGATGGGCAAAGTTAAGTGGCAAACCGTCATACCTACTTAAATTTGTGCTGGAATTATTGTTTGGCAGCAGAAATGTGCATAAATTACATACAGTAGGACATTTTGCCAAAGTAGGGCAGTTTGTCATATGGCAGCGTAAAATTATCCTACTGGTAGGACGGTTTGCCAAAGTAGGATGGTTTGTCAGAACACCGGATGTCCGCCTGTTGAAACTACATTGTGCAGAAGATGGACTACAAAACAAACATCTTACTTCGTCACAATGTGTTCTAACCCTGTTGTTTTATGGAGGTCATATAAACGAGAACAGCCTTTTCAAAATATCCTTTCATTACAAAGTTTGAATTTTAAAGAAGAAGGAACATTTAGGGTCAGATTTACTAACATCTGCAGCAGCTCAAAGACATCTTTTGATGTTAAAAAGCTGCTGGATTTACTGAAGAGACTTAGTGTCAGTTTGTGACTGAAGTTATGACATATGTGTTTGTAAGAGTTTTACTTCCAGGAGAAGAAGATTTAAACGAGTGACACAAATGTAACGTACAAAATTGCACAAAATCTACCACAGAATCCTGTCTTGTTCTTGCTGTGGTTGTGATAGTGAGAAACACTTGCATGAATCACGAGCTTACTCTGTATTGTTGAGCCACTAATTGGTGCTGCTCTCAGCAGAAAGCTGATTTTTACTGAACTGAAGTGGCTTCTTCTTAGAGAGATATAAAACACACTGTTAGTAGATCATCCTGCAATTGTGACATCACAATAATTTGCCTCGCTTTATAAATCTGTCACTTCTATCACATATAAAATTAAATACATAAGTATCATACAGTTTAAACGAAGCACTGAAACTTGACAGACACGCCGTCGGGGCAGAAAGTCAACATCTCACTGATTCTGAGCTGCAGCTTTTGTTCCTCTCCGGCAAAAAGAAAGCTTCATTTTTGCTGTTTAATACATTTTTTTTTAAATTATGCCAAATTTAAAAGCGCTTAGCTTGCTGTTTGTCTGTGTTTTATCCTCAGTTACTTTGAAACAGTTACTGAGTCAAAATTGAATTTAATCAAATCAATTATAGAAATCAGTGATGATACCCAGCCCTAGTGAGTAGCCTAAGCCCAACAGAAGTGGATGCAGCTGTGGGTAATGAGAAAAGATGAAAAGGCTGATAACACATTATATGCAGTAAATGCACTGCCCAAGTGTCCCCTCTCCCCACTGCCTGTCAATAAAGAACTTTGTGTTGACAAGATTGTTAGGTAATCATTTACAAATCTATAATATCTGCATGGACAGCGTTAACTGATGAGGTCTGAAAATTCAATACTTACATTTAAAAGTTTACTCTTCTGCCATCTGCCGTTTTCTTATTTTTAAAAAAAAAAAAAATTAGCCACAGTAAAGGCTGCGCTATGAATTCTGGGATATGTTGTGCCACAAATGATACACCTGACTCATCCTTCAAGTCCGGGGAAATGAAGTGCGCATTTCCGGCCGCATTTGGAATTGGGACAGCCTTCATCACGTCGCTGTGGTGTAATCAGCCTCCAAATGGGGTCTCAAAATTGTACCAAAAACTCTGTACCTCCCTCCATCCAACCACACACTTCTTCGGTTTTGCCATCAGCCCTGCCTGCCTCAGGGAATCCGGGACTGTGACCAACCACTGCACATGCTCCACTGAGGTATCACTATGAATGACAACATCATCCAGGTAGGAAACAGCATATGCAGTGTGAGGACTCAGCTATCACTACAGGAGGTTCTGAAAAATGGCGGGGCTTCAAACAAGCCAAACGGAAGTGTGACGAATTGGTACGAACCACACAGAGTGGAGGAGGCGGTTTTTGTCTTTGGACTCTGCAGACAAGGGAATCTGCCAATCAGCTGCGTTTCAAAGTGGTGCTCCATGAGAGTCGTGCACACGGGTAGGGGGGAGAACACATCTGCAAAGCGCTGTTGCAATGCAGGAACATCTGCTTTATTGGAATGTGTGAGATGTTAATCACAATGCACACTCTCTAAAAACGTCATGCCCACAGCAGGTTTTTGAGAAAAATCAAATATTTTGGTCCTTGAAGATCATTTCAGAGTTTTTAATGAACTACAGGAACCCTGTTCTGTGTGAGTGGAGAACAGCCAAGTCGCCTCCTCTGATAAACCTCCTGTTGGGGGAAAACTCTGTAAAAAACCCAGGAGAAATAAAGACACAATGAGACAAAGTTACTTTCTTTATCAAACGTGTACACGGGTGAGCTGCTAAGAACAACTCACACCATGCACAGTGGCTTGGTAATTTTTATAGGCACAGAGCACAGAGACAGTGAGAACAGGATAACAAATAATAAACAGATAAAATAAAACAACTCCATATATGGTGCTAGTCTCGTCAGCAGAGAGCTAGGGAAGATAAAACAATCTAAAACAATATGTCCCAGAAACAAGATGTGTTTGCTGGGAAAGTCTAAAAAGATAATTCTAAACTAATCTAACCATAGGCAGAGGGCAGACAAAAGGCATCTTTGTACATTTAAAAGAAGGTAAAGAAACATAGAATCATTTTTCCTGTAACATTCCCTCCTGTTTTAACTTATTTTAAATGTATACAACAATTGTCTGTGAAGGTTATTTATTAAGTATCTTAAGCAATTTTTTAATTTTCAAAATGTCAGCATAGCAGAAATGGAAGTCATCTGGTCTAAAGAATAAAACAAAAGAAAATAATAAAAAGAAAAACATAGTAAATGAAAATCATAGTAAATGAAATAACAAGTGGAATAAACAAGAAAAAATAATAAAACTACAAAAAATAAAAGATAAAAACCTTATATTTTAAAACGAAAACTACAAAAAATAAAAGGATGAAAACTAAAATGAAAACTTTGTATTTAAAAATGATGAAAACCTAATATGTAAAATGAGAACTTCAAAAAATACAAGGATGAAAACCTTATATTTAAAATGATGCAAACCTTAAATTGAAAACTTTATATGAAAAATGATGAAAACTTCATATTTAAAATGAAAACTTCAAAAAATAAAAGGATGAAAACCTGCATAACCTACTAATGTTTTAATCAGTGCGTGATCACTTGACAAGTCATTTTTAATCACCACGTCATTCATTAGCAGTTATTACAAGTTCTCCTCTAACAGAATTGCAACGGGATGCTGGTCTTCTTGAGGCACGGCAACATAAGCAGTCATTGTAGTTGTTATCATCTGTGAAATCATTACTCTTAGACATGGCAACACACACAACACTAATATGAGCAGTGCTATCATGATGAGACCTAGAAGGAAAAATGGCTTTGCTACAGCAGCCAGCCATGAACCGCTGAACAGCCAGTCTAGCCAGCCTTGTGCTGTAGCTGCTCCAGGTGTGTGGTCAGTGACATATTTTTGCAGAGCGGTCAAATTCTGCAAAGCTTCATAAATGTCTCCTCCAGTTTCGTATCCATCAGGGATAAAAGTGCAACATGTTTCCCCGATCAGCTTGCAAACTCCTCCTTGTGATGCTGTTAGCAGGTCTAGTGTCAGTCTGTTCTGCAGCACCATCGTTCTGATGGCCTGCTGTTCTCCTGCTAAGGCCGTTCCCAGGGCCTTAGTTAAGTTGATGTGTCGTAGCAGAGCATATCGGTTGATTTCCACGTGATCCCGCACCTCGGCAACTCCAATGCCGGGGATCAAGCTCTGTAAGAATTTCACTCCTCCTCAGATGCGAAACTCTGGTTCCTTTACTGCTTGGTGCCGTCCGTGCACATCCTGTCTGGTAATGAGTCTTTGTTTGTAGTATCATTCGGTAGCTGTAGTTGGAGCGACAGTTGAGGCTCATCAGTGTCGCGTTACTGGCACAGGTTTCGTTGAGTGAACAGTCCATACACTTCCTCTCGTTCCTTGGTGGGCAGAAAGTGTATATGTATTTGCATAGCAGTCAGTTTTATTATTCAAGTAAGCTGTAGTGTTCATAAACTGCCACCAGAAATTAGTGGCATAGCCATGGGGAAACTTGGTGTACTTTCCTTTGTCATACAGTGTCTGCCTTTTCTTCATATAGCGTGACTTATTGTCCCTCACGGAAGCAAAGATGAGGAGCCCGGCCATGGTCAGGGCCGCTGCAGTTGTTAAGAGCCACCACCTCATGACGACGGGACACACCCTCCTGTCGCGAGTAGACCCCCCGGCCAGGAAAGCTGACCCCTCCACCGGGCGAGATCACAACAAGTGGGCAAGCCTGCCGTCAGCTGTGTTTAGATGGCTTCACTGACTCGCCTGCAGTGACTCTGATGGATCCAGGATGGTCGTTCCGCAATTTTGCAAGCGGTCGGTGTAGTGAGGAGGACTTGGTATGGCCCCTCCCACCTGGGTGTGCTCCAGTTTTTCCTTTGGAGCACCTTGATCAGAACCCAGTCACCGGGCTGTGATCTGCAAGACACTTGATAGACATCATTACATTCTTCGTCATTTACAATCATCTCTTTATTTTCCTACAACTTAGACATACATTTTGCTACTGAAATTGTATCTGCCTTTTTCACTGGGTAGATTTCTGGCCACTTTGAGAATACATCTATAACCACTAGGGTGTATTTTTACCCTTGGCATTCATTTAGCTCAATAAAGTCCATATTCAATTCAATTCAATTCAATTCAATTTTATTTATATAGCGCCAAATCACAACAAAAGTCGCCTCAAGGCGCTTCATAGATACAGAGAAAAACCCAACAATCATATGACCCCCTATGAGCAAGCACTTTGGCAACAGTGGGAAGGAAAAACTCCCTTTTAACAGGAAGAAACCTCCGGCAGAACCAGGCTCAGGGAGGGGCGGCCATCTGCTGCGACCGGTTGGGGTGAGAGAAGGAAGACAGGATAAAGACATGCTGTGGAAGAGAGACAGAGGTTAATAACAGATATGATTCAATGCAGAGAGGTCTATTAATACATAGTGAGTGAGAAAGGTGACTGGAAAGGAAAAACTCAATGCATCATGGGAATCCCCCGGCAGCCTACATCTATTGCAGCATAACAAAGGGAGGATTCAGGGTCACCTGGTCCAGCCCTAACTATATGCTTTAGAAAAAAGGAAAGTTTTAAGCCTAATCTTAAAAGTAGAGATAGTGTCTGTCTCCCGAATCCAAACTGGAAGCTGGTTCCACAGAAGAGGGGCCTGAAAACTGAAGGCTCTCCCTCCCATTCTACTTTTAAATACTCTAGGAACAACAAGTAGGCCTGCAGAGCGAGAGCGGAGCGCTCTAATAGGGTGATATGGTACTACAAGGTCATTAAGATAAGATGGGGCCTGATTATTTAAGACCTTGTATGTGAGGAGCAGGATTTTGAATTCAATTCTGGATTTAACAGGAAGCCAATGAAGGGAAGCCAAAACAGGAGAAATATGCTCTCTCTTTCTAGTCCCTGTCAGGACTCTTGCTGCAGCATTTTGGATTAGCTGAAGGCTTTTCAGTGAGTTTTTTGGACATCCTGATAATAATGAATTACAGTAGTCCAGCCTGGAAGTAATAAATGCATGAACTAGTTTTTCAGCGTCACTCTGAGACAGGATATTTCTAATTTTAGAGATGTTGCGCAAATGGAAGAAAGCAGTCTTACATATTTGTTTAATATGTGCGTTGAAGGACATATCCTGGTCAAAAATGACTCCAAGGTTCCTCACCGCGTTACTGGAGGCCAAGGTAATGCTATCCAGAGTAAGAATCTGATTAGATACCATATTTCTAAGATTTTCAGGGCCGAGTACAATAACCTCAGTTTTATCTGAATTAAGAAGCAGAAAGTTAGCGGCCATCCAGGTCTTTATGTCTTTAAGACATTCCTGCAGTTTAACTAATTGGTGTGTGTTATCTGGCTTCATGGACAGATAGAGCTGGGTGTCATCTGCATAGCAGTGAAAATGTATGCTATGTCTTCTAATGATGCTGCCTAAGGGAAGCATGTATAATGTAAACAGAATTGGTCCTAGCACTGAACCCTGTGGAACTCCATAATTAACCTCAGTGTGTGAAGAGGACTCTCCATTTACATGCATATGGATTGTGTGGTCTCAGGTTTCCCTGAGCATTATATTTTTGACACGTCATGCATGTTCTGACAAATTGTTTTGCTGAGGTTTCAAAATTTACAGTGTAGAATTTACAGTGTAGAAAAGAGAGTTGACAATACTGGTCAGTCCCCCCGTTGACAAATGCGTACAGCCATGAGTCACTAATGCCGCCATTTTGTGGAGCGATTTTGGCAGCACTGGCTTGCCATAACACATCATTAAGTCGTTTGTCAGAACTGCACCGTGTGTTAGCCATTTTGCCTGCTCTGCTGTGCTTGCTGCTTTTTGTTCATTTTTCAACACATCCAGTGGAATCTGATGTGTGTTCACTGCCATCAATGTGATGTTTGCCTGTTGTGCCGCCTATTTTGCTGCTCTGTCAGCAAAATTGTTGCCTGTAGTAATGAAAGAGTCAGTAGGCGTTGTAAGAGGTTGGCATGCTGGTTTGTCAGTTGGTGTAATCATTCCTCTGTTATGCCAAATTTTTTGCAAAATGATGCACAGCAGAGAAAACATACTGGCTGTCTGTATGTATGTTTATTAGTTTGTCTTTGTGTATTTAGCTTTCGCGTATCACAGCTATCAGCTCAGCGCTCTGTGCAGGACATGAAGAAGAAAGTGGTTTTGCTTCTATTATTTTACTATCTGTGGTTACTGCGTAACCTACACAATTTCGGCCTGTGCTGTAAGGTCAAATGCTGTTCTCCTAGCTTCCACACTTGCTGATCATAAGGTGGATCTGGGCCTGGAGTTTGTTTAAATCTCAGAATGTTGTGATACTCGGTCGGTTTCTGGCACTCAGGTGTAATACCAGAAAAGAATGGCATGACTGCTATCTTAAGTTTTGTCAGAGCGTCTCTACCTAGCAAATTTACTGGACACAACGGGTCATATATGCATTTAATAAAGCACCTGCGGCCACTTGCTGTGTGTACTAGTTCTAAAAGGGCAGTTAATTGTTGTACAGTTGTGTGGCCTGAAGCTGACTTTACAACTAATTTGTCCTCTACTCCTACAATCTCGTGGGAAGTGACCTTCCTCTCCACGGTTCTAGCAGGCGTTGTCTCTATGTTATCTGCTGTTTCTGCGTGGCTGTCTGCAGCCTTGGTGTTTGTGACTTTGCTCGCCTCTCTGTTCCTGATAGCCACCTGTGGATTAGTGTTTTAGTCTATTGTCAACAGTCAGCCTTATTTTGAAGTTACAGAAAGCTTCTTCTTTTTTGTTCGTCTTGGTTTGGGAGAAAAGATGCAACACTACATTTTCACTTAAGGCAGTTTTAGATAATTTCTAGTTCTTCAAACAATGCATGGATCTCACACATTTCAAACTTTCAAGTTAGGGTTGTTTCCCATTTATACATATATATATATATATATATATATATATATATATATATATATATATATATTTAACTTTGCATAGCTCACAGCTCTAAACCTAGGCATTTTTCAATCATATGCCTAATCACTATGTGTCACTGTGATTCTCAAGTATTGTCACAAGTTCGTTTAAATTCGTTTCCAAAACCAACAAAATAATCAAACAAAAACAAAAAACATAAAACGTGTCAGGACACAAAAGAAAAAAAGAAAAATGCTGCCACCCGAACAAGGCAGAAGTCTGCATATGTTGGCTTGTAATAGCATGCAGCTTGTAACATGGTAGACTAATGTGCCTGTGTTAATTCAGCTCCATATTATTGTGTGAAGTTGCACTGGGTTGGGAGTGGTTTTGTGTGTGTCACATTTTTGGTGAGCCAATGGCTGGAATGAGGTTGGACTAATTAGAGGCAGGTGTACTTGATTGCACTGATACACCGGTCTACTTATAGCCCACACTACAAACACTGCTGTGTTGTTTTGTCTCTCTGTGCAGGTATGTAATGTGATGAAATCAGATATGTTTGGGATGGACGGGTTTTGCCCTATGAATTTTATATTAGGTGTGTCGTTTTGTCTCTCTGTGCAGGCCAGGGCCTATTATATGCCACAGCCTAAAGGCAGCAGGGTTGCAGAGGCTTGAGTGACCACTGACTATATGCTTGCAGGGTGGTGGGTCCCCAAGGACAACTTCTAACCCTGTTAAAGGCAACATGTGGGGTGCAACTTGGCCGTGTGGCATAGCTGGCTCTGGCCTTGGGACTGTGTGTTTTTATACAATTCTTAAGTGGGACACTGGACTGTTTTATCTTTTATCTCTTGGTATATTTTTCATCAATAAATTATCTTTTAGAATTTTATTGACTGACATCTTTTTGCCCACGACTGAGACGGTTGGTCAGACCTAGAGTCTTTCTTTGGGTGTGTTACAGCAGCTTCTGCTCTTAAAGAAACAAAAAAGAAAAGAAAATGTGTAACATGCTCATCAGCTTAGCAGTGTCTACATATTTAATTCAGCTTCTCAATCCTGTAGTTTTAGCTGTTGTCTACAGGGTTTTGCTTATTGGTTGTTATTATAGGTGTGCTCTATATCTCAGCAATGTGTCATTCTAGGATGATAGGTTTCAAGCTGGTCAAGTGCCTCTATGCACTTCATTAGTTTAGTTATTCTCCATATTGTCTTCATCTCACATGTCATTACACTGAGTTTCAGCAAACCTTAAGCTTGATGCAGACTACTGCTTAACAATTATCCACCTCACATCATAACCGATTAAGGTGCCTCTTCATATTAATATTATGTCATTGTTAATATTATCCTCTTTGTCTTATATGACAGCAATAGCATATTATAATATTTTATCAGCGTGTACCACTATACTACTACTGAGCCAATTTGTTAGTTAGGATCATCTTATTCAGCAAACAGATAATTTAGAATTCATCCAATCTGCGGTCACATTTGTTCTCTCTGTTGCATGGCGGACCAGGCAGTTCTATTATAATATATTATTTATATTTTATTTTGTATCCATCAAGGGCTTCAGATGACCTGCAGAATCATCCTTTTCCCAAGGTGGAGACAGTTACCTTTTCACACACTGTCCTTGGCTGAACAGTGACACAGCCTTAATATACTTTATTTATTTTATTAAAATATTTTCGTGTGAATTATTTGCTTTATATTCATTTTATACATGCTGGGCATGGTCATCATGCCAACTGTGTTTCATTGTTAATATCACTTTACAGGTTGTTATCCTTGCTATTATTAATTTCAAATACTCTAAAGATAATTTCTACTGTAACTTTCCCTTTGTTCATCTTTATTTCGTACTTTTTATATTTATATCTACTCAGTGGGGTCTGTTTTCAACCCTTTTAAACTACTTCAAACTACTGTGATCTCTAGTTTTCACTTAATAAGGGATTATTAAGTTCTTCCTGATATGGGTGGTGCTGCAGATGCGGCTGCAGGAATGAGTGATGGTTTACTAAAAGGATTGTGGGAACTGCACAGTGTCTCGTCTTCTGGTTTTACTAAACTGGCAGTTGAGTTCTGGTCTTCTGACTGTTTATATTTTGTTTTCTTAAATCTCTCAGTTTACAGACACTGTTTTTGTCCGGCGTCTGGACTTTTCTTTTCTCACCACTGCTCGTCAGCAGGAATGAGTTTTAAGTTCACTTGCTTGATTACCCATCTTATTTATGTATTTACTTATTTTTGTTTAAGTAATATATACACGATACAGCTGCTATCACCTTCGCTGGTATTAGAGACGAGAGTGGTTGCTCACACGCCCTTCTACTTTCGGACTATTTCCAAAAGCGGTGTGAACTTTACGAGACGGAACTCGACCGTTCTCTCAACTCACCAGCACGTCAGTGAATAGCAGTAAAAGAAAAACACAGTAGGAGCAGCTCAGTCTCTTATTGGACCGTGAAAATTCAGCTTGCTCCATTAATTAAAACAATACACACACACACATTCACAGCTTCGACGCGCGCGACCGGAACCCTTATAATAAGGGGAGCTCCCAGAGCTACTTACTCCCTAGACCCAGTCTAGACCCAGCTGGGGGAGCTACCCAGAGCTCCAAAGCTACCAGTCGACGAGCTTCCAAAGCTTCCAGTCGACGAGCTACGCTACCAGTCGACAAGCTACTTCCGCTATTTTAAATTCCCTGAATTCAAAATGCGCTTTTACGCAAGATTGTGTCAGTGTGTCTGTATCTACCTGGTCAGTGTCGCCGGGTCTGGTCCACCTCGATCGGGCCCCACCACCGTAGGTCGCTTTCTAAGAACGTTGGCCAAGACTCGAATTTAACGCTCTTGGTCTTTTATCACACACCTAGTATGTGAGCTGTCGACAGGCGAGCAACGTGGACTGGTCACGGAGATGGGACACGATGGAGGCGCTCCGGCTCCGAAGGACCAAGAAATGTTGGGGGAAAACTCTGTAAAAAACCCAGGAGAAATAAAGACACAATGAGACAAAGTTACTTTCTTTATCAAACGTGTACACGGGTGAGCTGCTAAGAACAACTCACACCATGCACAGTGGCTTGGTAATTTTTATAGGCACAGAGCACAGAGACAGTAAGAACAGGATAACAAATAATAAACAGATAAAATAAAACAACTCCATATATGGTGCTAGTCTCGTCAGCAGAGAGCTAGGGAAGATAAAACAATCTAAAACAATATGTCCCAGAAACAAGATGTGTTTGCTGGGAAAGTCTAAAAAGATAATTCTAAACTAATCTAACCATAGGCAGAGGGCAGACAAAAGGCATCTTTGTACATTTAAAAGAAGGTAAAGAAACATAGAATCATTTTTCCTGTAACACCTCCACATGTACCACTGAAAACAGTTAAATTAGTTTGAATCTGAAATCATGGCTCAAACTACTTGTTCTGAGACCATTTCTTCATTTTCACAACAAACTGTTTAATAAGACAAATTTTACACAGAGTTCATCAAATATAACTAACACTTTAATATTATCAGGATTTCATAATACAAACTTCAAATCAACAGGGAAAGAGCTGCAGAACATGTGGATCAAAATGAATTCATTAAAAAAACAACATGTGGACTTCAAAGATACAGTAAATACACTAAAGTGAAAGGAGAAGCCAAAATTTGAAGGAATTTGAATTAAGTAAAAGTAGTCACCTGTGATCTTTAAAATGGTCCTGATGTGTGCTGCTGTTTATAACTTTCAACATTTCTTTGCTGCCACTGTGAATACGAATGTGGTCTTTGCCTAATTGAATAAAGGTTACACTGACTCACTGCTCCATCTTCTGGTACAAACTGGCATTACATGGAAGTACAGCCCAAAACCAGTTTAGCTTGAGTTTCTTTTTTCTGGACATAAAGTCACAGCAGGTGTTGTTTCAAAGCTGGTGGACAGATTTAGTTCATTTTGGAGGTTTTAAGAGCAACTGCTTTGAAAACATTTGCAGTTTGGGGAGAAAATGATTTAAGAGAAGATTTTACAACAGCAAAAGATTAAATATGAATGAAGGATTGAAATTTAACTTAGCTAACACATAAAATGAATACAACTACTAAACACTACTGTATCCTAAGGAAACAAAGAATAAAATGTAACAAGGATAACATTTTAGAGAATTAAAACCCCTAAAAGGAAAAAAAATAAACTTGATATGCATATCTATACATGCAGCTTCCTAAATGTAACATTCAGAATTATTCACTGCAGGTCCAGAAATCAGAGCTACCTCATCAGTAGTGATGTGACGTTCTGTATCGAGGTTTCGAAGCGTGTGTCGAGTAATGGAGGGGGCGTTTCCGCGAAGCGCGTATCGAGGCTTGCTTCATTTATGGGAGGAGCTGAAAATGATGACGTCCGAAGCCTCGCTGCCCGGCTGTACCACATGACTGGTTCAGGAAGCGGTTCGAACTTTGCCGCAAATAATCATTTTCCATACTGCCAGCATAACTATACACAGTATACTGCCATCACTACAATATAGATGTTTTACACACTCCATTTGTTGTTGACAGTTACAGGCTGTGTGCAAAAGGCCACACGCTTCAAATTCATGCCAACTAATATTTTTACGTCCAGTAGGTGTCCTGCTAGAGCAAATGAAGCTTCAAGAAGCTTCGCGTTGGGGTGAACCAATTGGATGAAAAGCTTCAGTGCTTCATGAGGCATCATCTGCCCATCACTACTCATCAGATCCTAGTGTGGCATCAGCTGACACTCTTTACAGGAGATTCCATCTGAACTCTGTGGAGCCTGATCTCAAGGTTTTTAAGTCTGACCCTGAAACCAGAAGAGGATCTTTCTCTCTCTTCAGATTCATTGTGATCCAGTGATTTCAGTCCTGCATGATCAGGCTGATGTTTGCACAGAGCAGATAATGAAGTGAAGGTTTTTGCACATTGGTAACAGTGAAACAGTTTATTTACAGCGTGGGATCGTTTGTGTTCGGAGTATGAACTGAGATTCCTGAAACTCTTGTCACACTGGTCACAGCTGAAGTTCACTTCCATGTGTGTACGTTCATGTTTGTTACGATGACCTGATTGTGAGAAGCTTTTGTCACAGTGTCTGCACTTGTATGGTGTCGCTCCTGCAGTGGTGAAGGATGACCCACACTGGTCACAGATGTGCTTTTTGACCCCACTGTGGAAGAGGTCATGTAGTTTTAATGTACTTGGTGTGTGGAAGCCCCTCCCACATTCTTTGCAGTAGTTCATTTTGTCTCCAGGGTGGCTACGTTGATGTGGTTTTAGGTCCCATTCGTGATTGGAGGTTTTTCCACAAAGGTTAAAGAGAAACGCTTGCCCACCACCACAGTGACGACAGGGTTGAGAAATGGATCAGTGTGCTTTGCTCCACTCCTAAACAAAGACATTGTATGTCAGGGAATTCCTTCAACAATTTTATCCTGAACGTCGCCTGAAATAAAAAGCATCTCTGCCAACGTCCAATTGAATTTTACAGTTTAAACTATAAAACTCGGGTTACTTCTTCATTTTTCCAAACAATCAGGTTAAAATTACAAGATAAAAAATCAATACATCCTCACAGTAACTGCACGTCTAGAGTTACTTTCTGGAGTGGATCTGTTGGTGTTTTTTCAGCTGATTTGGAGCTTTAAAAGTCTTCTCACACAGGTCATTTATAAGGTCTCTCCTCAATGTGTTGTTGTAACTGTGCATCTGTTGTAAACAGTTTCCCACACTGATCACAGCAGGAAACATCAATTCCAGTGTGAATCCGTAAGTGAATATTTCGGTACTGTTTGTCTCTGAACCTTTTTCCACAAAAGTCGCAGCTGTACACGTTAATTCCAGAGCCTTACCACACAACTCACAGTTGTGTGCTTTAAATCAACTGTGGATCAGTTGGTGTTTTTTTAAGGTTCCAGACTGGGTAAAAGACTTTCCACACAACTCACAGCTGTAAGGTTTAAATCCACTGTGGATGAGTTGGTGCATTTTTAAGTTTCCACCCTCGGTAAAAGACTTTCCACACAAGTCACAGCTGTACGCTTTAACTCCACTGTGGAGGAGTTGGTGTCTTTTTAAGTTTCCAGCCTGGGTAAAAAACTTTCCACACAACTCACAGCTGTAAGGTTTAAATCCACTGTGGATGAGTTGGTGTGTTTTTAAGCTTCCACCCCCGGTAAAAGACTTTCCACACAAGTCACAGCTGTACGCTTTAACTCCACTGTGGATGAGTTGGTGTGTTTTCAAGCTTCCAGCCTCGGTAAAAGACTTTCCACACAAGTCACAGCTATACGCTTTAACTCCACTGTGGATGAGTTGGTGTGTTTTTAAGTTTCCAGCCTGGGTAAAAGACTTTCCACACAAGTCACAGCTGTAAGGTTTAACTCCACTGTGGATGACTTGGTGTCTTTTTAAGTCTCCAGCCCGGGTAAAAGACTTTCCACACAAGTCACAGCTGTACGCTTTAACTCCACTGTGGAAGAGTTGGTGAGTTTTTAAGTATCCAGCCCGGGTAAAATACTTTCCACACAAGTCACAGCTGTACGCTTTAACTCCACTGTGGAAGAGTTGGTGAGTTTTTAAGTCTCCAGCCCGGGTAAAATACTTCCCACACTCATCACAGCTGTAGGTTTTCTCTCCTTTTCTTCTGTGAGGTTTGTCGGCCTCCTGAGAGCGCTGACTTCTCACTCCATGTTGGTCCTGCAGTGACAGAGATACAAACAGCGGCAGTGAGTGAAATGCAGTCGTGGAACAAACTGAAACTCCCTCCATTGGTGGAATCAAACATGTCAACAAACACATTGTTGGTGTGTTTCCACCACCTTCTGGTGGCAGTATGACATTACAATGATGTGCTACAATGAGAGTTGTAATGAAAATGACATTATTGAAGAAATATTGATCAGCAGAGAAAATCTTTTACGCATAAGAAATTTCAAGTTCAACTGATGATATTGTTGTTTCAATGTGTGCTTATAAAATATGATCTTTGTATTTTCTTGTGACTTCTGTGATTTCTGATTCGAATGTAGATTCTGTATATGTGACACCGGTGCGGAAAGGCTGAGTTTTATCTTTCTCTTATCTTCTTTCCACAGGTGATTTGTGTTTTTTAAAGGAAGGAAACCTTCCTCAAAACAGGCAGAGCAATGGAGCCGCCGAGGGAAAAGCACACGAAACAAAACTGTAGAATTAAAAATATAATTTATTATGTTTAAATAGTTAAAAATATAAAATGAATTAAAACAACCTTGGCCAAGGGAAGACACAATAAAAATCAATAACACACAACATTAAAAGTCCAGTGGAATCCACCACGGCCTAAAAGTCACAGAAAACTAAGAGGTCCAGCGTAGTATTAAAAGAGGGAAACCCAGCAGAGTCCTCGCCTTCCTCCCCGCATTCCACGTCCTGGTGCACTGAAGAAAGGGAGGGAGCGGCAGTCACTATTCCTTTGGCAGTTTACTTTATAAAAAGGATAAGTCAAAGACTTACCCGGGTGGGCAGAGCTCTCAACTCCGCCCGCCGCTTCCTCAAACTGCAATCGGCACCGCGGTCTCACTGCTTCTGTTCTCCCGCAGTGCATGAGCTGGCTCTTGTCGTTATTGCCACCAGACTGCCGCTACGCGTCCCTAGTCGCTGGTCATCTGCCTTTTTTTCCTCTGATCGTTTCCCCTTTCCAGTCGCTGGTAATCTCTCTTCCCAGTCGCTGGTCGTCTGCTCCATCTGATCATCTCTACTCTCTGATCGTCTCTCGCTCTCCCCTCTGATCGTCTGTGTCTTTCCTCTGTCTGTCTCGCATTCTCCGTGTTACATTTTCGTTGAACACCGGCTCCAAACCTCTTATGTGTCCTTGAGCACTCTGTAAATTACCTTTTCTTTTCTCTCAGGTGTGTCCAATTAGTAAAAACGGGGGAAAAGGCGGAGTCTCTCCAGGACAATTTGCCGGCAACTAAAACATGCAAACTAAATAAAACACTGCACAAAAATATAACCAATGCATGCAATATAAAAAATAAATATGTACACTTCACATTAAAATACAGCACAGCAAAACAACGTCCGTCCTTCCCTGGATGACATATATATGGATGAGCCCAGGATGCAAAAGATAAACCTGCTGTTATCATGTTTTTAAAAACACACCAGCTTTCAGTAATATTGTAACTAGGGATGCAACGACACCCATTTTT
This sequence comes from Mchenga conophoros, assembly GCF_057382185.1. Classification (NCBI taxonomy): domain Eukaryota; kingdom Metazoa; phylum Chordata; class Actinopteri; order Cichliformes; family Cichlidae; genus Mchenga; species Mchenga conophoros. The sequence continues at coordinate 38,294,833 of NC_140528.1, forward strand.
CCAAACCGATACGATACCGATACTTGGATCTGAGTACTTGCAGATATTGAGTACAAAAACCGATACTTCTACCACACACAAGTTAAACTTAACCAGTAGTAAAGAAACGACCCCAGACAACTCTTTAACACAAACGAAACGTTTACTGAACACATCACAACACTTCCCTTTTTTAAACTCAAATAATATTCCAATTCCTTAACCAAATGAAATACACTGTACTGTATAAATGAAATAATTCCCTTTCAAATTATATTACACAACCCAACTTATGTTATCACCTTTTGGTAAGTGACTCACTAATATACACTCCAAAACACGTTATATAAATCCACTAAACACACAATATTCACACATGGGCCCCACACACACTCACATTCACACTTGTTGCAGGCCTGTTTGCTGCTCACGCCAGATGATGGAGAAAAATCCTCTTCTCCCCAGTAAGAGCACAAAAGTCTGACTTACAGTTCCGTTGCTCGGTAGGTCACCGTTCACCAGTCCCACACTAAATCCACTCCACGGTGGTGCGACCGTTGAAACAAAAAGTCACTTCACCCACACTCTGTTGCGAAGCTCTCACACGGTTAGCTTTCTAGTCACACACTCTTTTGTGCTAGTTAACCTCAGTAAAACTAGCCCAGTCTCTCACTTTGGTTCAGCTAACCTCATGCATCTCTCTATGCCGTTCTCTTCTCCTCCTCCATTGCAACAGATACACAGGTCCCGTTTTATGATACCTTCACGGGCCTCCAGAAAATTAGAACTCTGAACAATATTTAAACTCCATTCAGAGTTACATACCATAAAATAATACTTTATGATTAACATAACAGTTTGATTGCTCTAATTACCTGTATTTACCTTGTGACATATTACAGGGCAAATTACATTCTGGGTACAGTTACATCACATAACATCAACTGTGAACACCTTATGTTACCGTGGCGTTTAAGTCCATGGGAATTATGAGTATCTACTCCCAAATTCCCATCCGGGCTACATTATTATCGGTTCATGGTATCGCTTAACTTTTACAAGTATGAGTACACACACATTTTACAGTATCGGCCCCGATACCAGTATCGGTGCATCCCTAATTGTAACTGTGATATTTTTCTCACCTTTTGTGTTGAAGTCATTGATTGTTTCCTCTGTAGTGGCTGAGCTGAGTCCAAATGGATGAAATTGTTCCTCCGTTGCACCACCAGACTCTTCTCCTCCTGTTAATCACCTGGGGGACACACGCACAGCAGGATTTGTAAAAAGAGTTTTGATAAACACAATGCTGGACAGCAATGCTGTCATGTACACAAATACTGTACAACAGCTTCTTGCCATTTTTTGTTTCTTTTTATAATTTAATATATAATAAGGCAATGACTTTCTGCAAACAGTATTTCTTATAACTCAGCAGTATACTGCATCATAAAACAATATCATTCATTCACAACAAGTCAGCAGTTTAATGTAATGCAAATCAGTTTAACTAATGGAATAGTTGTCAGCTTCTTCTAATTCAGGAGAATGATGCAAACTAAAACTACATAATAATTCACAATCTTTAATTAGGGGTATAACATGGCATAAAATAATATTATAATCTAACACTGTATAACTGATTTCAATTGAAAGCCTGCATGCGCTAGTACCTCTTGCCACGAGTTCCCAGAATTCGTTGCGGTTTTACCCCTGAGTGACGTCACATTTTCAATCTCTATTGGGCTTTGGAGCGTGATGTCACGGGGGTGGGCGTGGAAAGGATTTTGGCCCGATCCGCCATTTTGGGAGTCTAGCGCAAGTGAAAAGGGAGCGAAGTCACACACAACAGCCATGGTTCGTATTTGCTGTGTGGTCAGCTGCAATGTTCGATCACACAACCGGCAAGAGAATAAGCTTGAAAATGGTTTATCTTTTCATTCTTTCCCAACCTGGAAGCAACACGAGGCAGCTCGTGTATCGATGTTAGCAAAAAACTCAGGCGTCTAGCCTGGAGAGCAGCTGTGAGACGAGCTGACGTTCTCTTCCATCTCCAAATATCTGTTGGTGCTCCAGACATTTTCATTCCGGTAAGTTCTAATAATAATAATAATGGATTGGATTTATATAGCGCTTTTCTAGGCACCCAAAGCGCTTTACAATACCACTATTCATTCACTCTCACATTCATACACTGGTGGAGGCAGCTACAGTTGTAGCCAGCTACAGTTGTAGCCACAGCTGCCCTGGGGCAGACTGACAGAAGCGAGGCTGCCATATCGTGCCATCGGCCCCTCTGGCCAACACCAGTAGGCAATATGTTCATATCACTCTTTATAGCCTATTAGTTTTATTTTCTATGCGCTCTGAGCTCATAGCAAATTAGAACAAACATCCTACTGAGTGATTTTGCAGAACTACCTTCTATTTATAGAGTTGCTAATTATTTGGCATTATTGCAGCAAACCAGCCGATGAAATGGATGAAACATCATGACTGAGTTCCAGCACTACTCAAGGGACCTGCTTCCAACATACCACCATGCCAATCAGATTACTTCTTCCATGTGAGGGTGAAGAGGTGACCCTCCTGGATAAGATGGTGAAGGTTTGCTGCGTTTGGTGAACAGTGTGATAATAAAACCAGGGAAGAATAAAACCCGCTCCTGTTAAATACTCTTAAGTCTTGTGCTGTTAAATTTGCTGTATTTTTTCAAAAGATACAGTAAATAAACTAATGTTAGTAGTGAATGATATCATGTAAACACTCATGATTTTGTGTAAACATTTTGTCATTTGTAAACTATAAAGGACATGGATTCTACATTGTAACTGATGTGATGTTCTATAAAGTGGTTTTAATAAAATTAAAAAAGAGGCAAAAATTAGTTTGTTTCTTTATTCAACTTTTGAACAGTGGGACTCAGTCAGTATATATTCAGTAAATGCAAATTATTTACACGGCAGTGCACTACAGGCATAAATCTAGACCCCTAGATAAAACATGATGGGTCATTCCCACAACCCACAGCTTTACTGTGTTCCAGCAAAGTATCCAATAGCAGTGACAACTCCTCCACAGTAGCAGGTGGGATTTTTCTGCTTTGAGGACGGCTCCTTTTACCTGTCACTACAGATGGTCTGTTTATGTTTTGATCAAGAGCCTTTTTTTGGGCAGCTGAAGAGGAGAAGTCCATCTTATGGCCAACCTCTGGCTGTATCTTGGTCATATTACCCAGCAAAACCCAGTATGCAGGTTCATCTGTAACAGTCCTTGTGCCACAGATCAACACTGCTGCTTCTACATTAAACAGAAGAGCAGCGACATGGCTGCAGGTCTCTGCGACTCCGGCCATACAGCTGCAGTGGGCGGCTTCAACCTTCCCTGTGATGCTCACAGTGACCCATGGCTGCGATGCTGCAATTCAGTCTTTAAGAGTGCAGGACCTGAAACACACACAGACAAAGTTCATTTAAAGACAAGAACTAATGAGCCAAGGCCGACGTAAATGTGTTTAATCTACTTTATCATAAATGTAACAAAGTGTTTAGAAAGTTAGCACAAACATGTGATTTTTCATTTCTTTATGTGTCCATCTATAGAACGCTGCATGTTATAGTGTAAATCTGCCTGTTCTCTGTCAGAAACCTGCCTGCAGAAAATGAACCTAAAGTATGTAATGCAAGGATGTCATCACTTTAGAGATGGAGAAAGCATAAAGTGACAATTATGAATCACTTAATATGATAAGGAGATTCTGCAGGTCATTGATCAAAGTATAAAACTAAAATAAAATGTATTTTTAGTGACACAGGATACAAACATGGAAGCAAGATGTATAATTAGGATTATTTATAATAAATATGAATAGTGCAATTTCTTTAACCATAAAGAATAACAATCCTTCAGGACAATGTCACATCAATGCACTGAACTCACTATGTTATCCATCTAACAGCCTCCACATGTTCTCACTGTAATTTCCCCTCATGAATGAATTTATGCTGCACTAATCTGAATGTTTGCAGGGAAATCAAACGCATTTCACTCGCAGTACTCGAGCTGACTTACCTTTGTTTGAATGACGACTTGTACGCGCTGACTCCACAGACAAGGTCCGAAAATATGTCAGGCTACGTCAGTAGCGGTTGGTCTTCAGGGTTTCTACTCCACGGCCGTATTTCATACGGGTCCACATTTCCAATGCACGCTATTTTCTGCAAGTACCGCCGCTTCGCCTCTGGACGCAATCGGTCTCTATACAGTTCATTCTCTTTTAAGCTGCTTTTAAGCATCTTTCTTGTAGTCGTCGTTCCAACACAGTGTGTTTGTTTTGATTCGTAGACCCCGAAAACGACGCTGCGCTCCCACAATGCTTTGTGGCGTGACGTCAACTCCAAAGCCCTATGAAGTCCTAAAGGCTGATTGCCCTCCCCCACGCTTGTACCCGTGGCTTCCTGTCCTGAGGGATGGCTCTTCTCCTGCCCTGCGCCCTTTGTTCATATTCAAAGACTATTTTTCTGTATGTATTCTTACCCCATAGCAAGCGCCAGATTATAATGTTGCAGACAATCACAAACTCTACAGTCTAACTCCAGTGTATACCAAGCAATCTATTATTCTTAACAGCAACAACATAAACTGAACCCACATTAAAGTTAGCTCGGTGCTTACCTTTATATGAGCCCACAAACCGAGAGAAACTCCGTGATGAAGCTGAAAGTCTTAAGAAACAGATCAGGGAGCAGAGACCCACGTGGTTCACGCTGATCTCGGCTACGATCCAGGACACAAGGGTGTGCAGATCGATGCAGAAATTAATCCCAACGTTGGCAGTGGTATATGTTCCTGTAAGTTCACTACTTTACTCCCGTTTCATGAAAAAGCAGCTCTCTCTGCTCGACTCCTCTCCTGCACACACACTTTGCTCCGCCTCCTTTTCCGGCTCTGCTGTGATTTGTTGCTGTGCGGTCACGTGACTAAGCAGACCAACGTAACCATGTGGGGTGTTATTTCAAAAGTAGCGCCTATCTCCTTTTCCTAAGCTATTTTTCTTGCCCTCGATGGAAACGTCATCGTGGGAAGGAGATTTGCTAAGGACTCAGGGAAAGAGAGGAGCGATGCTGAGAATTGGAACAGCTTTAGGCTGTATCCCAATTCAGGTTCTGCAGCCCTAAAGTACGCAGCCTTAACGGTCCAAAAGGGCCGCGTACTCAAAGACCGCTAAGGCCGGAAGTGCGAGGCTTGTGAAATGCCGGTCGAGCTCCGTCTCGCTGCCCAGGTTGCCTAGCAACCATGATACTAACCGCTGTAAACGTTTCATACAGCTTTGTTTGAGAGAAATGAAGGAGAACATATTTTGTTCATTTGTTCGTTTGTTTCTACACGAGCTTTGTGTGATTTAATAAGTATCTGAGGCTGAGACCACATGACTGTAAAACATGATTGTTGGGCTTCATTTCTGTACTGAACAGTCATTTTAAGATTAGCTAGTAAATAACAATTAGCTAATGTTGTTTATGAGACTAAAGTCAGTGTAAATATGATATGGCCATATATATATAATATTATAGTTATTATATTAATCATTATTAGTTATTACAGCAGTGAACTTGAACAATTCACGTGAACAATTCACTTTTATTGTCACATCACATGTGCAGGTACACTGGTACAGCACATGTGAGTGAACTCTGTGTCAAACACTGAGCTTCAGTAAAGATTCAAGTTTCAGTTATTTATATTTCCCATCACCATAAATCTTCACTCAAAGACAAGAATCTTTTACAGTGTATAAATACGTATAGATGTATCATATGTAAGAGACAAATATTGTTCATTTAATTTGTTGGCATTACTAAATTTGGCTCAATGCTTACATATATGTGCAAAATGAAAATGTACGAGCTGTGATAACTGTTTCTGATAAAATGAAGAGTAGACTGATATATGAAATATTCCTTTATTGGGTGAGAAAATCAGACCATGTCATAAATGCTTTAAGTCATACAGAATAGATATCAGAGCCTTAAACATGCTGACTTCTGCTAAATGGGTCAAACTGGGCAGAAAGTCTACAAACACATAACATCCTTATAGAATATGATGTAACATTATAGAAAACCCACAAAACGCTACGTCCAGATGAACAGATTCAACTTTTGGAGATTTACTTTGCTGGATGATTGAGAATGCATCAAGACGAAATATTGTTTGGTCTGGGTCTAAACAGAGTGCATTGTGTGCATAGCTGGATTGGCCATCGGACATACCGGGCATTTGCCCGGTGGGCCGCTGGCGATTTTTTGTCTTTATGGGCCGATGGATTTTTTTTATTTTTAGGAAGGGTATAGATAATGAAAGGTGTTGGATTGGCCAATTGGTCATGATCGACTCTGGGCTGGACCAATTACAGCCGAGGAGGCCGGATGCACCCTCCCCCTTGTTTAGCAATCACGTGATTTTCGCGCATTGCATGCCGGGAACTCGTGGCAAAACAATCCAAGTACCGCATCAAATGCAAGCGTTTGCAGCGCCGCAAAATGTTCATTCTCCGGTTCCAATACCTTCTTTTTTTTTTCTTTGCCGCACAAAAAAGGAATGTACAAAACAAAAGGAGAACAATGCCGGTCCGTACAAAGACAGACTCGACGAAAAGACAAAGAAAAGATACGAGGAAAAAAATCAAAGGAGTGAAAGTGTCAGACCCTTACGAGCACACAGAGGGACAAAAGACATTAGCGTGCTGCCCAACTTTCACCACGCTCAGATTTATAATTATACGGTTCTTGGAGTGAGTGCATACACTCATGAAGTTTAGTAACTTCAGGTCACTGTAACAAGCCCAGGTACAGTTTACCGACGGATGGGTGCAGGACCTTGAAATGCACCGTGTAGAACGAAAGACCATCGTACGAACAAAGGTAAGTTTACCAGTCTCACAAATCGTCGTCATAAATACACATTCGTTAACCGTTTATTAATATAACCTTTGAGCTCAACGGTAATTAATTAGTGGAAATAATCTCTGGTAGCATTACAGAAATGTAGCAGTGACAATACAACCCGTTCTCACTCCCGACGCGTAAAATAATGACGATTTGTCACGTCCCTTAACTTCTCATGCTGACGCCTAAGGTACTGTAACGTTGGGTTGTGTTGTGTGGTTGAGAAGAGGCGGCAAAACACCTAGCAGGCTAGGCGGAAGGATACACACCCACACTGGTATCAGTAATCCACGGTGGTTCTTTAATACGCATTCTTCAGCAACCATATAAAAGCCCGGCTGAACGGCTGCGGCTCAACAACAAAATGCCCAGCGTTCATACAACCCAAGCGTTGCAAACAAAACAAAAAAAGGGTCTGGAAAAGAAAACATAAGTCCGTCCCTCGTTAAGCACGAGCGTGAAGGCACGTGTCCTCATAATCCCAGAGCGAGAGAGAGAGAGTGAGAGCAGTGGCACACACTGATGACACCATCAACCCTCGATTTGGGTGTCTTAACACTAACGTTTGTAATAGATTTAATCCATCATCGTTGGATTAAATGGCTAATGCTGCAGTAGCCACGTGTAGTCGTTACAAGTCGTTACAAGTCGCAAGCATGCTGACGGTAGCTGTGGCCATTTTTAAATACATTACACCGTTTCCGAGCTCAGTCACCTCTGTTTGTTTGAAGCTTTTATGAAAAAACAAACTTTGAAACACACATCAAGGTATTACTTTAAATATATGTATTTTTTACATACCTGCATTAGAATCAATCAGTTCCGCCTCATTTTCTTATTCTTATAAATGGGTCTCTCCGTTCTCCCATCATCCTTTGTGTTACCGCGCCAGATCCGCGGCCCCGAACCGTAGTAAGGAAACCTCTGGCAGTTACTTGACTCGCAGCCGGCAACAGCTTACTATACAGGTCAACTCCGCTAGCAAGAAGATCGAGGGAGGCGTAGGAAACTGCTTTACTGAACCTTTATTTCTCCTCCAAGGCACGAACACCGCGTACAGTGGGCTGAAACAGTTTACTCACAGCGGGCATCGCCGATACAACTTTGGCTGCCGAGGGAGTTATTATATTCCTTTTATTTACTTTCTCTTCGTCTCTTCTGTAGTTAACCGTTACTCTTCTTTTCCTTCTCCGCTCACCCTCACACACCCGACAGGCAGTTCCGCTACACACACCCGCATACATTTCCCATCAGGCTTCACCCTTAAAGGACCATGCCTGTAACACTACCCCCACTCTGGATGATAATTAAACCCTTAACATCATTCCAGCACATGAACCCCCCATTAACAAGGAAACATACAGCATTCGTGCCCCCAGTCCAAAAATGGCGATCCTTAGGATGGAACAATCTTGAAGTAGACAACTGTCCATATTTTAAGCACAAGAAAACATAGGATGTACAGGGTTCACTTTGAGGAGGGTGTAAGTCAATGTCCATATCCCGCCCTTCACATAGACAGTATTCATAAAGAAAGACATTAAGGCACTACAGCTGAACGTTTACCCCTATATCCAGCTTTACCTCATTAGTATAAACAGTTCAAACAATAACTTGCAGCCCGTCGACAGCCATGTTGCCAGGAAACAGCAAGACAAACAAGCCCAACAGTACACGTAAGAATAGCCCCCTGTAACAACTCAATTTACAACAGTCATATCACTTAACATATGTAACATGAACAATTTTTTTTTTTTTTTTTTTAACTACTGAGCAGGGCAGCGATCCGCCTACACCCCGACTCAGTTAGGACATACTAGCCTAGTGACTGACCCAGTCACCAAACATGTCCGGCGCCCGCCGCACACGCTGTGGTCTGGAACGGGGTGTGGACCTGAAGGAAGGGTGCTGTTCTGGTCCTTCAGCCCCATCCACGTAAGGCTGAACAGGGCTGGCTGGCAACCCACTACCATCTCCTTGAGTGGGTGGCGGAGAGCCAGCTCTCAGGGAAGCACCAGTATCTGGTTGATCTGCCCCAGCTGGGGTCTCCCACAAGTCGAAGGGGCCGAAATCAATGTCAGAATCGCTTTCGTCGAGCGCTGGAGGAGGCACCTCGGTGGGTGCTGCCTGGTCGGAGTCTTGGAAGACCCAGCTGTTGTCCAGCGGCGTTCTTGAGTGATAAGGCTTGAGTCTGTCGTGATGAACCACTTTAGCCTTTGCTCGGGGCCCCTTTTTAATGCAGTAGACTAAATCATCCAACAGGCCCACTACGAAGTAGGGGCCCTCATAGGAAGGCAGAAACTTGCGAACCTTGTGCCGCACTCTCTTGGTCCCTTTGATCAGATGCCACACTGCAGCGCCGACTGGATACTGAACTTGGCAGATATTCTTATCGTACTGTTTCTTAGCGCGCTCAACAGATTTCCCGAGAGCCTCCCGTGCCAGTTGGTGGGAAAGCTCCAGCCTTTCCCTGAGTTGCACCACATACTGTGGTGTAGTGCAGTTGGGGGTGTCGTCGGCCGGCAGACCCGCGACCAGGTCAATAGGCTCGGTTATCTCTCGGCCCAGAAGCATCATGTTTGGGGTCAATCCTGTGGAACTGTGCTTAGTTGCCCGATAAGCCATGACAGCATAGGGAATCATTATATCCCAGTCCCAGTGGCAGCGCTCCGCGGTGGTGGCTAAGGCCTTCTGCAGGGTAGCATTAAAACGCTCTACCTGGCCATCGGACTGTGGATGAAAGGGCGTGGTGCGTGTCTTTTTGATTCCGAACAGTTCACACATCCCCTGGAACACAGCCGACTCAAAGTTGGTGCCCTGGTCGCTATGCAGAGACTGTGGGGCTCCATATCTACATACCCACTCCGCAACAACCTTTCCTGCCACCGTGGGCGCTTGTGCATCGGGGACTGGATAAGCCTCCACCCACTTGCTGAAGTAGTCTTGTACCACCAATATGAATCGGTTATGCCTTTCTGTTTCGTTCAACGGTCCCATCAGATCGACTGCAATCCTCTCCATGGGGGCGCCAACACGTACCGTGCCCATCGCTGCCTGGGGGGTTTTTGGGGGCCGCGCCCTTTCCGCACAACTGGTGCAAGTGCGGCACCACAGGGTCACATCATCTTTCATGTTGTACCAGTAGTACCTATTCTTCAAGCGTGCCAGGGTCCTTTCTGCCCCAAAGTGGCCACCCACTGGGCCATCGTGCATCTGCTGCATTACGGAGTGATGATAGGCGTGAGGCAGAAGGATTTGGGGGAAAAACACATTACTTTCTGTACAGTGGAATTTCCTCACCAGCACTCCATCTTTTAGGTACAGTCTCTTCCACTGCGCCCAGTAGGCTTTGGTTGCGGGGCTGCATGCCGCTACATCGGCCCAGACGGGCCGACCTTCCCCTTTTTCCTTCCATTCCCAAACTGGGCCTATATCCACATCGTTCTTCTGGCTAGCCAAGAGCTGTTCTGGGGTCCAGCCACTGAACAAGCTAGTGTGATGGGACTCATCCACCCGGTGGATATTTGGGCAGGTGTCGTGGCTACTACTGGAACAACAGTCCACTGCTGCTACGGGTGCACACTCTGGTTCTGCTACCCGGCTTTTCCCATCGGTACCATCAGGCCCCACTACCCCCACTGGGGGCTGCCCTGGGGGGGTCATGCTGGTACCACAGTCCTCTAAGTTACACTGCACACCTTTATGCTCGAACCGGTCGCTGTTGATGGTGGGCTCTGGGAGTGTGCACGGGCATGAAGCGCGGCAGGGTCTCCTGGAAAGTGCATCCGCATTCTGGTGGTTTTTCCCAGGTCGGTGCAGCACCTGGAAGTTATACTCTGCCAGCTTCTCCAACCAGCGGGCCAGCTGGCCCTCGGGCTCCCTCAGCCTGGTCAGCCAGCGGAGGCTGCTATGGTCAGTCCGGACAGTGAACGGCCTACCCAGCAGGTACTGTCTGAAGTGGGAAGTGAACGCCACAACCGCCAGAAGCTCTCGCCTGGTCGTACAATAGTTTTGTTCGGTAGCCGACAGCCGCCTGCTCCCATAGGCCAAGACCCGCTCTTCGCCCCCTTGCACTTGGGAGAGAATCGCTCCAATCCCACAATTGCTGGCATCAGTGTCGAGGAAGAAGTCACCCTGGTCCAGTGGGTAACCCAGGACAGGGGCTGCCGTAAGCCGTCTTTTTAATTCCTGGAATGCTCCCTGGCAGTCGGCAGTCCAGTTAAAACGGGCATACTTCTTAGTGAGTTCGTGGAGGGGTTTAGCCACTGTGGCAAAGTCCTCCACGAACCGGCGGTAGTATGAGGCTAAGCCAACAAACTGACGCACTTCTGTGACGGTCCGCGGTGCAGGCCAGTCCGTCACCTGCTGGACTTTCTGGGGGTCCGTGGAAATACCTCCAGCAGAGATGATATGGCCCAGATAGGCCACCTGCTCCCGAAACAGGCAGCATTTAGATGGCTTCAGTTTTAGGTTGGCTCCACGCAATCTGATGAACACTTGCTCGAGCCGCTCCAGCATCTGGGTGCTATCCTGGCCCAGGACAATGATGTCATCTAGGTACACTAGGCATGTCTCCCACTGCAGCCCAGCCAGGACTCTGTCCATAAGCCTTTGGAATGTGGCCGGTGCGTTGCACAGTCCAAACGGCATCACATTCCACTCGAACAATCCCTTACGGGTACAAAATGCAGCTGCTTTTCGGGCTCTGGGGGTCATCTCTACCTGCCAGTACCCTGAAGTCAGGTCTAGTGTACTGAAGTACTTGGCAGTAGAAAGCGTGTCAAGGGTGTCCTGGATGCGTGGCAGGGGATAAGCGTCTTTAAGGGTTCGCTCATTTAGTGGTCTATAGTCCACGCATAGTCTGGGACTCTGGTCCTTCTTCTTCACCATCACAATTGGAGCAGCCCAGCCACTATTGCTAGGTTGAGCTAGCCCAGCCTCCAAGCTCTGCTGTACTTGCTGGTCGGCCGCTATTTGTTTGTCCCCTGCCATCCTGCGCGGCGGGTGCTTAACTGGTGGCCCTGGCGTGGTCAGGATGTCATGCTGGACAACACCAGTGCGACCAAGGTCATTCGGGCCAGTGGAGAAGACATCACTGTAGGACCTCAGCAGGCCTGCCAGATCGTAGCGGGCAACGTGAGTCAAACCGGGGCTGCTCTCGGCGTAAAGGGCCTGCAAATGGCTTGGTACAGAAGCAGGGGGAGTACCATTAAGTTCGAGGGCTGCCAGGACCCTTGGTGGGCGACCCCCCGATCCCTCCAGGACCTGCACGGGCTGAAGAACCCCTGCCACGGCACCACGCTTTAAGGTGACAGCTGCGGCCCCAGGGTTAAAGACTCTGATTGGGATGCTAGAGGGTTTACTAGGTTGCACAACTGCGTGAGCTACCAGTACTTGGTGCTTCTCCACAAAGCCCTTTGTAGGGCTTAGCATCATGTCTCTATGGGCGGCACAGTGGGAGCTGGAAAACCCGGGGACCACATACTCGCAGCCTGGTTCCAAAACCGTAGTGCGTGCCACCCTAACAACAAGCACCTGGGGTCGAGGGCCCACGCCAGAACATGGTATCTTTTCATTAAACAGGGTTATCTCTTGGCGGCCGTAGTCTAAGCAAGCGCACGATTGTTGCAGGAAAGGGTGCCCCAGAATAACTTCAGTGCCTTCAGCCATGTCGGCCAAAAGAAAGTCTACATTTTCAACACCGCTCCCCACCTGTACAGGCAGGATGACCTCGCCCAGAACGGCCAATCCCTCTGGACCAATGCCTTGTAGAGTCTGAGCAATGGATGCCTGCACCTGAGGTCTTGACTCTGCGGGGATGGTGTTAAAATAGTGGAGGGGCAGCACATTCCGCCGTGCACCAGAATCCAGCAAGGCCCGTATTTCCCGTCCCTGTATTGCTATCTGGACACACATCACATCTTGGCCTCCGTTGTGGAACACTGTGCCTGGGTCAGGGGCTGGGCCTCTAGCAGCTTTTACAGGCTTTTGGGCAGGTGAGCGAGGAGAGGGGCAGTTCCTCTGTAGATGTCCTATGCCGGAGCAGTTATGGCAAACAGCCTCCTTCCTGCTTGACCTGTTAGATGTGCTCCAGCTTTGGCGCCCACGCTGGATAGGTCTTTGGGCCCTCTCCGGTGGTTCATAACTTAGCATATGAACACTCTCCCGTAATGCAGCTGTTCGGGTCCCCTGTGCTGTAGAGACTCGTGGCCCTGGCTGCATAAGCTGTGTGACTGCCCTGGCGGCCCTTTTCGTTGTCTCGAACCTGTGGGCGATTTCATAGGCTCTTGCCAGGGTGCGTGGTTGTTCTTCCAACAATTTCTGGACCATTTCAGCATCTGCCAAAGCATTAGTGAAGATCTCTACAGCAATGCAGTCCTGCTGCAGCTCGGAGCGGTTGGCATACACAATGGAAACCTTCTCGTATATATCATCTCTGAGGGTGTGCAGGGCCTCACCTGGTTTCCGGATTCTCTGCCGTAGCTCAATGCCAATGGCTGCTGCATGCTCTGAACATGGCCCATAGGCAGCCTCCACCTCCTCCACAATCCTCTGGTAACTCCAGCGAGCAGATTTGGGGTTTTTGTGGATTATGGCTCCAGCTGCGCCCCTCAGGCTGAATCTCAGTTGGACAGCCATGGTGTTCTCCGTCCAGCAGTTGGCCTTTGCACAGGTCTCGAACTGATAGAGAAAGTCTTTCCATGACCCTGACCCATCGAAATGGTCTGGTTGTAATGTGGGAATTTTCTCCTTGCCCCTCGTCTGTCCATCAGCACTACAATCTGCAAAACCCCCGTCTTGCACTACACCAGGAAAACAGCCGCGTGGCCCTGGCATGGCTTGTTTTGAACTGTGACCCTGGTCATGCTTGCAAAGCCCACACCCCCCATCTGGTGCTGGTATTGCCATGCGAGTTGTTGGGGAAAAATAGCCCTGAGCTGGCATTTCATAGCTGTACTGCGCAGGTTGGGGTATACCCGGCATAATGTGTAGCTTCGCTGGCTCAGTAAACGGCGTTTTTCTAGGGACACTGCAGGTACAGTTCATGGCGGTGAATGGCTGGCTGCATGGCCGAGATGTAACAATCCGAGGTGGGTGATCATGCGAGCCATGCTGTCCCACTGTGAGCGGTGTAGATGCAGTGTTACCAGGGCCTCCGCAGTCTGAGCACTGCAACTGCTTAAACTCACTGCACACTGCATTCTGCTTCGCTATTGGTGTTAAGAAAGGGTTGGTGTGAGCTGAAGGTGGCGGGGTGAGATGCCATGCAGCCTCAAACTCCGTCGTATAGACTGCTGCTATGCTCGCCGCTGGCGTTAACTCTATGTCCGTGATGAAGGGGTTGCTGCTGTGGATTCTATTGTTTACATAAGTGGCACGGTCCACATTAGCTGTGCCACTCTCTGGGGTTTCTGGCAAAAATGGGTTGCTGCTCTTACTGAAGTACATTCCCATGCCATCCCCTTCAGCATCTCTCGGAGCCGCCATTTTCTCTGTCGTCCGAGGGAAAAGAGAAAAAGAAAGTTCGCTCCCTCTCTCTCGGCGCTTTGCGGAGTTTTATCCCGGACGAGCCCCCAGTGTTACCGCGCCAGATCCGCGGCCCCGAACCGTAGTAAGGAAACCTCTGGCAGTTACTTGACTCGCAGCCGGCAACAGCTTACTATACAGGTCAACTCCGCTAGCAAGAAGATCGAGGGAGGCGTAGGAAACTGCTTTACTGAACCTTTATTTCTCCTCCAAGGCACGAACACCGCGTACAGTGGGCTGAAACAGTTTACTCACAGCGGGCATCGCCGATACAACTTTGGCTGCCGAGGGAGTTATTATATTCCTTTTATTAACTTTCTCTTCGTCTCTTCTGTAGTTAACCGTTACTCTTCTTTTCCTTCTCCGCTCACCCTCACACACCCGACAGGCAGTTCCGCTACACACACCCGCATACATTTCCCATCAGGCTTCACCCTTAAAGGACCATGCCTGTAACATTTGCTTACACAGGTTGCGTCTGATTGGTTGGAGCTGAGCGACATCCAAAACTAACAGGAGTGGTGAATGAATCTATAAATGTGTTTTACGTGTGAAATGAAAATAATAAACCTAACAAAGGATTATGTACGTTAAATCTGCGCACTTTCAGATCGTGAATCAGTTTGGAAAACACTGTGTGATGGCCACAACATGAAGCGATTTTATTGTTGAATTATCAGTGATACTTTCACGTGTTTTTGTTGAGAAATGTTAACGATGTCATTACAAGAAAGCATTAAATAAGGGAGAAAAACCCGTTGGCGGAGAGGGTCCTCGGTTCTCCAGTTAGATTGTGCTTCACAGCGTCATGTTTCGCCGTGACGGGGTTATTATTGGAGTAAATGGATGGCTGGCGCCTCTGCTCGAAGCGTCTCTGATCGCCGTGAGCGGGTTCATATTGGAATGAATTGACAACCCACAGCATCACATAAAAACGTGGAAGGGTACTGTAACAGCCGTTATGGTGTGGTGTCCCTTTAAAGGACTTGTGTGCTGCAAAATACCCTCACATGGTGCGTAAAGCAGTTTTTGCGCTAAGAGTTCTGCTAGCTCTTTACAAACTGATGATGCTAACGTTAATTGCTAACGTTAACTGGAGCGCCAAGACTGAAAATCATTTGAGTTGCGTTAGTTATGTGTTTATGTCACTGAGTTCTGCAAAAATCTCTTTCCTCTTTAGCTTGAAAATGAGTGATTCAGAGGATCCCGAGCTGGAGGAAGAGCTTCAGGCTGCTGACGAACTCCTTCAAGATATGCAGGTAACATTTTTAGTGGAAACAGTTGTTAAAGAGGGAACACGCTTGTCTAATATTTTGTACGGAGTAAACGTTATGTTATTTGAATTTATTTTTAAAGTTTATGTCAAATTAAGTTGGTTAACTTAAGATGTTTGATAATCTTTGCTTTAATCATAGACTGTATTTTAGGTGTTCCCTTTTTTCCTTGTTAATTGCGTAGAATGATGCACGGAGTGAACCTCAGCCAAGACCAGTGCGCTGGAAAAAACGTGACAGACAGGGAGATTTTATTCCTCAAAGACCATCAACCAGTCGAAGTACTAGTTGCATGCCACGTGGTCAGTGTTCACGCAACCATTGATTTTATCTCACAACTTGTTTTCACCAAAGAATTTCAGTAAGTAAATATTCTTCATCCCCCCCCCCCCCCCTCAGTGTCCAGAGAGCAGCATCAATGTCCACGTGAAGAACCTAGTTATGTTGCCAGTGTCAACCCAACAAAAGGTACTTTACCTTCTTGTATATATTGTGATTTCTGTTTACTTTTATATTTGTTGTTATAGTTGAGTTAGGCAGGGCTTTTGTGGAGTCCTAAGAAACATACTGCCTAGAGTGTTTTTCACTTTGTGGAAGAGTTTCTTCCTTTCTTTATATTTTTTTCTGTATAGTGTATGGAACTGAGGTGCTTCGTCAGGAGCTCCTTCAGTTGTTGGAGGATGGAGAAGAGGACGCAGCCATGACTTGTGAGACGTCGTGTGAGTCAGCTGCTACTCACTGGGCGATCAGAAATATGGTGTCCTTGCAAAAGTGGAAAGAGGCCAGGCCTTGTCTTATAGACAATATGTTAGCTACTCTGGATCCACAGTCACACCGTGTGTGTCAGTGTGGCAAACAAGTAGTTGTGAGGTGTCTGGACTGCCTGCCTCTTCCATTCCTTTGTGCTGACTGTGATATTGCAGTTCACACACGCTTTGTCCTGCACAACAGAGAGGCAGTAACAGGAGGGTTTTTGCAGCCTTCATCAGAGTTTCACAAGCCAATAGGTACGGTTTTTAAGTCTTATGCATTTCTTGCTATGTACTATGAGTGGGTGCTGTTATTGTATATTTATTGTGTATCAGTTAATTTCTAATTCTTTTTATATATATTGTGTGTTTTAATGTTAGTTCGGCTGTTGCCTGTGCAAAGGCCAGACCATGTGTGTGACTGCCCAGCAGGTAACGTTGAGGTTTCACCCGGTGCAATTGTGGCTCTTGTAACCATAAATGGTAAGTTGCCCTTTTGTCACACACTACATACACAATAGATGTGTTTGGAGGTTTTATTGCAAATTGTGCATTGCTATCTTGGTTTGAATTACCCTCGGCCCGCAGTATATGTGGGCACCTGTCAAAGGTCATTTGGATTTACCAGACCGATTTGAAAACAACATGAAAAAAATGAATGCTTTGAGCCATGACTGAATTTATCCTTATCCTTTCTAAAGGCCGTTATAACCTTACACTACCAGTGGTGAGCTGCACCAGCTGTGGCCTAATGTGGTCCCCCTCAGTTAAGGACATCCTGGGTAGTGGATATTGGCCTGGCACCTTAAATTTCTGCACCCTGTTTTCAATGGATGTCTTTCAGTCTTTCTATGACATTAAGAAGGCTGCACCAGGGATGTCACTTAAGGCATTTGTCAAAATGCTGGATGAACGAACAGCCCATTTTGGAAGGGTGGGTTTCTAAATTTGCTAAGTTTAAGGAAATTGTGCAAATCAATGTTTATGATGACTGTCCTTGAATATTCTGTTGTATGTCCTCTATGTAAAAGAATGGTCGAATATCAGCTGATGCCTTCAGTAAAAGTTTCTTGGAGTGGAGTGCTGTAAAGTTTGAGGTGGACAGGATGTGCAAGGAGCCATGCTTTAGCTGCCCTGCCTGCACTCCAGACATGCTCGCCGTCTCAGTTGATGGAAACCGCAAGCTTTATCGCTTTCAATCAAATGCAAGGTACGTTATGCATTGTGGACATAAATCAAATATGGATTTGTACAAAAATGTATTTTAATGTTTCTTTTCAAACAACTGTCACTGTGTTCGTTCAGCACTTCAGAGCAGGGGAACTTTGAAGGTGTCTTCATTGAAAAAGATGAGGAAGTTGCTGAGTTTGTGAAATACATCCAGAGACACACAAATCATGTAAGATACACATATGCGTTAATCTTGTTAAAATGATGTTAATGCCGTAACCATATACACATACGTGTGTGTGCATGTGTGTGTGTGTGTGTGTGTGTGTGTGTGTGTGTAGACATATATGGATGGGTCGATATTTTTTTTATTTTTCTCTTGGTGTTGTCGTAATACTATTTACTTTACTTTATCTTAATGTTTACTTAATTTTGTCACCATGTGTATTTAAAAAAAACAACATGATTTTTATTTTGTGTTATCAGTGCTGTCCTGGGGAGATATGAGGTCTCGTGTGACTTAAGGCTAATTCAGCTAATTGTTATGCATTTGTTTTAAAAAGTTTGTCCGTGATAGGGCTTAATCATGCCATGTCTTTTATGTTAAAATCTTTGAGTGTATAGGTCCCGGGGAAAGGGTTGTGCGGATCTTCATCTTGGACTGCAGCAAAGGAGTCGTCCAAAAAGTCCACTGGGAAGTTGGATGAGGAGGGCATGGAAATAGCTGTTTGTCGCCACGGAGTCCTCTTAGCTGCATTGAACATGTTTCGAGGGGAGATCTTTGCTTACCCCCTTTTTCTCCAGAGGAAGTTGGCAGCTAGCGTCCCAGGACATATTACGTTCCTTTGCTCCGATGTGGCCTGTAAATATTTCCCCTATTTAACCAAGGTGGCTCAGCAGTGCCCTGAGCTGAGGAACCTCTTGTCAATGCGTCCTTTTCTCTCCGTCATGCATGCAAAGGCTCACACTTGGAAATGCGAGGTATACTGCAGCTTGTAGTTTTGGATTAGTTTGAGACATTTTGTTATAAGGTTGAATGAATTCAGCAGTCATGTATTGTGACCTCCTTTCTATAGATCAAATGGGGAGGTGCATTTCAGGATGGGGCCGGTTCAACAGTTGGAGAAGAGGTGGAACAAGTAAACAGTTTCCTGTCTAGGGCGGCCATCACAACGAAGTACATGTCTAAAGCAGGTATGTGTCCATGTCTGAGATTCCACTCAGTCTCCTGCTCATTAATTCTTATTTGTATACTAACTGAAATGCAGGGCGAACAGACATGCTGACCCTCCTGGCTTTGGGGTGGAACAAAAGGAAAGTGGAACATCTGGGCCGCACTTTGAGCCAGCGATATCTAAAGGTCATTTTTTTCAACACCCATTTTAATGTGTGTGGTAATGGGGGGGAAACACCAGTACTCTTTTAATGTCAACATGAATGACATTTATGAATGCATTCTTAGATCATAAGGATCCTTAGAGAACAAGTGGAGAGCCTGAATGCGACCAGAAATGAGCTGGGTGTGGATGACGACACGCTGCAGCAATGGGTGGCCGATGTGCAGAAATGGGCTGAAGGTGAGTCTTAATATAATGCACTCGTATATAACAACAGGACCCACCATGGCCTCATTAAAGAACTTAGAGTTAAGATCTTTCTGACAGTGTCAACAAACAATGAAAAATAAGCCTTGTAAAAGCAAATTTATGGCAGAGTTGTTGCGTTTCATCAAATTGGATAGAACCTGGGTTGAAATGATATCGTACTAGTTGGTTTTATAAACCTGAACACCAACATACTTGTTATCTCATGATTATCATGAGATAGCAGCACATGAAGGCTCCAGATGTCTTATAATGAATGTCATCAAGTCAGTGATCACAGAGTCCACTGTAGTTTGGTGACTGTTACTCATCCTGTATTCTGATTAATATTCCTCTCACTTAGAAAGTGATCAAACTGATGGCAGCCTTGGAGCGTTGCAGGCACGAATAGAGGAGCTTGTCGTCATCATCAGAGTGCGAACACAGTCTTTACAGACAAAATGGTGTCACAGTTTCTTTGAAACGGACCGTTTGATACTTAGTTTGTACAGCTTGTGCAGCTACTTTGTAAACAGAATAAAATCAGATCCAGGTTTGTTTAAGCTGGATGTGATTTGTTCTAGCAAACAAATTGATGAGTGTAGATTAAAATGTAACTATATCAGAATCAGAATCAGAAAGGGGTTTATTGCCAAATGTTGAGCAGGTTTACAACATTAGGAAATTGCTGCGGTGCTTCAGTGCAAACATACTGTCATAAATTGCAATTAAATGGACATGAAAAAATAAAAGTAGGAATAAGAATTAAAAGTGCTACGTAGAAAGATATGTGCATGAGATATACATGAGATATATACATGAGATAAGAATTAAGAGTGCTCCGTAGAAGGATATATGCATGAGATATACATGAGATATATACATGAGAATAAGAATTAAAAGTGCTGCGTAGAAAGATATATACATGAGTGCAGGTGGTGATCAGTGCCAAACATGGAATGATGCAGTGACACAGCGTAGGGTCATGTGTTAGTGGTGGGAACAGTCATATGGTTATTGTTCATGAGTCCGACAGCAGAGGGGAAGAAACTGTTCTTATGGCGAGAGGTTCTGGTGCGAATGGACCGGAGCCTCCTGCCTGAGGGGAGCAGGTCAAACAGACTGTGTCCAGGGTGAGAAGGGTCAGCTGAGATCCGAGCTGCACGCCGCAATGTCCTGGAGGTGTACAGGTCCTGCAAAGATGGGAGTCTGCAGCCAATCACCTTCTCAGCAGAGCGCACAACACGCTGCAGTCTCTGTTTGTCCCTGATAGTGGCTCCAGCGTACCACACGGTGATGGAGGAGGTGAGGATGGCTCGATGATTGCAGTGTAGAACTGCATCATCGTCCGTGTTGGCAGGTTGAATTTCTTCAGCTGCCTCAGGAAGTACATCCTCTGCTGGGCTGAGGATGTACTTCCTTCCTTCACATAATATACATCATGTGAAGGTGTGAATTTTTTATGATTATTTACAGATAGCAACAAGAGGCGACACAGAATTCGCAAGGTCATCTTAGTTGAGAAGAAACGCTTGGCGGCTGCTGTTGACGACTACAACAAGCTCGCTGAACCAACAAAGCAAATCGTATCCAGTGATGCCCTCGTGCAGACCGACGTTTGGCCCTGGCAGAGCACAAGTGAACGTAAGCTCTTGATTTATAAATATCCTTTTTAAACAAACTCCCAGTATCTGAGCAGTAGTTGAATGTTTTGTTCTTGAATCATAATATGCTGCTATGTTTTCCCATCTGATGTTGTTAAACTGTAGCTGCTGCTGACCTCCGGACAAAGAGAAAGGTCTTTGAGAAGGTGATGGCTGTGAGGCGCCTGAGAGAGGAGGAGATGATCCTTTGCAGGGAGATGCGGCATCACTGGACAGTGTTGCGAATGCGTTCTGTGGTGTTGGGGACAATCTCCTCAGACTGTAAGCACTTTATTTATTTATTAATTTTTTGATGAATCGATTGAAAATAAGAGCAGATGCTAAAGTCTTACTGGATCTTTTACCTATATCTAGATTGCTAGCTAACACTGCCTTCCCCCTTTTAAAAAAATGTTTAATTACAGCATCCTAATTCCTTGTGTTTATGAGGTGAGGTTTTTTTTTTGTTTTTGTTTTTTTTTACTTTTCTCATATTTATTTGTTTTGTTCTTTTTACAGCCTCCTTTGTTGGCATGTCGGAGGATGCACAGAAGGGACTCTGTAGCCTGGTTTTAAAAAAACAAAGTGAACTGAAAGCTGAAATGCTCAAAGTAAAGGACGTGTACAAGAGAATCCTCAGCCACCAACCACTCCTGGAAATGGACTCGGAGGAGGACATTCCAGACGATGCCACTGAGAGTGATTTGAGCACTTCTGATGAAGACTGATTGTGTCATCATTGATGTTATGTTTGGTAAAATAAAAAGTTAATCACATCTCTGTTCAATGTGATTTTTCAACAGACATTTTACATTTTGAGAAGTAAAATGGAATTTCCTTGGTGCAGTTGTTTACCCTGAATCATTATTTCCCATCTAATTTAATGACTAGTGTACATGTTCAGATATAACATAATTCTTATAACATAATTTAATTCATGGGATGCTTTCTGGACTGCTCAAATTATCACAAAATTTAAAAGCACCAGGCAGCACACTCACAAGTAAATTTTTTGTTCAGTGTTTTGTCGAAGAAATCAACAAGTACAATTGAGATGTTTGCTGTAGTGATGTGTTTGTTAAGAAGCATGCCAGCACACTGGTGAACTGACAGTCCCAGAATGCACCCGAGCCATTGACTCACCCCAGAGCAAATGAAATTGCTTATCTAGAAAGACAACCGTCATCAAAGAAGAAGTAAAAGAGTAGGAAACAAATGGTAAGGGAAGGTACTGTGGGGTAGGAAAGAAAGGCCAGAGCTGTGCAAAATGACCTCCAGCAGGCCACAAATGTGCACGTCTGCTCAAACGGTCAGAAATGGACTCCATGAGGGTGGTATGAGGGCCCGACGTCCACAGGTGGGGTTGTGCTTACAGCCCAACACCGTGCCAGATGTTTGGCATTTGCCAGACAACACAAAGATTGGCAACTTTGCCACTGGAGCCCTGTCCTCCTCACAGATGAAAGCAGGTTCACACTGAGCACTTGTGACAGTCTGGAGATGCCGTGGAGAACCTTCTGCTTCCTGCAACATCCTCCAGCATGAGTTTGGCAGTGGGTCAGTTTTGGTGTGGGGTGGCATTTCTTTGGGGAGCTGCACAGCCCTCCATGTGTTCGGCAGAGGTAGCCTGACTGCCATTAGGTACTGAGATGAGATCCTCAGACCCCTTGTGAGACCATATGCTGGTGCGGTTGGCCCCGGGTTCCTCCTAATGCAAGACAATCCTAGACCTCATGTCGCTGGAGTGTGTCAGCAGTTCCTGCAAGACGAAGGCATTGATGCTGTGGACTGGCCCGCCCATTCCCCAGACCTGAATCCAATTGAGGACATCTGGGACATCATGTCTCGCTCCATCCACCAACTGCACCACAAAATGTCCAGGAGTGGGCAGATGCTTTAGTCCTGGAGTCTGGGAGGAGATCCATCAGGAGAGCATCTGCCACTTCATCAGGAGCATGCCCAGGTGTTGTAGGGAGGTCATACAGGCATGTGGAGGCCACACAGACTAGTGAGCCTCATTTTGACATGTTTTGAGGACATTACATAAAACCAGATTAATGATTCTGTATTGCATTGATCAAGGAACCAACCCAATAGGAGCTAAAGGAATCCTCTTGACATTACTTCACTCAGTAAGTTTATACTATGTTTAATGTGCATTTTCTTCATCAGTTTAGAACATAACATGTTAGCGCTCCCTGGTCCTTTTTGGAGACAGATCCTGAGACAGCAGGCAGCTATGGAGAACTCGTGTCAGCTGTGGTAATTAAGGAATACTTTGATTTAATATTGATTTCATGACAACTATCCTCAGGCACATATTCCTGGATATATATAATGACATAAGTAAACTCCCATTTTAGAATCATTGCCTTCTTTGATCTGACTTATTGCCTCAGACTTTGGCCCTGTGTCCCCAAAAGTATAGAAAATCCATGACACTGAGTAAGAGGCCTTTATCATGTTATAAGTGAGAGAGTTTGGTGTAACAGTGGTTGAACATGCCAAATCAATCCACAACATACTGCCATTCCCCAGCTGTAACCTGCATATGCATCAAACCAAAATCCAGTATCATAGCCACATGATAGACATAAAGATGAGGTTAAAAGGGTTGTCTCGTTTTGCCAGATAGCTTCATCCCAAAAAAGATAGACATTCTTCAAAAACAAAAGTTTGTGAATATTTGCTTTTTTGCCAGGCCTAAACCAACCTGTTAAACTTATCAAATTATTGTCATAGATAGGAACCTATTGATTGAAACAGAATAATCCATTGAAGCCTCCATCATCATCCACAATCACTGTTACTGTTCAGATTATTTTATCTCGGTTTTCCTCTAGAATGTTTTGAAAATCAGCATTTGCTGTAAAACTATGAGATGTCGAGTGCAGGGAAGATATTATTGATCGATCAGATTCATGTATGTGTTAGGTACTTAAGCCACAATTAGAGAGTGAAACAGAGACTGACACTGGTTGAAATGTATAGTAAATATTTTATTTTGAACTTTTATGCTGAACTACAAGCTGTGAACTGTGTGATCTCTGCGACCTGTGGTGCCTGGTTTACTGTGTGTAAAACTGCGCAGGTTCCCATGTGTCATCCCACACTTTGCCACTGTCAGGAGAAAAACATAACAAACAACAACGACAACCACACACAAAATAGGACAATTTAGGTTGTGACATATGACAATTTTTTAGGATGAAATATCTTCTATATTCATGTCATGCTTTATACGCCTTCATTGTAATATAAATTAATCAAATCAAGTCAGAGAGTATTAATATATGTAGTAGATGTCAAGCAGGACCACAGCAGCAGCCACGATCCATTGGAACCTGCTGGATGAGAGAGCACAGAAACTCCAGGGAAGAAGTTTAGTTAGTAACATGCATGAACTGCATTACTGAGACATGTATGTTTACAGATGGTGATGAGGAAGAGGGGGAGAGTTTTCAGTAAAAGGAGACGTGACTGCATCTTCAACCAATACTGAGCCTGCATAACCCTGAAAGAGACAGAGAAAGAGGGGGGGGACACTAACCCCCAGCAGTCTGGTCCTATTACAGCATAACTAAGGGCTGAGCTGAACCAGCCCTAACTATAAGCTCTATAAATAAGTAAAGTCTTATGCCTACTCTTAAAAGTGTTGACCATGTCCACCTCCAAAACTCATAATGGACTTTGGAGGTGGACAGCTATCAAGCTCCTCACAGAAGAAGACAATTTACTTTAGTCCAAATACATGAATTCAAATTGAGTTGATAACTATTTATCAACAATATGAATGTCTGTTCCCGTCCAACAAAGTTGTTACTACATACCATGTTGAGCAAGGCTTCCACTTGACTTTAACTTCTTCTTTTTCCTGAAAAACATGATATAAACAAACAATTAATTAAGAAAGACATGCAAGTTGCATACAAAAAGGAGCTTATAAACATTTGTGTACTATTGAATGGCTCAATATATTATACAATTAGTTTACAAAAACATAAGAACCACTACAATGCTTGTACTGCCAGCATCGAGTGCATGTCAGCAAAGCAACACTGCTTACATTGTGGCTCACAAGCAAAACTAACTGAAGCAGATGTTACTGAATGGGAAGGAGCACCTCCACATCAATCACTCCTTCTGAGCATGATGTCAGGAGGACTTTAAAGAACGTAAACATCAGGAAGGCAGCACGACCAGGTCGTATCAGGTGGTCTGTTCTTATTTAATGTCCTATTTGGAGTGAAATCCTGACTCAGTGGCTGAATTAGTGTAGATTCATCAAAAACAAAAGCTTATGGATATTCAGTCAGGCACAGTTCAAATCCGGGAAGTCCAAAGATGCAAACAAATCTGCACAACAGCAGGCTAAATTACTTACATTTACAACTCTCCTGTCTACTATCTCTTCATATTTGAAAATCTTCTGTGTGCGGTGTTTTCGGCATTCTGAAAAATAACAAATGAAATATTTACATGAGTTCTGTAAAACTGGAAAAAATGCAAAAATTAAGAAAAAGAAATCTTAACAAACTTAACAAACCTGTCGTGTGTTTCGTACATTTACAATACCATAACGTCTAACCTTTCCTTGTCATTTTTGTGTTTGGGACATCCGAGGTGTACACCGTAGAAATTGAGGGAGATGCAGGATGTGGAGATGGAGAGGAGGATGCAGGAGAAAGCAGAGATGAAGAGGAGGATGCAGGAGGAAGCAGAGATGAAGAGGAGGATGCAGGAGGAAGCAGAGACAGAGAGGAATGTGCAGGAGGAAGCAGAGATGAAAAGGAGGATGCAGGAGGAAGCAGAGATGGAGAGGAGGATGCAGGAGGAAGCAGAGATGGAGAGGAGGATGCAGGAGGAAGCAGAGATGAAGAGGAGGATGCAGGAGGAAGCAGAGACAGAGAGGAATATGCAGGAGGAAGCAGAGATGAAGAGGAGGATGCAGGAGGAAGCAGAGATGAAGAGGAGGATGCAGGAGGAAGCCGAGACGGAGAGGAATATGCAGGAGGAAGCAGAGATGGAGAGGAGGATGCAGGAGGAAGCAGAGATGGAGAGGAGGATGCAGGAGGAAGCAGAGATGGAGAGGAGGATGCAGGAGGAAGCAGAGATGGAGAGGAGGATGCAGGAGGAAGCAGAGATGAAGAGGAGGATGCAGGAGGAAGCAGAGATGAAGAGGAGGATGCAGGAGGCTGACAGAGGGAAGATGTTGGTACAGGCTCTAAATGAAGAATAAATTCCTGGTTTAGAGCCTCTGGGTCTGGGACTGGTCTAGCATCGACACTGTCAGCAGAGGATGGTCCAGCTGCTGGTGTAGAACTTTTAGCAGGAGGTGAAGCTTGTAATTCTGAAAAATTTTAAATATTAAACATTCATTAAAATGGGTTGAAAAAATGTACAGTACACATAAACACATAATAAGTAGTGATTTGCATGTTTTCAGTTAAGTTTTTACTAAAGATACAACTGGTAAATATTGGCATCAAATAAGTCATCTCACACACTCACTGACCCAAATCATTCAGTACAAGTGCCCTCTAGGGTAGTGTGACATCTGTAGTGCTTTTCTACATTGTACATTAATAAATTAATGAGTGTGACTATAAATCCAGAGAGCTAATGACTTTTTCCTCTGATGACACTACTTTCCTGACTTTGTAGTGAATAACATTTGACACTTCAAGCTAGTACTGTGACTTAGGAGTTTTGTACAATGGTGATGCTAACTACCTCAGGGAGGTAATCAGGTAACCTCTTAAGAAGTATATAAGTTATTTAAGAATCTTGGTGTTCATATTGGTAACATTATAACATTTGTTATACTAGAAAGTCTCGAAGAGAATTATCAGGTCTGGTTTTTGTGAAGATTTTTAAAATTACATTTGTATATACATGAGTGTGAAAGACCATACTATACACACACACACATACAAAATTGTTCAGGTGGGTAACACCAGAGGTTCAGTATGGCTAGCTTTGGTGATGTGACCGACACATGGGGAGGTAATAAGGCAGATATAACACTATTTTCATGTTAGCAACAGGACATGTAGGGCAGCTGTCACCTCACAGCAAGAAGGTTACTGGTCTGAACCTTGGCTGAATAATAGAATAGAACAGAATAGAGTAGAGTAGAATAGAATAGCTGGTGACTGTTAACTATCCTCATCCTCACCATCTTGTTTGTCTCTATGTACCCCGTGATGATCTGCCTTCTTATCTAGGGTGTACCATGAGTATCACCCAAAGACAGCTAGGATAGGCTACCTGATAAGGACACCTGGTTACAGATAATGGACAAAGCATATCTTACTTCTCAGAAGGTGTTCATAAAGCTTCCTCATCTTCATGAGGATGTCACGTGCAGCACCTTCCGCTGGTTCGATCTGAGTGATCACGTCCCCTACTATACGGCCCTTACGGTCAAACTGTCCAAGAAACAGAATTGGTTGGTAGCCCAGGGCATGTAGCTTTGAAACCTGCAAGAACAACAAAGAAAAACATGCAGCCAGTCTTTCATGTAAGCAAATTGATGTATAACAAACCTTTAAGTTTCACATCTTTGTTGTTTTATTGTTGTCGATAGTTAAAAAGTATTTATGGTGACCAAACCTGTAAATGTATGATAAAATCCATCTTGAAATGTTTTGTCTCTCAGTTAATAGCCGATTAAATTAAAAATCAGAAGTAGCTTAAATAAAAATAGTTTTAACAAGTTTTTTCTAGTTGGATGTCTTTAGTGTGATGATGTTATTCTGATGTGAATAACTTTTTTATTTATGCTCTTTTATAAATTAATATTTTATGTGTATATACATGTCTTGTTAGTTTCTTACTTCATGATATACAAGAAAACATTGACAACTGTGATTAATAAAGAATTGTCTACCAGACCAACCACTTATTAGATCAGAACTTTTAAACTTACTGACAACTGGGCTGAATTAACCACCCTGCTCGCATTTCTGTTTTTTTTAACAGAGGCAGCCCAGTTACTGTTTTTAAACTGTTCTTGTTTTTTTTTCAATCCCTCCTTTAGGTTCAGGCTGCCCAGGCATCCACTGCATGTCTTCCTGTTGCAGGTGTTTGGGGCCTGACAGGAAGGGCATGGTTTGGTTTTTGGCTTTGTCATTTCTGCAAATGAAAATGGAACATGTAGGGATTATTTCAGGTCTGTTTTGGTGAAACGATTACAAAAATAATTTATGACCAAAGAAATAACTTATATTACGAGGCAGTATTACACCATATTTAGAAAAAAAATCAATTACGAGATTAAAGTCGTTAATATTGAGTTAATTACGTGAATAGGGTTAAAAAAAACCTGAATTGATTACAGAAAATATACATTGCTAAAATAGAGCAGTACTAACATTAGCTGGGTGGCCAAGCAAGTGTCTTACACATGAGAATAGATCACAAAAAAAATTAAATAAACTTTTGCAGAAGTAGTTCTCTTGGTACACAGACTGCTCTGTGAAAACATTTCAAGTTTAATATCAGTTTAATATCACTGAAATTTTTAAGTGACTTAAAAAGGAAAAAAAAAAAAAAAAAAGTATCACTGAAATTAATATTTCAGTGAACATGCAAATTACCCACAGTTTATCACAACTTACTTAGCTAGGATCTGCCTCGTGTCCAGTCGAAAACTTCGATGCAGGACCGTGAGTTGAAAGATACATTTACTACGACTCCCAAGATGCATTGCAGTAAAAACCATCCAATCGCCTTGCTTAAGATCTGTTGACGTGTCGCTAAAGGCGCGCTGTAGATAAATATTGCAATTTGTAAAAAATAAAATATTAAAATTTGCAATTTTT
The DNA here is from genome assembly GCF_057382185.1 of Mchenga conophoros. Taxonomy (NCBI): domain Eukaryota; kingdom Metazoa; phylum Chordata; class Actinopteri; order Cichliformes; family Cichlidae; genus Mchenga; species Mchenga conophoros. The sequence continues at coordinate 38,323,531 of NC_140528.1, forward strand.
AATTACATAATTAAACACTGGGCCAGTTTAATTTCGTATTATCGCTGGTTATTATTTTAGAGTAAATAAAGGAATAACGGGTAGCACCAAGCTGTTGTTATCTTCATTTCCATAGCGACGGCGGTTGAGGATTATGGGTAGTGTGCAGTTACGGGATTAGTGCGTCTGCGTAAATTGGTCTGATTGGTTGGAGCTGAGCGACATCCAAAACTAACAGGAGTGGTGAATGAATCTATAAATGTGTTTTACGTGTGAAATAAAAATAATAAACCTAACAAAGGATTATGTACGTTAAATCTGCGCACTTTCAGATCGTGAATCAGTTTGGAAAACACTGTGTGATGGCCACAACATGAAGCGATTTTATTGTTGAATTATCAGTGATACTTTCACGTGTTTTTGTTGAGAAATGTTAACGATGTCATTACAAGAAAGCATTAAATAAGGGAGAAAAACCCGTTGGCGGAGAGGGTCCCCGGTTCTCCAGTTAGATTGTGCTTCACAGCGTCATGTTTCGCCGTGACGGGGTTATTATTGGAGTAAATGGATGGCTGGCGCCTCTGCTCGAAGCGTCTCTGATCGCCGTGAGCGGGTTCATATTGGAATGAATTGACAACCCACAGCGTCACATAAAAACGTGGAAGGGTACCTTAGGCGTCAGCATGAGAAGTTAAGGGACGTGACAAATCGTCATTATTTTACGCGTCGGGAGTGAGAACGGGTTGGTATGTTGTAATCGCACTGGACAATTAGTGATACAAAACAACTGTTTTCTCCTGTGAATAAAAGTATATGTTTTTGTCAATGTACCATGGTAATAACAGAAGCGAAACGTAATATTGTGTCAGGAAAATTCACTATTTATGCACAATAAACAAAGGAGCATAGCGCCACAATTTCTGTTCAGCGCCAGACTTGCTTGTAACCTATATCACCAGTTATGTTAAGAAAAATGACGCATTAACTACAACAAAACTCTGACCTTTGTGGGAATGCTTGGAGCAGACTAACATGTGAGCTGGAGTGTTCGGGGACGTTATATTTGGTATATCCAGACCATCCGTCGGCTCTTACTTCGGAAACATGGCTTAAAAATGTCTCTTCAACGATGTAATCCGATAAAAAAAACGATCTCTCTACCCGTCGGCTTCCCGTGGCTGTCATGCGACCGACTATTGAAGTTAATAATACAACAGCTTCTTGCCATTTTTTGTGTTTCTTTTTATCGCTGTGTAACTGAGTTCAATTGAAAGCCTGCGTGTGCTAGTACCTCTTGCCACAAGTTCCCAGAATCATTTGCGGTTTAACCCTGAATGACGTCAAATTTTCAATCTTTATCCTGGTAGGCCGGTCTATAGTCAAAATGCCCGGGCCAATTTTTTGTCCCAGTCCAGCCTTGATTGTGTGTGACGTCTTCTTTTGCGCATGCGGGCCGCTTTGAGGGTTCACACTAGAGCGCGTTTGCTGTTGCATTTTATTTATAGTGTGAACAAGCAGACAAAAAAATCAGATTTGATCAAAAAACCGGAATTAAGCATTAAGACCTGCAGTGTGAACGTAGCCTAATTATTTTCTCCCCTCTCTCTGTGGGCGCTGAGTCCAGTGTCAGCTTCAGAAATATTCCCCTCTGAAACCCCTTGGTGTGAGGAACTTGTTTAAAATAAAACTGCTCTTCTCTCTGGGCTGAACCTTGACAGTTTTAGACAGCTTAATTTAACCGCAGCTATTTTATCTCTCACATGAAACTTTGAAATCACTTATCAACCAAACAGATCATGCAAAAACAAGAACAGAGAGAGGAAAAAAAATGGTTTCAGACAAACACACACACACACATGCGCACGCAGCAAAAATCATTACAGGACCAGTTGGACTAGAAAGCTGAGAGACACATACTTACTAATCACACAGAACTGCTGAGGACCCAGTTCACTCACAGATTTCAAAAGCCTTAGTGATTATTATCCAGCATTAGTATCTGAACCTGGAATCATTTCTATGGAAACTGAATTTTATGTAAACGTTAAATTTAATCTGATGCAATCAGGTTTAAACTCACGTTCTGTTATTCACTGAAAATACAGACATTTAGAACAAACTAAGACCATCTGTGCTAGAGGAAATGTCTGCTGTGACTGCATCACTCTGCTCAGCTTTGTTGTTATTCAGCCTCTGCATGTTTACCTCTGCAGGTGAGTTTTACCTGTCAGGAGATAAATGCCATTTCAATGATAGATAAAGACAAAGAAATTGAGTAGGATTATTTCATATTCATTCTGTTGGTCTGTGTGTGTGCAGGCAACATGAGCCTGCACACATTAATTTTGTGATAAGTTTATTGAAAATTCTCTGTGTGTAAGTACAGTTTAGTGCTGTCTGATCATCACTCTGATTGACTGCTGTAGAAGTGAACAGTGTTACTTTGACCTTTAACCTCGCTGCGCTGTGTTGTTTCCTCTTTTTCAGATCACAAAATCATCACAGCTGAGTCTGGACAGGACGTCACTCTGACATGTCAAGCTCAAGCCCACATCGTCATAGTTGTAGAGTGGAGCAGAACTGACCTGGAAGATGAAGAACTTGTCCTTTTATATCAGCATGGATGACTTGTTCCAGATTACCAGCATCCATCTTTTGAGAACCAGGTGGATCTGAAGGACAGACAGATAGCTGATGGAGATGTGTCTTTGATTCTGAAGTGAAGAATGTGAGACAAGATGATGCTGGAACATACGAGTGTCATGTCATCAAGAGAGCTGGAAAACCTTTGAAGCTCATCAATCTGAAAGTTGGTTCTCCAAGTGAGTGAGGAGTGTTCAGTGTGTTTGAGATCTTCGGCTCTTTTAGCTGCGCTGCCTTATTGCTCCTAAATAGCTCTGTTTCCACAATCACTGAGATCCTTCTATTTTAGCCCAGCTGTGAATGATCTGTATTGGTAGTGTCCCGATTCGAAATATTGAGGCAAAGAACAAACCAACACTGGCCCAGAAGAGTTCAGTCAAATGATGATTTAATGAGTACATGTGTGGGAAGATGTACACTGCAACTCATCAGCATAGATCTTCTCCAAACAACTCAATTCAGAATAGTTTTATTCATCTCAGGGTTCAGCCCCTCCTGCGTCACAAATGTACATAATTATGCTTAAGTTACAGTAAATCATCATGTGGCGGAGGTGTGGTCCGGCGCGTGGCTGCAGGGGAGGAGTGGTGCAGTGGGCTCAACGATCATGATGATAACGACCTGTGTGTGGGTGTATCTGTGCCTAGCGTGTGTCACACATCACTTAAAAATAGCTAAAATAGACAGAGATGTTACTCTTTCCAGTACTTTCTTCCATACATGGAAATTAAATTCATTCTCCGAATAGCCCCTGGGGACTTTACACTTTCTTCACTCTTCTTCTGTCACTTTTTACTAGGCAAGCTCAACTGCAGGTAGAAGCTAAATGAATTCAAGGCCTTTGCTTACAAAGGTCTACATTTAAATCATATTTGTCTGTAAGCGTGAATGCTGTTTTAACCTTCCATTGCTCCAAATCACCTTACACAATAGATTGTGAAGACATCGCGCTTCACAAAGCTTGAAACCTTCAATAGACTGAGAATCAACTCTTATGAGCACAACTACTGATGTGACGTTCTGTATCGAGGCTTCGAAGCTTGTGTCGAGTAATGGAGGGGGCGTTTCCGCGATGCGCGTATCGAGGCTTGCTTCACTTATGGGAGGAGCTGAAAATGATGACGTCCGAAGCCTCGCTGCCCGGCTGTACCACGTGACTGGTTCATGAAGCGGTTCGAACTTTGCCGCGAGATATGACAGCGATATAAACCCCTCAGACTTCATTCAAAATGTGGGTGTTTGATGGAGAGTTGCGGTTAGTGAGAGTTTGGAGACAGTTTGGAGGTTCATGAGAGTGAGGAGAGAAAGTCTGGAGAGAATGGAGCCAGCTAAGAAGAGGAGGATGTCCTCCCCTGTGTGGGAACATTTTGATCTTATTCCTCCCAACAAGGTATGTAAATTTCTACAGAAGATGTATTTTCATAATACTGATGGTGCAATACAATTTATGTTAAGCGGCTTTACTTTTGTACAAGGTGAAGTGTTTGCTATGTGCCAGGGAGCTGGGATATAACAACAACACCTCATCCATGCTTAGGCACTACAGAGCTTTGCATGAGAATAAGGAGAACACCGATTGTGGAGCAAGACCAGGTGAGCCATCAAATGCCATGATAATATAGCATGCAGTAATGTTACTAAATGATATAACAATATTATACAGCTGTTATAAGTTACGTGTGTGATATTTATATTTGTGCTTTATCTTTATTGTCTTTCCTCAGGAGAACAATCTCAAATAGATGAAGACCTGGTTAGCATGGTGATTGAGGACTCCCAGCCATTTAGCATTGTGGAGGACAAAGGATTCAAAAGATTTGTTAAATCATTAAATCCTAGCTACGTTCTCCCCACTAAAAAGGTCATAAAAGCAGCGAAAATTTAGTTTTTACAGAATAAAATGTGAACAGGCAGGACTGAGGCTCAAAGCCTCAGTGTGTAGCTGTCCATACCTCAACGTTACAAAAGCACAACTACTGTCCACACCCCAACCACACCTCACCTCACAGTAAATGATCATTTCCATTTTAAGCATTTCCAAATAATCATTTTCCATACTGCCAGTATAAATATACACAGTGTACTGCCATCACTACAATATAGATGTTTTACACACTCCTTTTGTTCTTGACATTTACAGGCTGTGTGCAAAAGGCCACACTCTTCAAATTCATGCCAACTAATATTTTTATGTCCAGTAGATGTCCTACTAGAGCAAATGAAGCTTTAAGAAGCTTTGCGCTGGGATGAACCAATTGGATGAAACGCTTCAGTGCTTCATGAAGCTTCATCTGCCCATCACTAAGCACAATATGCAAATGTGTGTATACAATGATTATGGCTGCACATGCAATAAAAATGTTAATCTGATGCCAGTAGCTGTGATAAACAGTTTAATGCAATTTAATGATAAAGTTATATCAGAATCGTGTTTATTGGCCAAGTCCCACAACGTGATGAACCTCTTCCCCGGGCATCTCCAGATAAATAAAATAGCTGCGGCTAAATAAATATTTACATGTAAACCAAATGAATGGCCTTTTTTATGTCTGTTTTTGTGATGTACCAAGATCTGAAAGTTTTATTTATTTATTTTAATGAGAAACTGAAGTATAGCAGAAAAATTTGTGAGCTTCTCCTGGTAATATCCTAGTAATAGTAATAGTAAAAACTAAATTTTAAAGTGTCTTAATACATGCTCAATCAAGCAGTTAAGTAAATCTCCAAAAGCTGATTCTGTTCATCTGGATGTAACGTTTTCAGTGGGAGAAACATTTTGTCACTCATCCATGTGACTTCTTCAGTCTCAGTTGACTGCAGGATTCCCCAATCTTATAAACAGTACATTTGCATAATGACTGAAACCAGCCCACTGAAGTAACAATGATCTGGGAGGTCAGTTCCTTGATCATTAATATACAAATTCTCATGACCATTGAGAACAACCACTGACCAAAGCCCACTGACCAAAGCACACTGATCAATGGCCATGAGTACCATTCACAGAGAGTTGAAAGCCATTCCCCAACTCTCTGTGAATCGATGACACAAGGATCCAGGCCCACACAGACGGTGCGTAAATCATGGGAGGCCACATCACGGACAGGAACAGAGACACAGATGGGCGGTTTAGACAGGAATAGGATAGGAATCTGTGGGAGGAAGTTGTATCCCCATCTACAAGACCACACAAAGGAGGTATATGCTCTCTGCACTGGTATGTCATCCTTTAGGAGACACAGATGGGCCGTTTAGACAGGAATAGGATAGGAATCCATGGGAGGAAGTTGTATCCCCATCTACAAGACCGCACAAAGGAGGTATATGCTCTCTGCACTGGTATGTCATCCTTTAGGAGACACAGATGGGCTTTTTAGACAGGAATAGGATAGGAATCCGTGGGAGGACGTTGTATCCCCGTCTACAAGACCACGCAAAGGAGGTATATGCTCTCTGCACTGGTATGTCATCCTTTAGGTTTATCACCATTTTCAGATCAGAATTACAACCAATATTGTTCCCATCCCACTCAAAGACCCTGCACTCATCAAACAACATTCTCTGGACAATCTCTTTTTGTTCCTCTTCCAAATGATCAAGATTCACTGGCGGATACCACGACATTGGGACAGGTCCAGCTGACTCCACCATTATCTTGCGAACTGTTATTGCAGGTGGGCACTCGCTTGAGGCCTCAACTTCCACAATACGTTCAACTGGCTGTAAGGTGCCCAGGGCCATCTTGCTTGTCAAGGTCATATCATGTTTGGTGTCATTACTTAGAGCAATGGTGATGTATGGGTTAGCTGGATTCTGTATTTCAACTAACCCCGTCAAGACATAGAACCGCTTTAGGGCCTGGTTGCCCTCATCATCCTCAAACAGCACTAAACAATCAAGCGGATTCATGGTTGATGGAACGGGGCACTTTAACCAGGTGACCTGTTCAGGAGGGATAATCACATCCCTTTCAACTGTTCTCAAGTACCCTTGTGTAATGTTTGGCTCTACTGTCTGAATGAAGCTTCTGACCACCTCACCATTCTCAGGGGGAAGACAGATGGCATTACACAGCAAGGTAACAAGAGTAGGTATCAACTGCTCTAGTTGCTCCTCAACGATCTGTTCCAAGACATTGAAACCGATCAATGGTTTGTCCACAGGCAAGGTACTGACGAGGACCGGAATACTGACGGAGAGGCTGGGGTCTTCACTCCCCGGTAAGTTGATCATGATGGGTACCCAGCCATCAAATGATATGGTTTCCCCGTTGACTGCGCAAACTTTCAACTCATCAATTTCCTTGATGATTTCAGATAGAGGTTGCATGACTAAGTCAGGCAAGTATCAGTCTTTCCAATGTTTACTTATGATGCAAACTTGAGCACATGTGTCAAGTACTGCTTTCACTGCTAAGCCATTCAAATTGCAATGTATGAGAGCTTTCTTACTGATTAGCTTAGCAACTGCCCCACATTTAGTGTGGGGTGCCATAACACCAGACGTAGCGAGTGCCTCACCCTGCTGCTGGTTAACTACTTCTGATGTGACTGGCAAGGGGAGACTTGGTTTGCTACTGTTAAGGTTAGGTTGGGTCCCATATGAAGAGGACCCACTGCTTCAACCCTGTCACCCGGTAGAGAAACTGCTGTGGTGTCTCACTTTCATCTTTTCTGGCACACATTAATTCTTGAAAGAGTTCTGTACTATTTTTCTCTCTCAGGTGGGCATGGAGAAACCCCTTCAGTTCAAGTACAGTCAAATCGTCTTTATTGATTAACATATCTTTAAAAGTTCCAGGCCTTAATATCCTGAGCACTCCACGAACTATCTCTGCATCAGGGAAGCCTTCTCTGCGTCGACCTCTTGCTGACCCAGGCCCGCTGGACCCACCGTCTTAGCAACCATGGATCAGTCTCGGCTCCAACTTTCAGCTCGCATCAGCCAAATATCCTTGGGCAAGATACTAACTCCATGTTTGCCTACTGGTGGTGGTCAGAGGGCCCGGTGGCGCCTGTGTCCGGCAGCCTCGCCTCTGTCAGTGCGCCCCAGGGCAGCTGTGGCTACAATGTAGCTTGCCATCGCCAGTGTGTGAATGTGTGTGTGAATGGGTGAATGACTGAATGTAGTGTAAAGCGCTTTGGGGTCCTATGGACTAGAAAAGCGCTATACAAATGCAGGCCATTTACCACTTTTGTACTCTTCCGGAATAGCCCAAGTATGGGGGTTAACTAATCAAAATGAAAACATAACCCTCCACACACACAAACATGCAATAACATTAAAGCACATCACAAACATATTCATATTTCCAACACGTACTATAAACAAACCAATAACATAAGCTTCACCCATTACTATATAAATTAAAACCCTCTTTATCCATACTCCCTAACCTGGCACACTGGTCTGCTCCAAGAGCCCTTAAACAGGTGATTAAGCTGCTTTCACTCTTATGCTCCACATCCTGCAAGAAGCAACCAGGACAGGTGAGTACCTTATTTAGGTTACTCACAAATGATTAACTGTAAACAGCTTTAACCTTGGCTCTTCTCTTACACAGGTAGGATGGCCAGTCCCACTGTCTCTTCACCTTTACAAGCTGTCATTTTAGTTGTATGTCACATAAACCCAATAAAAGACTCCATAAGAACTAAAGTGTTTTTTCTTTATTACACTATTTTAAATTCCCAATCCAACAATTAATCACTAACAATACCAACCAGATAATAGAACCCCTGGTCTCCATTAAAAGCAGCAAAACAGTAAATATATGACTAGGGATGGATACCGGTATCCGGTGGCATGATGGCACCGGTTCTGACATAAACGGTAGTAACCAGACAGAAAAGCAGCGCACATTTCGGTGCTTTATTTCGGTGCTTTTTTTTCCTGACCTGTGATACACTTTAGATTCTAACCAATCATTTTATGTTTCCGAGGATAGTAGGCGGGTCCAGGTACGTACGTTCTTTTAGATCAGAGCTACAGATTAAAAATGCCCAAGGCGAAGTGGTCAAAAGTCTGGCTGTACTTCACAGCAAAAGATGCAAACTCAGCAGCCTGCTACAAGTGCTTTAATCAGATACTGCAATACTGTCAAAGGAGGTAACACCTCAAATCTGATGAAACGCCTGGTGACGCATAGCGTTTTTTTTAAAGCCGAGAAATGCGCCGTATTTGATAGCTTGCTGAGACCTCACACCGTGTACATCTACTGCAGGTTTGGTGCCTGTTATCGGACCCGGAATTAGCAACATCCCCCAAAAACACGAAGAGTAGAGTCCTGGCCCCTAGCCCTGCCAGTGTAGCAGAAATGATGATGGACGAAGATGGCAGCAGCAGCCGTTCTTCTCTGCGTGAGTAGCTTAATGTTGTTCGTGTGTAATTCACGTTGAGTACGCTATCCATGTTATTACATTAATGCATGTAAGGTGAACTAGCAAACATCATCATCATCATGAGTATAATTCCCTCGAAGCACAGGCAGATGCAAGTGGTTTTCTGTCACTGGTTTATTTGAAGACTTCTCTCCAAAGCTACCGTGAAAACTATACAGCATTAACAAAATAAAACTCGGCGTAAGACACAGCACTAAAGATAACACTGTACAACAAACACGATTGTGAGGAGAAAGTTGTTGGAAGGCAAAGAAACTTACAACTCAGATATCTATTTTTTACATGCGCACGGGCGGTCACTGTTCAACCGATGTGACACAGAAAAACCGCCCAGGGCATTCAGAACATCCTTTATTTATACTTAAAGCAAGTTTCCACAGCAGTAGGAGTGGCATGTATGGAACTGATAATTTTTCCTTAGAAGGAGAAAACCTTTCGCTTATCTGCTGAAAAAGGAGGTAACTTTGTATGTATAGAAATTCAGACATTCCCATAAAAGGAGGGGGAGAGAGAGAGAGAGAGCCAGCTTGTCTGTTAAAACAGGAGGTATGGTATCGTATGTCACCGCATTCCTCTACACATATGGCTTCAATCTCTCTTCCTGTGTTGGTTCCAATTCACAAGCTCTTCTTCCTTTAAATGAAGCTACAACTAAGCATAATCACAAAACTAAAAAATCTCTCATCAACGATAAATCAATAAATACCTCGTTGGCTGCATGCTGCAAAAAGGGAATTAGCTGCCATTCTTCTGAGGTTTCCTTTAACCGTTTAACTGTGTGGTACCTCACAGGGGTACCACAACAACATCATCCAGGTAGAAAACAGCATATGCAATTTGAGGAAGCAGCTACCGCTCCATGAGGTGCTAAAAAATGGCAGAGGCTTCAAATAAGCCAAATGGAAGTGTGACGAATTGGTACGAACCATACAGAGTGGAGAAGGCCATTTTTGTCTTTGGACTCTGCAGACAAGGGAATCTGCCAGTAAGCGTTGGTTAAATCCAGCATCATAAAATAAGACAAGCAGTGCTTAACCAGTCCAGGTCAACTCAGGCATTGGACAAGCATCAAACCATGAGACCTTGTTCACTTTCTGATAATCATCACCAATGTTCCCTCTAAACTGCGTGTGTGCTCAATTGCGCACTGCTGGCACTCTGTGCAGAAAAAATCCGTGTTGCACATAAAATAAAATTCTAGTAAATAATAAAATTAAAGTAAATACGTTAACAATTCTGTTTTGCAGTGTTAGTCAGTAAGTGACTGGCTGCTCCAGTATGGGATTAGAACAATGGCACCTCATCCCATAGGCCAGCCAATCACGTGATTCAAATTCGTATATGCGCAGCTAATCAACGTCGTTGACAGGCTATGACAGCGTCCTTATGTGCCGAAACCGGTGTTTTAGCGAGCAAAGTGGTGTGACTAATGTGGAGTGAAGCCACGTTAATGACAACGTGTACAACCATTGGAGATGTGAGCAGGACAGATGGAACAAGTGACGTAAAAAGAGTGGACTTTATACCAGTTTTCAAATTGTGTTGATAGGCCACATAAAAAACAGAGTTGTGATTAAAAAAAAATCCAATGTTTGGTTTTCTTCCAGAATATTGTTGTTTATATTTACTGGGGCAAGGCAAGGCAAGGCAAGGCAAGTTTATTTGTATAGCACAATTCAACAACAAGGTGATTCAAAGTGCTTTACAGAGACATTAGAAACAAGAACAAATAAAAAGCATGATTTAAAATTGATTAAAACAAGCAAATAAACTAACTAACTAATTAACAAACAAACAAACAAACAAACAAACAAACAAACAAACAAAACAGTATATAAAATCAAAACAGATAAAATCAGAACAGTAGATAAAATCAGTAGTTAAATGTAAGTTTTGAAATTTAAGCTTAAAGTGTGGATTTGGTGCTTTATTCAAATGCAGCTGAGAACAGGTGAGTCTTCAACCTGGATTTAAATAAAGTGAGTGTTTCAGCTGATCTGAGGCTTTCTGGGAGTTTGTTCCAGATATAAGGAGCATAAAAGCTGAATGCAGCTTCTCCGTGTCTGGTTCTGACTCTGGGAACTGATAAAAGACCGGATCCAGATGACCTGAGGGATCTGGATGGTTCATACTGGGTCAGGAGGTCATTGATGTATTTTGGTCCTAAACCATTCAGAGCTTTATAGGCCAGCATCAGAACTTTAAAGTCTATCCTCTGACGGACAGGCAGCCAGTGTAAGGACCTCAGAGCTGGACTGATGTGGTCCACTTTTTTGGTCTTAGTGAGGACTCGAGCAGCAGAGTTCTGAATGAGCTGTAGTTGTCTGACTGATTATTTAGGTAGACCTGTAAAGATGCTGTTACAGTAATCAAGCCTACTAAAGATGAATGCATGGACTAGTTTTTCCAGGTCCTGTTGAGACATCAGATCTTTTATCCTTGATATATTCTTGAGGTGATAGTAAGCTGACTTTGTTATTGTCTTAATGTGTTTTTCTAAGTTTAGGTCTGCATCCATCACTACACCCAAATTTCTCGCCTGGTTTGTGGTTTTTAGATGTATAGATTGAAGTTCTCTGGTGACCTGTAATCGTTTTTCTTTGGCGCCAAAGACTATTACCTCAGTTTTGTTTTTGTTTAGCTGGAGAAAATTGTGGCACAACCAGTCATTGATTTCCTCAATGCATTTACCAAGAGCCTGTACAGGGCCTCGGTCTCCTGGTGACATTGTGATATATATTTGTGTGTCATCTGCATAGCTGTGATAGTTTATTTTGTTGTTGTTTATAATCTGTGCCAGTGGGAGCATGTAGATGTTAAACAGAAGGGGTCCCAAGATGGAACCTTGGGGAACTCCACATGTGATACTTGTCTGCTCAGATGTGAAGTTACCTATTGATACAAAGTATTTCCTGTTTTCTACGTATGTTTTGAACCAGTTTAGTACAGTTCCTGAAAGACCTGGCCAGTTCTCCAGTCGTTTGAGTAATATGTTGTGGTCAACTGTATCAAATGCTGCACTGAGATCCAGTAAAACTAGGACTGACATTTTTCCACTGTCTGTATTCAGACATATGTCATTAAACACTTTGGTCAGAGCGGTTTCAGTGCTGTGGTTCTGTCTAAAACCTGACTGGAAGGCATCGTAGCAATTATTCTGTTTTAAGAAGTAACTGAGCTGTTGAGAAACTGCTTTTTCAATGATCTTACTTAAAAACGGGAGATTTGAGATCGGCCTGTAGTTGTTCATTTGTGTCTTGTCAAGATTGTCCTTTTTCAGTATAGGTTTGATTACAGCAGTTTTTAGTGATTCTGGAAACACACCTGATAATAAAGAAAAGTTGACGATCTGTAACAGGTCTGACTCTAAAGTCTTTGAGACCTTTTTGAAAAAACTTGTTGGCAGGACATCTAAACAGCAGGAGGAGGAGTTCAGTTTACCTAAGATGTCCTCCAGGTCTTTGCTGTTAATAGGTTGAAACTGTTTCATGGTGTTTAAACAGTTTTTTGGTGGACACAGTACATATCCTGGATCTGCTGTTGATGTACCAATTGCTTGTCTAATTTTTTGGATTTTTTCAGTGAAGAATTTGGCAAAGTCATTGCAGGCCATGGTCGAATGAAGTTCAGCTGCCACTGACACAGGAGGGTTTGTTAGCCTGTCAACTGTAGAAAATAAGACCCGAGCATTATGGCTGTTTTTAGGGATGATGTCAGAGAAGTAGGACCTCCTTGCATTCCTCAGTTGTAAATTATAATTGTGAAGTTTCTCTTTATAAATGTCATAATGAACCTGGAGGTTTGTTTTTCTCCATCTGCGCTCAGCTTTCCTACACTCTCTTTTTTCTTTTTTCACCAGTGTGGAGTTTCTCCATGGAAACTTTTTCCTTCCAGAGATAACCTTCACCTTAATGGGAGCAATAGTGTCCATTACATTTAACATGTTAGCATTGAAGCTATTGACGAGCTCATTGACTGACCCTCTGGGCAGGTCAGGTGTTAATGGGAAGACCTGGTTAAAAATTGCACTACTGTGTTCAGTTATACGCCGTTTTGTGATCACTGTTGTTGATATATTTGTGTGGGCTGAGATTTTACAGAACAGGGGGAAGAAATGGTAAAAACGTCATTTTATAAAGAAAACGTTATAAAGCACTCTCCGCCTGTGAGCAAAGACAAAACCAAAACACCCCACCCTTTCCCATTGGTCAAAAAATGTACCATGCCGACCAATCAAAACATGGCATTTGGTTGTTAAGAAACGGAAGTTGTTAAGAAGAGGAAAATTTAGGAGTGACGGCAGTGTTTTGAGATGTGAGAGATTTGCAACGTTTAGCGCAAATCTTGTATAGTTAGTGTGTAGTGTAGTCAATAGTTTTGTTGTGTGTGTCAGAACAATGAGGCGGCTGCTAAATGTTACAGGAGTGATACATCTCCTGTTGTCAGGCCTGCAGGTATCAGGCTTTTGATGTTCTCCTTTATCTCATAGTGGACAGAAATTATTTTTTGGAGAGGCACAAATAATTTGTGTGGCATCAGATTTGATGCAGAACACCTGATTGTTCTGTAAATAGTTTGAAATGTTTGTTTAAAAAAAATCCCTTAGCAGCATTTTTAGGTAAACAGCTGCAAAAATCTTTGTTGTTTGCAATACTCAGTAACTTTTTTGAAGAAGTAACTATATAATTAATTGCCCAGCATTGGTCTTTATATATTGTATTTTGCAGAGAGAGTTACAAAGTTTCAAAGTGGTGCTCCATGAGAGTCCTGTAGACGAGCAGCAGCACGATCCTGCATTGCAACTGCAAACCGCTGTTGCAATGCAGGAACATCTGCTTTATTGGAATGTGTGAGATGTTAACCACAATGACTCTTAAAAACACTGTCTCAAAGCTTCATGCCAACAGCATGTTTTTAAGAAAAATCAAACATATTTTCTTTCAAGATAATTTTAGAGTTTTTAATGAGCTGCAGGATCCTTCTTCAGTGTGAGTGGAGAACAGCCAAGTCGCCTCCTGTGATAAACCTCCACATGTACCACTGAAAACAGTTAAATTAGTTTGAATCGAAAATAATGGGTCAAACTACTTGTTCTGAGACCATTTCTTTATTTTTCACACCAAACTGTTTAATAAGATAAACTCTACACAGACTTCATCAAATATAACTAACACTTTAACATTAACAGGATTTCATAATACAAACTTCAAATCAACAAGAAAACAGCTGCAGAACATGTGGAAACCAGTTCAGCTTGAGTTTCTTTTTTTCTGGACATAAAGTCACAGCAGGTGTTGTTTCAAAGCTGGTGGACAGATTTAGTTCATTTTGGAGGTTTTAAGAGCAACTGCTGTGAAAATATTTGTAGTTTTGGGAGAAAATGATTTAAGAGAAGATTTTACAACAGCAAAAGGTTAAATATGAATGAAGAATTGAAATTTAACAGAGGTAACACATTAAATGAATACATTAAAAAAAAGTTAATTTTGGAAACACTAAGAAAGTTCAAATGAAAGAAATTGAAATATATATCCATATCTGCAATTCTGATACATTATTAGTTTGGTAAAAAAGACATTCCTATAACTTTAATAATACAGTAACAAGTACAACTACTAAACACTACTGTGTCCTAAGGGAACAAAGATTAAAATGTAACAGAGATAACATTTTAGAGAATTAAAATCCCTCAAAGGAAAAAAAAAGGAACTTGATATGCATATCTAGATATGCAGCTTCCTAAATGTAACATTCAGGATTATTCACTGCAGCTCCAGAAATCAGAGCTACCTCATCAGATCCAAGTGTGGCATCAGCTGACACTCTTTACAGGAGATTCCATCTGAACTCTGTGGAGCCTGATCTCAAGGTTTTTAAGTCTGACCCTGAAACCAGAAGAGGATCTTTCTCTCTCTTCAGATTCATTGTGATCCAGTGATTTCAGTCCTGCATGATCAGGCTGATGTTGGTAACAGTGAAACAGTTTATTTACAGTGTGGGATCGTTTGTGTTCGGAGTATGAACTGAGATTCCTGAAGCTCTTGTCACACTGGTCACAGCTGAAGTTCACTTCCATGTGTGTACGTTCATGTTTGTTACGATGACCTGATTGTGAGAAGCTGTTGTCACAGTGTCTGCACTTGTATGGTGTCCCTCCTGCAGTGGTGAAGGATGACCCACACTGGTCACAGATGTGCTTTTTGACCACACTGTGGAAGAGGTCATGTATTTTTAATGTACTTGGTGTGTGGAAGCCTCTCCCACATTCTTTGCAGTAGTTCATTTTGTCTCCAGTGTGGCTACGTTGATGTGGTTTTAGGTCCCGTTCGTGATTGGAGGTTTTTCCACAAAGGTTAAAGAGAAACGCTTTCCCACCACCACAGTGACGACAGGGTTGAGAAATGGATCAGTGTGCTTCGCTCCACTCCTAAACAAAGACATTGTATGTCAGGGAATTCCTTCAACGTTTTTATGCTGAACGTCGCCTGAAATAAAAAGCATCTCTGCCAACGTCCAATTACATTTTACTGTTTACACTATAAAACTCAGGTTACTTCTTCATTTTTCCAAACAGTTCATTCAGTATAACTCCATAAGTTTACTGATCAGACTTTTTCCAAACAATCAGGTTAAAATTACAAGATAAAAAAATCAATACATCCTCACAGTAACTGCACTTCTAGAGTTACTTTCTGGAGTGGATCTGTTGGTGTTTTTTCAGCTGATTTGGAGCTTTAAAAGTCTTCTCACACAGGTCACATTTATAAGGTCTCTCCTCAATGTGTTGTTGTAACTGTGCATCTGTTGCAAACAGTTTCCCACACTGATCACAGCAGGAAACATCAATTCCAGTGTGAATCCGTAGGTGAATATTTCGATACCGTTTGTCACTGAAACTTTTTCCAAAAAAAACGCAGCTCTACGCCTTAATTCCAGAGTGGGAAACTAGATGCCTGTGTAAGTCGCTATTTAGAGCAAAAGCCTTACCACACAACTCACAGTTGTGTGCTTTAAGTCCACTGTGGATGAGTTGGTGTTTTTTTAAGGTTCCAGCCTGGGTAAAAGACTTTCCACACAAGTCACAGCTGTAAGGTTTAACTCCACTGTGGATGACTTGGTGTTTTTTTAAGGTTCCAGACTGGGTAAAAGACTTTCCACACAACTCACAGCTGTAAGGTTTAACTCCACTGTGGATGAGTTGGTGTTTTTTCAAGTGTCCAGCCTGGGTAAAAGACTTTCCACACAACTCACAGCTGTAAGGTTTAACTCCACTGTGGATGAGTTGGTGTTTTTTCAAGTGTCCAGCCTGGGTAAAAGACTTTCCACACAAGTCACAGCTGTAAGGTTTAAATCCACTGTGGATGAGTTGGTGTTTTTTCAAGTGTCCAGCCAGGGTAAAAGACTTTCCACACAAGTCACAGCTGTAAGGTTTAAATCCACTGTGGATGAGTTGGTGTCTTTTTAAGGTTCCAGCCTGGGTAAAAGACTTTCCACACAAGTCACAGCTGTAAGGTTTAACTCCACTGTGGATGAGTTGGTGTTTTTTCAAGTGTCCAGCCTGGGTAAAAGACTTTCCACACAAGTCACAGCTGTAAGGTTTAACTCCACTGTGGATGAGTTGGTGTTTTTTCAAGTCTCCAGCCTGGGTAAAAGACTTTCCACACAAGTCACAGCTGTAAGGTTTAACTCCACTGTGGATGACTTGGTGTTTTTTCAAGTCTCCAGCCTCGGTAAAAGACTTTCCACACAAGTCACAGCTGTAAGGTTTAACTCCACTGTGGATGAGTTGGTGTTTTTTCAAGCTTCCAGCCTCGGTAAAAGACTTTCCACACAAGTCACAGCTGTAAGGTTTAACTCCACTGTGGATGAGTTGGTGTGTTTTTAGGTTTCCAGCCAGGGTAAAAGACTTTCCACACAAGTCACAGCTGTAAGGTTTAAATCCACTGTGGATGAGTTGGTGTGTTTTTAGGCTTCCAGCCAGGGTAAAAGACTTTCCACACAAGTCACAGCTGTAAGGTTTAACTCCACTGTGGATGAGTTGGTGTGTTTTTAGGCTTCCACCCAGGGTAAAAGACTTTCCACACAAGTCACAGCTGTAAGGTTTAACTCCACTGTGGATGACTTGGTGTGTTTTTAGGTGTCCAGCCTGGGTAAAAGACTTTCCACACAAGTCACAGCTGTAAGGTTTAACTCCACTGTGGATGACTTGGTGTCTTTTTAAGTATCCAGCCCAGGTAAAAGACTTTCCACACTCATCACAGCTGTAGGTTTTCTCTCCTTTTCTTCTGTGAGGTTTGTCGGCCTCCTGAGAGCGCTGACTTTTCGCTCCATGTTGGTCCTGCAGTGACAGAGATACAAACAGAGGCAATGAGTGAAATGCAGTCGTGGAACAAACTGAAACTCCCTCCATTGGTTGAATCAAACATGTCAACAAACACATTGTTGGTGTGTTTCCACCACCTTCTGGTGGCAGTATCACATTACAATGATGTGCTACAATGAGAGTTGTAATGAAAATGACATTATTGAAGAAATATTGATCAGCAGAGAAAATCTTTTACGCATAAGAAATTTCAAGTTCAACTGATGATATTGTTGTTTCAATGTGTGCTTATAAAATATGATCTTTGTATTTTCTTGTAACTTCTGTTACAAGAAATTAGAACTCTGAACAATATTTAAACTCCATTCTGAGTTACATACCATAAAATAATACTTTATGATTAACATAAATGTTTGATTGCTCTAATTACCTGTATTTACCTTGTGACATATTACAGGGCAAATTACATTCTGGGTACAGTTACATCACATAACATCAACTGTGAACACCTTATGTTACCGTGGCGTTTAAGTCCATGGGAATTATGAGTATCTACTCCCAAATTCCCATCCGGGCTACATTATTATCGGTTCATGGTATCGCTTAACTTTTACGAGTATGAGTACACACACATTTTACAGTATCGGCCCGATACCCGATACCAGTATCGGTATCGGTGCATCCCTAATTGTAACTGTGATATTTTTCTCACCTTTTGTGTTGAAGTCATTGATTGTTTCCTCTGTAGTGGCTGAGCTGAGTCCAAATGGATGAAATTGTTCCTCCGTTGCACCACCAGACTCTTCTCCTCCTGTTAATCACCTGGGGGACACACACACAGCAGGATTTGTAAAAAGAGTTTTGATAAACACAATGCTGGACAGCAATGCTGTCATGTACACAAATACAGTGGGGCAAAAAAGTATTTAGTCAGCCACCGATTGTGCAAGTTCCCCCACTTAAAATGATGGCAGAGGTCAGTAATTTTCACCAGAGGTACACTTCAACTGTGAGAGACAGAATGTGAAAAATAAATCCATGAATTCACATGGTAGGATTTGTAAAGAATTTATTTGTAAATCAGGGTGGAAAATAAGTATTTGGTCACCTCAAACATGGAAAATCTCTGGCTCTCACAGACCTGTAACGTCTTCTGTAAGACGCTTTTCTGTCCCCCACTCGTTACCTGTATGAATGGCACCTGTTTGAACTCATCATCTGTATAAAAGACACCTGTCCACAGCCTCAAACAGTCAGACTCCAAACTCCGCCATGGCCAAGACCAAAGAGCTTTCGAAGGACACCAGAAAAAGTATTGTAGACCTGCACCAGACTGGGAAGAGTGAATCTACAATAGGCAAGCAGCTTGGTGTGAAAAAATCAACTGTGGGAGCAATCATCAGAAAATGGAAGACATACAAGACCACTGATAATCTCCCACGATCTGGGGCTCGACGCAAGATCTCATCCCGTGGGGTCAAAATGATCATGAGAACGGTGAGCAAAGATTCCAGAACCACATGGGGGGACCTGGTGAATGACCTGCAGAGAGCTGGGACCAAAGTAACAAAGGTCACCATCAGTAACACACTACAACGGCAGGGAATCAAATCCCGCAGTGCCAGACGTGTTCCGCTGCTGAAGCCAGTGCATGTCCAGGCCTGTCTGAAGTTTGCCAGAGAGCACATGGATGATACAGCAGAGGATTGGGAGAATGTCATGTGGTCAGATGAAACCAAAGTAGAACTTTTTGGTATAAACTCAACTCGTCGTGTTTGGAGGACGAAGAATACTGAGTTGCATCCCAAGAACACCATACCTACTGTGAAGCATGGGGGTGGAAACATCATGCTATGGGGCTGTTTTTCTGCCAAGGGGACAGGACGACTGATCCGTGTTAAGGACAGAATGAATGGGGCCATGTATAGTGAGATTTTGAGCCAAAACCTCCTTCCATCAGTGAGAACTTTGAAGATGAAACAAGGCTGGGTCTTCCAACATGACAATGATCCAAAACACACCGCCCGGGCAACAAAGGAGTGGCTCCGTCAGAAGCATTTGAAAGTCCTGGAGTGGCCTAGCCAGTCTCCAGACCTCAACCCCATAGAAAATCTGTGGCGGGAGTTGAAAGTCCGTGTTGCTCGGCGACAGCCCCAAAACATCACTGCTCTCGAGAAGATCTGCATGGAGGAATGGGCCAAAATACCAGCTACTGTGTGTGCAAACCTGGTAAAGACCTATAGTAAACGTTTGACCTCTGTTATTGCCAACAAAGGTTATGTTACAAAGTATTGAGTTGTAGTTTTGTTATTGACCAAATACTTATCCACCCTGATTTACGAATAAATTCTTTACAAATCCTACCATGTGAATTCATGGATTTTTTTTTTCACATTCTTTCTCTCACAGTTGAAGTTAGAGCTGGGCGATATGAGATTTTTTCATATCACGATATGTTTTTTTCATTTTAGGCAATATGGATATATATCACGATATAAGCCAAATAACTATATTTGTAAGATTTAATTGGAGTCCCAGGCTTCTACCTTTCTACCTTTAAAACCCGGAGAGCAGCCAAATGGCTTTTAGCTAGGCTTTAGCTTCAGCCAAGTGGAAGCTAAATTGGCTAGTCATCCATATGTATATTAGGTTGTTGCCAGTTGCCGTGTTTTATAACATGATTGACATGGCAGCACTGAATGCACATGTGCTGTATCAAGCATGCACCGGGATGAAGGAAAGACGGGTGGACTTCCTGGTGGAGCTTGCAAGAGAGTTGGCTCACTCTCATGTAGCTGCGAAGAAGGCAAGAAAAGAACAGTTGCTTTGGACACAACCCTCCACACCTAGCCCTGGAAAAAGAGTCATATGTCAGGTCAAACACAAATGCAAGAACAATCATGCCACTGTGCGATGTGTTCACTGCAACAGATACACATGTGGTAAATGCAGACTACAGATACCATGGCAGTGCCAAGATTGTGAGTGATTGCTGAAAATGTTGAAATGTACTCACTCACTTTTTATTATTATTTGTAAATATGTGTACAAATGGTTGGTTTTTTGTACTGTTTTTATCAATAAATCTCAGCAACAAAGGACGATGAAACACAAAAGGAAGTTCACAGCTTTTAGCAGCTCCCCCACCCCCTCATTCACACACCCCCACTCCCCTCCCTCCAGAATTCCCAGGTAACAACCTAATATACATATGGATGACTAGCCAATTTAGCTTCCACTTGGCTGAAGCTAAAGCCTAGCTAAAAGCCATTTGGCTGCTCTCCGGGTTTTAAAGGTAGAAAAGCCAAATGGCTGCTCTCCGGGGGTTTAAGTGTTTTAAATGTGCCTTTGCTCACAAGTAAAATGTGAAATAATCAGCAGCTTGTTTTGATTTAAATATTTATTTCCCATAATAAGTTCAACAGGGTAGATGTACTTAAGGAACATGAGACTTTCTCAGATAAATAAAGGCAAATATTGCAAACTACACAAAAGGCAGCCGCTAAAGCGTTTAAGTTTCAAAATAGAACAAACGAAACAGACTACTAAACTGTCAATTCCACTTAGAAACAAAATATTAATTCTAAAAATAAATCTTAGTTTGTTTTACAGAAGAACAGACAAAATTGACTAACTTTTGTCAATATCAAATAAACTGAGAGCTAAAAGGAAATTCTCAATCTCTCCTTGTTGTATAGCTTAGCTTTTCAAACAGTTTTAACAGTTACTTTAGTCTGACAAAAGCCGAATGACGAATTAGCGCTTCCAGTCAGAGACTGAGGCTACGTCAACACGTACACGGGTGTTTTTGAAAACTGAGATTTTCAAAAAAAACGAGGGAGAGGAGGTAAGTGACGGAAGTGACGAGTAAGGTAAGCGACCCATGTTGTAGGTGACGTCAGACGCCGGAGAGTTGGCGGAATTTAAAAAAAAGCAAAAGCAAATGGTAGCTTAGACTTTAACAAAGGTTTTTCAAGCTTCAATATTACCAAATATACTAATCGATTGTCATATAACTAACAACATCTGTTCTGTCATCTCTAACACCCTGGAGGACAACGGGGAGAGTTTAGACGCTCTCCAAGATTACATCGACCGCTGTTTTCAAGATTTAGTAATGAGGAAGGCCCAGAGTACATTCTCCCCGACCAAAATTGAGACGCCGTCATCGAAGAGATGTCGCCCGGCAGAATCCCCCGGTACAACATCGCCTGCCGGCAAAGACATCGCAGACATCCTGGAGTCAATCGACAAGCGATTGTCCAGTTTCGATGCGAGGCTGGCCCTGGTGGAGATTTTACACCGGGAATTTAAATCTCTGAGAGAATCCCTGGAATTCAGCCAGCAGCAGGTGGAAACGCTTGCCGCTGAAAATGCCACGCTACGGGAGTCAGTCAAATCTCTCACCGATAACGTGACCCAGCTAAACATTGAAAATAAAAAAATAAAAGAGTCCGTTATCGATCTACAAGCCCGTAGCATGAGAGATAATCTTGTGTTTTCTGGTATTCCAGAATCTACCGGAGAGGACGCGGAGGCAACGGTGAAAAGCTTCATCAAAATCCACCTGAAGCTGCCGGAGGACACCGTAAAGAACATCGACTTCGATAGAGTACATTGCTTGGGGGGCGTTCGGTCGCGGACTGGGAGACCACGGGCCTATCGTGGCCAAATTCGGGCAATTCAAGCAAAAGGAACAGGTGAAGAGTCGCGGCAGAGAGCTGAAAGGAACGGACTTCAGCGTGAACGACCAGTTCCCCAAAGAGATCCTGGAACGACGCAAGGTCCTGTTCCCAGTTCGACGTAGCTTTATCCAGAAAGGCTCCCGTGCTGTCATCGCTGTGGACCGGCTCTACGTGGACGGACAGCTGTACCGCGACCCCGGCACCACACCGTGGTTATACTGACTGCACTCCAGATAAGAAACCGCTACACTCTTTTCTTATTCACTCACACTTTTTCCTTTAACATTTGTTTAACCTAGTAATATCAATATGATATCATAGCAGATATAACACCGTCACCCTCCGTCATTACTTTAATTGGAATGTTTCCGTTTCGTTTCTTTTTTTTTGTTGTTGCTCACAGTTCATGTGGTTTCTTTCTTTTTCTTGTCTTTCACTGCTGTGATCACCTACTTCCCCACTCACCTACAAACAAACACCCTCTATTTCTCCATATTTTCACACCACGATCACGCAAACACATCCGCTCAACGGCAGCACATTCACAACAGCCTCACAGCACGCACAGACTTGCAGGACACATAAGCAAGCCACGCTTGTTCATATTAGTGAATATTCACACATAGTCAGACTTATGGAGCCTCTCACCACACTTTTTTTCCCTCTCCCTCTCTTTCTATTTGCAAACAAGGGATGTTTCCACACTCTCTCCACCTATCTAAACGAAACACCCAGCGTACATCATTAGACATACACACACAATTATGGGCATTCTGAGGCATTCCCGGACGAGCCCCCAATTATGTTATGGCCCGTCTAGGCGCGGCCAGACCACAACATAAAGGGTGATCCATCCCCGTCCAACCCCAAGCAGCACGTCACACACTTAATTTTTAGTGACAGTGATTTATTTACAATAAGTGCAGTTAAACAAAGGAAGGGAGCATATCATAACTTCAGGGTGAACCCAAGGCCAAAACAACAAACAAAAGTAGCCTATCTCAGGAATAAACGAAACTTACCTACTCAAAGGAACTAAACAAAACGACAATCACTTTCCTCCCTACCTAACAAAAACAGGAGAAAACTGATCAACCAAAAAGGCGGTCCACCCTTACATGCTCTTACATTACATAAGACTTTGACACAGTGACCGGTCTGCCGGCTGGGTTGGGCCGAGGATGAATGACTGGGCAGTCCCTGGCGGTCTCTTCTTATCCGCTGCCTCCCAGTCCTCAGCCAATCAGTGTGAGCCATCCACCCTGGATGCACCAATCCTGGAGGAGCACCTGGACACTCAAATCCACACACAATTACGGTCACAGTCGTAACACATGGAATGTAAATGGAGCTGGCACCAGAGGAAAGAGGTTAAAGATATTTAACCAGCTTAAAAAACTACAGGCAGATGTTGTTTTATTACAAGAAACTCACAGACCTGTCACAGGTTTAAACGAACTTAAAACACCTGAGTTTCCTAACGTGTTTGCAGCCTGTTATAATTCTAGACAACGGGGAGTAGCAATTTTAATACATAAAAATGTTAATTTTACAGTACTCGATACAGTTATAGATCCAGAGGGTAGATTTCTAATTATTAAACTATCAATATTGAACAAAAAACTATGTATTGTAAGTATATATGGTCCAAATGTTGATGAACCCTCATTCTTCCACGGATTTTTTAGTGCACTCTATGAACACCTCGATTGCGCACTCATTCTTGGCGGTGACCTCAACCTTGGACTAAATGAAGAAATGGATAGGCTCAACACAACAGGAACTCAGCGCAATTGGCAATCCACAAATATAATCAAACAGTATATGAGCGACTTTGGCCTTCGCGATGCATGGCGCTCCCTTCACCCCAACAGTAAGGAATATACTTTTTTCTCGCATGTTCATCACTCTTACTCTCGTCTGGATTATTTTTTGGTCAGCAGCTCACTGCTGAGTGACATTTCAGACACTGAGATTCATCCTATAGCTATCAGTGATCATGCTCCTGTATCTTTAAAACTAATGCACAAGAATAATACTACGCCAAGTAAAAACTGGAGATTTAATACATCACTGCTTAAAGATGAAGACTTTATTAAATATTTTAAAAAGGAATGGACTTCATACTTAGACTTTAATGACACCCCCGGAATATCTGCGTCTGTTCTATGGGAAGCAGGAAAAGCTGTGATGAGAGGTAAAATAATTTCTAAACTGGAGATTTAATACATCACTGCTTAAAGATGAAGACTTTATTAAATATTTTAAAAAGGAATGGACTTCATACTTAGACTTTAATGACACCCCCGGAATATCTGCGTCTGTTCTATGGGAAGCAGGAAAAGCTGTGATGAGAGGTAAAATAATTTCTTTCTCATCACACAAAAAGAAAGAAGAAAACAAAAACATTCAGGAATTAGAAAAAACCATCAAATCACTAGAAGAAGCCTACGCGTGCAACCAAGATCAGGAAACATTGAACAAAATATGGAAGACAAAACTAGAATTAAATGAAACTATTAATAAAAAAACACAATTCCTTATACAAAGACTTCGCTTGCAGAATTTTGAACACAGTAACAAATCAGGTCGATTTCTAGCTAACCAGTTAAAAATAAATAAAGAAAAAACAACTATATGTGCTGCTAAAGATTTATCGGGGAACACAATATATGACCCTGGAAGAATAAACAACATTTTTGGGGATTTCTATGAAACTTTATACTTACCACAAATAAACCCATCTAAAAATGAAATTGATCGGTTTCTTGACAATGTAAATCTCCCAAAATTACTAGACAGTCAAGCAATGGAACTGGATTCGCCACTGACACCAAGTGAATTCCAGGAAGCCCTGATAAGTATGCCCAATAATAAGGCTCCAGGTCCAGACGGCTTCCCTGCAGAATTCTACAAAGAATTCTGGACAATTCTGGCACCAGTATTCCACGGAATGTTGCAGGAAATCGAGGAAAATGGCAGACTACCACCAAATATGAACTCTGCCAACATTAGTCTCCTGCTAAAACCAGGCAAAGACCCTTTATTTCCCTCAAGCTATCGTCCAATTTCTCTTTTAAATGTAGACCTTAAAATAATCTGCAAAGCTCTCTCAAAGAGATTAGAGAAAATAACCCCCCTCTTAATTCACCCTGACCAAACTGGTTTCATAAAAGGTCGGCACTCCTCAACAAACACTCGTAGATTACTTAATTTAATAGACTACTCATACAATAAAAACATTGAAACCATAATATTATCTCTAGATGCAGAAAAAGCATTTGACAGAGTTAACTGGAAATTTTTATTCGCAACTTTACACAAATTTGGTTTCGGAAACTCTTTTATAAACTGGATAAGAATATTATACAATTCCCCAACAGCTCGTATCAGAACAAATGACCAGACATCCTCCAGCTTCTGTCTCCTGAGGGGCACCAGGCAGGGATGCCCACTCTCCCCTTCACTTTTTGCAATTTTTATCGAACCTCTAGGAGCAGCATTTAGACAGGCTACAACAATTAAGGGCATAAAATGTAAGAACATAGAACATAAAATCAGTCTCTATGCGGATGATGTGTTGCTTTTTCTGCAAAACACACAAACCAACCTCTCTGAGGTCATTACTCTAATAAACTGGTTTTCAAGAGTTTCAGATTATTCAATTAACTGGCCAAAATCTACAGTTCTCCCCATTAACTGCTCCTTCCATAATTCTTCCTCTGCCCCACTGCAATCAGGAAATATTAAATATTTAGGTATTAATGTTTCTCCTAAGCTTTCAGACTTAACTAAATTAAATCACATCCCACTTCTAAAGAAAGTAGAAGGCGATCTGACTAGATGGAAATCTTTACCCATATCACTCATAGGAAGGGTCGCCACTATAAAAATGATGATCTTGCCAAAAATAAATTACTTATTTTTGATGATCCCTAACAAACCATCACAAGATTGGTTCAGATCTCTGGATTCATATATTTCCAAATTCCTTTGGAAAGATAAACCCCCGCGTATCAGCTTAAAAACGCTACAAAGAACCAAGGATAGAGGAGGATTAGATCTGCCTAATTTTCACCAATACTTCTTAGCCAACAGGCTTCAGTTCATCTCAGAATGGTCAAAACATACCTTCCTAGATGAGCCCTGGCTAGATGTTGAACAGGCACTATGCAAGGATCTAGAGATTTCAGACCTACCATTTATTAGCTCAAACATCAAAAGACATGAATGCTTTAAAAGTATCAACATCAGCTCCTCTCTGACAGCATGGTGGGAGTTTCTAAAAATATCGGAGTCTTCACTAATCCCATGCAAACGTACTCCTATCTGGTATAACCCTGACATATTACAAAACAATAATATGATTAACTTCCCAGAATGGAGTTGTAAAGGAATTAAATACTTAGAACATATATTGGAGGGAACAGAATTGATCCCATTTGACAGACTAGTTGCACAATATGGGATCAACAAGAAAATTTTTTTAGAATATCAACAAATTAAATCCATTATAAAAAAGAAATTTAACCTCAGTGAAGTTGAATTACAAACACCACCAAGTGTGGCACATTTCCTTACTCTTAAATCCCCCAAATTATTATCTAAAATATATAGAACACTTTCTAAATTAGATGAATCAATATCCCTTCCTATTGCAAAGTGGGAAGCAGATTTATTAGTCAGTTTAGACCAAAACTTCTGGTCTCAGGTATGCTTAAAAACTTTTAAATTGATTAAAAATCCCAGTCTGCAATTAATACAATACAAAATACTACATAGAGTACACTATACAGGTCATCGGATGTTCAAGATGGGCTTTACATCTTCCAACAACTGCTCACACTGTCAAAACAATACACCAGACAATTACATTCACGCTCTTTGGTTCTGTCCACCAGTGCAGAAGTTTTGGCACGAGATATGTGAAGACTTATCAAAGTGTCTGAAATGTAACATTCCAACTTCCCCCTTAGTGTGTTTGTTGGGCAGCTTAGATAATGTCACTTCAGAAAACAATATAGCCCATATGGTTTTCACTGCCCTATGCATAGCCAAGAAAACTGTCCTCATGAACTGGAAAAATAAAAACAATCTTAATTCTAACCAATATAGAAATTATCTATTAGATTACATTAGTTTTGATACAGCCTCGGCCACCACATCAGATCAATTGCTCTGGCTCCTTTGATCGGCTCCATCACCTAGTGGGGGTGGGGGGGTCATAGTTTGGTCCCGCCTTCAATGTTGTGATTGGTGTGGGGGCAGGGACAGACTTAGGGCGTCGGGGGGTTCCCCGGAGGCATCTTCCTTGGGGGGCTCAACCCGGGGTAGCGGTCATGTCCGGTTGGGGGCTCTTTTCTGACCATTTCCTCGTGGCTGCGTGCAGCGGGGCTAGGGGAGGGTCTGTGATGATGGACGTGGGTTACTGACCTGGTAGCCTGTCTGCCCCTGGGTGGGTCCGGGATGGGCGTGAGGGTCTGGGGGCGCTCCATCTCTGGGCCGGGGCCCTGGCTGGGCCTCGGGGCCTTGGGTCCTGGTTTGTGTGTTGCCGGGGTTGTGGGCGGATGGGTGCATGGGAGCCCATCCCTGGCGCAGGGTGCCGCCGGTGTGTCGAGTCGCCTGTGGGGCTCTTCAACCGGTGGGGGAGATTGTTACACCTTGCAGGAGCTTTCCTCCCCTCAGGAACTCTCTGCAGGAGGGGGAGATACAGGAGAGGTGGAGGAAGATCTCAGCCTGGGCGTCTATTGTCTCATGTAGTCTGGATGATGAGTGGATGGTGGGGTGGGTGCAGTTTTCTCTGTGGTGGGGTTGGGTGGACTGTCCCGGGCTCTGTGGGGCCGGGGGGCGCTGCTGCACTGGGCCCCGGTCTGGATGGGCCTGGGCCCCCTTTTCCCTGGCGGGTCGCGGAGTGTGGGAGTGCCTACTGGGGTCAGCGGGGGAGCTGGCCCCAGGGAGGGGTCACTGCCCCTCCCTTCCTTCCCTCCCCATCTCCAGCTGCCTCCCTCCTCCCGCTCCACCACAACCACCCACACATGCAGGGCCCTGGAGTAGGGGTATGTCACCAGGATGCAGAGGAGGCTACCCCCCCCCCCCCCCCCTGTCCCCTTCTGGCTGCCTCTGCCTCAATTTTATCCCACAACTTAGACATTCACATTACTCACACCCTCATTACACATACATATAGGATCTTGGGGGTGGGCACAATACACGGAGTCCAAGTTACCATCAGGGTGTACACCTCACCCCTGGCATCGTTGCCCACCTCTCAATTTTAAATTAAATACATGTAGACATTGAGGGCTAACAGGAGGGACTATGCACTTACCTGCTGCTCTCTGGCAGGTAGCTCTATGCCCTCCTGGGTTTTAATTGCACCTTAGAACACACATGCGTCAACACTACTATGAGCGGGTGGAGGGAGGTTTGGAGTCTTCTCTCACCCCCGTTCTCTGCGGCCTGCTGGAGCGGGGGGGGCTAGGAGGAGTTGGCCGTCCGGCTGCGGTCTGGGGTGTGGGGCCTCCTTGCTGCTGCGGAGTCGGGGCGGTCTGCCCCTTTCACATCGCAGGGAAAAGGGTAACACCACCTGGGTCTGGGTGCAGTTCCCCCCTCCAGGGGCAGGGGTACCTAGACCCGGTTTGTAGAGTACGCTTGGGGAGTGTGATCGCGTATACAGTGTCTCTTTATATTTGTCTCCACGTCGGTTGAGTGTGAAGTGCACATGAGAGCATGAGGGTGGGAATGGATGTTTGTGTCTGTGTGTGCCTGTATGTTTGTATTTATATGTCAGGTTGGGTATCAGACGCCACCTCTCTGGGGACATCTCGGGCCTTCCAAGGTTTGGAGGCCTATCTCCACCCACCACCACTTCCCCTGCCGGTGGCGGACTCCCTCAGGTGTCGGTGCGTTGGTGGTTCTTTGTATCTGGGGGTGGGCGTCCGGGTACACACCGGCTCACTCCTTGGGGCTCGCTCGGGCCATTTCGGAGGTGGGGTGCCCCCGGCCTCTCGGCCTGGGGCTCGGTCACTCAGGCACAGCTGGCTGCCGGCGGAGCCCACGGGCGCATCACTGCAACTCCCCCTGGCTTCTGCTCCGCGGCTGCTGAATGAGCCCTCATCTGGGACTCTCCTTAGCTCTTACTGGGACAGTGGCGCAGCGGCCCCTCTGTGGGTCTTCCTTGGTCTCTTGTGTTCTGGGGGCCTCTGGATGTCTGGAGTTTTGATCGCCTCCATACCCGCTTGATCCCATAAAGGACAGGGCTGTGGCTCCCCACACTCCCTAGCAGATCATTACATGGAGAAACCTTTGGAATGCAAGCATGCTGATCCACACAGGTATGCACACAGGTGTACACATGGGTATTCACAGACGCGGACTAAAGCTTTCTTGGCTGCTGCCTCAAAGCACACTGTGCGCTGTCTATCTTGCATGCTGAACAATATCGTCTATTATTTAGTAACTATTGATATCTATGACTAGCTAGTTTATTGTGATGGTGCCTTTTTTTTCTATTATTATGTTGCTCTTTGTTGTTTGCTGTCTCCTCTGTTTGTTTGTTTTTCTCCATACAGGTGACCCAGGAGTTTTTTTTGTTGTTTGTTTTTTTTTCTCTCTTCCCCCCCTTCTCACCATCTCTTCTCCCCTTTGGTTTTCTTTCTTTCTCTCCCCCTCTTTCTTTCATTCTTTCCCCCTGTCCTATAAAAAAATAAATAAAAAATAAAAAAAAGATGACAAAGGATGAACTGAAGCTCCGCCATCACGTGATGTCACATGCTGCTGTTTCTGATGTCACTTAAGAAAAAAAAAAAAAAAAAAAAAAAGAAAACTGAGATTTTCCGTTTTCGTTTTAAAAAATAATCCCGTCCACACATAAAGGCAGAAATGAAGGAAAACGCTGCTATGAACATGCCAAAGCAGCAGGTGGAGCTAGATTCCTAACCGTGCAGAAATGTTGGCCAATCAGAAGTCTAGAAGCCTCGGTGGGAAAAAGTAAACAAAGCTGGGGCATAGAAGCAGAACCGAGTCGTATGTGTGGAGGGACGGTAACTGTGTGTATATGTAAGCATTTAAACACTGCAGAGAGTACAATTAACAGTATTGTAGAAATTCATTTCACCAGAACAATAACGTGGCGCACAGTGTGACGTCAAAAAATGCGCACACCTTTGACGCTGCGTTTTCTCCGTTTTTCTAGTCCACACGTAAATGCAAAAATGGAGTTTTCAAAAATCTTTGTTTTCAGTGACCAAAAACGCCGTTTACGTGTGGACGAAAGGTGCAAACGCATAGAAAAATCTGCGTTTTCAAAAATACCCGGGTACGTGTGGACGTAGCCTGAGCATGCACCAGTTTATTGTATTTCCAGACTTGCTTTCGGCACAATTTACAGTGCACGCTACTCTGTTTTTGTCAGACTTGAAATAGCCGAAATACCTTCACACTACAGAACTTCTATGGCTCTTCCATTCGACAATCTCTCCGGCATTGGAACCATCATCTGTTTTCTCTTCGGTCACGCTCGGTTGATTTTTCTAGTCGGCACACTCATTTTCTCCATTACCCGAGCGAGCGGTACGGTGGCTGGCTGCTTCCCAAACAAATACACATGTTGGCTTGGCACTTGTGCTGTACGTAACAAGTCACGGGACGTGACGCTGCGGCTGTGATTGGCTGTGATCTATATCTATAAATAATATATATATCAAAACTCTTTTTACAAATCCTGCTGGAATACGTCAGGTTACAGCTGCAGTCAAAGCGAGATGGAAATAATTGAACAAGCAAGCGAGCGCTCAGCTTCTCTCAGCATGCTGAGCTAATGATTAGTTGGTGTTTTTCTGCAAACAGTCTCTCACTCTGTAAACTGTGAACACACTTCCCTGATTTCACAGATTTTTATGGTAGCGACCTTTTGGAGACTTTTACTTCCAGGTGAAGAATCGGACGTCTGTATTTGCGCTGGAAGAAAATAAAATACAGGTGCATCTGGAGATCATCCTATAGGGCTTTGGAGCGTGATGTCATGTGGGTGGGCGTGGAAAGGATTTTGGCCCGATCCGCCATTTTGGAGTCTAGCGCAAGTGAAAAGGGAGCGAAGTCACACACAACAGCCATGGTTCGTATTTGCTGTGTGGTCGGCTGCAATGTTCGATCACACAACCGGCAAGAGAATAAGCTTGAAAATGGTTTATCTTTTCATTCTTTCCCAACCTGGAAGCAACACGAGGCAGCTCGTGTATCGATGTTACCAAATGAAGGTGTCTAGCCTGGAGAGCAGCTGTGAGACGAGCTGACGTGCAGTTCTATTCCATCTCCAAATATCTGTTGGTGCTCCAGACATTTTCATTCCGGTAAGTTCTAAATATGTTCATATAATCTTTATAGCCTATTAGTTTTATTTTCTATGCCAGGGGTGCTCACACTTTTTCCGCATGTGAGCTACTTATAAAATGACCAAGTCAACATGATCTACCCACTACAAAAATCCAAAACATATACTTATTTATAAATATATTGAGGATTCTTTATATCTACAATGTATATACATGCATAACCGCAATATCCAATATTTCACAACACAATTAACAATGTAAATTTTTTGTCATTACCTGAGTTTACTCTGATGACTTGCACTGAATTGAATCAGCCAGGGATGCATAGTCCGGACAGTAGCTGCTGACGGCCAGCCTCAAACACACTTCCAAATGTTCATCAGTCATGGTGGAACGGTACTTGGACTTAATGATGTTCATGTGGGAAAATGATGACTCACATAAATAAGTGGAGCTGAATAATGCAGTCAAAGAGGCAGCACATTTCCTCATGTTGGGGTACTTTACTTCTGTGAGTAAGTTCCAGAACTGTCCATGATCTCTGGACTTCAGCTCAATGTCGGCTTGTAGTGTCAAAATCTCATCTTCCACTCCAGAAGAGTTCAGGTGAAATAGTTTTGCAATTTTTGATGCGAGTGAATCGACATCAGCATCTTCCCGAAAAGGATAGCACATGAAGGTAGCGACTGGCTTGAAAGAAAAGTCTTGAAAGCGTTTGTCAAACTCTGACAGACAATTGTCAATCTGCTCTGTGTAGCGTGCACTGTCAAGTTGCAAACAGGCCATCCCCTGCATCTCCAGCTCTGACGCCAGGTTTTGAAAGTTTATCAAATCATGGCGCTGCAGCTTTAAAGAGAGATGTTGCATCTTTCGTTTGAAAGCATTAACTGAGCTGATCATGTTGATCACTGTTTTGTCTTTTCCTTGCAGCTGTAGATTAAGGTCATTCAACATGTTTGTCAGATCGGTTAAAA
Source organism: Mchenga conophoros (assembly GCF_057382185.1). Classification (NCBI taxonomy): domain Eukaryota; kingdom Metazoa; phylum Chordata; class Actinopteri; order Cichliformes; family Cichlidae; genus Mchenga; species Mchenga conophoros. The sequence goes on from NC_140528.1 coordinate 38,355,868, forward strand.
ATGCCAAGTCTAACAGCCACTGACCGTCATTAAGTTGCATGTATTCTGCTTGTCCAGCTACACGGAAAAACTCCTTAATCTCCGGACAGAGCTCTCGAAATCTTTGCAGGAATTTCCCTCGACTAAGCCACCTCACGTCAGTGTGTAGCAACAACTCAGAGTGGTCGCAGTCAGCCTTCTCCAGATGTGCACGAAATAACCGTCTTTGAAGAGATCTGGCGCGAATAGAACAGGCGATCTTCGTTGCAACTGTGTCACTCACGTCCGTAGATTCGTCCAACTGCAGTGAGAAACACTGGCAATCTCCGATGTCCTTCCAAAGTTGCTGGGTTAAATCCTCCGCCATGGCTTCACAGCGCCGTGTAACTGTACTTCTTCACAGCTGGAGAGCTTTGATCGAAGATGTTATTTCTGCCTTATTTTTAAAGTCTCGGAACAATGAGTCAGCTGCTTCAACGAATGCCTCTTTTACCATCTCTCCATCTTGAAAAGACTTCTTGTTTTTAACGATGATGTGACTCACCCGGAACGATGCTTCGGTGGCGGCTTTCGCTTTTGAAGTTTGTTGTGTGAAAAATGACTGCTGTCCGGACAACTGGGATTTTAGTTCCTTCACCTTTTTCTTTCTTAGCTCGCTTTTCGGCGGGAATGTAGTGTCGTATTTTCCGTGAACAGTTCGAAAATGCCGCTCCACATTTCCCTTCTTTGGCATTGCGATGGCAGCCTGGCAGATGAGGCAAACGCACTTCGAAAATGACATCGTGAAAAAAAAGTCTTCCTCCCATTCCGTATGAAAGTGATACGTTTTTGTCTTCTTACTTGGTCCAGCTCCCTCACTCATTTTTAACCCTTTCTTAGGTTTAGAAAAAACCGAGAGCTAAAAATTGGAGTTAACTCGCTGACTAGCTTGTCAGTTTTACTACACTTCGCGCACATGCGCAGCGACCTAAGCGTCAGAAAAAAATCCGATGTCATCTGACTGGCTTCCCTGTATCAATCAAGTGACAGGATGGATGATAGGCTGGCATCTATTTTTTTAATGCCATGCGATCTACCAATACTACCTTTGCGATCGACTGGTCGATCGCGATCGACGTATTGAGCACCCCTGTTCTATGCGCTCTGAGCTCATAGCAAATTACAACAAACATTCTACTGAGTGATTTTGCAGAACTACCTTCTATTTATAGAGTTGCTAATTATTTGGCATTATTGCAGCAAACCAGCCTATTAAATGGATGAATCACATCGTGACTGGGTTCCAGTGCTACACAAGGGACCTGCTTCAAACATACCACCATGCCAATCAGATTACTTCTTCCATGTGAGGGTGAAGAGGTGACCCTTCTGAATAAGATGGTGAAGGTTTGCTGCGTTTTGGTGAACAGTGTGATAATAAAACCAGGGAAAAATGAAACCTGCTCCTGTTAAATACTCTTAAGTCTTGTGCTGTTAAAATTGCTGTATTTTTTCAAAAGATACAGTAAATAAAGTAATGTTAGTAGTGAGTGATATCATGTAAACACGTGATTTTGTGTAAACATTTTGTCATTTGTAAACTATAAAATCATTTTTCTTCTTTGGCTCTCAGCGAAGGCGGTCGCACTTTTCTCCTCTCCTCCTCACCCTTATCTTCCCTGCTTAGCCTCTATGTCCTTGTCTGTTTCGTGTGCATTACTTTCCCTGGAATAGACTCACACGGTCGTTCTCTAAAACCTAAAAGAGAATTATGGATTTGATTAACTGGTCTCTGAATGCTATTGACACCCTTTTCTCAACGAGAAGTCTGGGCTCGGGAGAGCCCGAGTGCCCTGGAGGGACTTTCCCTGCCGGATATACGATGGACGGGTGGCAGAACTGGAGAGTCATGTGTCTGGCGGGACTGTCGATCGAGGACGCTGAAGATATCTATCTATTCGGAACCATGATAACAGGGTTCGTGCTGATCGGAGTTGGCTTGGCCCTGGTTTATCGGAGAAATAACAGAGCGGAACCGGCTGTTCAAACCCCCCTAAGGCTGCCCGCTGGAATTGAAGAGATGAGATGAGGCGCAACCTCTCACAACGAACATAATATGGTCAACACCTTGGAGATGCTTACAGCTGCTGTGAAGGCTCAAAGCAACAACATTGAGCGTATGGGGGGATACATCAGAGAGAGGCCTGCTCAAAATGAGACCCTTGAGCGACAGTTGGACGACATCACGGAACGGATCACTGCAGCTTTGAGGTCTCAGAATCAAAAGAATGGCAACACCATGGAACAGAAGTTTGATACCATCATGGGGAGGATCGTGGTTCTCCAACGGGAGATCGAGAGGCCAGTGTCGGAGTGTTAGGGCAGCCAAAAATTCTCCTGGGCTGCTCGCATGGAAATTTACAAAATCAACATTGAGATTGCGGACCCCCATAACGGCGCCACCTGCAGGCCCAAGGCTGGAGCCGAACAATCACTCCCTGATAACGACTGTGTTACGGCTATTCTTCCCATCCCATGCAAGGACACCTGGATTGGCTGGAAGACTATTTACTTAGCCTGATAGGCCGAAGGACACTGTCTCAGCTAAACTATGGACACGCACACACACACACTTACACTGATAAGCACTCACTCATCCCCCCTCCCTTTCCAACGCCTTCGATGCTTGTGCCCTACCGGGGAAGATAGCAGTCAACTGGACCAGCACAGATGCTGCAGGACCGGATGCGCTGTCTACACCGGCTCTCTCTTACCCTTTACCCGCCCCTGTTGCTTGTCTCGTGTTTCTATGGTGTATTGATAGTCATGTGCTTTTGTGCTGAGGTGTTTTTTCTGTTCTCAAACTGTTCTCCCACTAGGAGCTCAGTCTGAGTGGAGTTTTTTTTCTCCTCCTCTTACCTCATGTAGTGTATTTTCGTTGTTTTTTCCTATCAGCCTACCTTTCTGACATGTCTGCCCAATGTGATGTTTGTGTAAAGTTGGTCAGAAGGTTCCTTTGTGAGTGCGCATGCGCCATTAGCGTGCTGCCTGCTGTAACCCCTAATTTCCCTCAGGATGAATAAAGTATTCTGATTCTGATAAATGCCATGGATTCTACACTGTAACTGATGTGATGTTCTATAAGGTGGTTTCAATAAAATAAAAAAAAGAGGCAAAAATTAGTTTGTTTCTTTATTCAACTTTTGAACAGTGGGACTCAGTCAGTATATATTCAGTAAATGCAAATTATTTACACGGCAGTGCACTACAGGCATAAATCTAGACCCCTAGATAAAACATTATGGGTCATTCCCACAACCCACAGCTTTACTGTGTTCCAGCAAAGTATCCAATAGCAGTGACAACTCCTCCACAGTAGCAGGTGGGATTTTTCTGTTTTGAGGACGGCTCCTTTTACCTGTCACTACAGATGTTCTGTTTATGTTTTGATCAAGAGCCTTTTTTTGGGCAGCTGAAGAGGAGAAGTCTATCTTATGGCCAACCTCTGGCTGTATCTTGGTCATATTACCCAGCAAAACCCAGTATGCAGGTTAATCTGTAACAGTCATTGTGCTGTAGATCAACACTGTTGCTTCTACATTAAACAGAAGAGCAGCGACATCGCTGCAGGTCTCTGCGACTCCGGCCATACAGGTGCAGTGGGCGACTTCAACCTTCCCTGTGATGCTCACAGTGACCCATGGCTGCGATGCTGGTTCATTCAGTCTTTGAGAGTGCAGGACCTGAAACACACACAGACAAAGTTCATTTAAAGACAAGAACTAATGAGCCAAGGCCGACGTAAATGTGTTTAATCTACTTTATCATAAATGTAACAAAGTGTTTAGAAAGTTAGCACAAACATGTGATTTTTCATTTCTTTATGTGTCCATCTATAGAACGCTGCATGTTATAGTGTAAATCTGCCTGTTCTCTGTCAGAAACCTGCCAGCAGAAAATGAACCTAAAGTATGTAATGCAAGGATGTCATCACTTTAGAGATGGAGAAAGCATAAAGTGACAATTATGAATCACTTAATATGATAAGGAGATTCTGCAGGTCATTGATCAAAGTATAAAACTAAAATAAAATGTATTTTTAGTGACACAGGATACAAACATGGAAGCAAGATGTGTAATTAGGATTATTTATAATAAATATGAATAGTGCAATTTCTTTAACCATAAAGAATAACAATCCTTCAGGACAATGTCACATCAATGCACTGAACTCACTATGTTATCCATCTAACAGCCTCCACATGTTCTCACTGTAATTTCCCCTCATGAATGAATTTATGCTGCACTAATGTGAATGTTTGCAGGGAAATCAAACGCGTTTCACTCGCAGTACTCGAGCTGACTTACCTTTGTTTGAATGACGACTTGTACGCGCTGATTCCACAGACAAGGTCCGAAAATATGTCAGGCTACGTCAGTAGCGGTTGGTCTTCAGGGTTTCTACTCCACGGCCGTATTTCATACGGGTCCACATTTCCAATGCACGCTATTTTCTGCAAGTACCGCCACTTCGCCTCTGGACGCAATCGGTCTCTATACAGTCCATTCTCTTTTGAGCTGCTTTTAAGCATCTTTCTTGTAGTCGTCGTTCCAACACAGTGTGTTTGTTTTGATTCGTAGACCCCGAAAACGACGCTGCGCTCCCACAATGCTTTGTGGCGTGACGTCAACTCCAAAGCCCTATGAAGTCCTATTCTACAGGCTGATTGCCCTTGTCACTACCCGATCCGTACCGGAAACCCGATCGGTACCCCGCATGCGCAAATCTTACGTCACTTCCTCTCTTTGCCAACATTGCGACATTCAATATGTTTGAATGATATGGTTAGCGCCCAGTTAGCTCCTAGCATTTCTCAGCAGCTCTGCCTCCTTTTTGACTACCAGGACATTTAAACAATGAATAATCCGTATCCGCAACAAATTTTTGCTTTTCTCCTCAACAGAAAGCGTTCCCCGATTGAACAACAGCGCCGTAAAATAAGAAGAATGGTGCCTAATGACAGAGTTAATAATACAGACTTTATAATATGTCACGCGAAGATTCAGCAGCCAGATGAAGTGTTTACTGGCAATTGACAGTGATAGCGGACATTATCATCACTTTTCCAACAATCCTCTCCACACCGACAAGCATAAACACACTCGATTATCACTAAATCAAATTTAACACACGTTTGTAATGACGCTAATTCAGTTTACAATAGGGTTCATTCGCTCAGTCAGCAGGTGGCGGTGTCCTCGTACACTGGGGAGTACACTGCCATTAAACGAACAGAAGAAGAAGAAAACCCCTGCACATGTGCGGTACGGATCGGGTAGACCCGATCTGTCACTATCTTTTAATTTTTTTATTTTTGTCTACATTATATTAAATGTTTCATTATCGGAAACATGTTAAGAGATACTTGTTATTTTTAACATCTTAACAGATACTCTGACCTGTAACTATCGTAAAATGCTTCAACCGGAAGTAGACACCTTTCGCACATGCGGGGTACCGATCGGGTTTCCGGTACGGATCGGGTAGTGACAAGAGCACCTGGCTGCAGCCACTGTGGAGCTCCACAGTAACCGGATACACGTGACCTCCACACTAACCGGAAACACGTGACCTCCACACTAGCCGTAAACACGCATGGATACCGTGGAAGTCATGCAAGTTGATCGCAAAGGTTGGTTAAGTCTTTATGAAACACTTTTTTTGCGTTACAAAAACATTCCTCCTTATTTTAATGTTTTTTCATCGTGCTCCATGGCAGAGAAACACACAGATATGCTTTTTCCTGGGCCTGGTTTAAGTAAGAGAGCTGGATTAACGGCTTCTGTGGGCGAGAAGAAGCAAAAAACACATTTTGCATTAGAGTATGATTTATTGTTGGCGTCAGAGATGCAAAATAACGAATACTTCAATACTGTACTTAAGTAGAATTTTCTGGTATCTTTACTTTACTGCTGTACTTTTTTGTGCCTACTGTATACTTCTTTATACTTCTACTTCTCACATTTTAGCACGCGTATCTGTACTTTGTAATGCGTACATTTGTAAATCAGCCCCCCGCACGCGTGCTTTGGACGCAAGATTACTTCAATATTTTGTACATAAATTATATTTTAGACCCTGTACTTCTTACTTCGACTTGACTAAAAAGTCGAGTCAGTGCTTTTTAAACAGAGGTATCTAAACTGTTAGCGTCAACACTGTAAATTTCATCACAAACAGATTTATATATTTATCAATACTTCTATTCGTCATTCTTTTCTGTACAGCTTTTTTATTGCCCAGATTTTAGTTAGCCCCTGTTCAATTGACTGTTATATGTCAATAGAAACATGTCTCACAAATTAAAGTGTCTTGTAAAATATTTGTGGGTTTTTTTCAAGAATTTTCTTCCCAAATCTATTACATGCCAACTGTAAATTGTTATTTCTGCTAAAACCTTAACTTAAATGTGTATATGGTGTTTATCTGTTTCTCTCTCTGTTTTAGATGCACATATCAATCCGGAATTCGGGCTTAAAGCCAGAATTGCAGGAATGCAACACGTGTTGCAGAGGACTCTTTCACTGCCCTCTGTGCCCCACTTTCAGCCCTACTGTCAGGGCAAAGATTGAGGAGCATCTAAGTGTGCATATAAAAAAATGCTTTGCCTTTCAAAGGTATGTTTGTATTAAATATACTTTATAGTTATAAATATGCACTTTTTTTAAGCACTTCTGCAGTATCTTTGTTGACATAAAAGTTGCTGTTGATATTGTACAGTTCAGTGCATTCATCTGCAACCAAAATAGTGTTTTTATAAAATATATTTTTATTTACTTTTCACCACTTTTCTTGACATAACTTTTGTGATCCATACCATTTTGCTTTCATTATTGAGGTTGGCTTGGATGTTTTTGTTAACATGTACAATCTGATTGTTAGACAAATTGATTGCATTCTATACAACTACATTTAAATTACATCTGTTTGTTTGTTTGTTTTTTCTCTTACAGATAAAATGATATGCCGGTGCAGGCTGGCTTGCAGGACAACAGGACACTTTCACCGCCCTGTCTGTAAGATTACAATCATACGGCGTGGGGATATGGCAAGGCATATATTGTCTTGTCAGCATTCTTCAGTGCCAAGTCAGCCACCATTATCAGGACTGCTCCCCGCTGAACTCTCCGAGGAGACCCATATTCCTCCGGCAGTACTCTTCGAGGAGCCCCGTCTCCCCCCCCCCCCCCCAAGGTTTTGTCTTCGGTATCTGAACCATTTTCTGAGTCTTTGTTAGAACATTCATATGCTCCACCCTCTGTGTTCAATAAAACTGCAGCTGATGGAAAGTCCATGAAAATGACATGCCCTCACTGTGGCCTTACTCTTCGTAGCTCTGGCAAGCTATTTGCACACTGGAGAGAGGAAGCCAAAGCTGTGCTTGAAGGACAACACGTGCCAATTTTCAGACTGAAAAAGCGCAAGTTCCAGGAAGTCAGTCAGGTCAGTATTCACTTTAAACAGTAGTGTAATTACATGGTTAGTGACATTTGAATAACTGTTGTAGCGACTTCCACAGTCGCTACAGGCCGGGGCTGGAGCCTGCCTATTTGCCTGACGCGCTGTCAACTTTACGCAATAATGCGAGAGATGGAATTGTTTGCTTGTTTATTAAAGTACTTTGAGAGTTTACAGAGTAATATCATCAGCTCCTGATTCAGACTCTTACAACGTCACAGGCTCTAATAAACGAAGCGAAACATGTAGTGCAGCGGTCAACAAAAATTACGGCTACCAAGCCCTCCTCTCTGTCAAAATCAAAACCCATGAATGACAGACTGACAACGCCCATTTATGTCACCGCTAGCACCCACGTGACTCCCATAACAACCAAACAAATAAAAACCCAGTGATCATCAAAATTCAATACATTCAATTATGGCTCCTACAACTGTTAAAAAACTGTTCTGCAACAGAGAAATAACTGTTTTCATCCCCATTTGCCTGACACAGGAGCCAGCAGTTGTTGAAGATCTGTGTCCTGCTGTGCAGTGGGTTGTCCAAAATAAGGCACTTTTCCGTGGACATGTAACAATGCCAAAATATCTGTCCTTAAATCAAGGGGACCAGCAGAGGGTCTTAAGAGACATGTCAGAGGAAGAAGACACTGGAGCAAGGGACTTGTTCCTCGTTGTTTTTCAGTTTGCAGAGGACATGGAGCTCTTTTTGAAAGCATGTGCTGATGAGCAGGGGCTAAGGGTCAGTGCTATGACATGTAATGGACAAATGAAGGCACTGGCTGTGTTTGTTTGTTTGTTTAATATGTTGTTGCTTTTTTGTTTTGTTTTTTACGTAGTACAAAATTCAAATTAAACTTATTTCAAAATGTTGTTCACTTTATTCTGTGTCCATACTTATAATAAAGGATTACAGTGTAACAGCATTAAATGTAACAGCATTTTTTTTGAAGTTGTAATTTCAAAATAAAAAGCTTATTGTTGATATTAACAGTAAAGAATTGTAATCAATAATATTTTTATACATTTTAAACATTAACACTGGGCTCTATCCTGGCCAATTGTGGACACTTCACTTATTCTTTTTTTTGACTACTGGGCCCTATTTCAGGAAGCCGGTTTAGAAAACTCAGAGTGAAAAAAGATACGCAGGGTTGAGTAACCCCGAACTGTCCAACTCGGAATATTCGGTTTCAGAAAGGCTGATAACAAGTAGTTCAATCAACGCGGAGTTGCTTTAACCCCAAGTGAAGCGCGCGGATGAGGATACATAAAGCCCTGATAAGCGGAGCACAGATTAAGCGAGTCACCATGGAGACGGAGGGAAAGAAGGCGCGGTCAATGTATTTCACAGCGCTTGAGGCCGAAATTCTGATGGCAGCATATGCCGATAACATGCAAATTCCGCGGAAAAAAGTAACACAGCCACAGCTGCAAAAGAAAGGGAGCATGCATGGCAAAACATAGCCGACAGAGTCAATGCGTGAGTGTTAATATAAACATTGATCTAGGGATTTCCACCCATTTAACACGTTATTTTATCATATGTTATTTTATTTGTTATTTTATACATTTTATTTTGTGACGTGATGTGAGCGCAGGTGCAACCCAACAGGCCCCAAACGTGCCTGGCAGCAAGTAAAAATGAAATATAAAAATATAGTCCAAACAGGTAAGGTGTAATTGTATTATGAGCCATAGTGCTTGGTCTGTAAATCAATTGCAGTTAGAGGCTACATTAATTTTCTTTCTGTAAGCACTTTTTGAAATTATCTGAGCACATTACAAGTACACATTTGCTTACTCTGTATGCTCAAATGTGGCCCGTTATAGCCAACAGAAAAAAAGCGGAGGCCCGAAAAACAGGTGGGGGTCCTCCACCACCACCACTCACAGAGGCTGAGCAGTTGGCCCTCAGCCAAAACAGTGGGCGCCCTGTGGCCGAAGGCATCTCTGCGGGGACATCCTCTGAGTCAATAACCCCGCAAGACACAAGTGCCTACATAAGAGGTAAATTCAAAATAATACATGATGTGCATACATCCTTTCTTCACAGTCACCTTTGCAGTGCTGCTCATTCATTTGATAAACTCTTTACCATAATGAATTATTTTGTAGTGAAGTTATTTTCCTACTGATTTTGCCTTCCCTCAGTCTTGGTTGTCTTTGAGAGCATAATGACAATGAAGTGTAAGGTGATTGGTATGTTTGTTAATTGCCATTTGGTCCCTTGTAAGTTATAAGTGACCTGTATAAACCTCATATTCTATCAGTTGATGGTGGTGGTGTACTGCATCTGGTGCAGCCTCCTGTTGAGCCAGACCAACATGCAGTTGTGAGTAATACTCCACAGATTATATGAGTTTACAGTAGAACAGCAATGTTGTTAATTTCCTTACTACAGGAAAATAATGAAGAAACATTGACAGCTGTTACAGAGGAGGAAGCAACAGAGACACTTTATGAGGTTTACATCTTTTAATACTTTGTGTACAGGAAACACAGGCGACCAATAAAGCCAGTTGAACAAAAAATCTGTTTTTCCGTCTTTCAACATGTTGAGGTGATGGGTCAAAAGAAATGATTGTGACATATGGTGTCTCTGACTGCGCTTCCATCTTGTATGTCCGTGGGAGGGTCAGGATGTTCATGGTTTGGATCACTGCTGATGTTTGGTTCAGAAGGACAGTGTTCTCCTCTAATTGTGGCAATGTTGTGAAGAATCACACATGCAACAATAATGTCACATGCCCTTTCTGGGGTGACCCTGAGTCTTTGCAGGCACTGGAACCGGGCCTTAAGCATTCCGATAGTCATTTCAATTCTGGCTCTTGTCCTGCAATTAGCCAGATTATATCGCTGCTGTGGGCCCGGTTCAGGGTCAGGGTAAGGGGTAAGCAAATAGGGTAAACATGGATACCCCCTATCACCAAGCAAGTAGCCAGTGAACTCTCCTAAGACAGAAGGATACACTTCAGTTCAAATGTCCCTGAAGCAATTGGTCTTTATATATTTTAAAGTATTCTCAACTCACCATGTCCAAATTTTGTGCTCAGTGTACATTCACGGAATATTTGTGAGTCATGAACAGAGCCTGGCCACTTGGCTTCCACATTTGTGATAATGTTGGCAGCATCACATATGATCTTCACAGTGCAGAGAACACAAATTAGCATCCATCACCATGATGAAATAATTTGTTAGTTTGAAATGCTACAGGGAACTATGTACCTGTACATTAATGCTGTGGAAAGACTTCCTGTTCACATAGTCTCCTTCATTTACTAAAGGAGCAATGATTGGAATGTGAGTGCCATCTGTACAGCCAATCACGCCTGGGAACCGTGAAAATAAATGTACAATTTAAGTAGTAGTTCAAATATCACCACATCATAAATTAAGTTTTGGTCATCCTGATACCTGCAATTTTGTGGAATCCCTCTTTGATGAATCTTGTGGGTCTATGACCGGGTAACACCACAGATGAGTGCAGGAGACGTTTCAGTGCAACTGTAACATTCCTGACTGCCCGACAGACGGTAGCCTTGGAAACGTGCTCAGCGTCACCAATATTATACAGAAAGCTCCCGTTTGCAAAAAACCGAAGTGCAATACAAATAATATGTACAGAACTGAGAGGATGTCCGCGATGTGTCACATGCGTAATATATGGCCTGAGGATGTTATTCAAATAACTTATAGATTGTGCTGAGAAACGGTAACGTTCGCACAGAAAATCATCAGGAAATGATAAAATGTCCAAACGCGCTCTAATCACTCTCTCCCGGCGGAGAGCTCTGCGGAGGATTTGGGCTTCATGATCTACTGGCTCTTCAAGGAAGGGACACGCCATGTCCGACACTTCCTACTGTCAGGTTTCCGACAAAGGGGCGGAGACAGTCAGGGTTAGTTGAAGTAAACCTGCTAGGGGGCAGGTTAGCTTCACGGCGTGTGTCGTCATAGTGACTCACTCAGGCTTCAGCTGAACTCGCTTTGTGAAACCGAAAACCCAGAGTTTTCGTTAACTCAGGGTATACTTACTCAGTTTTTCCACTAAACCGGCTTCCTGAAACAGGGCCCTGCACTGCAGTGGACCAAAACAATGACACGGGTTTGATCTTAAGGATCTAATAGTTGTGTGTGTTGTGCATGACATTGCCACACAAATATGTATTTGCAAGATAGAGTAGAATAAATTATGACGCATGAAATATTACATAGGCTGCAGTGAATTTCTGTTGATGCAGCCTATTGAGCTTTAAGTTTCCCAGTCAAACTTAGCTTTGACGCACCTGCTAACAACACTTTTACTCTTTTACATTTCATAACAAGACACCATAGCCAAAATATTAACAAAATATATATTATTAAAAAATTCAAAGCTGCAGCACATACAGCAACAAACATCGTTAGTAAATGTGTCCTGGAGTTTATGCAGGTGCAGAAAGTGCTGCTGCTGTAAGTAAGCCTAACAGCTTACAGATCACTTATTTTTCTGGAAAGATGGTAGGAAAGGCATCACTGCTCATTTCTACAGTCTCCCAGATCTTGGAATACAATCCCTTTGTACCATGAAACCACTTCGCAGTACTATGAGTCCACTAAAACCTATAAAGAGAGTGATCCTGGAAGAAATGGGGCACACACTAGTGACCTCAACAATTGCAAGACAGCCTTTTCCCCGATGCTCAGATGGGGAATAAAAGGAAGTTTCATGAAAACATTAGGACTTTATCACCGTTTTATCTGAAAAGTTAATGGTAATATATAACCTAATTGGCTATAAAGAGTAAAAAATTTAGATACAATTTTGATTTTGATGAAAAGGACTGGTGCTATTTTAAAGAGTCACGTCGGTAAAAGTAGATAAATGTTTTAAGAAACATTTTATAGCATTTTGTGAACATACACAAAAAGTGGCCATTTTTGGCAACAAACAAGCTGAGAGAGTTTTATATTTTTGGCTCTCCTTGAACAAAAATAATAGTGCATAATAATCAATGTTGATGTTAATCAATTAGATGTCCCAGACTCTACTATTAATAATACAGCAGTCCCTCGTTTATCGCTGGTGTTACGTTCTAAAAATAACCCGCGGTAGGTGAAATCCATGAAGTAGCCAACTTTATTTTTTACAATTATTACAGATGTTAAGACTGTAAAACCCCTCACTACATGCTTTATACACTTTTCTCAGACAGGCATGAACATTGTCACACTTTTCTCTTTTGTTTAAACACTCTTAGAGTTCAAACCTTCGTAGAAACATAAGTCCAGTATTATGGAATGAAACCTAAAGGTGCATTTGAGGGTGCAAAACGTTTCGTCGGCATTGTTGTGTTTGTTTGGGAGAAAACTTCCAAACATACAGTACAGCACTTCAGAGTTACACTGCTAGCATCAAAGATTTATGTAAATTCGACAAGCTAAACGCATTCTGTACTGTACAGCAGGAGTCCCCAACCTTTTTGCGCCACAGACCACTTTAATGTCAGACAATATTTTCAGGGAACGACCTTTAAGGTGTCGCGGATAAATACAACAAAAGAATAAAAAAAAGAAACTGTGGTATTTTGTAAATGTAATAATAAACGTGACTTGAGCTGTGCGCCAATAACAATGACAGTGACATCCTCCTCTCTGCTTCTTAACGCTATCTGGTCGCTATGGTAACGCGTAAATAGTTCTTTCAAAATAAGACACACAACTACAACCATACATTTCACACCGGAGGATCAACTCTCGCGGAACGGTACCAAAAGACTCACGGACCGGGACCGGTCCGTGGGCCTATTAGGGACCGCTCCTGTACAGGAGACACTGGACTAGATTGATTGACAATGATCTACAGCAATCAGAACGCACAACGCGATGTACTGTAAAAAAATAAATAAATCAGCGAAACAGCAAGTGTCACTTTTGGCCACGAACAATTTAGGGGATGGTGAATTTTTTTGAACAAACCCAGAGTGTTAAAACCCCCCACTTAAAAACATTTTTATTTCTCGGCAGCATCAATAGTGACAAAAACGCAATTTAGTTTTCGATGTCAAAGTCGATTTAACCGAAGTTACGTGTTTCCGGTTATTGTGGAGGTCACGTGTTTCCGGTTACTGTGGAGGTCACGTGTTTCCGGTTACTGTGGAGCTCCACAGTGGCTGCAGCCAGACCCTTCTCGGTAGTGACAGCCCTCCCCCACGCTTGTACCTGTGGCTTCCTGTCCTGAGGGTTGGCTCTTCTCCTGCCCTGCACCCTTTGTTCATATTCAAAGACTATTTTTCTGTATGTATTCTTACCCCATAGCAACCGCCAGATTATAATGTTGCAGACAATCACAAACTCTACAGTCTGTCTAACTCCAGTGTATACCAAGCAATCTATTATTCTTAACAGCAACAACATAAACTGAACCCACATTAAAGTTGGCTCGGTGATTACCTTTATATGAGCCCACAAACCGAGAGAAACTCCGTGATGAAGCTGAAAGTCTTAAGAAACAGATCAGGGAGCAGAGACCCACGTGGTTCACGCTGATCTCGGCTACGATCCAGGACACAAGGGTGTGCAGATCGATGCAGAAATTAATCCCAACGTTGGCAGTGGTATATGTTCCTGTAAGTTTACTACTTTACTCCCGTTTCATGAAAAAGCAGCTCTCTCTGCTCGACTCCTCTCCTGCACACACACTTTGCTCCGCCTCCTTTTCCGGCTCTGCTGTGATTTGTTGCTGTGCGGTCACGTGACTAAGCAGACCAACGTAACCATGTGGGGTGTTATTTCAAATGTAGCGCCTATCTCCTTTTCCTAAACTCTTTTTCTTGCCCTCGTTGGAAACGTCATCGTGGGAAGGAGATTTGCTAAGGACTCAGGGAAAGAGAGGACCGGTGCTGAGAATTGGAACAGCCTTAGGCTGTATCCCAATTCAGGTTCTGCAGCCCTAAAGTACGCAGCCTTAACGGTCCACAAGGGCCTCGTACTCAAAGACCGCTAAGGCCGGAAGTGCGAGGCTTGTGAAATGCCGGTCGATCTCCGTCGCGCTGCCCAGGTTGCCTAGCAACCATGATACTAACCGCTGGAAACGTTTCATACAGCTTTGTTTGAGAGAAATGAAGGAGAACATATTTTGTTCATTTGTTCGTTTGTTTCTACACGAGCTTTGTGTGATTTAATAAGTATCTGAGGCTGAGACCACATGACTGTAAAACATGATTGTTGGGCTTCATTTCTGTACTGAACAGTCATTTTAAGATTAGCTAGTAAATAACAATTATGTTGTTCATGAGACTAAAGTCAGTGTAAATATAATATGGCCAATATTATAGTTATTATATTAATCATTATTAGTTATTACAGCAGTGAACTTGAACAATTCACGTAAACAATTCACTTTTATTGTCACATCACATGTGCAGGTACACTGGTACAGTATGGAAGAAATATAGTATCATCAGAATTCAAGTATTTTTAGACATTGAATTTATGACACTGATTTTTTATCCTCCAAATTTCCCTGCAAAAATATTCACCTGCAAAAATTCACCTGCAAAAATTCACCTGAAAAAAATTCACCTGCAAAAAATTCATCTGCAAAAATTCACCTGAAAAAAATTCACCTGCAAAAATTCGCCTGCAAAAATTCAACTGCAAAAGTGATGAACTTTAATGACCCAAGCCAGAGCAATCAGCACCAGATCGAGTCGAGTGGCTCTCAGCCAATTAAATTACGCTGTTTGATCACATGACACCGTTAGCCAGCAGTGTGTCTCCTAAAAGAGAGCTGTTTAAAGGTGAGTGATTAAGTTTTTCTCCTAAATAGAGATCATTACAGAACGCCTAGTCCTATTTAAAATCCCATTTATTTTTATTATTTTTTTTATCATCTACTCGAACTAAGGAAAACGTTTGACTAACTCAAAGACAATTTCCACGCCTCCCCTGCCTGTCTGCAGAGGCAGTTTTGAATTTAGGAGCAGCAAGATGGAAGCGGCAAACCCTGGCGATTCTCCGGTAAGTATATTGTTATTTATCTTCAAGTTTGTCTTTTGAAACGTTAATGTTATTTAAATCCGTTGCTCACGTATAAAGTACACAGACGGGGTCTTTGCTCAACTCGTCTGAGGCGTGTCTCACTAAGCGCTACATGCTAGCATCCTGCTAACCGAGCTACCATTTACATGCTGTGCTTTAGAAAATAGGATACTCGTTAAAAAAAATACTCCGCAGATATTGATAGATAGACGAACACTGCAAATATAATGTTGGAAACGAGAACGGCCTTTGGTGAAGGGGTAAAATACACCATGAATAAAGCCATATAGTGAATTGGCTGCCATGGTTGCAGAACAGCCTGATTTAATGACAAGAATGGGGAAGAGTGAGGTGAAGTGAACCAAAGCCACAAAACACAGTCAGAAGAGGCGGCAAAAGGGCAGTGATCTGTCCGTCAGTATGAAGTTGGTGTGTGCTTTGGTGAACAAAAACTCCAGACCGGTAGCAGGAAGATGGGAGACTCGTGTTTCACTGGAATAGTGGTGAATTAAAACATCCTTTGTTGGGGACATTTCGGTGTAAATGCATCCATACAGGTGAGACAGAGGCAGACCAGACAGTGAAGAAAACAAGGCAAACATTAGAAATATTAAAACGGAAATATAGGATTAATATAACATACAATTTGGGAAAATGTAAGGAACGCAATGTAAATGATATTGTAAAGTCATTAAAACAGCATACTCTGATTAAAAGAAACATGTAATTGGGTAGGATAATAATGTTAAAAAAAACATGTACAAGATGGGTATGTATACTTGTAGCCAGAATTTAACAACTATAAAGTTGTAGCATGTCAGTACCTTACCCCATCCATTATATCCACACTTTCAGAAAAGGATATGGTCAATATCTTTACAAATACTATCTAAACTTAAACTGGATATTCCCTCTGCTTCTTCTGCTTCTCGTATACACCCTCAGGGTTTGTGATCAGCCAGCGGCTGATATGATCATTAATCCTGTAAAATATTCTTTCGGTTTATGAATCTGTTTGCATGGATTTCTTAATCCGTTTCCACTGTTAGCAGAAGTTGTGCATGCAGTTTTGGTGTGCTGCTCTCCAAGACTACAAGCTGCGTTAAAGTTGGAAGTAACTGGCCGATGTTCCACTGTTAAAAGACCATCTGTTCATCAAGAAATGACCAGGTGAAAAAGTCATAAACTAAACACTCTGCATGAGCATGGAATTTAGGATGCAACTTTATATCTTACCTGCTCTACACTCAGGGCTTGAATTACAACAGCAGTCAATCACATAAAAAATTATACTTTTGGTAGTTCTGTGTCTCTGTCTCTCTCCTCCAAACCCAGATGGCTGCTGGTACTGAACCGGGTTCTGGTTCTGCTGGAGTTTTTCCTCTGCACTGTCACTTCATGCTGCTCAGTGTGAGGGATTGTTGCGGTTGAGTCCATATGTCCTGCGAACAACTGCTGGGCAATGACACCATGCAATCTTCTGGGATTCCTTGGATAGAAAACCTGTGAACTGCACTTGTCCTTGGTCTTCACAGCTCACCTTTTTACTGTTTATTGAATCAAAATGCTCCAGTGACATGGATTCTACACTGTAACTGATGTGATGTTCTATGAAGTGGTTTTAATAAAAAAAAAAAGGCAAAAATTAGTTTGTTTCTTTATTTAATTTTTGAACAGCGATACTCATTCAGTAAATGCAAATTATTTACACGGCAGTACACTATAGGCATAAATCTAGACCCCTAGATAAAACATGATGGCATTATAGCAGTGACAACTCCTCCACAGTAGCAGGTGGGATTTTTCTGTTTTGAGGACGGCTCCTTTTACCTGTCACTACAGATGGTCTGTTTATGTTTTGATTGAGAGCCTTTTTTTGGGCAGCTGAAGAGGAGAAGTCCATCTTATGGCCAACCTCTGGCTGTATCTTGGTCATATTACCCAGCAAAACCCAGTATGCAGGTTCATCTGTAACAGTCCTTGTGCCACGGATCAACACTGTTGCTTCTACATTAAACAGAAGAGCAGTGACGTGGGTGCAGGTCTCCGTGACTCCGGCCTTACAGCTGCAGCGGGCGGCTTCAACCTTCCCTGTGATGCTCACAGTGACCCATGGCTGCAATGCAGGTTCATTCAGTCTTTGAGAGTGCAGGACCTGAAACACACACAAAGTTCTTGTCTTTAAATGAACTATGAGCCAAGGCTGACATAAATGTTTTATCTACTTAATCATAAATGTAACAGTGTTTAGAAAGTTAGCACATACATGTAATTTTTCATTTCTTTATGTGTCCATTGCTGCAGGTTATAGTGTAAATCTGCCTGTTCTGTCAGAAACCTGCCTGCAGAAAATGAACCTAAAGTATGTAATGCAAGGATGTAATCACTTTCAAAATGGAGAAAGCATAAAGTGACAATTATGAATCACCTTATATGATAAGGAGATTCTGCAGGTCATTAATCAATGTATAAAACTAAAATAAAATGTATTTTTAGTGACACAAGATACAAATATGGAAGCAAGATGTATAATCGCTCAGTTTGGGGAAATTGTGGGTAGCCTGCAAGGGCCTCAACTTCTCCATACCCACAATGTGCAACAAATGGGCACAGCTGATCTTCAACAGTGGAACATCGGCCAGTTACTTCCAACTTTAACACAGCTTGTAGTCTTGGAGAGCAGCACACCAAAACTGCATGCACAACTTCTGCTAACAGTGGAAACGGATTAAGAAATCCATGCAAACAGATTCATAAACCGAAAGAATATTATTTTACAGGATTAATGATCATATCAGCCGCTGGCTGATCACAAACCCTGAGGGTGTATACGAGAAGCAGAAGAAGCAGAGGGAATATCCCATTTAAGTTTAGATAGTATTTGTAAAGATATTGACCATATCCTTTTCTGAAAGTGTGGATATAATGGATGGGGTAAGGTACTGACATGCTACAACTTTATAGTTGTTAAATTCTGGCTACAAGTATACATACCCATCTTGTACATGTTTTTTTAACATTATTATCCTACCCAATTACATGTTTCTTTTAATCAGAGTATGCTGTTTTAATGACTTTACAATATCATTTACATTGCGTTCCTTACATTTTCCCAAATTGTATGTTATATTAATCCTATATTTCCGTTTTAATATTTCTAATGTTTGCCTTGTTTTCTTCACTGTCTGGTCTGCCTCTGTCTCACCTGTATGGATGCATTTACACCGAAATGTCCCCAACAAAGGATGTTTTAATTCACCACTATTCCAGTGAAACACGAGTCTCCCATCTTCCTGCTACCGGTCTGGAGTTTTTGTTCACCAAAGCACACACCAACTTCATACTGACGGACAGATCACTGCCCTTTTGCCGCCTCTTCTGACTGTGTTTTGTGGCTTTGGTTCACTTCACCTCACTCTTCCCCATTCTTGTCATTAAATCAGGCTGTTCTGCAACCATGACAGCCAATTCACTATATGGCTTTATTCATGGTGTATTTTACCCCTTCACCAAAGGCCGTTCTCGTTTCCAACATTATATTTGCAGTGTTCGTCTATCTATCAATATCTGCGGAGTATTTTTTTAACGAGTATCCTATTTTCTAAAGCACAGCATGTAAATGGTAGCTCGGTTAGCAGGATGCCAGCATGTAGCGCTTAGTGAGACACGCCTCAGACGAGTTGAGCAAAGACCCCGTCTGTGTACTTTATACGTGAGCAACGGATTTAAATAACATTAACGTTTCAAAAGACAAACTTGAAGATAAATAACAATATACTTACCGGAGAATCGCCAGGGTTTGCCGCTTCCATCTTGCTGCTCCTAAATTCAAAACTGCCTCTGCAGACAGGCAGGGGAGGCGTGGAAATTGTCTTTGAGTTAGTCAAACGTTTTCCTTAGTTCGAGTAGATGATAAAAAAATAAAAAAATAAATAAATGGGATTTTAAGTAGGACTAGGCATTCTGTAATGATCTCTATTTAGGAGAAAAACTTAATCACTCACCTTTAAACAGCTCTCTTTTAGGAGACACACTGCTGGCTAACGGTGTCATGTGATCAAACAGCGTAATTTAATTGGCTGAGAGCCACTCGACTCGATCTGGTGCTGATTGCTCTGGCTTGGGTCATTAAAGTTCATCACTTTTGCAGTTGAATTTTTGCAGGCGAATTTTTGCAGGTGAATTTTTTTCAGGTGAATTTTTGCAGGTGAATTTTTTGCAGGTGAATTTTTGCAGGTGAATATTTTTGCAGGGAAATTTGGAGGATACAAATTCAGTGTCATAAATTCAATGTCTAAAAATACTTGAATTCTGATGATACTATATTTCTTCCATAGTACAGCACATGTGAGTGAACTCTGTGTCAAACACTGAGCTTCAGTAAAGATTCAAGTTTCAGTTATTTATATTTCCCATCACCATAAATCTTCACTCAAAGACAAGAATCTTTTACAGTGTATAAATATGTATAGATGTATTATATGTACGAGACAAATAATGTTCATTTAATTTGTTGGCATTACTAAATTTGGCTCAATGCTTACATATATGTGCAAAATGAAAATGTACGAGCTGTGATAACTGTTTCTGATAGAATGAAGAGTAGACTGATATATTAAATATTCCTTTATTGGATGAGGAAATCAGACCATGTCATAACTGCTTTAAGTCATACAGAATAGATATCAGAGCCTTAAACATGCTGACTTCTGCTAAATGGGTCAAACTGGGCAGAAAGTCTACAAACACATAACATCCTTATAGAATATGATGTAACATTATAGAAAACCCACAAAACGCTACGTCCAGATGAACAGATTCAACTTTCGGAGATTTACTTTGCTGGATGATTGAGAATGCATCAAGACGAAATATTGTTTGGTCTGGGTCTAAACAGAGTGCATTGAGTGCATAGCTGGATTGGCCATCGGGCATACCGGGCATTTGCTGGCCGCTGGCGATATTTTGTTTTTATGGGCCGATGGATTTTTTTTTTTTTTAGGAAGGGTATAGATAATGAAAGGTGTTGGATTGGTCAATTGGTCATGATCGACTCTTGGCTGGACCAATTACAGCCGAGGAGGCCGGATGCACCCTCCCCCTTGTTTAGCAATCACGTGATTTTCGCGCATTGCATGCCAGGAACTCGTGGCAAAACAATCCAAGTACCGCATCAAATGCAAGCGTTTGCAGCGCCGCAAAATGTTCATTCTCCGGTTCCAATACCTTCTTGTTTTTTCTTTGCCGCACAAAAAAGGAATGTACAAAACAAAAGGAGAACAATGCCGGTCCGTACAAAGACAGACTCGACGAAAAGACAAAGAAAAGATACGAGGAAAAAATCAAAGGAGTGAAAGTGTCAGACCCTTACGAGCACACAGAGGGACAAAAGACATTAGCGTGCTGCCCAACTTTCACCACGCTCAGATTTATAATTACACGGTTCTTGGAGTGAGTGCATACACTCATGAAGTTTAGTAACTTCAGGTCACTGCAACAAGCCCAGGTACAGTTTACCGACGGATGGGTGCAGGACCTTGAAATGCACCGTGTAGAACGAAAGACCATCGTACGAACAAAGGTAAGTTTACCAGTCTCACAAATCGTCGTCATAAATACACATTCGTTAACCGTTTATTAATATAACCTTTGAGCTCAACGGTAATTAATTAGTAGTGGAAATAATTTCTGGTAGCATTACAGAAATGTAGCAGTGACAATAATATTGTATGTTGTAATCGCACTGGACAATTAGTGATACAAAACAACTGTTTTCTCCTGTGAATAAAAGTATATGTTTTTGTCAATGTACCATGGTAATAACAGAAACGAAACGCAATATTGTGTCAGGAAAATTCACTATTTATGCACAATAAACAAAGGAGCATAGCGCCACAATTTCTGTTCAGCGCCAGACTTGCTTGTAACCTATATCACCAATTATGTTAAGAAAAATGATGCATTAACTACAACAAAACTCTGACCTTTGTGGGAATGCTTGGAGCAGACTAACATGTGAGCTGGAGTGTTCTGGGACGTTATATTTGGTATATCCAGACCATCCGTCGGCTCTTACTTCGGAAACATGGCTTAAAAATGTCTCTTCAACGATGTAATCCGATAAAAAAAACGATCTCTCTACCCGTCGGCTTGCCGTGGCTGTCATGCGACCGACTATTGAAGTTAATAATACAACAGCTTCTTGCCATTTTTTGTGTTTCTTTTTATTGCTGTGTAACTGAGTTCAATTGAAAGCCTGCGTGCGCTAGTACCTCTTGCCACAAGTTCCCAGAATCCTTTGCGGTTTAACACTGAATGACGTCAAATTTTCAATCTTTATCCTGGTGGGCCGGTCTCTAGTCAAAATGCCCGGGCCAATTTTTTGTCCCAGTCCAGCCTTGATTGTGTGTGACGTCTTCTTTTGCGCAGGCAACATGAGCCTGCACACATTAATTTTGTGATAAGTGATATTATTGAAAATTCTCTGTGTGTAAGTACAGTTTAGTGCTGTCTGATCATCACTCTGATTGACTGCTGTAGAAGTGAACAGTGTTACTTTGACCTTTAACCTCGCTGCGCTGTGTTGTTTCCTCTCTTTCAGATCACGAAATCATCACAGCTGAGTCTGGACAGGACGTCACTCTGACATGTCAAGCTCAAGTTCACATCGTCATAGTTGTAGAGTGGAGCAGAACTGAAGAACAGAACTGGAAGATGAAGAACTTGTCCTTTTATATCAGCATGGATGACTTGTTCCAGATTACCAGCATCCATCTTTTGAGAACCAGGTGGATCTGAAGGACAGACAGATAGCTGATGGAGACGTGTCTTTGATTCTGAAGAATGTGAGACAAGATGATGCTGGAACATACGAGTGTCATGTCATCAAGAGAGCTGGAAAACCTTTGAAGCTCATCAGCGTCATCAGTCTGAAAGTTGGTTCTCTAAGTGAGTGAGGAGTGTTCAGTGTGTTTGAGATCTTCGGCTCTTTTAGCTGCGCTGCCTTATTGCTCCTAAATAGCTCTGTTTTCACAATCACTGAGATCCTTCTATTTTAGCCTAGCTGTGAATGATCTGTATTGGTAGTGTCCCGATTCGAAATATTGAGGCAAGTGTAGCCAGATGGGCTACTCGCCTTCCGTTGTTTTTCTTCTCTCATTCTCTCTCTCTCTCGCTCGCTCTACCACCCTCGCTCTCTTTCCACTGCACTCGCTCCTTGTATCAGGTGATCGGGTTAATTGGGAACCCACCTGCACATTGATTGCAGGGTGGCGCTAGCCTGTATAAAGCTAAGCCGATGTCTTGTTGGATTAATTCCTCCCGAGCTTCTGGTACGATACAGCAGTAAATGCTGGCGTACTGCGACGGACTGATCAGCAAGAGCCGATTATACGACAGCTACAGGTATGCTCTCGCTTAACCTTGGATTCCCTCCGAATACTGGAATTGGTGTTAATATCCTTTTCCGGCCTGTTGTAGCGCAGCAGTCTGTTTAATTCTGCCATTGCGGAGAGAGGTGTTCGTGGTATCTCCACCAATGAGAGTATAGTGCCTCCGGTCCTGGGGTAAGCTGTTAGAACTACTTTTATTAGCATTCATAGCTATAAGAGTTTAAGGTTACATTTATCTGTTTCAGGGTTCACTGCTGTACTCACCTCTCCATGGTAAATTGTCCAACCTAAATTGGAAGAGTGGACTGCCTTCTCAGTTGCTGTTGTGAACTCCTCCTTGGTGGAGTCTGCTGTCTTGTCTCGTTTTGTCTTATCTTGTTTTTATTAAGTAGGCTTACCTTTTTTTTGGGTTCGCCTGGTGTTCTATTTTACCCTGGACTGTTGCTCGTACCCACACTTCTATGATCGGGCTGAAGTGATTCTCTGCCCGAGTGTCGTGCTGGGACTCTAAATCGCCTGGGTGGCCGGTCTCAGCCGGTGGGGAGCCAGACCGGCCTACGCCTGAGAATAATTATTACCAGCACGAGTGGTAGTTTGACCCGTGGGGAATAAGCCTTTCCTCTGTGTGTGTGGGCGTGTGTGTGATTTCTTTTATTAAAGTTATTAAAGTGTGTTTTAGTCTTTTTATGATTTGTAGCGAGCCTGACGCTCAGTGTCCTTTTATTCTTTTAACATACTTTTCTGTGTTTTATTTCAGTGAAGGAGGACGAGCCAGTGGCCCTGGGACCTCAGGTGGTGGGTCGTTTTCACACTTTCTTTTGTACAGCACTGGGTGGTCTGCAGTGATTCTTTTGGTGTGATTTTCTTTTGGTTCCACGGCTGCTGGTAAGTCCAAGTTCCACGATTGTTTATTTTTACTGTAGGACACTGTCAATAATGACGCTACATCTTGACTTTTAATATTTTATTTATAAAATATTATTTATAATATTTTATTTATTTCTATAAATAAAACTGTTTTAATATTGGAAGCCAACCTGCCTCAGTGTGCATCCTTGAATCTGTGCGGTCTTCTTTTATTCCTTTTATTTATTTTTCTTAAATATATTTCCTGGGGGTGTAATTCCCCTAGGTGGCGTTGTCAAGTTTATTTATTTTGTTCATAACCCCGCCGACCACTTGGTCACACAAGGAACAAACCAACACTGGCCCAGAAGAGTTCAGTCAAATGATGATTTATTGAATACACGTGTGGGAAGATGTACACTGCAACTCATCAGCATAGATCTTCTCCAAACAACTCAATTCAGAATAGTTTTATTCATCTCAGGGTTCAGCCCCTTCTGCATCTGCAATGTACATAATTATGCTTACCGTATTTTCACAACCATAAGGCGCACTTAAAAGTCTTAGATTTTCTTCAAAAAGTACGGCGCGCCCTATAGCGCAGTGCGCCCTGTGTGTTGTAAGGAGGACGTAGTAGAGAACACCATGAGAACGCTAAAGGGTGAAGTGTGTGCGTTGACTTTATTGCACATACCTGTATAAAAGAACAGGTATGTGCGTTATGCAGGACATCGTTGTTTTAACAACCCTGAAAATGGCAAAGAGACACGCTTACGAAGCACAGTTTAAACTGAAGGCCATCAGCTACGCGGAGGAACATGGAAATCGAGCAGCGGCGAGAGAATTTAAGAATAATGAATCGATGGTTCGCAAGTGGAGGAAGCTGGAAAACAAGCTCCGACAGGTCAAGAAGACGCAGCTGACATAAGGCGATCATCGAGCAAAGAACGAGCGGGAGAAGCGTTTCGACGGTCACCATTTGGCTAAAAGCAGTTTCACTTTCACTTTTTATGAAACGGTGCCATTTTTCCATCCGGACCAGGACTACGGTAGCGCAGCAACTTCCACCGGATTATAAGGAAAAGCTGGCCATCTTCCGCTCCTACTGCAGCAAACACATCGGCGACAAACACATCCAGCGATGGATGACCGATGGAGACCACAGTTTCACCAAGAGTGGAAGGCAGCGCCGGGCGAGTTACGCCACAATTTGCCAATGGATTGTAGATGCTTGTGCTAACGTGGCTGCTGGCACTGTTGTTCGAGCTTTCGCAAAAGCCGGCATCATTTCCGAGGAGCCGCACGGCACGGAAAGTGACTCTGACAGTGAAGAAAGTGAACCTGGCATGTTTGATGGAGATTTAGCGCAGCTGTTCAATTCAGACACAGAGGATGAGGACTTCGATGGGTTTGATTGATGATAAAAATGTGAGTACCAAACTTTGTTTTGCTCCTGCTTTATTTTTAAATACGCACACTTGTATGCTTGTGTGTTGTTGATGATGACGATTACTGGTAATAAAAATGTGAGTGAGGTACCGAACTCAGGTTTGCTCCCGCTTTATTTTTTAAATACGCATACGGTACTTGTATGCGCCCTATGATCCAGTGCGCCTTATGTGTGTGTTAAATACAGTAATGGCACACATAACTGAGACTGCGCCTTTTAGCACAGTGCGTCTTATGGTCGTGAAAATACGGTAAGTTACAGTAAATCATCATGTGGCGGAGGTGTGGTCCGGCGCGCGGCTGCAGGGGAGGAGTGGTGCAGTGGGCTCAACGGGGCGGTGCTGGTAAGAACAGCTGATGGCGGTTTGGACTGATGGTGGTTTTCCTTCCCTTTATATAGTGAGGCGGAGAGGAGCGGAGGGAAAGGAAGCTGGGGAAACCGACCGCTGTCAAACGGTGTTCTGCTGTAATTCTGTGGACACTCACAATAAACGTGCATCTGATGATAACGACCTGTGTGTGGGTGTATCTGTGCCTAGCGTGTGTCACACATCACTTAAAAATAGCTAAAATAGACAGAGATGTTACTCTTTCCAGTACTTTCTTCCATACATGGTAATTAAATTCATTCTCCGAATAGCCCCTGGGGACTTTACACTTTCTTCACTCTTCTTCTGTCACTTTTTACTAGGCAAGCTCAACTGCAGGTAGAAGCTAAATGAATTCAAGGCCTTTGCTTACAAAGGTCTACATTTAAATCATATTTGTCTGTAAGCGTGAATGCTGTTTTAACCTTCCATTGCTCCAAATCACCTTACACAATAGATTGTGAAGACATCGCGCTTCACAAAGCTTGAAACCTTCAATAGACTGAGAATCAACTCTTATGAGCACAACTACTGATGTGACGTTCTGTATCGAGGCTTTGAAGCTTGTGTCGAGTAATGGAGGGGGCGTTTCCGTGATGCGCGTATCGAGGCTTGCTTCATTTATGGGAGGAGCTGAAAATGATGACGTCCAAAGCCTCGCTGCCCGGCTGTACCACGTGACTGGTTCATGAAGTGGTTCGAACTTTGCCGTGAGATATGACAGCGATATAAACCCCTCAGACTTCATTCAAAATGTAGGTGTTTGATGGAGAGTTGCAGTTAGTGAGAGTTTGGAGACCGTTTGGAGGTTTATGAGAGTGAGGAGAGACAGTCTGGAGAGAATGGAGCCAGCTAAGAAGAGGAGGATGTCCTCCCCTGTGTGGGAACATTTTGATCTTATTCCTCCCAACAAGGTATGTAAATTTCTACAGAAGATGTATTTTCATAATACTGATGGTGCAATACAATTTATGTTAAGCTGTCTGTACTTTTGTACAAGGTGAAGTGTTTGCTATGTGCCAGGGAGCTGGGATATAACAACAACACCTCATCCATGCTTAGGCACTACAGAGCTTTGCATGACAATAAGGGGAACACCGATTGTGGAGCAAGACCAGGTGAGCCATCAAATGCCATGATAATATAGCATGCTGTAATGTTACTAAATGATATAACAATATTATACAGCTGTTATAATTTACGTGTTTGATATTTATATTTGTGCTTTATCTTTATTGTCTTTCCTCAGGAGAACAATCTCAAATAGATGAAGACCTGGTTAGCATGGTGATTGAGGACTCCCAGCCATTTAGCATTGTGGAGGACAAAGGATTCAAAAGATTTGTTAAATCATTAAATCCTAGCTACGTTCTCCCCACTAAAGGTTATAAAAGCAGTGAAAATTTAGTTTTTACAGAATAAAATGTGAACAGGCAGGACTGAGGCTCAAAGCCTCAGTGTGTAGCTGTCCATACCTCAACGTTACAAAAGCACAACTACTGTCCACACCCCAACCACACCTCACCTCACAGTAAATGATCATTTCCATTTTAAGCATTTCCAAATAATCATTTTCCATACTGCCAGTATAAATATACACAGTATACTGCCATCACTACAATATAGATGTTTTACACACTCCTTTTGTTGTTGACATTTACAGGCTGTGTGCAAAAGGCCACACTCTTCAAATTCATGCCAACTAATATTTTTACGTCCAGTAGATGTCCTACTAGAGCAAATGAAGCTTCATCTGCCCATCACTAGGCACAACATGCAAATGTGTGTATACAATGATTATGGCTGCACATGCAATAAAAATGTTAATCTGATGCCAGTAGCTGTGATAAACAGTTTAATGCAATTTAATGACAAAGTTATATTATTAATGTACTAAAATAATTCCTTTATTCCCACTGTTAGCAGTGTTTGATTTAGTGTTTTCATAAAAGTCTATTTCTTGTGTGTATATTAGTGCTCAGAAGAACAGACATGTGGTTTAAAGCCTAGACAAAAAAAAATCCCCCTCATCAACACTTTTTTGTTTGTCAGGGGACATTTGTTTTGTAATAATTGCTGTTCTATCCCCACAACCACAATTGCTAACCTATCCCCACAATGTGGGGATAGGTTAATTAACCTATCCCCACATCCCCCGAATTAACCTATCCCCACATTGTGGGGATAGGTTAATTCGATAATTCAAATTACCACTAGGTGTGAATGTGCCAGTGAGCGTGAATGGTTGTCTGTCCCTGTGTGTTAGCCCTGTGACAGGCTGGCGACCTGTCCAGGTTGTACCCCGCCTTTCGCCCTATGACAGCTGGGATAGGCTCCAGCGCCCCCCGCGACCCTGAAAAGGATAAGCGGAAGCGAATGGATGGATGGATGGATAATTGCTGTTCTTTTGATATGATTTGCAGCAGGCCATAGTTTATTTAACACAGTGGATGGTGCAGCAGAGATACCTGACTCAAAACAGGACACTCTTTCAGGGCCAGTGAATGTCACCTCTCCTCCAGCTACAGGTAGATATGAGCAGCACTTAGATGAATTTTTTGATTTTGCTCTGACAAATATTAACATTTTAGAAATTCAATTTCCTGATCCATTTGTGATCTTTTCTATCACTTTTCCCAATGTACCTGCAATTAATTCCAGATCCTTGTCTCTGTGTCGCTCCGTGTACCTGGCCTGTACCACCACAGTCGCTGTCTTCACAGTTTCCGCCCTCCGTCTTTCTTTCACACAATGTTGTGATCATAGTCCTAGACCCTATCTTTGCATGTGATTAGCTACATTAAAATGAAGGCCTACAGAATATGACATAAAGTCATTGTGAGCTGAGATTCTAGGTTTATCCAATTGTCACAAGAAGTCACCTCAGGGACAGTACTTGTTGAGAGTCCGAATCCGAAGAAGATGTTTCGGACTCTGGAGGTGTGGAAAGTGACTGACCTTAGGTACCGACCAGAGGGCACGGGTCACACGGGTGGTGGGTGGGGTGCAAGGGGTCACCCATGATGACAGTGGTTTTCCTGAGAATGGAGGACATGGCAATGGCCTCCATGGGTGGCAGAGGGCAGCCAATGTTTTTCTTTTGTGGGGTTAATTACCCTCTGTGCAGCCTTTCTGTTCTCAGTTGTGGCCCCTGCGTACCTAATACCCAGGCAGTAGGAGAGTACGCTCTCCACTGAAGCACAGTAAAAGACTCGCAGCAGCTTCCGGTCTGGGTTATTCTTTCTCAGGACAAGGAGGAAATGCAGTTGCTGCTGGGCCTTCTTTACCAGCATGTTGGTGTTGTGGGCCCAGGTGAGATTGACAGAGATGTGGCTGCTGGACTCATGGACTGTTTGGGGCCAGTTGATGAGGAAATATTTAAATCAGGATCAGGTTTAAGGTGGTCCAGTTTGGTGGTAAAAATGTCTGGGATTATGGTGTTGAACGCTGAGATGTAGTCCACGAAGACCATCCTCACGTATCTTTTCCTGTGACGGCTATAGGTCTGTAGCCATGACCAGGGTGCTTGGAGGGGCTTTTTTTTTCCTGAGGGAGATGTAGGCAGGGAAGGAGCAGAGAGATTCTGTCAGATTGTCCTAGGTCATGGAGGGGTGTCAGTCTGTAGGCCTGCTTGATATCTTCACATGGTTCAGTGTCCTTACCCCTCTGGTAGGACATGTAACATATTGGTGGAATTTGGGGAGTACAATTTTCACACATGCCTTATTAAAGTCCCCAACAATGATATGGACACCCTGGTTGCTTTCTGCTCTGGTCGCACCTTTCCTTACAGGAGTATTTGGTGTGATCCTGATGGTATAATGTCCAGCTTGGTAAATCCACCTAGGCATTGGGGATGTTTGGATGGAGCCAAGATTCAGTTACAATTCAGTTTCAGTAGATAACACTCCCAGACAAAACAGTTACAGTAAATTTCTGATCAACTATAAAAATATTTTTGATGATGTTATTGTGTATTATGTTGTTTCTATGTGCTGTATTTTTAATAATAAGTTAAGCACTTTGTAATAGATTCTTGTCTAAAAAAAGTGCTATATTAATAAGTTTTAGTTACTTATTTACTTCACTCATCACCTACTTGACAGCTGACACCCTACATATCTTTCTTACCTTCAGGTCAGCCAGGAGGAACCAAATGGATGGATCTGTTGGAGGGATATGTCTGACTGATTGTCGTAGTAGTTTGTTTTGTTATTATTGTTGTTAATACAAGTATTACAGTTGTTGGTTGTGCTATTTCACTTCCTGTTTGTAGAAAGCAGCAACTTCCCAAGTCTGATGATACCTTTAACCCCTATTCCAGCTGCGAATTCACACATATAAGTGAATATAACAGCTTCTCTTGGCTCTCTGTGAAGGTGGTCGCACTTTTTCTCCTCTCCTCCTTCCCCTTATCTTCCCTGCTTAGCCTCTTGTGTCCTTGTCTTGTCTCGTGTGAATTACTTTTCCCTCGAACAGTCTCTCACTGTCGTTCTCTAAAACCTAAAAGAGAATTATGGATTTGATCAACTGGTGTCTGAATGCTATTGACACCCTTTTCTCAACGAGAAGTCTGGGCTCGGGAGAGCCCGAGTGCCCTGGAGGGACTTTCCCTGCCGAATACACGATGGATGGGTGGCAGACCTGGAGGATCTTGTGCCTGGCGGGACTGTCGAACGAGGACGCTGAAGATATCTACCTATTCGGAACCATGATAACAGCTTGCTTGGCCCTGACTTATCGGAGAAATAAGAGAGCGGAACCAGCTGTTCAAACCCCCCCAAGACTGACCGCTGGAATTGAAGCGATGGGACAAGGCGCGACCTCTCACACCGAACGCAACATGGTCAACACCTTGGAGATGCTTACAGCTGCTGTGAAGACTCAAACTAACACCATTGAGCATATGATGGGATACATCAGAGAGGGGCCTGCTCACAATGACACCCTTGAGTGAAAGTTGGATCACATCGCAGAATGGATCGCTGCAGTCGTGGGGTCTCAGAATCAAAAGAATGACAACACCACGGAACAGAAGTTTGATACCATCATGGGGAGGCTCGCGGCTCTCCAACGGGAGATCGAGAGACCAGTGTCAGAGTGCTAAATTCGGAGCTGCTCGCATAAAGGAGAAATCAACAATATTCAACATATGGACACCACGGCGCCAGCTGCTCAGGCCCAAGGCTGGAGCCCACCAAAACAGCTCCCTGATAACGACTGTGTGATGACTATTCTTCCCATCCCATGCAAGGCCACCTGGGTTGGCTGGCAGACTGTTTACTTAGCCTGATAGAGCGAAGGACACTGTCTCAGCTGGACTCTGGACACGCACACACATACACTTACACTGATAAGCACGCACTCATCCCCCTCCCTTTCCAAACGCCTTCGATGCTTGTTTCCTGTGGGGGAAGACGGCGGGTCTGCGTGCCACGCTGAAATGGTAGCGCTGTGTAGGACGACTGCTGTGTTCCTTCGGATTACCCCCCACCCCTCTATCCAACCCCTGTGGCTTGTCACGTGCTCTAATGTTGTGATGTGGACATTAATGTGCTCTCTGTGCAGAGGAGTTTTTTTATTCCTGTTCTCATGCTGTCCTCCCATAGGTGCCCAGCGTGAGAAGAGGTCTCTTTTTTTCCTCTTGTACTTTTCCCATTGTTGTGTAATTTTTTCAGTGTTTTCTCTGTAACGCTGCCGATCTCCGACTGTATTCCCATGTGATGTCTTTGTTGTGTGTGTAAGTCGGGGGGGGGGGGTCCTATTCCTCTGCGGGGCAACCTGCATATGGCCAATAAAGCATTCATTCAATTCAATAAGTGCACAGGGAACCAGGTTTGCTCGAGCCCAGGTCCCTGACAGTACCCTGCATGCTGGACGCTGTGCCGTACATCGACATGCAGGACCCTCCGTTGTGCTGACTTCCTGCTCGGGCAGAGCAGGTCCCTCCGGCGTCATTGCAGCTGCAGACAATTGAACAGATGGTAATGGTGGTGTAGACAACGGGACCGGCGTACCAGGCTGTGAATTTACCGGCTGTCTGGGCCGGTGAGCAGCCTTGATTGGAGGGAGGAGGTGGAATTAATTAAGAAATGTGTAATACCCAAGGGGAAACCACAAAGCCACTTTCCCACAACGTGATGAACCTCTTCCCCGGGCATCTCCAGATAAATAAAATAGCTGCGGCTAAATAAATATTTACATGTAAACCAAATGAATGGCCTTTTTTATGTCTGTTTTTGTGATGTACCAAGATCTGAAAGTTTTATTTATTTATTTAAACAGTATTTATTTATTAAACAGTACATTTGCATAATGACTGAAACCAGCCCACTGAAGTAACAATGATCTGGGAGGTCAGTTCCTTGATCATTAATATACAAATTCTCATGACCATTTAGAACAACCACTGACCAAAGCACACTGATCAATGGCCATGAGTACAATTCACAGAGAGTTGAAAGACATTCCCCAACTCTCTGTGAATCGATGACACAAGGATCCAGGCCCACACAGACGGTGCGTAAATCATGGGAGGCCACATCACGGACAGGAACAGAGACACAGATGGACCGTTTAGACAGGAATAGAATAGGAATCTGTGGGAGGAAGTAGTATCCCCATCTACAAGACCACGCAAAGGAGGTATATGCTCTCTGCACTGGTATGTCATCCTTTAGGAGACACAGATGGGCCGTTTAGACAGGAATACGATAGGAATCCATGGGAGGAAGTTGTATCCACATCTACAAGACCGCACAAAGGAGGTATATGCTCTCTGCACTGGTATGTCATCCTTTAGGTTTATCACCATTTTCAGATCAGGATTACAACCAATATTGGTCCCATCCCACTCAAAGACCCTGCACTCATCAAACAACATTCTCTGGACAATCTCTTTTTGTTCCTCTTCCAAATGATCAAGATTCACTGGCGGATACCACGACATTGGGAGAGGTCCGGCTGACTCCACCATTATCTTGCGAACTGTTATTGCAGGTGGGCACTCGTTTGAGGCCTCAACCTCCACAATACGTTCAACTGGCTGTAAGGTGCCCAGGGCCATCTTGCTTGTCAAGGTCATATCATGTTTGGTGTCATTACTTAGAGCAGGGGTGCCCAATCCCGGTCCTCGAGAGCTACCGTCCTGCAGCTTTTAGATGCATCCTTGTTCCCACACACCTGAATCAAATGGTTTGATCTCTTCAGCATGCCATCATGTTTGGCAAAGGCCTGATAACAAGCCATTCATTTGATTCAGGTGTGTGGGAACAAGGATGCATCTAAAAGCTGCAGGGCGGTAGCTCTCGAGGACCGGGATTGGGCACCCTGACTTAGAGCAATGGTGATGTATGGGTTAGCTGGATTCTGTATTTCAACTAACCCCGTCAAGACATAGAACCGCTTTAGGGCCTGGTTGCCCAAATCATCCTCAAACAGCACTAAACAATCAAGTGGATTCATGGTTGATGGAACGGGGCACTTTAACCAGGTGACCTGTTCAGGAGGGATAATCACATCCCTTTCAACTGTTCTCAAGTACCCTTGTGTAATGTTTGGCTCTACTGTCTGAATGAAGCTTCAGACCACCTCACCATTCTCAGGGGGAAGACAGATGGCATTACACAGCAAGGTAACAAGAGTAGGTATCAACTGCTCTAGTTGCTCCTCAATGATCTGTTCCAAGACATTGAAACCGATCAATGGTTTGTCCACAGGCAAGGTACTGACGAGGACCGGAATACTGACGGAGAGGCTGGGGTCTTCACTCCCCGGTAAGTTGATCATGATGGGTACCCAGCCATCAAATGATATGGTTTCCCCGTTGACTGCGCAAACTTTCAACTCATCAATTTCCTTGATGATTTCAGATAGAGGTTGCATGACTAAGTCAGGCAAGTATCAGTCTTTCCAATGTTTACTTATGATGCAAACTTGAGCTCATGTGTCAAGTACTGCTTTCACTACTAAGCCATTCAAATTGCAATGTATGAGAGCTTTCTTACTGATTAGCTTAGCAACTGCCCCACGTTTAGTGTGGGGTGCCATAACACCAGATGTAGCGAGTGCCTCACCCTGCTGCTGGTTAACTACTTCTGATGTGACTGGCGAGGGGAGACTTGGTTTGCTACTGTTAAGGTTAGGTTGGGTCCCATATGAAGAGGACCCACTGCTTCAACCCTGTCACCCGGTAGAGAAACTGCTGTGGTGTCTCACTTTCATCTTTTCTGGCACACATTAATTCTTGAAAGAGTTCTGTACTATTTTTCTCTCTCAGGTGGGCATGGAGAAACCCCTTCAGTTCAAGTACAGTCAAATCGTCTTTATTGATTAACATATCTTTAAAAGTTCCAGGCCTTAATATCCTGAGCACTCCACGAACTATCTCTGCATCAGGGAAGCCTTCTCTGCGTCGACCTCTTGCTGACCCAGGCCCGCTGGACCCACCGTCTTAGCAACCATGGATCAGTCTCGGCTCCAACTTTCAGCTCGCATCAGCTCCCGTCCTGGTCCCAGATGTCATTTTTGGATCAGTCTCAACTGCAAGGTGTCGACAATCCTGGACGAGCCCCCAAGATTTGTTACGGGTCCCAAGGATGAAGACCATGATGACAAATATGTTACCTGTAAAAGCAGGTGAAGAGCAGAGTAAGGAAGACAGCATGTGTCTCTGTATTCCTCCAGATTGTGTCTGAGTCTGATTTATTTCACACAAACAAATGCTATATAAACACTACCATGAGCTTTCAATATATAATTCAGCAGGTTCCTCATTCACATCAATTACATTTACTTATTTCACATCCTCAGTGAAATATACTCTCTTTACTGGTTCATTTTCTCTAATTAACATCTTCTTTCATAACAGTTACTTTCCTTACTCATATCAATAAACACATCACATTGTCTTCTACAGTGTCTTACTGGCTAAACAGTTCAATAACAGTGTCAGTTTTGGCCAGCGGTCATAGGTTCTGTCCAATAATATGACGCAAGACTGGAGTAAAAGACATCCATGGATTGGCACTTTATTAATGAAGGAACATAATAGGAGCACAAGAACACTAACTATAACTAAACAAAATGGCTTCCTTTTGGGGTGGCTGTAGCTCAGGTGGCAGAGCAGGTCAGCCAGTAATCAGAAGGTTGGTGGTTCGATCCCAGGCTGCATGCCAAATATCCTTGGGCAAGATACTAACCCCATGTTTGCCTACTGGTGGTGGTCAGAGGGCCCGGTGGTGCCTGTGTCTGGCAGCCTCGCCTCTGTCAGTGCGCCCCAGGGCAGCTGTGGCTACAATGTAGCTTGCCATCGCCAGTGTGTGAATGTGTGTGTGAATGGGTGAATGACTGAATGTAGTGTAAAGCGCTTTGGGGTCCTATGGACTAGAAAAGCGCTATACAAATGCAGGCCATTTACCACTTTTATACTCTTCCGGAATAGCCCAAGTATGGGGGTTAACTAATCAAAATGAAAACATAACCCTCCACACACACAAACATGCAATTACATTAAAGCACATCACAAACATATACATATTTCCAACACGTACTATAAACAAACCAATAACATGAGCTTCACCCATTACTATATAAATTAAAACCCTCTTTATCCATACTCCCTAACCTGGCACACTGGTCTACTCCAAGAGCCCTTAAACAGGTGATTAAGCTGCTTTCACTCTTATGCTCCACATCCTGCAAGAAGCAACCAGGACAGGTGAGTACCTTATTTAGGTTACTCACAAATGATTAACTGTAAACAGCTTTAACCTTGGCTCTTCTCTGACACAGGTAGGATGGCCAGTCCCACTGTCTCTTCACCTTTACAAGCTGTCATTTTAGTTGTATGTCACATAAACCCAATAAAAGACTCCATAAGAACTAAAGTGTTTTTTCTTTATTACACTATTTTAAATTCCCAATCCAACAATTAATCACTAACAATACCAACCAGATAATGGAACCCCTGGTCTCCATTAAAAACAGCAAAACCGTCACCGGTTCTGACAGTAACCAGACAGAAAAGCAGCGCACATTTCGGTGCTTTATTTCAGTGCTTTTTTTTCCTGAGCTGTGATTCACTTTAGATTCTAGCCAATCATTTTATGTTTCCGAGGATAGTAGGCGGGTCCAGGTACGTACCTTCTTTTAGATCAGAGCTACAGATTAAAAATGCCCAAGGCGAAGCGGTCAAAAGTCTGGCTGTACTTCACAGCAAAAGATGCAAACTCAGCAGCCTGCTACAAGTGCTTTAATCAGATACTGCAATACTGTCAAAGGAGGTAACACCTCAAATCTGATGAAACGCCTGGTGACGCATAGCGTTTTTTTTAAAGCCGAGAAATGCGCCGTATTTGATAGCTTGCTGAGACCTCACACCGTGTACATCTACTGCAGGTGTGGTGCCTGTTATCGGA
Organism: Mchenga conophoros; assembly: GCF_057382185.1. Taxonomy (NCBI): domain Eukaryota; kingdom Metazoa; phylum Chordata; class Actinopteri; order Cichliformes; family Cichlidae; genus Mchenga; species Mchenga conophoros. The sequence goes on from NC_140528.1 coordinate 38,391,844, forward strand.
CCCGGAATTAGCAACATCCCCCCAAAACACGAAGAGTAGAGTCCTGGCCCCTAGCCCTGCCAGTGTAGCAGAAATGATGACGGACGAAGATGGCAGCAGCAGCCGTTCTTCTCTGCGTGAGTAGCTTAATGTTGTTCATGTGTAATTCACGTTGAGTACGCTATCCATGTTATTACATTAATGCATGTAAGGTGAACTAGCAAACATCATCATAGCTACATGAGTATAATTCCCTGGAAGCACAGGCAGACGCAAGTGGTTTTCTGTCACTGGTTTATTTGAAGACTTCTCTCCAAAGCTACCGTGAAAACTATACAGCATTAACAAAATAAAACTCGGCGTAAGACACAGCACTAAAGATAACACTGTACAACAAACACGATTGTGAGGAGAAAGTTGTTGGAAGGCAAAGAAACTTACAACTCAGATATCTATTTTTTACATGCGCATGGGCGGTCACTGCTCAACCGATGTGACACAGAAAAACCGCCCAGGGCATTCAGAACATCCTTTATTTACATGTATACTTAAATCAAGTTTCCACAGCAGTAGGAGTGGCATGTATGGAACTGATAATTTTTCCTTAGAAGGAGAAAACCTTTCGCTTATCTGCTGAAAAAGGAGGTACCTTTGTATGTATAGAAATTCAGACATTCCCATAAAAGGAGAGAGAGAGAGAGAGAGAGAGAGAGAGAGAGAGCCAGCTTGTCTGTTAAAACAGGAGGTATGGTATCGTATGTCACCGCATTCCTCTACACATATGGCTTCAATCTCTCTTCCTGTGTTGGTTCCAATTCACAAGCTCTTCTTCCTTTAAATGAAGCTACAACTAAGCATAATCACAAAACTAAAAAATCTCTCATCAACGATAAATCAATAAATACCTCGTTGGCTGCATGCTGCAAAAAGGGAATTAGCTGCCGTTCTTCTGAGGTTTCCTTTAACCGTTTAACTGTGTGGTACCTCACAGGGGTACCACAACAACATCATCCAGGTAGAAAACAGCATATGCAATTTGAGGAAGCAGGTACCGCTCCATGAGGTGCTGAAAAATGGCTTCAAATAAGCCAAACGGAAGTGTGACGAATTGGTACGAACCATACAGAGTGGAGAAGGCCGTTTTTGTCTTTGGACTCTGCAGATAAGGGAATCTGCCAGTAAGCGTTGGTTAAATCCAGCATCATAAAATAAGACAAGCAGTGCTTAACCAGTCCAGGTCAACTCAGGCATTGGACAAGCATCAAACCATGAGACCTTGTTCACTTTCTGATAATCATCACCAATGTTCCCTCTAAACTGCGCGTGTGCTCAATTGCGCACTGCTGGCACGGTCTCTGTGCAGAAAAAATCCGTGTTGCACATAAAGTAAAATTCTAACCGGAATTGAAATTAAAGTGAATACGTTAACAATTCTGTTTTGCAGTGTTAGTCAGTAAGTGACTGGCTGCTCCAGTATGGGATTAGAACAATGGCACCTCATCCCATAGTCCAGCCAATCACGTGATTCAAATTCGTATATGCGCAGCTAATCAACGTCGTTGACAGGCTATGACAGCGTCCTTATGTGCCGAAACCGGTGTTTTAGCTAGCAAAGTGGCGTGGCTAATGTGGAGTGAAGCCACGTTAATGACAACGTGTACAACCATTGGAGATGTGAGCAGGACAGATGGAACAAGTGACGTAAAAAGAGTGGACATTATACCAGGTTTCAAATTGTGTTGATAGGCCACATAAAAAACAGAGTTGTGATTAAAAAAAAATCCAGTGTTTGGTTTTCTTCCAGAATATTGTTGTTTACATTTACTGGGGGAAGAAATGGTAAAAACGTCATTTTATAAAGAAAACGTTATAAAGCACTCTCCGCCTGTGAGCAAAGACAAAACCAAAACACCCCACCCTTTCCCATTGGTCAAAAAATGTACCATGCCGACCAATCAAAACATGGCATTTGGTTGTTAAGAAACGGAAGTTGTTAAGAAGAGGAAAATTTAGGAGTGACGGCAGTGTTTTGAGATGTGAGAGATTTGCAACGTTTAGCGCAAATCTTGTATAGTTAGTGTGTAGTGTAGTCAATAGTTTTGTTGTGTGTGTCAGAACAATGAGGCGGCTGCTAAATGTTACAGGAGTGATACATCTCCTGTTGTCAGGCCTGCAGGTATCAGGCTTTTGATGTTCTCCTTTATCTCATAGTGGACAGAAATTATTTTTTGGAGAGGCACAAATAATTTGTGTGGCATCAGATTTGATGCAGAACACCTGATTGTTCTGTAAATAGTTTGAAATGTTTAAAAAAAATCCCTTAGCAGCATTTTTAGGTAAACAGCTGCAAAAATCTTTGTTGTTTGCAATACTCAGTAACTTTTTTGAAGAAGTAACTATATAATTAATTGCCCAGCATTGGTCTTTATATATTGTATTTTGCAGAGAGAGTTACAAAGTTTCAAAGTGGTGCTCCATGAGAGTCCTGTAGACGAGCAGCAGCACAATCCTGCATTGCAACTGCAAACCGCTGTTGCAATGCAGGAACATCTGCTTTATTGGAATGTGTGAGATGTTAACCACAATGACTCTTAAAAACACTGTCTCAAAGCTTCATGCCAACAGCATGTTTTTAAGAAAAATCAAACATATGTTCTTTCAAGATCATTTTAGAGTTTTTAATGAGCTGCAGGATCCTTCTTCAGTGTGAGTGGAGAACAGCCAAGTCGCCTCCTGTGATAAACCTCCACATGTACCACTGAAAACAGTTAAATTAGTTTGAATCAGAAATAATGGGTCAAACTACTTGTTCTGAGACCATTTCTTTATTTTTCACACCAAACTGTTTAATAAGATAATAAGATAAACTCTACACAGACTTCATCAAATATAACTAACACTTTAACATTATCAGGATTTCATAATACAAACTTCAAATCAACAAGAAAACAGCTGCAGAACATGTGGATCAAAATTCATAAAAAAACAACATGTGGACTTCAATGACTAAATACACTAAAGTGAAAGGAGGAGCAAAAAAATAGAGGTTTAACAGAATTTGAATTACGTAAAAGTAGTCACCTGTGATCTTTAAAATGGTTCTGATGTGTGCTGCTGTTTTTAACTTTCAACATTTCTTTGCTGCCACTGTGAATAAGATTGTGCTCTTTGCCTAATTGAATAAAGGTTACACTGACTCACTGCTCCATCTTCTGGTACTAACTGGCATTACATGGAAGTACAGCCCAAAACCAGTTCAGCTTGAGTTTCGTTTTTTCTGGACATAAAGTCACAGCAGGTGTTGTTTCAAAGCTGGTGGACAGATTTAGTTCATTTTGGAGGTTTTAAGAGCAACTGCTGTGAAAATATTTGTAGTTTTGGGAGAAAAGGATTTAAGAGAAGATTTTACAACAGCAAAAGGTTAAATATGAATGAAGGATTGAAATTTAACAGAGGTAACACATTAAATGAATACATTACCCCACATTAAGTTAATTTTGGAAACACTAAGAAAGTTCAAATAAAAGAAATTGAAATATATATCCATATCTGCAATTCTGATACATTATTGGTTTGGTAAAAAAGACATTCCTAAAACTTTAATAATACAGTAACAAGTACAACTACTAAACACTACTGTGTCCTAAGGGAACAAAGATTAAAATGTAACAGAGATAATTTTAGAGAATTAAAATCCCCCAAAGGAAAAAAAAACTTGATATGCATATCTATGCATATCTATACATGCAGCTTCCTAAATGTAACATTCAGAATTATTCACTGCAGCTCCAGAAATCAGAGCTACCTCATCAGATCCAAGTGTAGCATCAGCTGACACTCTTTACAGGAGATTCCATCTGAACTCTGTGGAGCCTGATCTCAAGGTTTTTAAGTCTGACCCTGAAACCAGAAGAGGATCTTTCTCTCTCTTCAGATTCATTGTGATCCAGTGATTTCAGTCCTGCATGATCAGGCTGATGTTTGCACAGAGCAGATAATGAAGTGAAGGTTTTTGCACATTGGTAACAGTGAAACAGTTTATTTACAGCGTGGGATCGTTTGTGTTCGGAGTATGAACTGAGATTCCTGAAACTCTTGTCACACTGGTCACAGCTGAAGTTCACTTCCATGTGTGTACGTTCATGTTTGTTACGATGACCTGATTGTGAGAAGCTTTTGTCACAGTGTCTGCACTTGTATGGTGTCCCTCCTGCAGTGGTGAAGGATGACCCACACTGGTCACAGATGTGCTTTTTGACCACACTGTGGAAGAGTTCATGTTTTTTAATGTACTTGGTGTGTGGAAGCCTCTCCCACATTCTTTGCAGTAGTTCATTTTGTCTCCAGTGTGGCTACGTTGATGTGGTTTTAGGTCCCGTTCGTGATTGGAGGTTTTTCCACAAAGGTTAAAGAGAAACGCTTGCCCACCACCACAGTGACGACAGGGTTGAGAAATGGATCAGTGTGCTTTGCTCCACTCCTAAACAAAGACATTGTAAGTCAGGGAATTCCTTCAACGTTTTTATCCTGAACGTCGCCTGAAATAAAAAGCATCTCTGCCAACGTCCAATTACATTTTACTGTTTACACTATAAAACTCAGGTTACTTCTTCATTTTTCCAAACAGTTCATTCAGTATAACTCCATAAGTTTACTGATCAGACTTTTTCCAAACAATCAGGTTAAAATTACAAGATAAAAAAATCAATACATCCTCACAGTAACTGCACTTCTAGAGTTACTTTCTGGAGTGGATCTGTTGGTGTTTTTTCAGCTGATTTGGAGCTTTAAAAGTCTTCTCACACAGGTAACATTTATAAGGTCTCTCCTCAGTGTGTTGTTGTAACTGTGCATCTGTTGTAAACAGTTTCCCACACTGATCACAGCAGGAAACATCAATTCCAGTCTGAATCCGTAGGTGAATATTTCGGTACCGTTTGTCACTGAAACTTTTTCCACAAAAGTCGCAGCTCTACGCCTTAATTCCAGAGTGGGTAACTAGATGCCTGTGTAAGTCGCTATTTAGAGCAAAAGCCTTACCACACAACTCACAGTTGTGTGCTTTAAGTCCACTGTGGATGAGTTGGTGTTTTTTTAAGGTTCCAGCCTGGGTAAAAGACTTTCCACACAAGTCACAGCTGTAAAGTTTAACTCCACTGTGGATGAGTTGGTGTTTTTTCAAGTGTCCAGCCTGGGTAAAAGACTTTCCACACAAGTCACAGCTGTAAGGTTTAACTCCACTGTGGATGAGTTGGTGTTTTTTCAAGTGTCCAGCCTCGGTAAAAGACTTTCCACACAAGTCACAACTGTAAGGTTTAAATCCACTGTGGATGAGTTGGTGTTTTTTCAAGTGTCCAGCCTGGGTAAAAGACTTTCCACACAAGTCACAGCTGTAAGGTTTAAATCCACTGTGGATGAGTTGGTGTTTTTTCAAGCTTCCAGCCTCGGTAAAAGACTTTCCACACAAGTCACAGCTGTAAGGTTGAACTCCACTGTGGATGAGTTGGTGTTTTTTCAAGTGTCCAGCCTGGGTAAAAGACTTTCCACACAAGTCACAGCTGTAAGGTTTAACTCCACTGTGGATGAGTTGGTGTTTTTTCAAGTTCCCAGCCAGGGTAAAAGACTTTCCACACTCATCACAGCTGTAGGTTTTCTCTCCCTTTCTTCTGTGAGGTTTCTCGGCCTCCTGAGAGCGCTGACTTCTCGCTCCATGTTGGTCCTGCAGTGACAGAGATACAAACAGAGGCAGTGAGTGAAATGCAGTCGTGGAACAAACTGAAACTCCCTTCATTGGTGGAATCAAACATGTCAACAAACACATTGTTGGTGTGTTTCCACCACCTTCTGGTGGCAGTATCACATTACAATGATGTGCTACAATGAGAGTTGTAATGAAAATGACATTATTGAAGAAATATTGATCAGCAGAGAAAATCTTTTACGCATAAGAAATTTCAAGTTCAACTGATGATATTGTTGTTTCAATGTGTGCTTATAAAATATGATCTTTGTATTTTCTTGTAACTTCTGTTACAAGAAATTAGAACTCTGAACAATATTTAAACTCCATTCAGAGTTACATACCATAAAATAATACTTTATGATTAACATAACAGTTTGATTGCTCTAATTACCTGTATTTACCTTGTGACATATTACAGGGCAAAGTACATTCTGGGTACAGTTACATCACAAAACATCAACTGTGAACACCTTATGTTACCGTGGCGTTTAAGTCCATGGGAATTATGAGTATCTACTCCCAAATTCCCATCCGGGCTACATTATTATCGGTTCATGGTATCGCTTAACTTTTACGAATATGAGTACACACACATTTTACAGTATCGGCCCCAATACCCGATACCAGCAACGGTATCGGTGCATCCCTAATTGTAACTGTGATATTTTTCTCACCTTTTGTGTTGAAGTCATTGATTGTTTCCTCTGTAGTGGCTGAGCTGAGTCCAAATGGATGAAATTGTCCCTCCGTTGCACCACCAGACTCTTCTCCTCCTGTTAATCACCTGGGGGACACACACGCAGCAGGATTTGTAAAAAGAGTTTTGATAAACACAATGCTGGACAGCAATGCTGTCATGTACATATACATATATACATGTCTATATACATATATATGTCTATATATATATATACATATATAAATAATAACACCCAGCACGCCCCTGCGGGCGGTTTATCCTTCAAGCTTGGGTCCTCTACCAGAGGCCTGGGAGCATATATATATATATATATATATATATATATATATATATATATATATATATATATATATATATATATATATATATATATGTGCAGATCCATAGAGGCTGGGGTCTATCACACCAGGCAAGACCCCAGGTGCAGGCTGTGTAAAGATGCCCCAGAGACAATCCAGCACATAACAGCAGGGTGCAAGATGCTAGCAGGCAAGGCATACATGGAACGCCATAACCAGGTGGCCGGCATAGTGTACAGGAACATCTGTGCCGAGTATAACCTGGAAGTCCCGAGGTCAAAATGGGAGATGCCCCCAAGGGTGGTGGAGAATGACCGAGCTAAGATCCTGTGGGACTTCCAGATACAGACGGACAAAATGGTGGTGGCTAACCAACCGGACATAGTGGTGGTAGACAAACAGAAGAAGACGGCCGTAGTGATCAACGTAGCGGTTCCGAATGACAGCAATATCAGGAAGAAGGAACATCATATGTCACTGCATTCTTCTGCACATATGGCTTCACTCTCTTTTGCTGTGGTGGTTCCAGTTCACGAGCTCCTCTTCCTTTAGTGTTGGGGAGTAACGGAATACATGTACCGCCGTTACGTACTTAAAATACAAAATATGAGTAACTGTATTCCGTTACAGTTACCGTTTATAAAGGTGGTATTCAGAATACAGTTACTTTGTTGAAATAAATGGATTACACTGCGGTACTTTCCTGTTTCATTTTGTCGCGGGTCAGGACTGTTTGGGTTTTGTTTGACAGCTACGTTCTGTTGTTCCAGGCGGCAGCATTACGGTTGCCATGGTTACAGGGCGACGCTCTCTTGCTCTCTGCGACTGTGTGTTTCCTGGGTGAGAGAGCGCCTTTTCGTTGTTGTTGTTGTTGTGCTAAGCTAACAGGCAGAATGCTACAAGCATAGCTCTAAAGAATGTAGCATCATGGGCAGTGTAGTCCGTGTTGCAGGGAGAATGGACTGCCATACACATTATGGGTCTGTGAGCGCGAGGAGGGAGAAAAGGGGGAGTGGAAAAGTACGAGCTGTCATCGAGGAAAAATGGGAGCTGGAAGCATGTAAATACAATAATAACCACTTCAGCCAAGAAGAGTGCCTGACGAGCCCAGTTGTAAGTAAGCTATTAAGACTCGACTGTACACCGTGTTCGTGTTTTCCTCCGAAAACAATAAGTTCTGTTGGAGCAGTCTTTCAACGCCTCTCTCTGTCTCTCGCAAGAAAAGTTGACCCACACAACAAAGTAAAGCTATTTTTCGGCTACGAGCCGACAGGGACCCCGCCGTATTAGTCAGAGGTCCCTTTACTACAGTTCGGAGTCGCGGACCTTCAGTAATAGTAATGAATCACCCAGCAATAGTACATTCACGTTGTTGTAAAAAGCATGATAATATATTAAGTAATCCAAAGTATTCAGAATACGTTAATGTCATTGAGTAACGTAACGGAATACGTTACAGAATACATTTTGGGGCATGTATTCTGTAATGGAATAGGGCTTTGGAGCGTGATGTCACGGGGGTGGGCGTGGAAAGGATTTTGGCCCGATCCGCCATTTTGGGGGTCTAGCGCAAGTGAAAAGGGAGCGAAGGCACAGACAACAGCCATGGTTCGTATTTGCTGTGTGGTCGGCTGCAATGTTCGATCGCACGACCAGCAAGAAAATAAGCTTGAAAATGGTTTATCTTTTCATTCTTTCCCAACCTGGAAGCAACACGAGGCAGCTCATGTATCGATGTTACCAAACAAAGGCGTCTAGCCTGGAGAGCAGCTGTGAGACGAGCTGACGTGCAGTTCTATTCCATCTCCAAATATCTGTTGGTGCTCCAGACATTTTCATTCCGGTAAGTTCTAAATATGTTCATATCAATCTTTATAGCCTATTAGTTTTATTTTCTATGCGCTCTGAGCTCATAGCAAATGACAACAAACATTCTACTGAGTGATTTTGCAGAACTACCTTCTATTTATAGAGTTGCTAATTATTTGGCATTATTGCAGCAAACCAGCCTATTAAATGGATGAATCACATCGTGACTGGGTTCCAGTGCTACACAAGGGACCTGCTTCAAACATACCACCATGCCAATCAGATTACTTCTTCCTTGTGAGGGTGAAGAGGTGACCCTTCTGGATAAGATGGTGAAGGTTTGCTGCGTTTTGGTGAACAGTGTGATAATAAAACCAGGGAAAAATGAAACCTGCTCCTGTTAAATACTCTTAAGTCTTGTGCTGTTAAAATTGCTGTATTTTTTCAAAAGATACAGTAAATAAAGTAATGTTAGTAGTGAGTGATATCATGTAAACACTCGTGATTTTGTGTAAACATTTTGTCATTTGTAAACTATAAAATCATTTTTCTTCTTTGGCTCACAGCGAAGGCGGTCGCACTTTTCTCCTCTCCTCCTCACCCTTATCTTCCCTGCTTAGCCTCTATGTCCTTGTCTGTTTCGTGTACATTACTTTCCCTGGAATAGACTCACACGGTCATTCTCTAAAACCTAAAAGAGAATTATGGATTTGATTAACTGGTCTCTGAATGCTATTGACACCCTTTTCTCAACGAGAAGTCTGGGCTCGGGAGAGCCCGAGTGCCCTGGAGGGACTTTCCCTGCCGGATACACGATGGACGGGTGGCAGAACTGGAGAGTCATGTGTCTGGCGGGACTGTCGATCGAGGACGCTGAAGATATCTATCTATTCGGAACCATGATAACAGGGTTCGTGCTGATCGGAGTTGGCTTGGCCCTGGTTTATCGGAGAAATAAGAGAGCGGAACCGGCTGTTCAAACCCCCCTAAGGCTGCCCGCTGGAATTGAAGAGATGAGATGAGGCGCGACCTCTCACAACGAACGTAATATGGTCAACACCTTGGAGATGCTTACAGCTGCTGTGAAGGCTCAAGCGTATGGGGGGAAACATCAGAGAGAGGCCTGCTCAAAATGAGACCCTTGAGCGACAGTTGGACGACATCACGGAACAGATCACTGCAGCTTTGAGGTCTCAGAATCAAAAGAATGGCAACACCATGGAACAGAAGTTTGATATCATCATGGGGAGGATCGTGGCTCTCCAACGGGAGATCGAGAGGCCAGTGTCGGAGTGTTAGGGCAGCCAAAAATTCTCCTGGGCTGCTCGCATGGAAATTTACAAAATCAACATTGAGATTGCGGACCCCCATAACGGCACCAGCTGCAGGCCAGAGGCTGGAGCCGAACAATCACTCCCTGATAACGACTGTGTTACGGCTATTCTTCCCATCCCATGCAAGGACACCTGGATTGGCTGGAAGACTATTTACTTAGCCTGATAGGCCGAAGGACACTGTCTCAGCTAAACTATGGACACGCACACACACACACTTACACTGATAAGCACTCACTCATCCCCCCTCCCTTTCCAACGCCTTCGATGCTTGTGCCCTACCGGGGAAGATAGCAGTCAACTGGACCAGCACAGATGCTGCAGGACCGGATGCGCTGTCTACACCGGCTCTCTCTTACCCTTTACCCGCCCCTGTTGCTTGTCTCGTGTTTCTATGGTGTATTGATAGTCATGTGCTTTTGTGCTGAGGTGTTTTTTCTGTTCTCAAACTGTTCTCCCACTAGGAGCTCAGTCTGAGTGGAGTTTTTTTTCTCCTCCTCTTACCTCATGTAGTGTATTTTCGTTGTTTTTTCCTATCAGCCTACCTTCTGACATGTCTGCCCAATGTGATGTTTGTGTAAAGTTGGTCAGAAGGTTCCTTTGTGAGTGCGCATGCGCCATTAGCGTGCTGCCTGCTGTAACCCCTAATTTCCCTCGGGATGAATAAAGTATTCTGATTCTGATTCTGATAAATGACATGGATTCTACATTGTAACTGATGTGATGTTCTATAAGGTGGTTTCAATAAAATTAAAAAAAAGAGGCAAAAATTAGTTTGTTTCTTTATTCAACTTTTGAACAGTGGGACTCAGTCAGTATATATTCAGTAAATGCAAATTATTTACATGGCAGTGCACTACAGGCATAAATCTAGACCCCTAGATAAAACATTATGGTTCATTCCCACAACCCACAGCTTTACTTGTTAGGATGCCTGGGTCGTCGACCCAGGGTTTTTGGAGTTTATGATATTATTTATACTGTTGTTTTGGACTTTGTTTCTGTGTTTTGTTCTGTTTGCACTTTTTTGTTTTGTTTTGTTGTTTCTGGCTCCTTGTTTGGTTTGTTTCGAGCCCTCCGTCCTGTTTCCCCCGCCGCCCACCCTGGTTGGGTTGTTTTTGTTGTTTTTTTGTTTTTGATGTTTTGGTTTGGGCTGTCTGGAAGCCAGCCCTTAAGGGGGGGGGGGGGGGTACTGTTAGGATGCCTGGGTCGTCGACCCAGGGTTTTTGGAGTTTTTGGAGTTTATGATATTATTTATACTTTCTAGTTTTTGGTTTCTTTGAGTTCTGTCTTATGGCTTAGAGCAACTAAAGAAGACAGAGACTGTCTTCTTTAGTTGCTCTGTCTCCCCTATCACCTGCATCCCCTTGTCTAGTTCGCGTCTATGTGTATCTTAAGTTCCTATATCCCCGTGTTCAGTCAGTGTTTGTGTGTGCCCTGTTCCCACGTCTCTGTTCCCTTTGTAGTGCCTGCTTATGAGCCTGTGTCTGTGTTATGTGTTTCCTGTTTTACTTTGAAGGTCTCTGTCTTTTCTCAGTGTGTTCAGTTTACGCTTCTTTGGTCTCGGCAGTTCTGATTTGTCCCAGCTGTTTCCCTCCTGTTACCCATTCCCTGATTGCTCCCTCTGTGTATTTTAGCCAAGTGTTTCTCTGTGTCTGTGTCGCGATCTACCGTTTACTTTGCTGTGTGTTTTGTCAATCTGCCGGTGTTAGTTTATTTTTGAGTTTTTCCAGTTATGTTATGTTTGTGTTCAGCATTAAAGCTGTTTTGGTTTAAGTTCTGTCTCCGGAGTCTGCACCTTGGGTCCTATTCCTGCCTGCACACAGCCTCACCTAACAGAAGATCGCGACCAGAACATGGACCCTGCAGACTCTTTTTCTTCTGAGTTCTACGGTGAGATGGAGCGGATGGTGAGGCTGCTCGACCGCATCGCCCAGTCCCCGGATTTAAGGACCATGGCAGTGGGGCTGAGCGCGGTGGAGGCCATCATTCGGCATAATCCCCAGCTTAGCCAGTTCGCTAAGGACACTGAGTTGGGGAACACCAGAACTGCCTGGAGAGAGCAGGTCAGGGCTATCAGAATCAGAATCAGAATACTTTATTGATCCCTGGGGGAAATTATTTTTTGTTACAGTGCTCCATTTTAAACCAACATTAAGACAAGACAGACAATACGCTAACTAAGAATAGTACAATATATACATATATATACATACATACATACATAAGTCACTTATAAATAAATATTTGGAAAAGAAACATGTGTAGTTGTAGCAGCAAACAGTGTGTTAAGTGGATGCGTTGTACAGGGAGATGGCCACAGGCAGGAATGATTTCCTGTGTCGTTCAGTGGTGCTTTTCGGTAATCTCAGTCTCTCACTGAACGAGCTCCTGTGACTGACCAACATGTCATGGAGTGGGTGGGAGGTGTTATCCAACATTGTCTTTATCTTGGACAGCATCCGCCTCTCTGACACCACCTTGAGGGAGTCCAACTCCATCCCCACAACATTGCTGGCCTTACGGATCAGTTTATTAAGTCTGTTGGCATCTGCGACCCTCAGCCTGCTCCCCCAGCATGCAACAGCATAGAGGATCGCACTGGCCACCACAGACTAGTGAGCTTGCTCTCTCCCTCACTACGTCTTCCCCACCGCTGCCGCAGGACAACGCACACTCTGCTTCATCGCCACTGCAGGTTTCCTCCCCTTCCTCACGCCAGCTGGGACCTTGTTCGCCTGTCCGTTCGCCTGCCTTTTTCCTGGCGGCTGTGTGGTCGGAGGATGAGGAGGAGGTCTCCGTTTCTCCACCGGTTCCTGTTCCCTCGTCTAAAAGGAAGCGACGCCACCGTCGCTCCTCTCCTCGGTCATCCGTTCAGCTTCCTGTCTCCGCTGGAGGGTCCGAGGGGTCCGTTCAGCCACCTGTCTCTACTGGAGGGTCCGAGGAACCGCTTCAGCCACCTGTCTCCGCTGGGGGGTCTGAGGAACCGCTTCAGCCACCTGTCTCCGCTGGAGGGTCCGAGGAACTCCTTCAGCCACCTGTCTCCGCTGGAGGGTCCGAGGAACCGCTTCAGCCACCTGTCTCCGCTGCAGGGTCCGAGGAATCGCTTCAGCCGTCTCTTCCTGCTGGAGGGCCCGAGGAGCCGCTTCAGCCGTCTCTTCCTGCTGGAGGGCCCGAGGAGCCGCTTCAGCCGTCTCTTCCTGCTGGAGGGCCCGAGGAGTCCGTTCAGCCTCACGCCTCGTCAGCTGGAGGGCCCGAGGAGCCCGTTCAGCCTTCTGCCACGTCAGCTGGAGGGCCCGAGGAGCCCGTCCAGCCGCCATTAGCCTCTGCCTCGGCTATGCCTGGTCCAGCTTCGGCCCCAGCCTCTGCAGCTCCGCCTGGTCCGGCCCCAGCCTCTGCAGCTCTGCCTGGTCCGGCCCCAGCCTCTGCAGCTCTGCCTGGTCCGGCCCCAGCCTCTGCAGCTCCGCCTGGTCCGGCCCCAGCTTCTGCAGCTTCGCCTGGTCCGGCTTCAGCCTCAGCCTCTGTTCTTGTTTCGCCTCCGCCTGGTCCAGCTTCGGCCTCAGCCTGTGCTTCGCCTGGTCCGGCTTCGGCCTCTGCAGCTCCGCCTGGTCCAGTCTCCGAGGGTTCAGCTTTGTCTGCCCCTGAGGTCTCCAATCTGTCTGTTCCTGCACGTCCCGCACGGCCTGCTCGTCCTGCCCGGCCTGCTCGTCCTGCCCGTCCTGCCCGGCCTGCACATCCTGTCCGGCCTGCTCATCCTGCACGGCCTGCACGTCCTGCTCATCCTGCTCGTCCTGCACGTCCTGCACATCCTGTCCGGCCTGCACGTCCTGTCCGGCCTGCACATCCTGTCCGGCCTGCACATCCTGCACGTTCTGTCCGGCCGATGACTGGACGTCGTTGCCGTCATGGACAGCCCTCTGAACTACGCCGCCATCATGGACGGCCCCCTGAACTACTCCGCCACCAGTGCCTCCCGCCCGGCCGGCCTCCTGACCTGCTCGGTCGCCGTCGCTGCTTCCCGCCCGGCCGGCCTCCTGATCTGCTCCGTCGCCATCGGTGCCTTCTGCCTGGCCGGCCTCCTGAACTGTTTTCTGGGCTCTTGGACCATCAGCCTCCGGGCCGCCCCCCTGAACTGCCCGGGATTGGACTATCGTGCTCTCAGCCTCCGGGCCGGCCCCCCTGAACTTTTTTGAGACTATTGCCTGGGCCTCTGCGCCTTTCGTGGGCTCTTTTGTTTGTTTGCTTTTGGACTTTGCCTGGGCCTTGGTGCTGTTGTTTTGGACTTTGTTTCTGTGTTTTGTTCTGTTGCTTTCCGGGCTCCAGTGTTTGCACTTTTTTGTTTTGTTTTGTTGTTTCTGGCTCCTTGTTTGGTTTGTTTCGAGCCCTCCGTCCTGTTTCCCCCGCCGCCCACCCTGGTTGGGTTGTTTTTGTTTTTTTGTTTTTTTTGATGTTTTGGTTAGGGCTGTCTGGAAGCCAGCCCTTAAGGGGGGGGGGGGGGGGGGTACTGTTAGGATGCCTGGGTCGTCGACCCAGGGTTTTTGGAGTTTGTGATATTATTTATACTTTCTAGTTTTTGGTTTCTTTGAGTTCTGTCTTATGGCTTATGTCTCTGTCTTCTTTAGTTGCTCTGTCTCCCCTATCACCTGCATCCCCTTGTCTAGTTCGCGTCTATGTGTCTTCATAGTTTTATTTTGGAGATACAGCAATTTTTATATACTGCAGGAAAAACAAAAACAATCCTATGATGCAAATTTGCAAAGAAAACAGCAGGTGCATCAAAATAAACTATTTCCAGCAGTGCAATTCGAGTTCTAAGCATCCCAGAAACTATTCAGAAAAGTCAAACATGACCAGTATAGGCTTTTAAGGCCTACAAGTAAAAAAACTACATTTTCCGCGAAAATGACATCACTTCCGGTTTCGGGCAGGAAATGGCGGACATGTGATAGTTAGCGGTGACGTCTGTTTCAATGTGCCAAGTGTTACGAACAGCTGATCGGATCGGCAAAGCGTGTTTCTGGAATATTATGTTTTTGTTCCTGCAAGCGCTTTTTATGCAATTTATGTGGAAGGAAACCGTGACCGAGGACAAGCTGATGGCATAAGATGTAAGTTTCATATGCAAAACAAATTATTGCGCTAGCTTACACGGTTCAGGTTCTACAGGGATTTAAAAATAGTTACACAAAACAGAGTGTGCTGCTCTGACCGGCTTTAAAGGGTTAACAATAACCATGTATTGAATAATGACTTTAAAAAATAATATAAAATAGTGTGCAACACCACTGAAGTTTTTTTTACCTCTCTTTTCAACCAACGGCAGTCACTCTCCTCTCCAAATAACTTCTGCTTAGCTTTCCGAGCTTCCCTCGGGACCTCTTAATCAGCGGTCTCCAACCTTTTTTGCGCCACGGACCGGTTTATGCCCGACAATATTTTCACGGACCGGCCTTTAAGGTGTCGCGGATAAATGAGGGAGGGGCTAATAATCGGCTCAGTCATTTTTAATGATCGTTGAAAGCCCAGATCGTAATCGTGATTAAAATTCGATTAATTGAGCAGCCCTACCTGCAAACATTCAGATTAGTGCAGCATAAATTCATTCATGAGAGGAAATTACAGTGAGAACATGTGGAGGCTGTTAGATGGATAACATAGCGAGTTCAGTGCATTGATGTGACATTGTCCTGAAGGATTGTTATTCTTTATGGTTAAAGAAATTGCACTATTCATATTTATTATAAATAATCCTAATTACACATCTTGCTTCCATGTTTGTATTCTGTGTCACTAAAAATACATTTTATTTTAGTTTTATACATTGATTAATGACCTGCAGAATCTCCTTATCATATTAAGTGATTCATAATTGTCACTTTATGCTTTCTCCATCTCTAAAGTGATGACATCCTTGCATTACATACTTTAGGTTCATTTTCTGCAGGCAGGTTTCTGACAGAGAACAGATTTACACTATAACATGCAGCGTTCTATAGATGGACACATAAAGAAATGAAAAATTACATGTTTTTGCTAACTTTCTAAACACTTTGTTACATTTATGATAAAGTAGATTAAACACATTTACGTCGGCCTTGGCTCATTAGTTCTTGTCTTTAAATGAACTTTGTCTGTGTGTGTTTCAGGTACTGCACTCTCAAAGACTGAATGAACCAGCATCGCAGCCATGGGTCACTGTGAGCATCACAGGGAAGGTTGAAGTCGCCCACTGCACCTGTATGGCCGGAGTCGCAGAGACCTGCAGCCATGTCGCTGCTCTTCTGTTTAATGTAGAAGCAGCAGTGTTGATCTGTGGCACAAGGACTGTTACAGATGAACCTGCATACTGGGTTTTGCTGGGTAATATGACCAAGATAACCAAGATAACCAAATATGACCAAATAATGTAAATATGACGGTGCATCACGAAAGATTGATATCAAACTGATCACTTGACCAATATTACGTTACTTGCTGTTCAAGTGAATCAACAAACGGCGAAATGAAAAGTCGAACAAATGCTATTTTTTTTAGAGAGTCTTAGCTTATGTGTGTTTATTTCATATTTTCAGTTCTTACCCTCCCCGACTAAATCGGTTTCAGTTATGTACTGAAATATAAGAATGGAAAATAGAGGGATCTTTCAAAGAAAAAACTCAGGTAAATGTTATTTTATATGTTATGTTTTGTATGTTGTTCAGTATATTTCTATGCAAAACAAGAGGGATTTCAGTACACAGCAGGATATTCACATTTGTAACCAGATATTTACATACACTTTAGGGAGAAAACATAAAACATTTTTACTGTACAACATCAATTTAGATTAAACTTTTGTTTTAGATAAATATTGAAATATATTTTGAATTAGTTAAATGTCAGAATAAAGAGAGACAGCTGTCTATTTTTTATCACTTTGATCAAATTTAGGAGTACATATACACTAAGTTTATTGTTAATTAATAAGAAAACTCCAGATGATTCCATTCTGAGCTGAAGAAGCTTCTGATAGGTTAGTAGAGTCCATGTGAGTAAATTGGTGGAAATGGGTAAAATCAACAGATGTCAACCAAACCAGAAAAAGAACTGTGGAGCTCCATAAGTGTGGCTCAATTTTGAATACAATTTGGTGCCATTTGCAATTAAGAAATACAGACAATTTCTCTCTTTCCTCTTAAAGTTAACAAATATGTTTTTTTATTTATCAGTCTAAAAAAATAAACATTTAGTCTGATTTGATGTTACAATTAAAAAAGTGTTTGTTTTGATCTGAAGAGTTTGTAAATATCTGGTTTCAACTGTATATTTGATGATTGTCAGCACAAAGAGAGAGAGAGAGGAACAGAGAGGAGAATGAGGACAGAACAGAGATGAACAAGAGCAGGTGAGACACACATGTTAGTCAAATGGTTGTTTACCAAAACTATCACCGTATCATAGGTACTCATGTATCTCGTACCTAGTGTTTCTTTTTAGGTTTGCTATTTTTCAAATTCTACATTTATTAAGTTATGCAGGCTTGTTTGCACAATAAGGCTAAATAATTATATAAACTTTTCTCAATCTAAATAGTGGACTTTGGTAGAATTAAAAAAACAAGTGTAGTGCAGGTCTATGATGATTTTTTAGTGCTACTATCATCTAGTTCTGATTCTTGTTCTGTCTTGGTTAAATCCTATATAGTCCTGATTTTGAACTGTTGTAGTCCAGTTTTAATTCCGGATCAGTTCTGGGTCTGGTTGAATTGGGGTTTAGTCCTCGTGTCTTGATACAACTCCGACTTTGTTCTGCCTTGCTGCTCAATTAAAAAACTAGTTTAAGGTGTTCTGCATATGAGATATATATTTTTCGCTATATGAAGTCATTCTTTTCTGAACAAAACTCAAAACAGAGCCTATTAATCTTTCAGTCATTTCTACCCCCCCCCCCCCCCCCCCCCCAAAAAAAATAAATAAATAAATAAATAAAAAAAATCCCACATGCATACTACCCTTTAGGGCTAAGCCCCGGGTGTTTCAAATGTCTGGCTCCGCCTCTGCTCTACAGACTGTCTAACTCCAGTGTATACCAAGCAATCTATTATTCTTAACAGCAACAACATAAACTGAACCCACATTAAAGTTGGCTCGGTGCTTACCTTTATATGAGCCCACAAACCGAGAGAAACTCCGTGATGAAGCTGGAAGTCTTAAGAAACAGATCAGGGAGCAGAGACCCACGTGGTTCACGCTGATCTCGGCTACGATCCAGGAGACAAGGGTGTGCAGATCGATGCAGAAATTAATCCCAACGTTGGTAGTGGTATATGTTCCTGTAAGTTTACTACTTTACTCCCGTTTCATGAAAAAGCAGCTCTCTCTGCTCGACTCCTCTCCTGCACACACACTTTGCTCCGCCTCCTTTTCCGGCTCTGCTGTGATTTGTTGCTGTGCGGTCACGTGACTAAGCAGACCAACGTAGCCATGTGGGGTGTTATTTCAAAAGTAGCGCCTATCTCCTTTTCCTTAACTCTTTTTCTTGCCCTCGATGGAAACGTCATCGTGGGAAGGAGATTTGCTAAGGACTCAGGGAAAGAGAGGACCGGTGCTGAGAATTGGAACAGCTTTAGGCTGTATCCCACTTGTTGGGTTGCGGTCACGTGGTTCTGATGACGTGCGGAGGCAGCGCGATTTTTGAGTGGAGGGCGGAAGTAAACATGGAGGACACTGTGGAGAGTCAGGAGAGCAGCTATTGTGCAACTTTAGACCCCGTTTCTCGGGAGAGATATAAACAGATAGTTAAAAAAATATATCGGACGTGATCCGTATTCTTTGAAAATGTCCGAATACACCACAGAAGTAAAGGATTTGCCTACTATCGAGGCTGTGGATATCACCAACTACTTGGTCCTCCAGACTTCTTACTACACTAGGCAGCAAATGAAAGCTTTCAAGAGTCTGGAGGCGTACAATTTTTTTGTCAGCGGGTGGGTCCACAACCTTGGAACAAAACGTCTCCGTGATGGATACAGTTTGGTGTTTGCAAGGGTGAGTGTTTGTTCTTATATTGCTTTATCTTAAACACGCTAACAGTTAGCGGTAGCGGCTTTAACGTCAACAAACATGCCACATCCTTAGGACTTCGTTAGAGTGACAGTTGTTTGTTTCAAGGTAAACCATTCTCAGCGGTCTAACGAGACACCTCTGAAGGGTGTCTCGGGCTCTCAGCCGTCTGTTGCATATCCAAAATCGCCTCTGCACATCGATGCTGTTCTGCCTTAAGCTTCATTCTTTTCTCTCGTTTGAGAACTGATTCCGATCTGGGTTTTCGTTCGTAGCCGAGATTGACCGTCGGAGCCCAGTCCTCCGACTCTTCGTCATCCAAAGCACTTGGGCAGCCTATAGTCCCAATCAAGTCAATATTAGACTACTAACTTAAAAGCACTAAGTAAACGAGAATTTAACGACAACCTAATGCTAATAAGTTCGTTTGCAAACATAACATTACCTCTGACGAAGTGGTCGCTGCAGACACGGGCATTGGCAGACTCTGCTCCTCCCGACTGTAAACGTAAATTTAAAATCCATTTTTCCTACGTTTTTCGGTTAGAATTTTCCATTTTTCTCCTCTTCGTTGGGCTATTTTTGGTACCCTAAAATACCGTTTATCAGTTTCTCTGGTCGACCTACTGGAGCATCCGTAAACACAACAGGACATAGGCATTTTGCGTACTGTCTGTCTGTGATTTTGCGCTTATCTTTTTCACTTCCGACCGCCAGTCAAATTTCGCGCTTTACGTCGACGTCACGTCTACGTCAAATGAAACCTAGCTATTCAGGTTCGGCAGCCCTAAAGTACGCAGCCTTAACGGTCCACAAGGGCCGCGTACTCAAAGACCGCTAAGGCCGGAAGTGCGAGGCTTGTGAAATACCGGTCGATCTCCGTCGCGCTGCCCAGGTTGCCTAGCAACCATGATACTAACCGCTGGAAACGTTTCATACAGCTTTGTTTGAGAGAAATGAAGGAGAACATATTTTGTTCATTTGTTCGTTTGTTTCTACACGAGCTTTAAATTTAATAAGTATCTGAGGCTGAGACCACATGACTGTAAAACATGATTGTTGGGCTTCATTTCTGTACTGAACAGTCATTTTAAGATTAGCTAGTAAATAACAATTATGTTGTTCATGAGACTAAAGTCAGTGTAAATATAATATGGCCAATATTATAGTTATTATATTAATCATTATTAGTTATTACAGCAGTGAACTTGAACAATTCACTTTTATTGTCACATGTGCAGGTAAATGGCCTGCATTTGTATAGCGCTTTTCTAGTCCATAGGACCCCAAAGCGCTTTACACTACATTCAGTCATTCACCCATTCACACACACATTCACACACTGGCGATAGCAAGCTACATTGTAGCCACAGCTGCCCTGGGGCGCACTGACAGAGGCGAGGCTGCCGGACACAGGCGCCACCGGGCCCTCTGACCACCACCAGTAGGGGTTAGTATCTTGCCCAAGGATATTTGGCATGCAGCCAGGGTGCAGCCTGGGATCGAACCACCGACCTTCTGATTAGTGGCTGACCTGCTCTGCCACCTGAGCTACACTGGTACAGCACATGTGAGTGAACTCTGTGTCAAACACTGAGCTTCAGTAAAGATTCAAGTTTCAGTTATTTATATTTCCCATCACCATAAATCTTCACTCAAAGACAAGAATCTTTTACAGTGTATAAATACGTATAGATGTATCATATGTAAGAGACAAATATTGTTCATTTAATTTGTTGGCATTACTAAATTTGGCTCAATGCTTACATATATGTGCAAAATGAAAATGTACGAGCTGTGATAACTGTTTCTGATAAAATGAAGAGTAGACTGATATATGAAATATTCCTTTATTGGGTGAGAAAATCAGACCATGTCATAACTGCTTTAAGTCATGTAACTACAGGGGTCCAACAAAGAATGGCCACGCATCATACTGATGTCTTCGGAAATTTATTTCTCTCTCTCTCTCACTCTTATTGTCTTCAGACACCGTGAAAACTGAAGAAACACAAAGTTTACAACATAAATGTTTTGAGCTTATCAGTCTCTCATATCAGTGTCCATAAACAGTCTTGTGCAAGCAGAACAGAGAAAATGCACAATAATGGATATCACAAAAATGTCCTCTCATTACCACTGTAGAACACGTATGCAACATTATACAAACAATATACATGAAACCATACCGTTTGCGCCTCTTGGACCACATGCAGAATAACATTAACGCTGAGGCTGTAGATGCATCAGTGGCCATGTATCCATGCTAGCTCCACAATGCCATGGTTGTGCTCTCAACCAAACTCTGGTCATGTGACAATTACAAACTTCACCTCAAACAAACTTTACAGCACTTTACATATTTAACAAACCCATATTTTGTAATCACATATTTTAGACATGTTTTTTAATTAATGTTAAACTTTTATCATCTTATCTTATAAATAAATGAACTAAATTAAGCATGAATTTATCACAGAAACATGAAATAACCAACTTTATTTTAACTGTCTCAGGGACAGTTACAAGTCATACAGAATAGATATCAGAGCCTTAAACAGGCTGACTTCTACTAAATGGGTCAAACTGGGCAGAAAGTCTACAAACACATAACATCCTTATAGAATATGATGTAACATTATAGATCAACTTACCTCAGAATATTTAAAGCATATAAACAATCACAGCAATATGATACAACAAACACAGCAGTGCTACTGATCCAAAATACTCAAAGCTTCATATAACTGAAACAAACATTTATTTTTAGCTCCATTCTGCTGCTGATATATACTTTAGGTTTCTGAACATTAAACTTGTTGCTGCCTTTCATAGTGTGTAACCTGAAGGCCCTAAGTACTTTCTCCCACACTGAAAACACTGGAATGATCAAATTATTTGAACATTACCTAATAAGACTGATTCAGGACAGAAAATTAATTATTTTAAACTTATCTAGCAGTCCTTCACAAACAGGAAACAGTCTGTCTATTCTCTCCATCTGTCAGCTGCTCCTGGCTCTTCCTCCTCTTCCTCACACTGTCGAGTTTGTCCTGGTGGATCATCAGGGGTGCAAAGCCTCACAGATGATGTGCAGCAGTGGGTCCCTCAGTCTGTCCTCACTCTGGACACTTGCAGTCATCACACATGGAAATCAAATGTGTGATAAGCTGCAGGATTCAAACACAAGTGTAACTTATAAACACATGTTCATACTTTTATTCCACAATCAGAGAGAAAGAAACAGAGAGAGAGT
This sequence comes from Mchenga conophoros, assembly GCF_057382185.1. Lineage (NCBI taxonomy): Eukaryota > Metazoa > Chordata > Actinopteri > Cichliformes > Cichlidae > Mchenga > Mchenga conophoros. The sequence goes on from NC_140528.1 coordinate 38,414,005, forward strand.
GCAGGACAGACAGACGGGTGGCAGTCTCAGGTGTACACACTGCTACAAAACAGCACAAAAGAAGGAGGATTTAGTTTGTGTTATTACAAAACAAGAAGAGTTTCCAGATGATACAGTGGACACATGTGTGACTGCTGTGATTAAAGCATCTTTCTTTCAGCTTAACGAGTGAACCGTCAGCTCGTTCAAACACACGTTAAAGTCCGTTTGGCTCGACACCACCGAACAGAGACAGCAATATAACACAGCTAACATTAACAGTGCAGTGAATCCTGCTTGTGCCGTGATATTCAGGACTGCAAACCGAGCAGCATCACTGACTTTCATCTTGTTGTGTTTGTGGATATATGACTGACTTTAATTATCAATAAAATGATCACATTCTCTGTAAGATTAAGGTCGACTACTGAACAGCATATATTTTAAAGTAAAGACTTTTAAACCAAGTTAGTACAAACATCACTAATATCACATAACTTTGCCGACCATTATTTACAGCATTACGGGCGGAGGATAGTCCTCCCCCTGCTGTGGGAGATGTTCACACCTGTGCGTCCAAACTGCAAATGTATGGAAGAAATATAGTATCATCAGAATTCAAGTATTTTTAGACATTGAATTTATGACACTGATTTTTTATCCTCCAAATTTCCCTGCAAAAATATTCACCTGCAAAAATTCACCTGCAAAAATTCAACTGCAAAAGTGATGAACTTTAATGACCCAAGCCAGAGCAATCAGCACCAGATCGAGTCGAGTGGCTCTCAGCCAATTAAATTACGCTGTTTGATCACATGACACCGTTAGCCAGCAGTGTGTTTCCTAAAAAGAGCTGTTTAAAGGCGAGTGATTAAGTTTTTCTCCTAAATAGAGATCATTACAGAACGCCTAGTCCTATTTAAAATCCCAGTTATTTTTATTTTATTTTATCATCTACTCGAACTAAGGAAAACGTTTGACTAACTCAATGACAATTTCCACGCCTCCCATGCCTGTCTGCAGAGGCAGTTTTGAATTTAGGAGCGCCAAGATGGCAGCGGCAAACCCTGGCGGCTCTCCGGTGAGTATATTGTTTTTCATCTTCAAGTTTGTCTTTTGAAACCTTAATTTTATTTATTTAATGGACAGCTGGACAGGTTCATACAAAATATTAGATTAGGCCAATTGTCCTATACATATTTTTTGACCTAGGGGTGGGATTGATTTTTTTTTCTTTTTTTTTTTGCCTGTCCCATTTGGTTCTTTAGCCATCAGAATTGTTGTCTGAAGACCAACAAGGATACCCAATGGATTTACTTTGCCAAATGGATCATCGTGGCATTGCCATATTGGTCCATTTGATCGACCTTTGTTTTTAATTATTTATTTTATTTTATTTTCAGTTGTTACAGATGGGACAGACATGAGTGAGGGATAGGAAAGGGGAGAAAGAAAGAGGAAGGAAAAGAAAAACAGAAGGGGAGAGGGACAGTGAGAAAGGGGAAAAATAAATAAATAAAATAAAATCTCCTGGATCACCTGTTGAGAGAGAAAGAATAGAAAACAAGCAAAAAAAACCAAAGCAACATACTAAACACAACACCATCGCATTAATCTAGCTAAGTGTAAACAGCAGTAAATACTAAATATTCAGTGTTGTTGTGCAGCACGCAGGACAGACAGCGCACAATGTGCTTTGAAGTAGCAGCCAAGAAAGGTGTAATTTAAGTCTACGAGCAGTGAACATCCGTGTGCACACCTGTGTGGATCAGCGCGTTTGTATTCAAATGGTTTCCACATGTAATGGTCTGCAAGAGCATGTAGCGAGCCATAGCCCCGTCCCCCAGGGCATGAAGCAGGCATGGAGGAGATCCAGGCCCCAGACATCCAGAGGCCCCAGAGCACGAGAGCCCAAGGAGGACCACCGGAGGAGCATCCGTGCCACCCTCATGGGAAGGGCGTAGGATCCCCAGACGAGGCGTCACCCAGTAGCCACCGAGCAGAAGCTAGAGGGGGCTGCACCGGCGTGCCCGCCGGCTCTGCCGGCAGCCAGCTGCGCCAGAGTGAACTGAGCCGCAGGCCCAGAGGCCGGAGGCCCAGAGGGCCCCCCACACCCCGGAGGAGGCCTGACCGAGCAACAGGCCTTGGAGGGCCTGGGAGTTCCCAGAGAGGTGGAGTCTAAGACCCGACCTGACATATAGACACAGACAAACAGGCACACACAGACACAAACATGCGTTCCCACCCTCATGCACACATATACAAACACTCAGCACTCACCCAACGTAAGGACTGACATAAATGGACATGTACACACAATCACACTCCCCAAACATACTCTACACCCCGGGTCCAGGTACCCTCGCCCCCAGAGGGGGAAACAGAACCCAGACCCAAGAGATGTTACCCTTCCCCCCGGGGTGGAGGCAAGCAGACCGTCCCAGGCTCCGCAGCAGCAGGGAGGCCAATCGGATAGCCAACAGCACATCAAGAAGGCTCAGGGCCTTCTTGATGTGGGGATGGTTTTCGCTCTGTATTGTAGCGTCCTGATCCTGATGACATCCAGTTTGTGCTCCAGTGGATGATGAGAGTCAAACCTTAGATACTGATCCATATGCGTAGGTTTACGGTACACGCCAGCTTTTAGATGTTCCCCATTACTGATGGAAATGATGGTGGTCTTCAATCAGTGGGTTTTGGTTAGTGGTTGTTCTCATGACAATGACAATAAAGTTTCTGATTCTGATTCTGATTCTGGTTGTTGATCAATGGTCATGAGAGCTTTGCATAATTATGATCAAGGAACTGACTTCCCAGCCCATTGTTGATTCAGTGGGCTGGTTTCAGTCATTATGCAAATGTACTGTTTATAAGATTTGGGGAAACCTGCAGTCAGCTGAGACTGAAGAAGTCACCTGGATGAGTGACGAAACGTTTCTCCCACAAAACGCTACGTCCAGATGAACAGATTCAACTTTTGGAGATTTACTTTGCTGGATGATTGAGAATGCATCAAGACGAAATATTGTTTGCTCTGGGTCTAAACAGAGTGTGTTGTGTGTGACGTCTTCTTTTGCGCATGCGGGCCGCTTTGAGGGTTCACACTAGAGCGCGTTTGCTGTCGCATTTTATTTATAGTGTGAACAAGCAGACAAAAAAATCAGATTTGATCAAAAAATCGGAATTAAGCATTAAGACCTGCAGTGTGAACATAGCCTAATTATTTTCTCCCCTCTCTCTGTGGGCGCTGAGTCCAGTGTCAGCTTCAGAAATATTCCCCTCTGAAACCCCTTGGTGTGAGGAACTTGTTTAAAATAAAACTGCTCTTCTCTCTGGGCTGAACCTTGACAGTTTTAGACAGCTTAATTTAACCGCAGCTATTTTATCTCTCACATGAAACTTTGAAATCACTTCTCAACCAAACAGATCATGCAAAAACAAGAACAGAGAGAGGGAAAAAAAATGGTTTCAGACAAACACACACACACATGCGCACGCAGCAAAAATCATTACAGGACCAGTTGGACTAGAAAGCTGAGAGACACATACTTACTAATCACACAGAACTGCTGAGGACCCAGTTCGCTCACAGATTTCAAAAGCCTTAGTGATTATTATCCAGCATTAGTATCTGAACCTGGAATCATTTCTATGGAAACTGAATTTTATGTAAACGTTAAATTTAATCTGATGCAATCAGGTTTAAACTCACGTTCTGTTATTCACTGAAAATACAGACATTTAGAACAAACTAAGACCATCTGTGGTAGAGGAAATGTCTGCTGTGACTGCATCACTCTGCTCAGCTTTGTTGTTATTCAGCCTCTGCATGTTTACCTCTGCAGGTGAGTTTTACCTGTCAGGGCCCTGTTTCAGGAAGCCGGTTTGGAAAACTCAGAGTGAAAAACGATACGCAGGGTTGAGTAACCCCGAACTGTCCAACCCGGAATATTCGGTTTCAGAAAGGCTGATAGCAATTAGTTCAGTCAACGCGGAGTTGCTTTAACCCCAAGTGAAGCGCGCGGACAGGATACATAAAGCCCTGATAAGCGGAGCACAGATTAAGCGAGTCACCATGGAGACGGAGGGAAAGAAGGCGCGGTCAATGTATTTCACAGCGCTTGAGGCCGAAATTCTGATGACAGCATATGCCGATAACATGCAAATTACGCGGAAAAAAGTAACACAGCCACAGCTGCAAAAGAAAGGGAGCATGCATGGCAAAACATAGCCGACAGAGTCAATGCGTGAGTGTTAATATAAACATTGATCTAGGGATTTCCACCCATTTAACACGTTATTTTATCATATGTTATTTTATTTGTTATTTTATACATTTTATTTTGTGATGTGATGTGAGCGCAGGTGCAACCCAACAGGCCCCAAACGTGCCTGGCAGCAAGTAAAAATGAAATATAAAAATATAGTCCAAACAGGTAAGGTGTAATTGTATTATGAGCCATAGTGCTTGGTCTGTTTGTCCCATGTAAATCAATTGCAGTTAGAGGCTACATTAATTTTCTTTCTGTAAGCACTTATTGAAATTATCTGAGCACATTACAAGTACATATTTGCTTACTCTGTATGCTCAAATGTGGCCCGTTATAGCCAACAGAAAAAAAGGTGGGGGTCCTCCACCACCACCACTCACAGAGGCTGAGCAGTTGGCCCTCAGCCAAAACAGTGGGCGCCCTGTGGCCGAAGGCATCTCTGCGGGGACATCCTCTGAGTCAATAACCCCGCAAGACACAAGTGCCTACATAAGAGGTAAATTCAAAATAATACATGATGTGCATACATCCTTTCTTCACAGTCACCTTTGCAGTGCTACTCATTCATTTGATAAACTCTTTACCATAATGGATTATTTTGTAGTGAAGTTATTTTCCTACTGATTTTGCCTTCCCTCAGTCTTGGTTGTCTTTGAGAGCATAATGACAATGAAGTGTAAGGTGATTGGTATGTTTGTTAATTGCCATTTGGTCCCTTGTAAGTTATAAGTGACCTGTATAAACCTCATATTCTATCAGTTGATGGTGGTGGTGTACTGCATCTGGTGCAGCCTCCTGTTGAGCCAGACCAACATGCAGTTGTGAGTAATACTCCACAGATTATATGAGTGTACAGTAGAACAGCAATGTTGTTTATTTCTTTACTACAGGAAAATAATGAAGAAACATTGACAGCTGTTACAGAGGAGGAAGCAACAGAGACACTTTATGAGGTTTACATCTTTTAATACTTTGTGTACAGGAAATACAGGCGACCAATAAAGCCAGTTGAACAAAAAATCTGTTTATTCTTCTTTCAACATGTTGAGGTGATGGGTCAAAAGAAATGATTGTGACATATGGTGTCTCTGACTGCGCTTCCATCTTGTATGTCCGTGGGAGGGTCAGGATGTTCATGGTTTGGATCACTGCTGATGTTTGGTTCAGAAGGACAGTGTTCTCCTCTAATTGTGGCAATGTTGTGAAGAATCACACATGCCACAATAATGTCACATGCCCTTTCTGGGGTGACCCTGAGTCTTTGCAGGCACTGGAACCCGGCCTTAAGCATATGGAACGCCAGGACTGCCATAATGAATTAATTAAATACACCATTAAATAATTAATTAAATGTGTCAATAATTAATTAAAATTGGAATTAATTAATTAAATAAATAGTTATGACACATGTAATTAATTAATTATTGACACATTTAATTAATTATTTATGTATTTCACATTTTAATTAATTATTGACACATTTAATTAATTAATTATTGACACATTTAATTAATTATTTATGTATTTCACATTTTAATTAATTATTGACACATTTCATTAATTATTGACACATTTAATTAATTATTTAATGATATATTTATTTATTTCATTTTGGCAGTCCTGACGCCTGGCTCTCGTCATGAAATAATTTTATCTGTCAGCCTCACCCATCAAACTCAGGGGGCGGGGTTAACGCTGCCCATGCAGCTTCTCTAACATTTGATTGGTTGCCGTGCAAAGTAAGTCAAAACAGGTCGATCCTAGAAAATCGATTGCTTGTGTAGACTTGGGGCAGCCAGTTATCCCAGAATGCAGATCAAATCACAAGCAGCAATGGTGGTGGTGTAGTTTTAAAATACCCCGTTTTTCTGTCACCAGCTACACTTTTAACAGTGTTTTAGCCGCGAATGTCGCGACGTATGTCTGGTCAGGTTGTCAACATAGAACATGTTTGCAAAAGTGCTCAGATGTTTTCAGAGATTTCACTAGCTCTGCTAACAGTTAGCATGCAGAGTGCACCGAGGGGGTTACGTTAACCGGTTTGTTTACATATTCCACTCTCCGTGTTCCACATGTTGCATTTGCAGATTCTCATTTTCACCGAACGATCGTCTCTTTCCGCCTGGTCTTGTGTCTCTGTGCTTCTGTAACATAAAGAACGAGCTGACATTTTTCTCACGAAACCAGCGATCAGCTCAACAGACCCTCAGTTTACCTGCATGCATCCTCCTCCTCATCTGTCAGCTGTTTAACACCTGCTGCTAATTCAAGAAACACGCCTAGTTACCTGGTGATAGTCACAGTTTAACTCGGCAGCCGGTGCTCGATATAACGCAATGTCAGCGCATTTTTCTGCACAAGATAAGTAAATATAGTGTTTTCCCCGAGCGCAGAGCTGCTGGAGCTCGTTTCCTTACAGAGCACTTTATAGGCGAACAGCTTTATCAGCGGCTGATGTCCAATCACCGGCACACAGCTTTCAAACCTCAGCTGAGTTTTAGCTCTCAGTGGTTAAACGCTGGACTTCATTCACTCAGGTTCTGTCTGTCGGGTCACGTTTACTTCGCTGTTTTATTTACAACTGAGCAAATCGGTTTGGCTGAGGTTAAAGTTACGTTTCATAACTGCATAGTTTCACAGACGTTTAATGGTTCACTGGCACGTGTTAGACTGAACTATCATCTAAATATCATCTGTTTTTTAATAGTTATTCAACTGTATTCTAAGCACCAGCTGTCTGTTAGAATGTGATTTTTTTTCTCTCTCTGTTGGCAGAGGTATAAAAATGCGCAGGAAAATCTGACATGCATGGCGAACTTCACCGACGATATTTAGGGAGGAATAAACACACATCAAACATAAATGAACCATTTGTCTGTCTCCATAATTGAGAGAATTTTCTCTTCTTATGTCAACACACTCTCTCTTTTTTTTTGCTTTTTTTTTGCTTTTTCGGTCATGTTATGTTTACCTGTCAAAGGCTTGTTACAAACTATGAAACACATTGTGCAGACTTCTGGATGTTAGAAGAAAACTAATACTGCTCATGAATGAGACTAAAGGCAGGAAGGTGTCCTTTAAAACTAAACATGTTAATAGGACCTCCCTGTTTATATCATAGTTTATGATATAGCACGTGTATTTCAGTAATAGCCTGCTGAGGCCACTATACGTGCTGGCCTCATATCAAATATGAAGGCAGACTGAGTCTATGTTTGACGTTTTTTATATCTAATCTTCCTTTTCAAACATTTAAACAGCAGCGAGTCTGCAGCTGAGGGAATACAAATTCAAATTGTCGGAACAGGTTTGCTCGTTTCTTGGATTCATTTGGTGATTTATTAAATGTATAACTGTTATTCTAATCTGCTGCTGAGTCTCTTACACTTTTCTTTATGCTGTATATTTTCACGTCTCTGGAATAGTTGGCAGTTAGATAGTCAGCTGGGAAACTTTGTGTTAACTCATGGAGCTGAGGATATCGTGGACATGCTGACCTCGCTGCGTGGTGTACAGAGCGAGGTCAGCATGATTAATATTCACAATAAAAATATTAGCCGAACATCATGAAGTCTGTATGTGTTTCATAGTGTCGAACAACCTTTGTACAGTTAAAGCCAGCAGTTACTACATGACGGAAACACCAACGTTATCTCTTTTATGTGTTTATACACAGGTCACGCTGATTACTGAACAAAAACCCAAAGATCAGATGTTAAACAGATTTATTTGCTCTCTCTCCTCCTTAAACATGTTTTTAATGTTAGTTATAATTCAGAATTGGCGACTGAAACACGTAGGACACATAAGAACATCAGGAAATAAAACATCGATAAATATAACCTCAGTAAAAGAAGTCAGCGGGGGTTACTACAGCTGTGTACCGGGGCCTGCGCTTTGTCGGTGGGATTGCTTGCGAGGCGAGCGGGTCTATCCCACGCTTTGCCGTGAGACTGGGCAGACATCTCCGAAATCATCGAAACACTTTTGCAAAGAGGCTGTATCTTGACAAACCGACCAGACACATGAAGATTAAACCACTACATTCTCGGCTAAAAAAATATTAAAACGGTATTTGGTAACACACAAACAGGGTTTTTCAAAGCTCAGTTCTGTTAGCTTCCACATGCCGGTTGTTGTGTGCTAGAAACAATGGCCACCAGGCCAAAGCAATGGTTTTGACTCGATCAGCGTTAACCCCACCCCCTGAGTTTGATGGGTGAGGCTGACAGATAAAATTATTTCATGATGAGAACCAGGCGTCAGGACTGCCAAAATGAAATAAATAAATATATCATTAAATAATTAATGAAATGTGTCAATAATTAATGAAATGTGTCAATAATTAATTAAAATGTGAAATACATAAATAATTAATTAAATGTGTCAATAATTAATTAATTAAATGTGTCAATAATTAATTAAAATGTGAAATACATAAATAATTAATTAAATGTGTCAATAATTAATTAATTACATGTGTCATAACTATTTATTTAATTAATTAATTCCAATTTTAATTAATTATTGCCACATTTAATTAATTATTTAATGGTGTATTTAATTAATTCATTATGGCAGTCCTGGCGTTCCATATAAGCATTCCGATAGTCATTTCAATTCTGGCTCTTGTCCTGCAATTAGCCAGATTATATCGCTGCTGTGGGCCCGGTTCAGGGTCAGGGTAAGGGGTAAGCGAATAGGGTAAACATGGATACCCCCTATCACCAAGCAAGTAGCCAGTGAACTCTCCTAAGACAGAAGGATACACTTCAGTTCAAATGTCCCTGAAGCAATTGGTCTTTATATATTTTAAAGTATTCTCAACTCACCATGTCCAAATTTTGTGCTCAGTGTACATTCACGGAATATTTGTGAGTCATGGACAGAGCCTGGCCACTTGGCTTCCACATTTGTGATAATGTTGGCAGCATCATATATGATCTTCACAGTGCAGAGAACACAAATTAGCATCCATTACTATAATGAAATAATTTGTTAGTTTGAAATGCTACAGGGAACTATGTACCTGTACATTAATGCTGTGGAAAGACTTCCTGTTCACATAGTCTCCTTCATTTACTGAAGGAGCAATGATTGGGATGTGAGTGCCATCTGTACAGCCAATCACGCCTGGGAACCCTGAAAATAAATGTAAAATTTGAGTAGTAGTCCAAGTATCACCACATCATAAATTAAGTTTCGTTCATCCTGCTACCTGCAATTTTGTGGAATCCCTCTTTGATGAATCTTGTGGGTCTATGACCGGGGAACACCACAGATGAGTGCAGGAGACGTTTCAGTGCAACTGTAACATTCCTGACTGCCCGACAGACGGTAGCCTTGGAAACGTGCTCAGCGTCACCAATATTATACAGAAAGCTCCCGTTTGCAAAAAACCGAAGTGCAATACATATAATATGTAATGAACTGAGAGAATGTCCGCGATGTGTCACATGCGTAATATATGGCCTGAGGATGTTATCCAAATAACTTATAGATTGTGCTGAGAAACGGTAACGTTCGCACAGGAAATCATCAGGAAATGATAAAATGTCCAAACGCGCTCTGATCACTCTCTCCCGGCGGAGAGCTCTGCGGAGAATTTGGGCTTCACGATCTACTGGCTCTTCAAGGAAGAGGCACGCCATGTCCGACTCTTCCTACTGTCAGGTTTCCGACAAAGGGGCGGAGAAAGTCAGGGTTAGTTGTAGTAAACCTGCTAGGGGGCAGGTTAGCTTCACGGAGTGTGTCATCATAGTGACTCACTGAGGCTTCATCTGAACTCGCTTTGTGAAACCGACAACCCAGAGTTTTCGTTAACTCAGGGTATACTTACTCAGTTTTTCCACTAAACCGGCTTCCTGAAACAGGGCCCTGGAGATAAATGCCATTTCAATGATAGATAAAGACAAAGAAATTGAGTAGGATTATTTCATATTCATTCTGTTTGTCTGTGTGTGTGCAGGCAACATGAGCCTGCACACATTAATTTTGTGATAAGTTTATTGAAAATTCTCTGTGTGTAAGTACAGTTTAGTGCTGTCTGATCATCACTCTGATTGACTGCTGTAGGAGTGAACAGTGTTACTTTGATCTTTAATCTCGCTGCGCTGTGTTGTTTCCTGTTTTTCAGATCACAAAATCATCACAGCTGAGTCTGGACAGGACGTCACTCTGACATGTCAAGCTCAAGTTCACATCGTCATAGTTGTAGAGTGGAGCAGAACTGACCTGGAAGATGAAGAACTTGTCCTTTTATATCAGCATGGATGACTTGTTCCAGATTACCAGCATCCATCTTTTGAGAACCAGGTGGATCTGAAGGACAGACAGATAGCTGATGGAGACGTGTCTTTGATTCTGAAGTGAAGAATGTGAGACAAGATGATGCTGGAACATACGAGTGTCATGTCATCAAGAGAGCTGGAAAACCTTTGAAGCTCATCAGCGTCATCAATCTGAAAGTTGGTTCTCCAAGTGAGTGAGGAGTGTTCAGTGTGTTTGAGATCTTCGGCTCTTTTAGCTGCGCTGCCTTATTGCTCCTAAATAGCTCTGTTTTCACAATCACTGAGATCCTTCTATTTTAGCCTAGCTGTGAATGATCTGTATTGGTAGTGTCCCGATTCGAAATATTGAGGCAAAGAACAAACCAACACTGGCCCAGAAGAGTTCAGTCAAATGATGATTTAATGAGTACATGTGTGGGAAGATGTACACTGCAACTCATCAGCATAGATCTTCTCCAAACAACTCAATTCAGAATAGTTTTATTCATCTCAGGGTTCAGCCCCTTCTGCGTCACAAATGTACATAATTATGCTTAAGTTACAGTAAATCATCATGTGGCGGAGGTGTGGTCCGGCGCGTGGCTGCAGGGGAGGAGTGGTGCAGTGGGCTCAACGATCATGATGATAATGACCTGTGTGTGGGTGTATCTGTGCCTAGCGTGTGTCACACATCACTTAAAAATAGCTAAAATAGACAGAGATGTTACTCTTTCCAGTACTTTCTTCCATACATGGTAATTAAATTCATTCTCCGAATAGCCCCTGGGGACTTTACACTTTCTTCACTCTTCTTCTGTCACTTTTTACTAGGCAAGCTCAACTGCAGGTAGAAGCTAAATGAATTCAAGGCCTTTGCTTACAAAGGTCTACATTTAAATCATATTTGTCTGTAAGCGTGAATGCTGTTTTAACCTTCCATTGCTCCAAATCACCTTACACAATAGATTGTGAAGACATCGCGCTTCACAAAGCTTGAAACCTTCAATAGACTGAGAATCAACTCTTATGAGCACAACTACTGATGTGACGTTCTGTATCGAGGCTTCGAAGCTTGTGTCGAGTAATGGAGGGGGCGTTTCCGCGATGCGCGTATCGAGGCTTGCTTCATTTATGGGAGGAGCTGAAAATGATGACGTCCGAAGCCTCGCTGCCCGGCTGTACCACGTGACTGGTTCATGAAGTGGTTCGAACTTTGCCGTGAGATATGACAGCGATATAAACCCCTCAGACTTCATTCAAAATGTAGGTGTTTGATGGAGAGTTGCAGTTAGTGAGAGTTTGGAGACAGTTTGGAGGTTTATGAGAGTGAGGAGAGAAAGTCTGGAGAGAATGGAGCCAGCTAAGAAGAGGAGGATGTCCTCCCCTGTGTGGGAACATTTTGATCTTATTCCTCCCAACAAGGTATGTAAATTTCTACAGAAGATGTATTTTCATAATACTGATGGTGCAATACAATTTATGTTAAGCGGCTTTACTTTTGTACAAAGTGAAGTGTTTGCTATGTGCCAGGGAGCTGGGATATAACAACAACACCTCATCCATGCTTAGGCACTACAGAGCTTTGCATGAGAATAAGGGGAACACCGATTGTGGAGCAAGACCAGGTGAGCCATCAAATGCCATGATAATATAGCATGCAGTAATGTTACTAAATGATATAACAATATTATACAGCTGTTATAATTTACGTGTTTGATATTTATATTTGTGCTTTATCTTTATTGTCTTTCCTCAGGAGAACAATCTCAAATAGATGAAGACCTGGTTAGCATGGTGATTGAGGACTCCCAGCCATTTAGCATTGTGGAGGACAAAGGATTCAAAAGATTTGTTAAATCATTAAATCCTAGCTACGTTCTCCCCACTAAAGGTTATAAAAGCAGTGAAAATTTAGTTTTTACAGAATAAAATGTGAACAGGTAGGACTGAGGCTCAAAGCCTCAGTGTGTAGCTGTCCATACCTCAACGTTACAAAAGCACAACCGCTGTCCACACCCCAACCACACCTCACCTCACAGTAAATGATCATTTCCATTTTAAGCATTTCCAAATAATCATTTTCCATACTGCCAGCATAAATATACACAGTATACAGCCATCACTACAATATACATGTTTTACACACTCCTTTTGTTGTTGACATTTACAGGCTGTGTGCAAAAGGCCACACTCTTCAAATTCATGCCAACTAATATTTTTATGTCCAGTAGATGTCTTACTAGAGCAAATGAAGCTTTAAGAAGCTTTGCGCTGGGATGAACCAATTGGATGAAACGCTTCAGTGCTTCATGAAGCTTCATCTGCCGATCACTAAGTACAACATGCAAATGTGTGTATACAATGATTATGGCTGCACATGCAATAAAAATGTTAATCTGATGCCAGTAGCTGTGATAAACAGTTTAATGCAATTTATTGATAAAGTTATATTATAAATGCAGTAAAATAATTCCTTTATTCCCACTGTTAGCAGTGTTTGATTTAGTGTTTTCATAAAAGCCTATTTCTTGTGTGTATATTAGTGCTCAGAAGAACAGACATGTGGTTTAAAGCCTAGACAAAAAAAAATCCTCCTCATCAACAGAAACTGAAGTATAGCAGAAAGCTTTGTGAGCTTCTTCTGGTAATATCCTAGTAATAGTAATAGTAAAAACTAAATTTTAAAGTGTCTTAATACATGCTCAATCAAGCAGTTAAGTAAATCTCCAAAAGCTGATTCTGTTCATCTGGACGTAACGTTTTCAGTGGGAGAAACGTTTTGTCACTCATCCATGTGAATTCTTCAGTCTCAGTTGACTGCAGGTTTCCCCAATCTTATAAACAGTACATTTGCATAATGACTGAAACCAGCCCACTGAAGTAACAATGATCTGGGAGGTCAGTTCATTGATCATTAATATACAAATTCTCATGACCATTGAGAACAACCACTGACCAAAGCACACTGATCAATGGCCATGAGTACCATTCACAGAGAGTTGAAAGACATTCCCCAACTCTCTGTGAATTGATGACACAAGGCCCACACAGACAGTGCGTAAATCATGGGAGGCCACATCACGGACAGGAACAGAGACACAGATGGGCCGTTTAGACAGGAATAGGAATCCGTGGGAGGAAGTTGTATCCCCATCTACAAGACCACGCAAAGGAGGTATATGCTCTCTGCACTGGTATGTCATCCTTTAGGAGACACAGATGGGCCGTTTAGACAGGAATAGGATAGGAATCCGTGGGAGGAAGTTGTATCCCCGTCTACAAGACAGCGCAAAGGAGGTATATGCTCTCTGCACTGGTATGTCAACCTTTAGGTTTATCACCATTTTCAGATCAGGATTACAATCAATATTGTTCCCATCCCACTCAAAGACGCTGCACTCATCAAACAACATTCTCTGGACAATCTCTTTTTGTTCCTCTTCCAAATGATCAAGATTCACTGGCGGATACCACGACATTGGGAGAGGTCCAGCTGACTCCACCATTATCTTGCGAACTGTTATTGCAGGTGGGCACTCGTTTGAGGCCTCAACCTCCACAATACGTTCAACTGGCTGTAAGGTGCCCAGGGCCATCTTGCTTGTCAAGGTGATATCATGTTTGGTGTCATTACTTAGAGCAATGGTGATGTATGGGTTAGCTGGATTCTGTATTTCAACTAACCCCGTCAAGACATAGAACCGCTTTAGGGCCTGGTTGCCCTCATCATCCTCAAACAGCACTGAACAATCAAGTGGATTCATGGTTGATGGAACGGGGCACATTAACCAGGTGACCTGTTCAGGAGGGATAATCACATCCCTTTCAACTGTTCTCAAGTACCCTTGTGTAATGTTTGGCTCTACTGTCTGAATGAAGCTTCAGACCACCTCACCATTCTCAGGGGGAAGACAGATGGCATTACACAGCAAGGTAACAAGAGCAGGTATCAACTGCTCTAGTTGCTCCTCAACGATCTGTTCCAAGACATTGAAACCGATCAATGGTTTGTCCACAGGCAAGGTACTGACGAGGACCGGAATACTGACGGAGAGGCTGGGGTCTTCACCCCCCGATAAGTAGATCATGATGGGTACCCAGCCATCAAATGATATGGTTTCCTCGTTGACTGCGCAAACTTTCAACTCATCAATTTCCTTGATGATTTCAGACAGAGGTTGCATGACTAAGTCAGGCAAGTATCAGTCTTTCCAATGTTTACTTATGATGCAAACTTGAGCACATGTGTCAAGTACTGCTTTCACTGCTAAGCCATTCAAATTGCAATGTATGAGAGCTTTATTACTGATTAGCTTAGCAACTGCCCCACGTTTAGTGTGGGGTGCCATAACACCAGACGTAGCGAGTGCCTCACCCTGCTGCTGGTTAACTACTTCTGATGTGACTGGCGAGGGGAGACTTGGTTTGCTACTGTTAAGGTTAGGTTGGGTCCCTGTTGGGGGAAAACTCTGTAAAAGACCCAGGAGAAATAAAGACACAATGAGACAAAGTTACTTTCTTTATCAAACGTGTACACGGGTGAGCTGCTAAGGACAACTCACACCATGCACAGTGGCTTGGTAATTTTTATAGGAAAGACAGTGAGAACAGGATAAGAAAATACAAAACAAATAAAATAAACAACTCCATATGTGGCGCTAGTCTCGTCAGCAGAGAGCTGGGAGAAGGCTGTGAGAGATAAAACAATCTAAAACAATATGTCCCAGAAACAAGATGTCTTTGCTGGGAAAGTCTAAAAAGATCATTCTAAACTAATCTAACCATAGGCAAAGGGCAGACAAAAGGCATCTTTGTACATTTAAAAGAAGGTAAAGAAACATAGAATCATTTTTCCTGTAACATTCCCTCCTGTTTTAACTTATTTTAAATGTATACAACAATTGTCTATGAAGGTTATTTATTAAGTATCTTAGGCAATTTTTAAATTTTCAAAATTTTCAAAATGTCAGCATAGCAGAAATGGCAGTCATTTGGTCTAAAGAATAAAACAAAAGAAAATAATAAAAAGAAAAACATAGTAAATGAAAATCATAGTAAATGAAATAACAAGTGGAATAAACAAGAAAAAATAATAAAACTAAAACTACAAAAAATAAAAGGATGAAAACCTTATATTTTAAAACGAAAACTTACAAAAAATAAAAGGATGAAAAGTAAAATGAAAACTTTATATTTAAAAATGATGAAAACCTAATATGTAAAATGAAAACTTCAAAAAATACAAGGATGAAAACCTTATATTTAAAATGATGCAAACCTTAAATTGAAAACTTTATATGTAAAATAATGAAAACTTCATATTTAAAATGAAGACTTCAAAAAATAAAAGGATGAGAACTTCAAAAAATAAAAGGATGAAAACTATATTTAAAATGAAAAACTTTATGTTTAAAACTCAAGACTTCAAAAAAAATAAAAGCATGAAAACTTGCATAACCTACTAATGTTTTAATCAGTGCATGATCACTTGACAAGTCATTTTTAATCACCACGTCATTTATTAGCAGCTAGTACAAGTTCTCCTCTAACA
Source organism: Mchenga conophoros (assembly GCF_057382185.1). NCBI lineage: Eukaryota > Metazoa > Chordata > Actinopteri > Cichliformes > Cichlidae > Mchenga > Mchenga conophoros. The sequence goes on from NC_140528.1 coordinate 38,430,075, forward strand.
GAATTGCAACGGGATGTTGTTCTTCTTCAGGCACGGCAACATAAGCAGTCATTGTAGTTGTTATCATCTGTGAAATCATTACTCTTAGGCATGGCAACACACACAACACTAATATGAGCAGTGCTATCATGATGAGACCTAGAAGGAAAAATGGCTTTGCTACAGCAGCCAGCCATGAACCGCTGAACAGCCAGTCCAGCCAGCTTTGTGCTGTAGCTGCTCCAGGTGTGTGGTCAGTGACATATTTTTGCAGAGCGGTCAAATTCTGCAAAGCTTCATAAATGTCTCCTCCAGTTTCGTATCCATCAGGGATAAAAGTGCAACATGTTTCCCCGATCAGCTTGCAAACTCCTCCTTGTGATGCTGTTAGCAGGTCTAGTGTCAGTCTGTTCTGCAGCACCATCGTTCTGATGGCCTGCTGTTCTCCTGCTAAGGCGGTTCCCAGGGTCTTAGTCAAGTTGATGTGTCGTAGCAGAGCATATCGGTTGATTTCCACATGATCCCGCACCTCGGCAACTCCAATGCCGGGGATCAAGCTCTGTAAGAATTTCACTCCACCTCCCCAGATGCGAAACTCTCCCGGCACTCCAGTGTCCACAGTAATGCCGAAAGAATTGGGGGAGGCGATGTCCACTTCACGTCTCTGCCGGCTGCTTGGATGATGTGCAACACTTTGCATGAAGAAAACGTGATCTGATAATTCCACCAGGGCGCACAGACCTCCCCAACCTTCAGGGAGTGACAGATAAGCCTTGTTGCCACATAGGAAGTACCAGTCAGCCAAAACTCTGGTTCCTCTGCTGCTGGGTGCCGTCCGTGCACATCCTGTCTGGTACTGAGTCTTTGTTTGTAGTGGCATTCGGTAGCTGTAGTTGGAGCGACAGTTGAGGCTCATCAGTGTCGCGTTACTGGCACAGGTTTCGTTGAGTGAACAGTCCATACACTTCCTCTCGTTCCTTGGTGGGCAGAAAGTGTATATGTATTTGCATAGCAGTCAGTTTTATTATTCAAGTAAGCTGTAGTGTTCATAAACTGCCACCAGAAATTAGTGGCATAGCCATGGGGAAACTTGGTGTACTTTCCTTTGTCATACAGTGTCTGCCTTTTCTCCATATAACGTGACTTGTTGTCCCTCACGGAAGCAAAGGTGAGGAGCCCGGCCATGGTCAGGGCCGCTGCAGTTGATAAGAGCCACCACCTCATGACGACGGAACACACCCTCCTGTCGCGAGTAGACCCCCCGGCCAGGAAAGCTGACCCCTCCACCGGGCGAGATCACAACAAGTAGGCAAGCCTGCCGTCAGCTGTGTTTAGATGGCTTCACTGACTCGCCTGCAGTGACTCTGATGGACCCAGGATGGTCGTTCCGCAATTTTGCAAGCGGTCGGTGTAGTGAGGAGGACTTGGTATGGCCCCTCCCACCTGGGTGTGCTCCAGTTTTTCCTTTGGAGCACCTTGATCAGAACCCAGTCACCGGGCTTTAGTCTGCAAGACACTGGAGAAACATCATCAGGTTGTTGATTATGTACAATGATCTCTTTGTTTTCTAACAGCTTAGACATCCATTCTGCTAATGTGTTTTCTCTGATTGCTTTGTCTATTGGTTGACTGGTAATAGGCAGTGGAAACGGCCTGCCATGAATGATTTCAAATGGAGTTAGTTTATGGGAGCCTTGTGTTAAGCGCATCCACATCTTCACTAAACCCAAACATTCAGGCCACGGCCTTCCTGTTTCTGCCATACATTTCCTGAGCCTTTGTTTTATAGTGCCGTTAGTTCTCTCTACAAGGCCTGCGCTCTGAGGGTGATAAGCACAGTGGTGTTTTATGCTGAAACCGAGTGCTTCAGAGACCTTAGTGATGACATCATTTACAAAATGAGTGCCGTTGTCTGATCGTATCAAAGCTGGAATGCCATATGTGGGTATGAAGTGATTGCACAGGCACTTTGCTACTGAAATTGCATCTGCCTTTTTCACTGGATAGATTTCCGGCCACTTTGAGAACACGTCTATAACCACTAGGGCGTATTTTGACCCTTGACATTCGCTTAGTTCAATAAAATCCATATGAATTGTGTGAAAAGGATGAGGCGGAGTTGGAAAACGGCCTCTCCTTGGTCGCAGGTTACCTTGAGCATTATATTTTTGACACGTCATGCACGTTCTGACAAATTGTTTTGCTGAAGTTTCAAAATTTACAGTGTAGAAATGAGAGTTGCCAATACTGGTCAGTCCCCCCGTTGACAAATGCGTACAGCCATGAGTCACTAATGCCGCCATTTTGTGGAGGAATTTTTTGGCAACACTGGCTTGCCACAACACATCATTAAGTCGTTTGTCAGAACTGCACCGTGTTTTAGCCATTTTGCCTGCTCTGCTGTGCTTGCTGCTTTTTGTTCATTTTTCAACACATCCAGTGGAATCTGATGTGTGTTTACTGCCATCAATGTGATGTTTGCCTGTTGTGCCGCCTATTTTGCTGCTCTGTCAGCAAAATTGTTGCCTGTAGTAATGAAAGAGTCAGTAGGCGTTGTAAGAGGTTGGCATGCTGGTTTGCCAGTTGGTGTAATCATTCCTCTGGTTTTCCAGATTTTTTGCAAAATGATGCACAGCAGAGAAAACATACTGGCTGTCTATATAAATGGTTATTTGTTTATCTTTGTGTATTTCACATGCGCAACAATCTCGTGTGAAGTGACCTTCCTCTCCACGGTTCTAGCAGGCGTTGTCTCTATGTTATCTGCTGTTTCTGCGTGGCTGTCTGCGGCCTTGGTGTTTGTGACTTTGCTCGCCTCTCTGTTCCTGATAGCCACCTGCGAATTAGTGTTTTAGTCTGTTGTCAACAGTCAGCCTTATTTTTAAGTTACAGAATGCTTCTCCCTTTTTTTGTTTTTTGTTTTTTTGTTTGGGAGAATAGATGCAACTCTACAATTTCACTTAAGGCAGTTTTAGATAATTTCTAGTTCTTCAAACAATGCATGGATCTCACACATTTCAAACTTTCAAGTTAGGGTTGTTTCCCATTTATACAAATATATATATTTAACTTTGCATTGCTCACAGCTCATAGCTCACAGCTCTAAACCTAGGCATTTTTCAATCATATGCCTAATCACTATGTGTCACTGTGATTCTCAAGTATTGTCACAAGTTCGTTTAAATTCGTTTCCAAAACCAACAAAATAATCAAACAAAAGCAAAAAACATAAACGTGTCAGGACACAAAAGAAAAAGAAAAAAAATGCTGCCATCCGAACAAGGCAGAAGTCTGCATATGTTGGCTTTTAATAGCATGCAGCTTGTAACATGGTAGACTAATGTGCCTGTGTTAATTCAGCTCCATATTATTGTGTGAAGTTGCACTGGGTTGGGAGTGGTTTTGTGTGTGTCACATTTTTGGTGAGCCAATGGCTGGAATGGGGTTGGACTAATTAGAGGCAGGTGTACTTGATTGCACTGATACACCGGTCTTCTTATAGCCCACACTACAAACACTGCTGTGTTGTTTTGTCTCTCTGTGCAGGTATGTAATGTGATGAAATCAGATATGTTTGGGATGGACGGGTTTTGCCCTATGAATTTTATATTAGGTGTGTCGTTTTGTCTCTCTGTGCAGGCCAGGGCCTATTATATGCCACAGCCTAAAGGCAGCAGGGTTGCAGAGGCTTGAGTGACCACTGACTATATGCTTGCAGGGTGGTGGGTCTCCAAGGACAACTTCTAACCCTGTTAAAGGCAACATGTGGGGTGCAACTTGGCTGTGTGGCATAGCTGGCTCTGGCCTTGGGACTGTGTGTTTTTATACAATTCTTAAGTGGGACACTGGACTGTTTTATCTTTTATCTCTTGATATATTTTTTGTCAATAAATTATCTTATTGACAAAAAATATATCAAAAATTATCTTAACCGTGCCTGTTATCGGACCTGGAATTAGCAACATCCCCCAAAAACACGAAGAGTAGAGTCCTGGCCCCTAGCCCTGCCAGTGTAGCAGAAATGATGACGGACGAAGATGGCAGCAGCCGTTCTTCTCTGCGTGAGTAGCTTAATGTTGTTCGTGTGTAATTCACGTTGAGTACGCTAACCATGTTATTACATTAATGCATGTAAGGTGAACTAGCAAACATCATCATAGCTACATGAGTATAATTCCCTGGAAGCACAGGCAGACGCAAGTGGTTTTCTGTCACTGGTTTATTTGAAGACTTCTCTCCAAAGCTACCGTGAAAACTATACAGCATTAACAAAATAAAACTCGGCGTAAGACACAGCACTAAAAATAACACTGTACAACAAACACGATTGTGAGGAGAAAATTGTTAGAAGGCAAAGAAACTTACAACTTAGATATCTATTTTTTTACATGCGCATGGGCGGTCACTGCTCAACCGATGTGACACAGAAAAACCGCCCAGGGCATTCAGAACATCCTTTATTTATACTTAAAGCAAGTTTCCACAGCAGTAGGAGTGGCATGTATGGAACTGATAATTTTTCCTTAGAAGGAGAAAACCTTTCGCTTATCTGCTGAAAAAGGAGGTACCTTTGTATGTATAGAAATTCAGACTTTCCCATAAAAGGAGAGAGAGAGAGAGAGAGAGAGAGAGCCAGCTTGTCTGTTAAAACAGGAGGTATGGTATCGTATGTCACCGCATTCCTCTACACATATGGCTTCAATCTCTCTTCCTGTGTTGGTTCCAATTCACAAGCTCTCCTTCCTTTAAATGAAGCTACAACTAAGCATCATCACAAAACTAAAAAATCTCTCATCAACGATAAATCAATAAATACCTCGTTGGCTGCATGCTGCAAAAAGGGAATTAGCTGCCGTTCTTCTGAGGTTTCCTTTAACCGTTTAACTGTGTGGTACCTCACAGGGGTACCACAACAACATCATCCAGGTAGAAAACAGCATATGCAATTTGAGGAAGCAGGTACCGCTCCATGAGGTGCTGAAAAATGGCCGAGGCTTCAAATAAGCCAAACGGAAGTGTGACGAATTGGTACGAACCATACAGCGTGGAGAAGGCCGTTTTTGTCTTTGGACTCTGCAGATAAGGGAATCTGCCAGTAAGCGTTGGTTAAATCCAGCATCATAAAATAAGACAAGCAGTGCTTAACCAGTCCAGGTCAACTCAGGCATTGGACAAGCATCAAACCATGAGACCTTGTTCACTTTCTGATAATCATCACCAATGTTCCCTCTAAACTGCGCGTGTGCTCAATTGCGCACTGCTGGCACGGTCTCTGTGCAGAAAAAATCCGTGTTGCACATAAAATAAAATTCTAACCGGAATTGAAATTAAAGTGAATACGTTAACAATTCTGTTTTTCAGTGTTAGTCAGTAAGTGACTGGCTGCTCCAGTATGGGATTAGAACAATGGCACCTCATCCCATAGTCCAGCCAATCACGTGATTCAAATTCGTATATGCGCAGCTAATCAACGTCGTTGACAGGCTATGACAGCGTCCTTATGTGCCGAAACCGGTGTTTTAGCTAGCAAAGTGGCGTGGCTAATGTGGAGTGAAGCCACGTTAATGACAACGTGTACAACCATTGGAGATGTGAGCAGGACAGATGGAACAAGTGACGTAAAAAGAGTGGACTTTATACCAGGTTTCAAATTGTGTTGATAGGCCACATAAAAAACAGAGTTGTGATTAAAAAAAAATCCAGTGTTTGGTTTTCTTCCAGAATATTGTTGTTTACATTTACTGGGGGAAGAAATGGTAAAAATGTCATTTTATAAAGAAAACGTTATAAAGCACTCTCCGCCTGTGAGCAAAGACAAAACCAAAACACCCCACCCTTTCCCATTGGTCAAAAAATGTACCATGCCGACCAATCAAAACATGGCATTTGGTTGTTAAGAAACGGAAGTTGTTAAGAAGAGGAAAATTTAGGAGTGACGGCAGTGTTTTGAGATGTGAGAGATTTGCAACGTTTAGCGCAAATCTTGTATAGTTAGTGTGTAGTGTAGTCAATAGTTTTGTTGTGTGTGTCAGAACAATGAGGCGGCTGCTAAATGTTACAGGAGTGATACATCTCCTGTTGTCAGGCCTGCAGGTATCAGGCTTTTGATGTTCTCCTTTATCTCATAGTGGACAGAAATTATTTTTTGGAGAGGCACAAATAATTTGTGTGGCATCAGATTTGATGCAGAACACCTGATTGTTCTGTAAATAGTTTGAAATGTTTGTTTAAAAAAAATCCCATAGCAGCATTTTTAGGTAAACAGCTGCAAAAATCTTTGTTGTTTGCAATACTCAGTAACTTTTTTGAAGAAGTAACTATATAATTAATTGCCCAGCATTGGTCTTTATATATTGTATTTTGCAGAGAGAGTTACAAAGTTTCAAAGTGGTGCTCCATGAGAGTCCTGTAGACGAGCAGCAGCACAATCCTGCATTGCAACTGCAAACCGCTGTTGCAATGCAGGAACATCTGCTTTATTGGAATGTGTGAGATGTTAACCACAATGACTCTTAAAAACACTGTCTCAAAGCTTCATGCCAACAGCATGTTTTTAAGAAAAATCAAACATATGTTCTTTCAAGATCATTTTAGAGTTTTTAATGAGCTGCAGGATCCTTCTTCAGTGTGAGTGGAGAACAGCCAAGTCGCCTCCTGTGATAAACCTCCACATGTACCACTGAAAACAGTTAAATTAGTTTGAATCGGAAATAATGGGTCAAACTACTTGTTCTGAGACCATTTCTTTATTTTTCACACCAAACTGTTTAATAAGATAAACTCTACACAGACTTCATCAAATATAACTAACACTTTAACATTATCAGGATTTCATAATACAAACTTCAAATCAACAAGAAAACAGCTGCAGAACATGTGGAAACCAGTTCAGCTTGAGTTTCAAATATAACTAACACTTTAACTTTCAACATTTCTTTGCTGCCACTGTGAATAAGATTGTGTTCTTTGCCTAATTGAATAAAGGTTACACTGACTCACTGCTCCATCTTCTGGTACAAACTGGCATTACATGGAAGTACAGCCCAAAACCAGTTCAGCTTGAGTTTCTTTTTTTCTGGACATAAAGTCACAGCAGGTGTTTTTTCAAAGCTGGTGGACAGATTTAGTTCATTTTGGAGGTTTTAAGAGCAACTGCTGTGAAAATATTTGTAGTTTTGGGAGAAAATGATTTAAGAGAAGATTTTACAACAGCAAAAGGTTAAATATGAATGAAGGGTTGAAATTTAACAGAGGTAACACATTAAATGAATACATTAAAAAAAAGTTAATTTTGGAAACACTAAGAAAGTTCAAATGAAAGAAATTGAAATATATATCCATATCTGCAATTCTGATACATTATTGGTTTGGTAAAAAAGACATTCCTATAACTTTAATAATACAGTAACAAGTACAACTACTAAACACTACTGTGTCCTAAGGGAACAAAGATTAAAATGTAACAGGGATAATTTTAGAGAATTAAAATCCCTCAAAGGAAAAAAATTAACTTGATATGCATATCTAGACATGCAGCTTCCTAAATGTAACATTCAGGATTATTCACTGCAGGTCCAGAAATCAGAGCTACCTCATCAGATCCAAGTGTGGCATCAGCTGACACTCTTTACAGGAGATTCCATCTGAACTCTGTGGAGCCTGATCTCAAGGTTTTTAAGTCTGACCCTGAAACCAGAAGAGGATCTTTCTCTCTCTTCAGATTCATTGTGATCCAGTGATTTCAGTCTTGCATGATCAGGCTGATGTTTGCACAGAGCAGATAATGAAGTGAAGGTTTTTGCACATTGGTAACAGTGAAACAGTTTATTTACAGCGTGGGATCGTTTGTGTTCGGAGTATGCACTGAGATTCCTGAAGCTCTTGTCACACTGGTCACAGCTGAAGTTCACTTCCATGTGTGTACGTTCATGTTTGTTACGATGACCTGATTGTGAGAAGCTTTTGTCACAGTGTCTGCACTTGTATGGTGTCCCTCCTGCAGTGGTGAAGGATGACCCACACTGGTCACAGATGTGCTTTTTGACCACACTGTGGAAGAGTTCATGTTTTTTAATGTACTTGGTGTGTGGAAGCCTCTCCCACATTCTTTGCAGTAGTTCATTTTGTCTCCAGTGTGGCTACGTTGATGTGGTTTTAGGTCCCGTTCGTGATTGGAGGTTTTTCCACAAAGGTTAAAGAGAAACGCTTGCCCACCACCACAGTGACGACAGGGTTGAGAAATGGATCCATGTTCTTTGCTCCACTCCTAAACAAAGACATTGTAAATCAGGGAATTCCTTCAACGTTTTTATCCTGAACGTCGCCTGAAATAAAAAGCATCTCTGCCAACGTCCAATTACATTTTACTGTTTACACTATAAAACTCAGGTTACTTCTTCATTTTTCCAAACAGTTCATTCAGTATAACTCCATAAGTTTACTGATCAGACTTTTTCCAAACAATCAGGTTAAAATTACAAGATAAAAAATCAATACATCCTCACAGTAACTGCACTTGTAGAGTTACTTTCTGGAGTGGATCTGTTGGTGTTTTTTCAGCTGATTTGGAGCTTTAAAAGTCTTCTCACACAGGTCACATTTATAAGGTCTCTCCTCAGTGTGTTGTTGTAACTGTGCATCTGTTGCAAACAGTTTCCCACACTGATCACAGCAGGAAACATCATTTCCAGTGTGAATCCGTAGGTGAATATTTCGGTACCGTTTGTCACTGAAACTTTTTCCACAAAAGTCGCAGCTCTACGCCTTAATTCCAGAGTGGGTAACTAGATGCCTGTGTAAGTCGCTATTTAGAGCAAAAGCCTTACCACACAACTCACAGTTGTGTGCTTTAAGTCCACTGTGGATGAGTTGGTGTTTTTTTAAGGTTCCAGCCTGGGTAAAAGACTTTCCACACAAGTCACAGCTGTAAGGTTTAACTCCACTGTGGATGAGTTGGTGTTTTTTCAAGTGTCCAGCCTGGGTAAAAGACTTTCCACACAAGTCACAGCTGTAAGGTTTAAATCCACTGTGGATGAGTTGGTGTTTTTTCAAGTGTCCAGCCTGGGTAAAAGACTTTCCACACAAGTCACAGCTGTAAGGTTTAAATCCACTGTGGATGAGTTGGTGTTTTTTCAAGTCTCCAGCCTGGGTAAAAGACTTTCCACACAAGTCACAGCTGTAAGGTTTAACTCCACTGTGGATGAGTTGGTGTTTTTTCAAGTGTCCATCCAGGGTAAAAGACTTTCCACACAAGTCACAGCTGTAAGGTTTAACTCCACTGTGGATGAGTTGGTGTTTTTTCAAGTGTCCAGCCTGGGTAAAAGACTTTCCACACAAGTCACAGCTGTAAGGTTTAACTCCACTGTGGATGAGTTGGTGTTTTTTCAAGTCTCCAGACTGGGTAAAAGACTTTCCACACAAGTCACAGCTGTAAGGTTTAAATCCACTGTGGATGAGTTGGTGTTTTTTTAAGGTTCCAGCCTGGGTAAAAGACTTTCCACACAAGTTACAGCTGTAAGGTTGAACTCCACTGTGGATGAGTTGGTGTTTTTTCAAGTCTCCAGCCACGGTAAAAGACTTTCCACACAAGTTACAGCTGTAAGGTTTAACTCCACTGTGGATGAGTTGGTGTTTTTTTAAGGTTCCAGACTGGGTAAAAGACTTTCCACACAAGTCACAGCTGTAAGGTTTAAATCCACTGTGGATGAGTTGGTGTTTTTTTAAGGTTCCAGCCTGGGTAAAAGACTTTCCACACAAGTTACAGCTGTAAGGTTGAACTCCACTGTGGATGAGTTGGTGTTTTTTCAAGTGTCCAGCCACGGTAAAAGACTTTCCACACAAGTCACAGCTGTAAGGTTTAAATCCACTGTGGATGAGTTGGTGTTTTTTCAAGTCTCCAGCCTGGGTAAAAGACTTTCCACACAAGTCACAGCTGTAAGGTTTAAATCCACTGTGGATGAGTTGGTGTTTTTTCAAGTCTCCAGCCTGGGTAAAAGACTTTCCACACAAGTCACAGCTGTAAGGTTTAACTCCACTGTGGATGAGTTGGTGTTTTTTCAAGTCTCCAGCCAGGGTAAAAGACTTTCCACACAAGTCACAGCTGTAAGGTTTAACTCCACTGTGGATGAGTTGGTGTTTTTTCAAGTCTCCAGCCAGGGTAAAAGACTTTCCACACAAGTCACAGCTGTAAGGTTTAACTCCACTGTGGATGAGTTGGTGTGTTTTTAGGCTTCCAGCCACGGTAAAAGACTTTCCACACAAGTCACAGCTGTAAGGTTTAACTCCACTGTGGATGACTTGGTGTGTTTTTAGGTGTCCAGCCTGGGTAAAAGACTTTCCACACAAGTCACAGCTGTAAGGTTTAACTCCACTGTGGATGAGTTGGTGTTTTTTCAAGCGTCCAGCCTGGGTAAAAGACTTTCCACACAAGTCACAGCTGTAAGGTTTAAATCCACTGTGGATGAGTTGGTGTTTTTTCAAGTGTCCAGCCTGGGTAAAAGACTTTCCACACAAGTCACAGCTGTAAGGTTTAACTCCACTGTGGATGAGTTGGTGTTTTTTTAAGGTTCCAGCCTGGGTAAAAGACTTTCCACACAAGTCACAGCTGTAAGGTTTAACTCCACTGTGGATGAGTTGGTGTGTTTTTAGGCTTCCAGCCAGGGTAAAAGACTTTCCACACAAGTCACAGCTGTAAGGTTTAACTCCACTGTGGATGACTTGGTGTGTTTTTAGGTGTCCAGCCTGGGTAAAAGACTTTCCACCCTCATCACAGCTGTAGGTTTTCTTTCCTTTTCTTCTGTGAGGTTTGTCGGCCTCCTGAGAGCGCTGACTTCTTGCTCCATGTTGGTCCTGCAGTGACAGAGATACAAACAGAGGCAGTGAGTGAAATGCAGTCGTGGAACAAACTGAAACTCCCTCCATTGGTTGAATCAAACATGTCAACAAACACATTGTTGGTGTGTTTCCACCACCTTCTGGTGGCAGTATCACATTACAATGATGTGCTACAATGAGAGTTGTAATGAAAATGACATTATTGAAGAAATATTGATCAGCAGAGAAAATCTTTTACGCATAAGAAATTTCAAGTTCAACTGATGATATTGTTGTTTCAATGTGTGCTTATAAAATATGATCTTTGTATTTTCTTGTAACTTCTGTTACAAGAAATTAGAACTCTGAACAATATTTAAACTCCATTCAGAGTTACATACCATAAAATAATACTTTATGATTAACATAACAGTTTGATTGCTCTAATTACCTGTATTTACCTTGTGACATATTACAGGGCAAATTACATTCTGGGTACAGTTACATCACAAAACATCAACTGTGAACACCTTATGTTACCGTGGCGTTTAAGTCCATGGGAATTATGAGTGTCTACTCCCAAATTCCCATCCGGGCTACATTATTATCGGTTCATGGTATCGCTTAACTTTTACAAGTATGAGTACACACACATTTCACAGTATCGGCCCCGATACCCGATACCAGTATCGGTATCGGTGCATCCCTAATTGTAACTGTGATATTTTTCTCACCTTTTGTGTTGAAGTCATTGATTGTTTCCTCTGTAGTGGCTGAGCTGAGTCCAAATGGATGAAATTGTTCCTCCGTTGCACCACCAGACTCTTCTCCTCCTGTTAATCACCTGGGGGACACACACACAGCAGGATTTGTAAAAAGAGTTTTGATAAACACAATGCTGGACAGCAATGCTGTCATGTACACAAATACAGTGGGGCAAAAAAGTATTTAGTCTTTCCTTTATCCTGGTGCATGCTTGATACGGCACATGTGCATTCAGTGCTGCCATGTCAATCATGTTATAAAACACGGCAACTGGCCAGCGCCATTCTTTCCCAACCTGGAAGCAACACGAGGCAGCTCGTGTATCGATGTTACCAAACAAAGGCGTCCAGCCTGGAGAGCAGCTGTGAGACGAGCTGACGTGCAGTTCTATTCCATCTCCAAATATCTGTTGGTGCTCCAGACATTTTCATTCCGGTAAGTTCTAAATATGTTCATATCAATCTTTATAGCCTATTAGTTTTATTTTCGATGCGCTCTGAGCTCATAGCAAATTAGAACAAACATCCTACTGAGTGATTTTGCAGAACTACCTTCTATTTATAGAGTTGCTAATTATTTGGCATTATTGCAGCAAACCAGCCTATTAAATGGATGAATCACATCGTGACTGGGTTCCAGTGCTACACAAGGGACCTGCTTCAAACATACCACCATGCCAATCAGATTACTTCTTCCATGTGAGGGTGAAGAGGTGGCCCTTCAGGATAAGATGGTGAAGGTTTGCTGCGTTTGGTGAACAGTGTGATAATAAAACGAGGGAAAAATGAAACCTGCTCCTGTTAAATATTCTTAAGTCTTGTGCTGTTAAAATTGCTGTATTTTTTCAAAAGATACAGTAAATAAAGTAATGTTTGTAGTGAATGATATCATGTAAACACTCATGATTTTGTGTAAACATTTTGTCATTTGTAAACTATAAAATCATTTTTCTTCTTTGGCTCTCAGCTAAGGCGGTCGCACTTTTCTCCTCTCCTCCTCACCCTTATCTTCCCTGCTTAGCCTCTATGTCCTTGTCTGTTTCGTGTGCATTACTTTCCCTGGAATAGACTCACACGGTCGTTCTCTAAAACCTAAAAGAGAATTATGGATTTGATTAACTGGTCTCTGAATGCTATTGACACCCTTTTCTCAACGAGAAGTCTGGGCTCGGGAGAGCCCGAGTGCCCTGGAGGGACTTTCCCTGCCGGATACACGATGGACGGGTGGCAGAACTGGAGAGTCATGTGTCTGGCGGGACTGTCGATCGAGGACGCTGAAGATATCTATCTATTCGGAACCATGATAGCAGGGTTCGTGCTGATCGGAGTTGGCTTGGCCCTGGTTTATCGGAGAAATAAGAGAGCGGAACCGGCTGTTCAAACCCCCCCAAGGCTGCCCGCTGGAATTGAAGAGATGAGACGAGGCGCGACCTCTCACAACGAACGTAATATGGTCAACACCTTGGAGATGCTTACAGCTGCTGTGAAGGCTCAAAGCAACAACATTGAGCGTATGGGGGAATACATCAGAGAGAGGCCTGCTCAAAATGAGACCCTTGAGCGACAGCTGGACGACATCACGGAATGGATCACTGCAGCTTTGAGGTCTCAGAATCAAAAGAATGACAACTCCACGGAACAGAAGTTTGATACCAAAAAAAAAAAAAAAAAAAAAAAAAAAAAAAGAAGTTTGATACCATCATGGGGAGGATCGTGGCTCTCCAACGGGAGCTCGAGAGGCCAGTGTCGGAGTGTTAGGGCAGCCAAAAATTCTCCTGGGCTGCTCGCATGGAAATTTACAAAATCAACATTGAGATTGCGGACCCCCATAACGGCGCCAGCTGCAGGCCCAAGGCTGGAGCCGAACAATCACTCCCTGATAACGACTGTGTTACGGCTATTCTTCCCGTCCCATGCAAGGACACCTGGATTGGCTGGAGGACTGTTTACTTAGCCTGATAGGCCGAAGGACACTGTCTCAGCTAAACTATGGACACGCACACACACACACTTACACTGATAAGCACTCACTCATCCCCCCTCCCTTTCCAACGCCTTCGATGCTTGTGCCCTACCGGGGAAGATAGCAGTCAACTGGACCAGCACAGACATGCTGCAGGACCGGATGCGCTGTCTACACCGGCTCTCTCTTACCCTTTACCCGCCCCTGTTGCTTGTCTTGTGTTTCTATGGTGTATTGATAGTCATGTGCTTTTGTGCTGAGGTGTTTTTTCTGTTATCAAACTGTTCTCCCACTAGGAGCTCAGTCTGAGTGGAGTTTTTTTTCTCCTCCTCTTACCTCATATAGTGTATTTTCGTTGTTTTTTCCTATCAGCCTACCTTCTGACATGTCTGCCCAATGTGATGCTTGTGTAAAGTTGGTCAGAAGGTTCCTTTGTGAGTGCGCATGCGCCATTGGCGTGCTGCCTGCTGTAACCCCTAATTTCCCTCAGGATGAATAAAGTATTCTGATTCTGATAAATGCCATGGATTCTACACTGTAACTGATGTGATGTTCTATAAGGTGGTTTCAATAAAATTTAAAAAAGAGGCAAAAATTAGTTTGTTTCTTTATTCAACTTTTGAACAGTGGGACTCAGTCAGTATATATTCAGTAAATGCAAATTATTTACACGGCAGTGCACTACAGGCATAAATCTAGACCCCTAGATAAAACATTATGGGTCATTCCCACAACCCACAGCTTTACTGTGTACCAGCACAGTATCCAATAGCGGTGACAACTCCTCCAAAGTAGCAGGTGGGATTTTTCTTTTTTGAGGACGGCTCCTTTTACCTTTCAATACAGATGTTCTGTTTATGTTTTGAACAAGAGCCTTTTTTTGGGCAGCTGAAGATGCAGGTTCATCTGTAACAGTCCTTATGCCACAGATCAACATTGTTGCTTCTACATTAAACAAAAGAGCAGCGACATGGGTGCAGGTCTCTGCGACTCCGGCCATACAGCTGCAGTGGGCGACTTCAACCTTCCCTGTGATGCTCACAGTGACCCATGGCTGCGATGCTGGTTCATTCAGTCTTTGAGAGTGCAGGACCTGAAACACACACAGACAAAGTTCATTTAAAGACAAGAACTATGAGCCAAGGCCGACACAAATGTGTTTTATCTACTTTATCATAAATGTAACAAAGTGTTTAGAAAGTTAGCACATACATGTAATTTTTCATTTCTTTATGTGTCCATCTATAGAACGCTGCATGTTATAGTGTAAATCTGCCTGTTCTCTGTCAGAAACCTGCCTGCAGAAAATGAACCTAAAGTATGTAATGCAAGGATGTCATCACTTTAGAGATGGAGAAAGCATAAAGTGACAATTATGAATCACTTAATATGATAAGGAGATTCTGCAGGTCATTGATCAATGTATAAAACTAAAATAAAATGTATTTTTAGTGACACAGGATACAAACATGGAAGCAAGATGTGTAATTAGGATTATTTATAATAAATATGAATAGTGCAATTTCTTTAACCATAAAGAATAACAATCCTTCAGGACAATGTCACATCAATGCACTGAACTCACTATGTTATCCATCTAACAGCCTCCACATGTTCTCACTGTAATTTCCCCTCATGAATGAATTTATGCTGCACTAATGTGAATGTTTGCAGGGAAATCAAACGCGTTTCACTCGCAGTACTCGAGCTGACTTACCTTTGTTTGAATGACGACTTGTACGCGCTGATTCCACAGACAAGGTCCGAAAATATGTCAGGCTACGTCAGTAGCGGTTGGTCTTCAGGGTTTCTACTCCACGGCCGTATTTCATACGGGTCCACATTTCCAATGCACGCTATTTTCTGCAAGTACCGCCACTTCGCCTCTGGACGCAATCGGTCTCTATACAGTCCATTCTCTTTTGAGCTGCTTTTAAGCATCTTTCTTGTAGTCGTCGTTCCAACACAGTGTGTTTGTTTTGATTCGTAGACCCCGAAAACGACGCTGCGCTCCCACAATGCTTTGTGGCGTGACGTCAACTCCAAAGCCCTATGAAGTCCTATTCTACAGGCTGATTGCCCTTGTCACTACCCGATCCGTACCGGAAACCCGATCGGTACCCCGCATGCGCAAATCTTACGTCACTTCCTCTCTTTGCCAACATTGCGACATTCAATATGTTTGAATGATATGGTTAGCGCCCAGTTAGCTCCTAGCATTTCTCAGCAGCTCTGCCTCCTTTTCGACTACCAGGACATTTAAACAATGAATAATCCGTATCCGCAACAAATTTTTGCTTTTCTCCTCAACAGAAAGCGTTCCCCGATTGAACAACAGCGCCGTAAAATAAGAAGAATGGTGCCTAATGACAGAGTTAATAATACAGACTTTATAATATGTCACGTGAAGATTCAGCAGCCAGATGAAGTGTTTACTGGCAATTGACAGTGATAGCGGACATTATCATCACTTTTCCAACAATCCTCTCCACACCGACAAGCATAAACACACTCGATTATCACTAAATCAAATTTAACACACGTTTGTAATGACGCTAATTCAGTTTACAATAGGGTTCATTCGCTCAGTCAGCAGGTGGCGGTGTCCTCGTACACTGGGGAGTACACTGCCATTAAACGAACAGAAGAAGAAGAAAACCCCTGCACATGCGCGGTACGGATCGGGTAGACCCGATTTGTACGGTCTGACTTTGCACATGCGCAGTAAGGATCGGGAGTCCCGATCTGTCACTATCTTTTAATTTTTTTATTTTTGTCTACATTATATTAAATGTTTCATTATCGGAAACATGTTAAGAGATACTTGTTATTTTTAACATCTTAACAGATACTCTGACCTGTAACTATCGTAAAATGCTTCAACCGGAAGTAGACACCTTTCGCACATGCGGGGTACCGATCGGGTTTCCGGTACGGATCGGGTAGTGACAAGAGCACCTGGCTGCAGCCACTGTGGAGCTCCACAGTAACCGGATACACGTGACCTCCACACTAACCGGAAACACGTGACCTCCACACTAGCCGTAAACACGCATGGATACCGTGGAAGTCATGCAAGTTGATCGCAAAGGTTGGTTAAGTCTTTATGAAACACTTTTTTTGCGTTACAAAAACATTCCTCCTTATTTTAATGTTTTTTCATCGTGCTCCATGGCAGAGAAACACACAGATATGCTTTTTCCTGGGCCTGGTTTAAGTAAGAGAGCTGGATTAACGGCTTCTGTGGGCGAGAAGAAGCAAAAAACACATTTTGCATTAGAGTATGATTTATTGTTGGCGTCAGAGATGCAAAATAACGAATACTTCAATACTGTACTTAAGTAGAATTTTCTGGTATCTTTACTTTACTGCTGTACTTTTTTGTGCCTACTGTATACTTCTTTATACTTCTACTTCTCACATTTTAGCACGCGTATCTGTACTTTGTAATGCGTACATTTGTAAATCAGCCCCCCGCACGCGTGCTTTGGACGCAAGATTACTTCAATATTTTGTACATAAATTATACTTTAGACCCTGTACTTCTTACTTCGACTTGACTAAAAAGTCGAGTCAGTGCTTTTTAAACAGAGGTATCTAAACTGTTAGCGTCAACACTGTAAATTTCATCACAAACAGATTTATATATTTATCAATACTTCTATTCGTCATTCTTTTCTGTACAGCTTTTTTATTGCCCAGATTTTAGTTAGCCCCTGTTCAATTGACTGTTATATGTCAATAGAAACATGTCTCACAAATTAAAGTGTCTTGTAAAATATTTGTGGGTTTTTTTCAAGAATTTTCTTCCCAAATCTATTACATGCCAACTGTAAATTCTTATTTCTGCTAAAACCTTAACTTAAATGTATATATGGTGTTTATCTGTTTCTCTCTCTGTTTTAGATGCACATATCAATCCGGAATTCGGGCTTAAAGCCAGAATTGCAGGAATGCAACACGTGTTGCAGAGGACTCTTTCACTGCCCTCTGTGCCCCACTTTCAGCCCTACTGTCAGGGCAAAGATTGAGGAGCATCTAAGTGTGCATATAAAAAAATGCTTTGCCTTTCAAAGGTATGTTTGTATTAAATATACTTTATAGTTATAAATATGCACTTTTTTTAAGCACTTCTGCAGTATCTTTGTTGACATAAAAGTTGCTGTTGATATTGTACAGTTCAGTGCATTCATCTGCAACAAAAATAGTGTTTTTATAAAATATATTTTTATTTACTTTTCACCACTTTTCTTGACATAACTTTTGTGATCCATACCATTTTGCTTTCATTATTGAGGTTGGCTTGGATGTTTTTGTTAACATGTACAATCTGATTGTTAGACAAATTGATTGCATTCTATACAACTACATTTAAATTACATCTGTTTGTTTGTTTGTTTGTTTGTTTTTTCTCTTACAGATAAAATGATATGCCGGTGCAGGCTGGCTTGCAGGACAACAGGACACTTTCACCGCCCTGTCTGTAAGATTACAATCATACGGCGTGGGGATATGGCAAGGCATATATTGTCTTGTCAGCATTCTTCAATGCCAAGTCAGCCACCATTATCAGGACTGCTCCCCGCTGAACTCTCCGAGGAGACCCATATTCCTCCGGCAGTACTCTTCGAGGAGCCCCGTCTCCCCCCCCCAAGGTTTTGTCTTCGGTATCTGAACCATTTTCTGAGTCTTTGTTAGAACATTCATATGCTCCACCCTCTGTGTTCAATAAAACTGCAGCTGATGGAAAGTCCATGAAAATGACATGCCCTCACTGTGGCCTTACTCTTCGTAGCTCTGGCAAGCTATTTGCACACTGGAGAGAGGAAGCCAAAGCTGTGCTTGAAGGACAACACGTGCCAATTTTCAGACTGAAAAAGCGCAAGTTCCAGGAAGTCAGTCAGGTCAGTATTCACTTTAAACAGTAGTGTAATTACATGGTTAGTGACATTTGAATAACTGTTGTAGCGACTTCCACAGTCGCTACAGGCCGGGGCTGGAGCCTGCCTATTTGCCTGACGCGCTGTCAACTTTACGCAATAATGCGAGAGATGGAATTGTTTGCTTGTTTATTAAAGTGCTTTAAGAGTTTACAGAGTAATATCATCAGCTCCTGATTCAGACTCTTACAACATCACAGGCTCTAATAAACGAAGCGAAACATGTAGTGCAGCGGTCAACAAAAACTACGGCTACCGAGCCCTCCTCTCTGTCAAAATCAAAACCCATGAATGACAGACTGACAACGCCCATTTATGTCACCGCTAGCACCCACGTGACTCCCATAACAACCAAACAAATAAAAACCCAGTGATCATCAAAATTCAATACATTCAATTATGGCTCCTACAACTGTTAAAAAACTGTTCTGCAACAGAGAAATAACTGTTTTCATCCCCATTTGCCTGACACAGGAGCCAGCAGTTGTTGAAGATCTGTGTCCTGCTGTGCAGTGGGTTGTCCAAAATAAGGCACTTTTCCGTGGACATGTAACAATGCCAAAATATCTGTCCTTAAATCAAGGGGACCAGCAGAGGGTCTTAAGAGACATGTCAGAGGAAGAAGACACTGGAGCAAGGGACTTGTTCCTCGTTGTTTTTCAGTTTGCAGAGGACATGGAGCTCTTTTTGAAAGCATGTGCTGATGAGCAGGGGCTAAGGGTCAGTGCTATGACATGTAATGGACAAATGAAGGCACTGGCTGTGTTTGTTTGTTTGTTTAATATGTTGTTGTTTTTTTGTTTTGTTTTTTACGTAGTACAAAATTCAAATTAAACTTATTTCAAAATGTTGTTCACTTTATTCTGTGTCCATACTTATAATAAAGGATTACAGTGTAACAGCATTAAATGTAACAGCATTTTTTTTGAAGTTGTAATTTCAAAATAAAAAGCTTATTGTTGATATTAACAGTAAGAATTGTAATCAATAATATTTTTATACATTTTAAACATTAACACTGGGCTCTATCCTGGCCAATTGTGGACACTTCACTTATTCTTTTTTTTGACTACTGGGCCCTATTTCAGGAAGCCGGTTTAGAAAACTCAGAGTGAAAAACGATACTCAGGGTTGAGTAACCCCGAACTGTCCAACTCGGAATATTCGGTTTCAGAAAGGCTGATAACAAGTAGTTCAATCAACGCGGAGTTGCTTTAACCCCAAGTGAAGCGCGCGGACGAGGATACATAAAGCCCTGATAAGCGGAGCACAGATTAAGCGAGTCACCATGGAGACGGAGGGAAAGAAGGCGCGGTCAATGTATTTCACAGCGCTTGAGGCCGAAATTCTGATGGCAGCATATGCCGATAACATGCAAATTCCGCGGAAAAAAGTAACACAGCCACAGCTGCAAAAGAAAGGGAGCATGCATGGCAAAACATAGCCGACAGAGTCAATGCGTGAGTGTTAATATAAACATTGATCTAGGGATTTCCACCCATTTAACACGTTATTTTATCATATGTTATTTTATTTGTTATTTTATACATTTTATTTTGTGACGTGATGTGAGCGCAGGTGCAACCCAACAGGCCCCAAACGTGCCTGGCAGCAAGTAAAAATGAAATATAAAAATATAGTCCAAACAGGTAAGGTGTAATTGTATTATGAGCCATAGTGCTTGGTCTGTTTGTCCCACGTAAATCAATTGCAGTTAGAGGCTACATTAATTTTCTTTCTGTAAGCACTTTTTGAAATTATCTGAGCACATTACAAGTACACATTTGCTTACTCTGTATGCTCAAATGTGGCCCGTTATAGCCAACAGAAAAAAAGCGGAGGCCCGAAAAACAGGTGGGGGTCCTCCACCACCACCACTCACAGAGGCTGAGCAGTTGGCCCTCAGCCAAAACAGTGGGCGCCCTGTGGCCGAAGGCATCTCTGCGGGGACATCCTCTGAGTCAATAACCCCGCAAGACACAAGTGCCTACATAAGAGGTAAATTCAAAATAATACATGATGTGCATACATCCTTTCTTCACAGTCACCTTTGCAGTGCTGCTCATTCATTTGATAAACTCTTTACCATAATGAATTATTTTGTAGTGAAGTTATTTTCCTACTGATTTTGCCTTCCCTCAGTCTTGGTTGTCTTTGAGAGCATAATGACAATGAAGTGTAAGGTGATTGGTATGTTTGTTAATTGCCATTTGGTCCCTTGTAAGTTATAAGTGACCTGTATAAACCTCATATTCTATCAGTTGATGGTGGTGGTGTACTGCATCTGGTGCAGCCTCCTGTTGAGCCAGACCAACATGCAGTTGTGAGTAATACTCCACAGATTATATGAGTTTACAGTAGAACAGCAATGTTGTTAATTTCCTTACTACAGGAAAATAATGAAGAAACATTGACAGCTGTTACAGAGGAGGAAGCAACAGAGACACTTTATGAGGTTTACATCTTTTAATACTTTGTGTACAGGAAACACAGGCGACCAATAAAGCCAGTTGAACAAAAAATCTGTTTTTCCGTCTTTCAACATGTTGAGGTGATGGGTCAAAAGAAATGATTGTGACATATGGTGTCTCTGACTGCGCTTCCATCTTGTATGTCCGTGGGAGGGTCAGGATGTTCATGGTTTGGATCACTGCTGATGTTTGGTTCAGAAGGACAGTGTTCTCCTCTAATTGTGGCAATGTTGTGAAGAATCACACATGCAACAATAATGTCACATGCCCTTTCTGGGGTGACCCTGAGTCTTTGCAGGCACTGGAACCGGGCCTTAAGCATTCCGATAGTCATTTCAATTCTGGCTCTTGTCCTGCAATTAGCCAGATTATATCGCTGCTGTGGGCCCGGTTCAGGGTCAGGGTAAGGGGTAAGCAAATAGGGTAAACATGGATACCCCCTATCACCAAGCAAGTAGCCAGTGAACTCTCCTAAGACAGAAGGGTACACTTCAGTTCAAATGTCCCTGAAGCAATTGGTCTTTATATATTTTAAAGTATTCTCAACTCACCATGTCCAAATTTTGTGCTCAGTGTACATTCACGGAATATTTGTGAGTCATGAACAGAGCCTGGCCACTTGGCTTCCACATTTGTGATAATGTTGGCAGCATCACATATGATCTTCACAGTGCAGAGAACACAAATTAGCATCCATCACCATGATGAAATAATTTGTTAGTTTGAAATGCTACAGGGAACTATGTACCTGTACATTAATGCTGTGGAAAGACTTCCTGTTCACATAGTCTCCTTCATTTACTAAAGGAGCAATGATTGGAATGTGAGTGCCATCTGTACAGCCAATCACGCCTGGGAACCGTAAAAATAAATGTAAAATTTAAGTAGTAGTTCAAATATCACCACATCATAAATTAAGTTTTGGTCATCCTGATACCTGCAATTTTGTGGAATCCCTCTTTGATGAATCTTGTGGGTCTGTGACCGGGGAACACCACAGATGAGTGCAGGAGACGTTTCAGTGCAACTCTAACATTCCTGACTGCCCGACAGACGGTAGCCTTGGAAACGTGCTCAGCGTCACCAATATTATACAGAAAGCTCCCGTTTGCAAAAAACCGAAGTGCAATACAAATAATATGTACAGAACTGAGAGAATGTCCGCGATGTGTCACATGCGTAATATATGGCCTGAGGATGTTATTCAAATAACTTATAGATTGTGCTGAGAAACGGTAACGTTCGCACAGAAAATCATCAGGAAATGATAAAATGTCCAAACGCGCTCTAATCACTCTCTCCCGGCGGAGAGCTCTGCGGAGGATTTGGGCTTCATGATCTACTGGCTCTTCAAGGAAGGGACACGCCATGTCTGACACTTCCTACTGTCAGGTTTCCGACAAAGGGGCGGAGACAGTCAGGGTTAGTTGAAGTAAACCTGCTAGGGGGCAGGTTAGCTTCACGGCGTGTGTCGTCATAGTGACTCATTCAGGCTTCAGCTGAACTCGCTTTGTGAAACCGAAAACCCAGAGTTTTCGTTAACTCAGGGTATACTTACTCAGTTTTTCCACTAAACCGGCTTCCTGAAACAGGGCCCTGCACTGCAGTGGACCAAAACAATGACACGGGTTTGATCTTAAGGATCTAATAGTTGTGTGTGTTGTGCATGACATTGCCACACAAATATGTATTTGCAAGATAGAGTAGAATAAATTATGACGCATGAAATATTACATAGGCTGCAGTGAATTTCTGTTGATGCAGCCTATTGAGCTTTAAGTTTCCCAGTCAAACTTAGCTTTGACGCACCTGCTAACAACACTTTTACTCTTTTACATTTCATAACAAGACACCATAGCCAAAATATTAACAAAATATATATTATTAAAAAATTCAAAGCTGCAGCACATACAGCAACAAACATCGTTAGTAAATGTGTCCTGGAGTTTATGCAGGTGCAGAAAGTGCTGCTGCTGTAAGTAAGCCTAACAGCTTACAGATCACTTATTTTTCTGGAAAGATGGTAGGAAAGGCATCACTGCTCATTTCTACAGTCTCCCAGATCTTGGAATACAATCCCTTTGTACCATGAAACCACTTCGCAGTACTATGAGTCCACTAAAACCTATAAAGAGAGTGATCCTGGAAGAAATGGGGCACACACTAGTGACCTCAACAATTGCAAGACAGCCTTTTCCCCGATGCTCAGATGGGGAATAAAAGGAAGTTTCATGAAAACATTAGGACTTTATCACCGTTTTATCTGAAAAGTTAATGGTAATATATAACCTAATTGGCTATAAAGAGTAAAAAATTTAGATACAATTTTGATTTTGATGAAAAGGACTGGTGCTATTTTAAAGAGTCACGTCGGTAAAAGTAGATAAATGTTTTAAGAAACATTTTATAGCATTTTGTGAACATACACAAAAAGTGGCCATTTTTGGCAACAAACAAGCTGAGAGAGTTTTATATTTTTGGCTCTCCTTGAACAAAAATAATAGTGCATAATAATCAATGTTGATGTTAATCAATTAGATGTCCCAGACTCTACTATTAATAATACAGCAGTCCCTCGTTTATCGCTGGTGTTACGTTCTAAAAATAACCCGCGGTAGGTGAAATCCATGAAGTAGCCAACTTTATTTTTTACAATTATTACAGATGTTAAGACTGTAAAACCCCTCACTACATGCTTTATACACTTTTCTCAGACAGGCATGAACATTTTCACACTTTTCTCTTTTGTTTAAACACTCTTAGAGTTCAAACCTTCGTAGAAACATAAGTCCAGTATTATGGAATGAAACCTAAAGGTGCATTTGAGGGTGCAAAACGTTTCGTCGGCATTGTTGTGTTTGTTTGGGAGAAAACTTCCAAACATACAGTACAGCACTTCAGAGTTACACTGCTAGCATCAAAGATTTATGTAAATTCGACAAGCTAAACGCATTCTGTACTGTACAGCAGGAGTCCCCAACCTTTTTGCGCCACAGACCACTTTAATGTCAGACAATATTTTCAGGGAACGACCTTTAAGGTGTCGCGGATAAATACAACAAAAGAATAAAAAAAAGAAACTGTGGTATTTTGTAAATGTAATAATAAACGTGACTTGAGCTGTGCGCCAATAACAATGACAGTGACATCCTCCTCTCTGCTTCTTAACGCTATCTGGTCGCTATGGTAACGCGTAAATAGTTCTTTCAAAATAAGACACACAACTACAACCATACATTTCACACCGGAGGATCAACTCTCGCGGAACGGTACCAAAAGACTCACGGACCGGGACCGGTCCGTGGGCCTATTAGGGACCGCTCCTGTACAGGAGACACTGGACTAGATTGATTGACAATGGTCTACAGCAATCAGAACGCACAACGCGATGTACTGTAAAAAAATAAATAAATCAGCGAAACAGCAAGTGTCACTTTTGGCCACGAACAATTTAGGGGATGGTGAATTTTTTTGAACAAACCCAGAGTGTTAAAACCCCCCACTTAAAACCATTTTTATTTCTCAGCAGCATCAATAGTGACAAAAACGCAATTTAGTTTTCGATGTCAAAGTCGATTTAACCGAAGTTACGTGTTTCCGGTTATTGTGGAGGTCACGTGTTTCCGGTTACTGTGGAGCTCCACAGTGGCTGCAGCCAGACCCTTCTCGGTAGTGACAGCCCTCCCCCACGCTTGTACCCGTGGCTTCCTGTCCTGGGGGTTGGCTCTTCTCCTGCCCTGCACCCTTTGTTCATATTCAAAGACTATTTTTCTGTATGTATTCTTACCCCATAGCAACCGCCAGATTATAATGTTGCAGACAATCACAAACTCTACAGTCTGTCTAACTCCAGTGTATACCAAGCAATCTATTATTCTTAACAGCAACAACATAAACTGAACCCACATTAAAGTTGGCTCGGTGATTACCTTTAGATGAGCCCACAAACCGAGAGAAACTCCGTGATGAAGCTGGAAGTCTTAAGAAACAGATCAGAGAGCAGAGACCCACGTGGTTCACGCTGATCTCGGCTACGATCCAGGACACAAGGGTGTGCAGATCGATGCAGAAATTAATCCCAACGTTGGCAGTGGTATATGTTCCTGTAAGTTTACTACTTTACTCCCGTTTCATGAAAAAGCAGCTCTCTGCTCGACTCCTCTCCTGCACACACACTTTGCTCCGCCTCCTTTTCCGGCTCTGCTGTGATTTGTTGCTGTGCGGTCACGTGACTAAGCAGACCAACGTAACCATGTGGGGTGTTATTTCAAAAGTAGCGCCTATCTCCTTTTCCTAAACTCTTTTTCTTGCCCTCGTTGGAAACGTCATCGTGGGAAGGAGATTTGCTAAGGACTCAGGGAAAGAGAGGACCGGTGCTGAGAATTGGAACAGCCTTAGGCTGTATCCCAATTCAGGTTCTGCAGCCCTAAAGTACGCAGCCTTAACGGTCCACAAGGGCCGCGTACTCAAAGACCGCTAAGGCCGGAAGTGCGAGGCTTGTGAAATACCGGTCGATCTCCGTCGCGCTGCCCAGGTTGCCTAGCAACCATGATACTAACCGCTGGAAACGTTTCATACAGCTTTGTTTGAGAGAAATGAAGGAGAACATATTTTGTTCATTTGTTCGTTTGTTTCTACACGAGCTTTGTGTGATTTAATAAGTATCTGAGGCTGAGACCACATGACTGTAAAACATGATTGTTGGGCTTCATTTCTGTACTGAACAGTCATTTTAAGATCAGCTAGTAAATAACAATTATGTTGTTCATGAGACTAAAGTCAGTGTAAATATAATATGGCCAATATTATAGTTATTATATTAATCATTATTAGTTATTACAGCAGTGAACTTGAACAATTCACGTAAACAATTCACTTTTATTGTCACATCACATGTGCAGGTACACTGGTACAGTATGGAAGAAATATAGTATCATCAGAATTCAAGTATTTTTAGACATTGAATTTATGACACTGATTTTTTATCCTCCAAATTTCCCTGCAAAAATATTCACCTGCAAAAATTCACCTGCAAAAATTCACCTGAAAAAAATTCACCTGCAAAAAATTCATCTGCAAAAATTCACCTGAAAAAAATTCACCTGCAAAAATTCGCCTGCAAAAATTCAACTGCAAAAGTGATGAACTTTAATGACCCAAGCCAGAGCAATCAGCACCAGATCGAGTCGAGTGGCTCTCAGCCAATTAAATTACGCTGTTTGATCACATGACACCGTTAGCCAGCAGTGTGTCTCCTAAAAGAGAGCTGTTTAAAGGTGAGTGATTAAGTTTTTCTCCTAAATAGAGATCATTACAGAACGCCTAGTCCTATTTAAAATCCCATTTATTTTTATTATTTTTTTTATCATCTACTCGAACTAAGGAAAACGTTTGACTAACTCAAAGACAATTTCCACGCCTCCCCTGCCTGTCTGCAGAGGCAGTTTTGAATTTAGGAGCAGCAAGATGGCAGCGGCAAACCCTGGCGATTCTCCGGTAAGTATATTGTTATTTATCTTCAAGTTTGTCTTTTGAAACGTTAATGTTATTTAAATCCGTTGCTCACGTATAAAGTACACAGACGGGGTCTTTGCTCAACTCGTCTGAGGCGTGTCTCACTAAGCGCTACATGCTAGCATCCTGCTAACCGAGCTACCATTTACATGCTGTGCTTTAGAAAATAGGATACTCGTTAAAAAAATACTCCGCAGATATTGATAGATAGACGAACACTGCAAATATAATGTTGGAAACGAGAACGGCCTTTGGTGAAGGGGTAAAATACACCATGAATAAAGCCATATAGTGAATTGGCTGCCATGGTTGCAGAACAGCCTGATTTAATGACAAGAATGGGGAAGAGTGAGGTGAAGTGAACCAAAGCCACAAAACACAGTCAGAAGAGGCGGCAAAAGGGCAGTGATCTGTCCGTCAGTATGAAGTTGGTGTGTGCTTTGGTGAACAAAAACTCCAGACCGGTAGCAGGAAGATGGGAGACTCGTGTTTCACTGGAATAGTGGTGAATTAAAACATCCTTTGTTGGGGACATTTCGGTGTAAATGCATCCATACAGGTGAGACAGAGGCAGACCAGACAGTGAAGAAAACAAGGCAAACATTAGAAATATTAAAACGGAAATATAGGATTAATATAACATACAATTTGGGAAAATGTAAGGAACGCAATGTAAATGATATTGTAAAGTCATTAAAACAGCATACTCTGATTAAAAGAAACATGTAATTGGGTAGGATAATAATGTTAAAAAAAACATGTACAAGATGGGTATGTATACTTGTAGCCAGAATTTAACAACTATAAAGTTGTAGCATGTCAGTACCTTACCCCATCCATTATATCCACACTTTCAGAAAAGGATATGGTCAATATCTTTACAAATACTATCTAAACTTAAACGGGATATTCCCTCTGCTTCTTCTGCTTCTCGTATACACCCTCAGGGTTTGTGATCAGCCAGCGGCTGATATGATCATTAATCCTGTAAAATAATATTCTTTCGGTTTATGAATCTGTTTGCATGGATTTCTTAATCCGTTTCCACTGTTAGCAGAAGTTGTGCATGCAGTTTTGGTGTGCTGCTCTCCAAGACTACAAGCTGCGTTAAAGTTGGAAGTAACTGGCCGATGTTCCACTGTTAAAAGACCATCTGTTCATCAAGAAATGATCAGGTGAAAAAGTCATAAACTAAACACTCTGCATGAGCATGGAATTTAGGATGCAACTTTATATCTTACCTGCTCTACACTCAGGGCTTGAATTACAACAACAGTCAATCACATAAAAAATTATACTTTTGGTAGTTCTGTGTCTCTGTCTCTCTCCTCCAAACCCAGATGGCTGCTGGTACTGAACCGGGTTCTGGTTCTGCTGGAGTTTTTCCTCTGCACTGTCACTTCATGCTGCTCAGTGTGAGGGATTGTTGCGGTTGAGTCCATATGTCCTGCGAACAACTGCTGGGCAATGACACCATGCAATCTTCTGGGATTCCTTGGATAGAAAACCTGTGAACTGCACTTGTCCTTGGTCTTCACAGCTCACCTTTTTACTGTTTATTGAATCAAAATGCTCCAGTGACATGGATTCTACACTGTAACTGATGTGATGTTCTATGAAGTGGTTTTAATAAAAAAAAAAAGGCAAAAATTAGTTTGTTTCTTTATTTAATTTTTGAACAGCGATACTCATTCAGTAAATGCAAATTATTTACACGGCAGTACACTATAGGCATAAATCTAGACCCCTAGATAAAACATGATGGCATTATAGCAGTGACAACTCCTCCACAGTAGCAGGTGGGATTTTTCTGTTTTGAGGATGGCTCCTTTTACCTGTCACTACAGATGGTCTGTTTATGTTTTGATTGAGAGCCTTTTTTTGGGCAGCTGAAGAGGAGAAGTCCATCTTATGGCCAACCTCTGGCTGTATCTTGTTCATATTACCCAGCAAAACCCAGTATGCAGGTTCATCTGTAACAGTCCTTGTGCCACGGATCAACACTGTTGCTTCTACATTAAACAGAAGAGCAGTGACGTGGGTGCAGGTCTCCGTGACTCCGGCCTTACAGCTGCAGCGGGCGGCTTCAACCTTCCCTGTGATGCTCACAGTGACCCATGGCTGCAATGCAGGTTCATTCAGTCTTTGAGAGTGCAGGACCTGAAACACACACAAAGTTCTTGTCTTTAAATGAACTATGAGCCAAGGCTGACATAAATGTTTTATCTACTTAATCATAAATGTAACAGTGTTTAGAAAGTTAGCACATACATGTAATTTTTCATTTCTTTATGTGTCCATTGCTGCAGGTTATAGTGTAAATCTGCCTGTTCTGTCAGAAACCTGCCTGCAGAAAATGAACCTAAAGTATGTAATGCAAGGATGTAATCACTTTCAAAATGGAGAAAGCATAAAGTGACAATTATGAATCACCTTATATGATAAGGAGATTCTGCAGGTCATTAATCAATGTATAAAACTAAAATAAAATGTATTTTTAGTGACACAAGATACAAATATGGAAGCAAGATGTATAATCGCTCAGTTTGGGGAAATTGTGGGTAGCCTGCAAGGGCCTCAACTTCTCCATACCCACAATGTGCAACAAATGGGCACAGCTGATCTTCAACAGTGGAACATCGGCCAGTTACTTCCAACTTTAACACAGCTTGTAGTCTTGGAGAGCAGCACACCAAAACTGCATGCACAACTTCTGCTAACAGTGGAAACGGATTAAGAAATCCATGCAAACAGATTCATAAACCGAAAGAATATTATTTTACAGGATTAATGATCATATCAGCCGCTGGCTGATCACAAACCCTGAGGGTGTATACGAGAAGCAGAAGAAGCAGAGGGAATATCCCGTTTAAGTTTAGATAGTATTTGTAAAGATATTGACCATATCCTTTTCTGAAAGTGTGGATATAATGGATGGGGTAAGGTACTGACATGCTACAACTTTATAGTTGTTAAATTCTGGCTACAAGTATACATACCCATCTTGTACATGTTTTTTTTAACATTATTATCCTACCCAATTACATGTTTCTTTTAATCAGAGTATGCTGTTTTAATGACTTTACAATATCATTTACATTGCGTTCCTTACATTTTCCCAAATTGTATGTTATATTAATCCTATATTTCCGTTTTAATATTTCTAATGTTTGCCTTGTTTTCTTCACTGTCTGGTCTGCCTCTGTCTCACCTGTATGGATGCATTTACACCGAAATGTCCCCAACAAAGGATGTTTTAATTCACCACTATTCCAGTGAAACACGAGTCTCCCATCTTCCTGCTACCGGTCTGGAGTTTTTGTTCACCAAAGCACACACCAACTTCATACTGACGGACAGATCACTGCCCTTTTGCCGCCTCTTCTGACTGTGTTTTGTGGCTTTGGTTCACTTCACCTCACTCTTCCCCATTCTTGTCATTAAATCAGGCTGTTCTGCAACCATGGCAGCCAATTCACTATATGGCTTTATTCATGGTGTATTTTACCCCTTCACCAAAGGCCGTTCTCGTTTCCAACATTATATTTGCAGTGTTCGTCTATCTATCAATATCTGCGGAGTATTTTTTTAACGAGTATCCTATTTTCTAAAGCACAGCATGTAAATGGTAGCTCGGTTAGCAGGATGCTAGCATGTAGCGCTTAGTGAGACACGCCTCAGACGAGTTGAGCAAAGACCCCGTCTGTGTACTTTATACGTGAGCAACGGATTTAAATAACATTAACGTTTCAAAAGACAAACTTGAAGATAAATAACAATATACTTACCGGAGAATCGCCAGGGTTTGCCGCTGCCATCTTGCTGCTCCTAAATTCAAAACTGCCTCTGCAGACAGGCAGGGGAGGCGTGGAAATTGTCTTTGAGTTAGTCAAACGTTTTCCTTAGTTCGAGTAGATGATAAAAAAATACAAAAATAAATAAATGGGATTTTAAGTAGGACTAGGCATTCTGTAATGATCTCTATTTAGGAGAAAAACTTAATCACTCACCTTTAAACAGCTCTCTTTTAGGAGACACACTGCTGGCTAACGGTGTCATGTGATCAAACAGCGTAATTTAATTGGCTGAGAGCCACTCGACTCGATCTGGTGCTGATTGCTCTGGCTTGGGTCATTAAAGTTCATCACTTTTGCAGTTGAATTTTTGCAGGCGAATTTTTGCAGGTGAATTTTTTGCAGGTGAATTTTTGCAGGTGAATTTTTTGCAGGTGAATTTTTGCAGGTGAATATTTTTGCAGGGAAATTTGGAGGATAAAATTTCAGTGTCATAAATTCAATGTCTAAAAATACTTGAATTCTGATGATACTATATTTCTTCCATAGTACAGCACATGTGAGTGAACTCTGTGTCAAACACTGAGCTTCAGTAAAGATTCAAGTTTCAGTTATTTATATTTCCCATCACCATAAATCTTCACTCAAAGACAAGAATCTTTTACAGTGTATAAATACGTATAGATGTATTATATGTAAGAGACAAATAATGTTCATTTAATTTGTTGGCATTACTAAATTTGGCTCAATGCTTACATATATGTGCAAAATGAAAATGTACGAGCTGTGATAACTGTTTCTGATAGAATGAAGAGTAGACTGATATATTAAATATTCCTTTATTGGATGAGGAAATCAGACCATGTCATAACTGCTTTAAGTCATACAGAATAGATATCAGAGCCTTAAACATGCTGACTTCTGCTAAATGGGTCAAACTGGGCAGAAAGTCTACAAACACATAACATCCTTATAGAATATGATGTAACATTATAGAAAACCCACAAAACGCTACGTCCAGATGAACAGATTCAACTTTTGGAGATTTACTTTGCTGGATGATTGAGAATGCATCAAGACGGAATATTGTTTGGTCTGGGTCTAAACAGAGTGCATTGAGTGCATAGCTGGATTGGCCATCGGGCATACCGGGCATTTGCTGGCCGCTGGCGATATTTTGTTTTTATGGGCCGATGGATTTTTTTTTTTTTTTTTAGGAAGGGTATAGATAATGAAAGGTGTTGGATTGGTCAATTGGTCATGATCGACTCTTGGCTGGACCAATTACAGCCGAGGAGGCCGGATGCACCCTCCCCCTTGTTTAGCAATCACGTGATTTTCGCGCATTGCATGCCAGGAACTCGTGGCAAAACAATCCAAGTACCGCATCAAATGCAAGCGTTTGCAGCGCCGCAAAATGTTCATTCTCCGGTTCCAATACCTTCTTGTTTTTTCTTTGCCGCACAAAAAAGGAATGTACAAAACAAAAGGAGAACAATGCCGGTCCGTACAAAGACAGACTCGACGAAAAGACAAAGAAAAGATACGAGGAAAAAATCAAAGGAGTGAAAGTGTCAGACCCTTACGAGCACACAGAGGGACAAAAGACATTAGCGTGCTGCCCAACTTTCACCACGCTCAGATTTATAATTACACGGTTCTTGGAGTGAGTGCATACACTCATGAAGTTTAGTAACGTCAGGTCACTGCAACAAGCCCAGGTACAGTTTACCGACGGATGGGTGCAGGACCTTGAAATGCACCGTGTAGAACGAAAGACCATCGTACGAACAAAGGTAAGTTTACCAGTCTCACAAATCGTCGTCATAAATACACATTCGTTAACCGTTTATTAATATAACCTTTGAGCTCAACGGTAATTAATTAGTAGTGGAAATAATTTCTGGTAGCATTACAGAAATGTAGCAGTGACAATAATATTGTATGTTGTAATCGCACTGGACAATTAGTGATACAAAACAACTGTTTTCTCCTGTGAATAAAAGTACATGTTTTTGTCAATTTACCATGGTAATAACAGAAGCGAAACGTAATATTGTGTCAGGAAAATTCACTATTTATGCACAATAAACAAAGGAGCATAGCGCCACAATTTCTGTTCAGCGCCAGACTTGCTTGTAACCTATATCACCAATTATGTTAAGAAAAATGACGCATTAACTACAACAAAACTCTGACCTTTGTGGGAATGCTTGGAGCAGACTAACATGTGAGCTGGAGTGTTCTGGGACGTTATATTTGGTATATCCAGACCATCCGTCGGCTCTTACTTCGGAAACATGGCTTAAAAATGTCTCTTCAACGATGTAATCCGATAAAAAAAACGATCTCTCTACCCGTCGGCTTCCCGTGGCTGTCATGCGACCGACTATTGAAGTTAATAATACAACAGCTTCTTGCCATTTTTTGTGTTTCTTTTTATTGCTGTGTAACTGAGTTCAATTGAAAGCCTGCGTGCGCTAGTACCTCTTGCCACAAGTTCCCAGAATCCTTTGCGGTTTAACCCTGAATGACGTCAAATTTTCAATCTTTATCCTGGTGGGCCGGTCTCTAGTCAAAATGCCCGGGCCAATTTTTTGTCCCAGTCCAGCCTTGATTGTGTGTGACGTCTTCTTTTGCGCATGCGGGCCGCTTTGAGGGTTCACACTAGAGCGCGTTTGCTGTCGCATTTTATTTATAGTGTGAACAAGCAGACAAAAAAATCAGATTTGATCAAAAAATCGGAATTAAGCATTAAGACCTGCAGTGTGAACGTAGCCTAATTATTTTCTCCCCTCTCTCTGTGGGCGCTGAGTCCAGTGTCAGCTTCAGAAATATTCCCCTCTGAAACCCCTTGGTGTGAGGAACTTGTTTAAAATAAAACTGCTCTTCTCTCTGGGCTGAACCTTGACAGTTTTAGACAGCTTAATTTAACCGCAGCTATTTTATCTCTCACATGAAACTTTGAAATCACTTATCAACCAAACAGATCATGCAAAAACAAGAACAGAGAGAGGGAAAAAAAATGGTTTCAGACAAACACACACACACACATGCGCACGCAGCAAAAATCATTACAGGACCAGTTGGACTAGAAAGCTGAGAGACACATACTTACTAATCACACAGAACTGCTGAGGACCCAGTTCGCTCACAGATTTCAAAAGCCTTAGTGATTATTATCCAGCATTAGTATCTGAACCTGGAATCATTTCTATGGAAACTGAATTTTATGTAAACGTTAAATTTAATCTGATGCAATCAGGTTTAAACTCACGTTCTGTTATTCACTGAAAATACAGACATTTAGAACAAACTAAGACCATCTGTGGTAGAGGAAATGTCTGCTGTGACTGCATCACTCTGCTCAGCTTTGTTGTTATTCAGCCTCTGCATGTTTACCTCTGCAGGTGAGTTTTACCTGTCAGGAGATAAATGCCATTTCAATGATAGATAAAGACAAAGAAATTGAGTAGGATTATTTCATATTCATTCTGTTGGTCTGTGTGTGTGCAGGCAACATGAGCCTGCACACATTAATTTTGTGATAAGTGATATTATTGAAAATTCTCTGTGTGTAAGTACAGTTTAGTGCTGTCTGATTATCACTCTGATTGACTGCTGTAGAAGTGAACAGTGTTACTTTGACCTTTAACCTCGCTGCGCTGTGTTGTTTCCTCTTTTTCAGATCACAAAATCATCACAGCTGAGTCTGGACAGGACGTCACTCTGACATGTCAAGCTCAAGCTCACATCGTCATAGTTGTAGAGTGGAGCAGAACTGACCTGGAAGATGAAGAACTTGTCCTTTTATATCAGCATGGATGACTTGTTCCAGATTACCAGCATCCATCTTTTGAGAACCAGGTGGATCTGAAGGACAGACAGATAGCTGATGGAGACGTGTCTTTGATTCTGAAGAATGTGAGACAAGATGATGCTGGAACATACGAGTGTCATGTCATCAAGAGAGCTGGAAAACCTTTGAAGCTCATCAGCGTCATCAGTCTGAAAGTTGGTTCTCTAAGTGAGTGAGGAGTGTTCAGTGTGTTTGAGATCTTCGGCTCTTTTAGCTGCGCTGCCTTATTGCTCCTAAATAGCTCTGTTTTCACAATCACTGAGATCCTTCTATTTTAGCCTAGCTGTGAATGATCTGTATTGGTAGTGTCCCGATTCGAAATATTGAGGCAAGGAACAAACCAACACTGGCCCAGAAGAGTTCAGTCAAATGATGATTTATTGAGTACATGTGTGGGAAGATGTACAATGCAACTCATCAGCATAGATCTTCTCCAAACAACTCAATTCAGAATAGTTTTATTCATCTCAGGGTTCAGCCCCTTCTGCATCTGCAATGTACATAATTATGCTTACCGTATTTTCACAACCATAAGGCGCACTTAAAAGTCTTAGATTTTCTTCAAAAAGTACGGCGCGTCCTATAGCGCAGTGCGCCCTGTGTGTTGTAAGGAGGACGTAGTAGAGAACACCATGAGAACGCTAAAGGGTGAAGTGTGTGCGTTGACTTTATTGCACATACCTGTATAAAAGAACAGGTATGTGCGTTATGCAGGACATCGTTGTTTTAACAACCCTGAAAATGGCAAAGAGACACGCTTACGAAGCACAGTTTAAACTGAAGGCCATCAGCTACGCGGAGGAACATGGAAATCGAGCAGCGGCGAGAGAATTTAAGAATAATGAATCGATGGTTCGCAAGTGGAGGAAGCTGGAAAACAAGCTCCGACAGGTCAAGAAGACGCAGCTGAGTTTCCGCGGACATAAGGCGATCATCGAGCAAAGAACGAGCGGGAGAAGCGTTTCGACGGTCACCATTTGGCTAAAAGCAGTTTCACTTTCACTTTTTATGAAACGGTGCCATTTTTCCATCCGGACCAGGACTACGGTAGCGCAGCAACTTCCACCGGATTATAAGGAAAAGCTGGCCATCTTCCGCTCCTACTGCAGCAAACACATCGGCGACAAACACATCCAGCGATGGATGACCGATGGAGACCACAGTTTCACCAAGAGTGGAAGGCAGCGCCGGGCGAGTTACGCCACAATTTGCCAATGGATTGTAGATGTTTGTGCTAACATGGCTGCTGGCACTGTTGTTCGAGCTTTCGCAAAAGCCGGCATCATTTCCGAGGAGCCGCACGGCACGGAAAGTGACTCTGACAGTGAAGAAAGTGAACCTGGCATGTTTGATGGAGATTTAGCGCAGCTGTTCAATTCAGACACAGAGGATGAGGACTTCGATGGGTTTGATTGATGATAAAAATGTGAGTACCAAACTTTGTTTTGCTCCTGCTTTATTTTTAAATACGCACACTTGTATGCTTGTGTGTTGTTGATGATGACGATTACTGGTAATAAAAATGTGAGTGAGGTACCGAACTCAGGTTTGCTCCCGCTTTATTTTTTAAATACGCATACGGTACTTGTATGCGCCCTATGATCCAGTGCGCCTTATGTGTGTGTTAAATACAGTAATGGCACACATAACTGAGACTGCGCCTTTTAGCACAGTGCGTCTTATGGTCGTGAAAATACGGTAAGTTACAGTAAATCATCATGTGGCGGAGGTGTGGTCCGGCGCGCGGCTGCAGGGGAGGAGTTGTGCAGTGGGCTCAACGGGGCGGTGCTGGTAAGAACAGCTGATGGCGGTTTGGACTGATGGTGGTTTTCCTTCCCTTTATATAGTGAGGCGGAGAGGAGCGGAGGGAAAGGAAGCTGGGGAAACCGACCGCTGTCAAACGGTGTTCTGCTGTAATTCTGTGGACACTCACAATAAACGTGCATCTGATGATAACGACCTGTGTGTGGGTGTATCTGTGCCTAGCGTGTGTCACACATCACTTAAAAATAGCTAAAATAGACAGAGATGTTACTCTTTCCAGTACTTTCTTCCATACATGGTAATTAAATTCATTCTCCGAATAGCCCCTGGGGACTTTACACTTTCTTCACTCTTCTTCTGTCACTTTTTACTAGGCAAGCTCAACTGCAGGTAGAAGCTAAATGAATTCAAGGCCTTTGCTTACAAAGGTCTACATTTAAATCATATTTGTCTGTAAGCGTGAATGCTGTTTTAACCTTCCATTGCTCCAAATCACCTTACACAATAGATTGTGAAGACATCGCGCTTCACAAAGCTTGAAACCTTCAATAGACTGAGAATCAACTCTTATGAGCACAACTACTGATGTGACGTTCTGTATCGAGGCTTTGAAGCTTGTGTCGAGTAATGGAGGGGGCGTTTCCGTGATGCGCGTATCGAGGCTTGCTTCATTTATGGGAGGGGCTGAAAATGATGACGTCCAAAGCCTCGCTGCCCGGCTGTACCACGTGACTGGTTCATGAAGTGGTTCGAACTTTGCCGTGAGATATGACAGCGATATAAACCCCTCAGACTTCATTCAAAATGTAGGTGTTTGATGGAGAGTTGCAGTTAGTGAGAGTTTGGAGACCGTTTGGAGGTTTATGAGAGTGAGGAGAGACAGTCTGGAGAGAATGGAGCCAGCTAAGAAGAGGAGGATGTCCTCCCCTGTGTGGGAACATTTTGATCTTATTCCTCCCAACAAGGTATGTAAATTTCTACAGAAGATGTATTTTCATAATACTGATGGTGCAATACAATTTATGTTAAGCTGTCTGTACTTTTGTACAAGGTGAAGTGTTTGCTATGTGCCAGGGAGCTGGGATATAACAACAACACCTCATCCATGCTTAGGCACTACAGAGCTTTGCATGAGAATAAGGAGAACACCGATTGTGGAGCAAGACCAGGTGAGCCATCAAATGCCATGATAATATAGCATGCAGCAATGTTACTAAATGATATAACAATATTATACAGCTGTTATAATTTACGTGTTTGATATTTATATTTGTGCTTTATCTTTATTGTCTTTCCTCAGGAGAACAATCTCAAATAGATGAAGACCTGGTTAGCATGGTGATTGAGGACTCCCAGCCATTTAGCATTGTGGAGGACAAAGGATTCAAAAGATTTGTTAAATCATTAAATCCTAGCTACGTTCTCCCCACTAAAGGTTATAAAAGCAGTGAAAATTTAGTTTTTACAGAATAAAATGTGAACAGGCAGGACTGAGGCTCAAAGCCTCAGTGTGTAGCTGTCCATACCTCAACGTTACAAAAGCACAACTACTGTCCACACCCCAACCACACCTCACCTCACAGTAAATGATCATTTCCATTTTAAGCATTTCCAAATAATCATTTTCCATACTGCCAGTATAAATATACACAGTATACTGCCATCACTACAATATAGATGTTTTACACACTCCTTTTGTTGTTGACATTTACAGGCTGTGTGCAAAAGGCCACACTCTTCAAATTCATGCCAACTAATATTTTTACGTCCAGTAGATGTCCTACTAGAGCAAATGAAGCTTCATCTGCCCATCACTAGGCACAACATGCAAATGTGTGTATACAATGATTATGGCTGCACATGCAATAAAAATGTTAATCTGATGCCAGTAGCTGTGATAAACAGTTTAATGCAATTTAATGACAAAGTTATATTATTAATGTACTAAAATAATTCCTTTATTCCCACTGTTAGCAGTGTTTGATTTAGTGTTTTCATAAAAGTCTATTTCTTGTGTGTATATTAGTGCTCAGAAGAACAGACATGTGGTTTAAAGCCTAGACAAAAAAAAATCCCCCTCATCAACACTTTTTTGTTTGTCAGGGGACATTTGTTTTGTAATAATTGCTGTTCTATCCCCACAACCACAATTGCTAACCTATCCCCACATTGTCCCCACATTGTGGGGATAGGTTAATTCGATAATTCAAATTACCACTAGGTGTGAATGTGCCAGTGAGCGTGAATGGTTGTCTGTCCCTGTGTGTTAGCCCTGCGACAGGCTGGCGACCTGTCCAGGTTGTACCCCGCCTTTCGCCCTATGACAGCTGGGATAGGCTCCAGCGCTCCCCGCGACCCTGAAAAGGATAAGCGGAAGCGAATGGATGGATGGATGGATAATTGCTGTTCTTTTGATATGATTTGCAGCAGGCCATAGTTTATTTAACACAGTGGATGGTGCAGCAGAGATACCTGACTCAAAACAGGACACTCTTTCAGGGCCAGTGAATGTCACCTCTCCTCCAGCTACAGGTAGATATGAGCAGCACTTAGATGAATTTTTTGATTTTGCTCTGACAAATATTAACATTTTAGAAATTCAATTTCCTGATCCATTTGTGATCTTTTCTATCACTTTTCCCAATGTACCTGCAATTAATTCCAGATCCTTGTCTCTGTGTCGCTCCGTGTACCTGGCCTGTACCACCACAGTCGCTGTCTTCACAGTTTCCGCCCTCCGTCTTTCTTTCACACAATGTTGTGATCATAGTCCTAGACCCTATCTTTGCATGTGATTAGTTACATTAAAATGAAGGCCTACAGAAGATGACATCAAGTCATTGTGAGCTGAGATTCTAGGTTTATCCAATTGTCACAAGAAGTCACCAGCAGGGACAGTACTTGTTGAGAGTCCGAATCAGAAGAAGATGTTTCGGACTCTGGAGGTGTGGAAAGTGACTGACCTTAGGTACCGACCAGAGGGCACGGGTCACACAGGTGGTGGGTGGGGTGCAAGGGGTCACCCATGATGACAGTGGTTTTCCTGAGAATGGAGGACATGGCAATGGCCTCCATGGGTGGCAGAGGGCAGCCAATGTTTTTCTTTTGTGGGGTTAATTACCCTCTGTGCAGCCTTTCTGTTCTCAGTTGTGGCCCCTGCGTACCTAATACCCAGGCAGTAGGAGAGTACGCTCTCCACTGAAGCACAGTAAAAGACTCGCAGCAGCTTCCGGTCTGGGTTATTCTTTCTCAGGACAAGGAGGAAATGCAGTTGCTGCTGGGCCTTCTTTACCAGCATGTTGGTGTTGTGGGCCCAGGTGAGATTGACAGAGATGTGGCTGCTGGACTCATGGACTGTTTGGGGCCAGTTGATGAGGAAATATTTAAATCAGGATCAGGTTTAAGGTGGTCCAGTTTGGTGGTAAAAATGTCTGGGATTATGGTGTTGAACGCTGAGATGTAGTCCACGAAGACCATCCTCACGTATCTTTTCCTGTGACGGCTATAGGTCTGTAGCCATGACCAGGGTGCTTGGAGGGGCTTTTTTTTTCCTGAGGGAGATGTAGGCAGGGAAGGAGCAGAGAGATTCTGTCAGATTGTCCTAGGTCATGGAGGGGTGTCAGTCTGTAGGCCTGCTTGATATCTTCACATGGTTCAGTGTCCTTACCCCTCTGGTAGGACATGTAACATATTGGTGGAATTTGGGGAGTACAATTTTCACACATGCCTTATTAAAGTCCCCAACAATGATATGGACACCCTGGTTGCTTTCTGCTCTGGTCGCACCTTTCCTTACAGGAGTATTTGGTGTGATCCTGATGGTATAATGTCCAGCTTGGTAAATCCACCTAGGCATTGGGGATGTTTGGATGGAGCCAAGATTCAGTTACAATTCAGTTTCAGTAGATAACACTCCCAGACAAAACAGTTACAGTAAATTTCTGATCAACTATAAAAATATTTTTGATGATGTTATTGTGTATTATGTTGTTTCTATGTGCTGTATTTTTAATAATAAGTTAAGCACTTTGTAATAGATTCTTGTCTAAAAAAGTGCTATATTAATAAGTTTTAGTTACTTATTTACTTCACTCATCACCTACTTGACAGCTGACACCCTACATATGTTTCTTACCTTCAGGTCAGCCAGGAGGAACCAAATGGATGGATCTGTTGGAGGGATATGTCTGACTGATTGTCGTAGTAGTTTGTTTTGTTATTATTGTTGTTAATACAAGTATTACAGTTGTTGGTTGTGCTATTTCACTTCCTGTTTGTAGAAAGCAGCAACTTCCCAAGTCTGATGATACCTTTAACCCCTATTCCAGCTGCGAATTCACACATATAAGTGAATATAACAGCTTCTCTTGGCTCTCTGTGAAGGTGGTCGCACTTTTTCTCCTCTCCTCCTTCCCCTTATCTTCCCTGCTTAGCCTCTTGTGTCCTTGTCTTGTCTCGTGTGAATTACTTTTCCCTCGAACAGTCTCTCACTGTCGTTCTCTAAAACCTAAAAGAGAATTATGGATTTGATCAACTGGTGTCTGAATGCTATTGACACCCTTTTCTCAACGAGAAGTCTGGGCTCGGGAGAGCCCGAGTGCCCTGGAGGGACTTTCCCTGCCGAATACACGATGGATGGGTGGCAGACCTGGAGGATCTTGTGCCTGGCGGGACTGTCGAACGAGGACGCTGAAGATATCTACCTATTCGGAACCATGATAACAGCTTGCTTGGCCCTGACTTATCGGAGAAATAAGAGAGCGGAACCAGCTGTTCAAACCCCCCCAAGACTGACCGCTGGAATTGAAGCGATGGGACAAGGCGCGACCTCTCACACCGAACGCAACATGGTCAACACCTTGGAGATGCTTACAGCTGCTGTGAAGACTCAAACTAACACCATTGAGCATATGATGGGATACATCAGAGAGGGGCCTGCTCACAATGACACCCTTGAGTGAAAGTTGGATCACATCGCAGAATGGATCGCTGCAGTCGTGGGGTCTCAGAATCAAAAGAATGACAACACCACGGAACAGAAGTTTGATACCATCATGGGGAGGCTCGCGGCTCTCCAACGGGAGATCGAGAGACCAGTGTCAGAGTGCTAAATTCGGAGCTGCTCGCATAAAGGAGAAATCAACAATATTCAACATATGGACACCACGGCGCCAGCTGCTCAGGCCCAAGGCTGGAGCCCACCAAAACAGCTCCCTGATAACGACTGTGTGATGACTATTCTTCCCATCCCATGCAAGGCCACCTGGGTTGGCTGGCAGACTGTTTACTTAGCCTGATAGAGCGAAGGACACTGTCTCAGCTGGACTCTGGACACGCACACACATACACTTACACTGATAAGCACGCACTCATCCCCCTCCCTTTCCAAACGCCTTCGATGCTTGTTTCCTGTGGGGGAAGACGGCGGGTCTGCGTGCCACGCTGAAATGGTAGCGCTGTGTAGGACGACTGCTGTGTTCCTTCGGATTACCCCCCACCCCTCTATCCAACCCCTGTGGCTTGTCACGTGCTCTAATGTTGTGATGTGGACATTAATGTGCTCTCTGTGCAGAGGAGTTTTTTATTCCTGTTCTCATGCTGTCCTCCCATAGGTGCCCAGCGTGAGAAGAGGTCTCTTTTTTTACTCTTGTACTTTTCCCATTGTTGTGTAATTTTTTCAGTGTTTTCTCTGTAACGCTGCCGATCTCCGACTGTATTCCCATGTGATGTCTTTGTTGTGTGTGTAAGTCGGGGGGGGGGGGGGGGGGGGTCCTATTCCTCTGCGGGGCAACCTGCATATGGCCAATAAAGCATTCATTCAATTCAATAAGTGCACAGGGAACCAGGTTTGCTCGAGCCCAGGTCCCTGACAGTACCCTGCATGCTGGACGCTGTGCCGTACATCGACATGCAGGACCCTCCGTTTTGCTGACTTCCTGCTCGGGCAGAGCAGGTCCCTCCGGCGTCATTGCAGCTGCAGACAATTGAACAGATGGTAATGGTGGTGTAGACAACGGGACCGGCGTACCAGGCTGTGAATTTACCGGCTGTCTGGGCCGGTGAGCAGCCTTGATTGGAGGGAGGAGGTGGAATTAATTAAGAAATGTGTAATACCCAAGGGGAAACCACAAAGCCACTTTCCCACAACGTGATGAACCTCTTCCCCGGGCATCTCCAGATAAATACAATAGCTGCGGCTAAATAAATATTTACATGTAAACCAAATGAATGGCCTTTTTTATGTCTGTTTTTGTGATGTACCAAGATCTGAAAGTTTTGTTTATTTATTTAAACAGTATTTATTTATTAAACAGTACATTTGCATAATGACTGAAACCAGCCCACTGAAGTAACAATGATCTGGGAGGTCAGTTCCTTGATCATTAATATACAAATTCTCATGACCATTTAGAACAACCACTGACCAAAGCACACTGATCAATGGCCATGAGTACCATTCACAGAGAGTTGAAAGACATTCCCCAACTCTCTGTGAATCGATGACACAAGGATCCAGGCCCACACAGACGGTGCGTAAATCATGGGAGGCCACATCACGGACAGGAACAGAGACACAGATGGACCGTTTAGACAGGAATAGAATAGGAATCTGTGGGAGGAAGTAGTATCCCCATCTACAAGACCACGCAAAGGAGGTATATGCTCTCTGCACTGGTATGTCATCCTTTAGGAGACACAGATGGGCCGTTTAGACAGGAATACGATAGGAATCCATGGGAGGAAGTTGTATCCACATCTACAAGATCGCACAAAGGAGGTATATGCTCTCTGCACTGGTATGTCATCCTTTAGGTTTATCACCATTTTCAGATCAGGATTACAACCAATATTGGTCCCATCCCACTCAAAGACCCTGCACTCATCAAACAACATTCTCTGGACAATCTCTTTTTGTTCCTCTTCCAAATGATCAAGATTCACTGGCGGATACCACGACATTGGGAGAGGTCCGGCTGACTCCACCATTATCTTGCGAACTGTTATTGCAGGTGGGCACTCGTTTGAGGCCTCAACCTCCACAATACGTTCAACTGGCTGTAAGGTGCCCAGGGCCATCTTGCTTGTCAAGGTCATATCATGTTTGGTGTCATTACTTAGAGCAGGGGTGCCCAATCCCGGTCCTCGAGAGCTACCGTCCTGCAGCTTTTAGATGCATCCTTGTTCCCACACACCTGAATCAAATGGTTTGATCTCTTCAGCATGCCATCATGTTTGGCAAAGGCCTGATAACAAGCCATTCATTTGATTCAGGTGTGTGGGAACAAGGATGCATCTAAAAGCTGCAGGGCGGTAGCTCTCGAGGACCGGGATTGGGCACCCTGACTTAGAGCAATGGTGATGTATGGGTTAGCTGGATTCTGTATTTCAACTAACCCCGTCAAGACATAGAACCGCTTTAGGGCCTGGTTGCCCAAATCATCCTCAAACAGCACTAAACAATCAAGTGGATTCATGGTTGATGGAACGGGGCACTTTAACCAGGTGACCTGTTCAGGAGGGATAATCACATCCCTTTCAACTGTTCTCAAGTACCCTTGTGTAATGTTTGGCTCTACTGTCTGAATGAAGCTTCAGACCACCTCACCATTCTCAGGGGGAAGACAGATGGCATTACACAGCAAGGTAACAAGAGTAGGTATCAACTGCTCTAGTTGCTCCTCAATGATCTGTTCCAAGACATTGAAACCGATCAATGGTTTGTCCACAGGCAAGGTACTGACGAGGACCGGAATACTGACGGAGAGGCTTGGGTCTTCACTCCCCGGTAAGTTGATCATGATGGGTACCCAGCCATCAAATGATATGGTTTCCCCGTTGACTGCGCAAACTTTCAACTCATCAATTTCCTTGATGATTTCAGATAGAGGTTGCATGACTAAGTCAGGCAAGTATCAGTCTTTCCAATGTTTACTTATGATGCAAACTTGAGCTCATGTGTCAAGTACTGCTTTCACTACTAAGCCATTCAAATTGCAATGTATGAGAGCTTTCTTACTGATTAGCTTAGCAACTGCCCCACGTTTAGTGTGGGGTGCCATAACACCAGATGTAGCGAGTGCCTCACCCTGCTGCTGGTTAACTACTTCTGATGTGACTGGCGAGGGGAGACTTGGTTTGCTACTGTTAAGGTTAGGTTGGGTCCCATATGAAGAGGACCCACTGCTTCAACCCTGTCACCCGGTAGAGAAACTGCTGTGGTATCTCACTTTCATCTTTTCTGGCACACATTAATTCTTGAAAGAGTTCTGTACTATTTTTCTCTCTCAGGTGGGCATGGAGAAACCCCTTCAGTTCAAGTACAGTCAAATCGTCTTTATTGATTAACATATCTTTAAAAGTTCCAGGCCTTAATATCCTGAGCACTCCACGAACTATCTCTGCATCAGGGAAGCCTTCTCTGCGTCGACCTCTTGCTGACCCAGGCCCGCTGGACCCACCGTCTTAGCAACCATGGATCAGTCTCGGCTCCAACTTTCAGCTCGCATCAGCTCCCGTCCTGGTCCCAGATGTCATTTTTGGATCAGTCTCAACTGCAAGGTGTCAACAATCCTGGACGAGCCCCCAAGATTTGTTACGGGTCCCAAGGATGAAGACCATGATGACAAATATGTTACCTGTAAAAGCAGGTGAAGAGCAGAGTAAGGAAGACAGCATGTGTCTCTGTATTCCTCCAGATTGTGTCTGAGTCTGATTTATTTCACACAAACAAATGCTATATAAACACTACCATGAGCTTTCAATATATAATTCAGCAGGTTCCTCATTCACATCAATTACATTTACTTATTTCACATCCTCAGTGAAAT
Organism: Mchenga conophoros; assembly: GCF_057382185.1. Classification (NCBI taxonomy): domain Eukaryota; kingdom Metazoa; phylum Chordata; class Actinopteri; order Cichliformes; family Cichlidae; genus Mchenga; species Mchenga conophoros. Next base: position 38,474,763 of record NC_140528.1, read on the forward strand.
ATACTCTCTTTACTGGTTCATTTTCTCTAATTAACATCTTCTTTCATAACAGTTACTTTCCTTACTCATATCAATAAACACATCACATTGTCTTCTACAGTGTCTTACTGGCTAAACAGTTCAATAACAGTGTCAGTTTTGGCCAGCGGTCATAGGTTCTGTCCAATAATATGACGCAAGACTGGAGTAAAAGACATCCATGGATTGGCACTTTATTAATGAAGGAACATGATAGGAGCACAAGAACACTAACTATAACTAAACAAAATGGCTTCCTTTTGGGGTGGCTGTAGCTCAGGTGGCAGAGCAGGTCAGCCAGTAATCAGAAGGTTGGTGGTTCGATCCCAGGCTGCATGCCAAATATCCTTGGGCAAGATACTAACCCCATGTTTGCCTACTGGTGGTGGTCAGAGGGCCCGGTGGCACCTGTGTCTGGCAGCCTCGCCTCTGTCAGTGCGCCCCAGGGCAGCTGTGGCTACAATGTAGCTTGCCATCGCCAGTGTGTGAATGTGTGTGTGAATGGGTGAATGACTGAATGTAGTGTAAAGCGCTTTGGGGTCCTATGGACTAGAAAAGCGCTATACAAATGCAGGCCATTTACCACTTTTTATACTCTTCCGGAATAGCCCAAGTATGGGGGTTAACTAATCAAAATGAAAACATAACCCTCCACACACACAAACATGCAATTACATTAAAGCACATCACAAACATATACATATTTCCAACACGTACTATAAACAAACCAATAACATGAGCTTCACCCATTACTATATAAATTAAAACCCTCTTTATCCATACTCCCTAACCTGGCACACTGGTCTACTCCAAGAGCCCTTAAACAGGTGATTAAGCTGCTTTCACTCTTATGCTCCACATCCTGCAAGAAGCAACCAGGACAGGTGAGTACCTTATTTAGGTTACTCACAAATGATTAACTGTAAACAGCTTTAATCTTGGCTCTTCTCTGACACAGGTAGGATGGCCAGTCCCACTGTCTCTTCACCTTTACAAGCTGTCATTTTAGTTGTATGTCACATAAACCCAATAAAAGACTCCATAAGAACTAAAGTGTTTTTTCTTTATTACACTATTTTAAATTCCCAATCCAACAATTAATCACTAACAATACCAACCAGATAATGGAACCCCTGGTCTCCATTAAAAACAGCAAAACCGTCACCGGTTCTGACATAAACGGTAGTAACCAGACAGAAAAGCAGCGCACATTTCGATGCTTTATTTCAGTGCTTTTTTTTTCCTGAGCTGTGATACACTTTAGATTCTAGCCAATCATTTTACGTTTCCGAGGATAGTAGGCGGGTCCAGGTACGTACCTTCTTTTAGATCAGAGCTACAGATTAAAAATGCCCAAGGCGAAGCGGTCAAAAGTCTGGCTGTACTTCACAGCAAAAGATGCAAACTCAGCAGCCTGCTACAAGTGCTTTAATCAGATACTGCAATACTGTCAAAGGAGGTAACACCTCAAATCTGATGAAACGCCTGGTGACGCATAGCGTTTTTTTAAAAGCCGAGAAATGCGCCGTATTTGATAGCTTGCTGAGACCTCACACCGTGTACATCTACTGCAGGTGTGGTGCCTGTTATCGGACCCGGAATTAGCAACATCCCCCCAAAACACGAAGAGTAGAGTCCTGGCCCCTAGCCCTGCCAGTGTAGCAGAAATGATGACGGACGAAGATGGCAGCAGCAGCCGTTCTTCTCTGCGTGAGTAGCTTAATGTTGTTCATGTGTAATTCACGTTGAGTACGCTATCCATGTTATTACATTAATGCATGTAAGGTGAACTAGCAAACATCATCATAGCTACATGAGTATAATTCCCTCGAAGCACAGGCAGACGCAAGTGGTTTTCTGTCACTGGTTTATTTGAAGACTGCTCTCCAAAGCTACCGTGAAAACTATACAGCATTAACAAAATAAAACTCGGCGTAAGACACAGCACTAAAGATAACACTGTACAACAAACACGATTGTGAGGAGAAAGTTGTTGGAAGGCAAAGAAACCTACAACTCAGATATCTATTTTTTACATGCGCATGGGCGGTCACTGCTCAACCGATGTGACACAGAAAAACCGCCCAGGGCATTCAGAACATCCTTTATTTACATGTATACTTAAAGCAAGTTTCCACAGCAGTAGGAGTGGCATGTATGGAACTGATAATTTTTCCTTAGAAGGAGAAAACCTTTCGCTTATCTGCTGAAAAAGGAGGTAACTTTGTATGTATAGAAATTCAGACATTCCCATAAAAGGAGAGAGAGAGAGAGAGAGAGAGAGAGAGAGAGAGCCAGCTTGTCTGTTAAAACAGGAGGTATGGTATCGTATGTCACCGCATTCCTCTACACATATGGCTTCAATCTCTCTTCCTGTGTTGGTTCCAATTCACAAGCTCTTCTTCCTTTAAATGAAGCTACAACTAAGCATAATCACAAAACTAAAAAATCTCTCATCAACGATAAATCAATAAATACAGTACCTCGTTGGCTGCATGCTGCAAAAAGGGAATTAGCTGCCGTTCTTCTGAGGTTTCCTTTAACCGTTTAACTGTGTGGTACCTCACAGGGGTACCACAACAACATCATCCAGGTAGAAAACAGCATATGCAATTTGAGGAAGCAGGTACCGCTCCATGAGGTGCTGAAAAATGGCCGAGGCTTCAAATAAGCCAAACGGAAGTGTGACGAATTGGTACGAACCATACAGAGTGGAGAAGGCCGTTTTTGTCTTTGGACTCTGCAGATAAGGGAATCTGCCAGTAAGCGTTGGTTAAATCCAGCATCATAAAATAAGACAAGCAGTGCTTAACCAGTCCAGGTCAACTCAGGCATTGGACAAGCATCAAACCATGAGACCTTGTTCACTTTCTGATAATCATCACCAATGTTCCCTCTAAACTGCACGTGTGCTCAATTGCGCACTGCTGGCACGGTCTCTGTGCAGAAAAAATCCGTGTTGCACATAAAATAAAATTCTAACCGGAATTGAAATTGAAGTGAATACGTTAACAATTCTGTTTTGCAGTGTTAGTCAGTAAGTGACTGGCTGCTCCAGTATGGGATTAGAACAATGGCACCTCATCCCATAGTCCAGCCAATCACGTGATTCAAATTCGTATATGCGCAGCTAATCAACGTCGTTGACAGGCTATGACAGCGTCCTTATGTGCCGAAACCGGTGTTTTAGCTAGCAAAGTGGCGTGGCTAATGTGGAGTGAAGCCACGTTAATGACAACGTGTACAACCATTGGAGATGTGAGCAGGACAGATGGAACAAGTGACGTAAAAAGAGTGGACTTTATACCAGGTTTCAAATTGTGTTGATAGGCCACATAAAAAACAGAGTTGTGATTAAAAAAAAATCCAGTGTTTGGTTTTCTTCCAGAATATTGTTGTTTACATTTACTGGGGGAAGAAATGGTAAAAACGTCATTTTATAAAGAAAACGTTATAAAGCACTCTCCGCCTGTGAGCAAAGACAAAACCAAAACACCCCACCCTTTCCCATTGGTCAAAAAATGTACCATGCCGACCAATCAAAACATGGCATTTGGTTGTTAAGAAACGGAAGTTGTTAAGAAGAGGAAAATTTAGGAGTGACGGCAGTGTTTTGAGATGTGAGAGATTTGCAACGTTTAGCGCAAATCTTGTATAGTTAGTGTGTAGTGTAGTCAATAGTTTTGTTGTGTGTGTCAGAACAATGAGGCGGCTGCTAAATGTTACAGGAGTGATACATCTCCTGTTGTCAGGCCTGCAGGTATCAGGCTTTTGATGTTCTCCTTTATCTCATAGTGGACAGAAATTATTTTTTGGAGAGGCACAAATAATTTGTGTGGCATCAGATTTGATGCAGAACACCTGATTGTTCTGTAAATAGTTTGAAATGTTTGTTTAAAAAAAATCCCTTAGCAGCATTTTTAGGTAAACAGCTGCAAAAATCTTTGTTGTTTGCAATACTCAGTAACTTTTTTGAAGAAGTAACTATATAATTAATTGCCCAGCATTGGTCTTTATATATTGTATTTTGCAGAGAGAGTTACAAAGTTTCAAAGTGGTGCTCCATGAGAGTCCTGTAGACGAGCAGCAGCACAATCCTGCATTGCAACTGCAAACCGCTGTTGCAATGCAGGAACATCTGCTTTATTGGAATGTGTGAGATGTTAACCACAATGACTCTTAAAAACACTGTCTCAAAGCTTCATGCCAACAGCATGTTTTTAAGAAAAATCAAACATATGTTCTTTCAAGATCATTTTAGAGTTTTTAATGAGCTGCAGGATCCTTCTTCAGTGTGAGTGGAGAACAGCCAAGTCGCCTCCTGTGATAAACCTCCACATGTACCACTGAAAACAGTTAAATTAGTTTGAATCAGAAATAATGGGTCAAACTACTTGTTCTGAGACCATTTCTTTATTTTTCACACCAAACTGTTTAATAAGATAATAAGATAAACTCTACACAGACTTCATCAAATATAACTAACACTTTAACATTATCAGGATTTCATAATACAAACTTCAAATCAACAAGAAAACAGCTGCAGAACATGTGGATCAAAATTCATTAAAAAACAACATGTGGACTTCAATGACTAAATACACTAAAGTGAAAGGAGGAGCAAAAAAATAGAGGTTTAACAGAATTTGAATTACGTAAAAGTAGTCACCTGTGATCTTTAAAATGGTTCTGATGTGTGCTGCTGTTTTTAACTTTCAACATTTCTTTGCTGCCACTGTGAATAAGATTGTGTTCTTTGCCTAATTGAATAAAGGTTACACTGACTCACTGCTCCATCTTCTGGTACAAACTGGCATTACATGGAAGTACAGCCCAAAACCAGTTCAGCTTGAGTTTCTTTTTTTCTGGACATAAAGTCACAGCAGGTGTTGTTTCAAAGCTGGTGGACAGATTTAGTTCATTTTGGAGGTTTTAAGAGCAACTGCTGTGAAAATATTTGTAGTTTTGGGAGAAAAGGATTTAAGAGAAGATTTTACAACAGCAAAAGGTTAAATATGAATGAAGGATTGAAATTTAACAGAGGTAACACATTAAATGAATACATTACCCCACATTAAGTTAATTTTGGAAACACTAAGAAAGTTCAAATAAAAGAAATTGAAATATATATCCATATCTGCAATTCTGATACATTATTGGTTTGGTAAAAAAGACATTCCTATAACTTTAATAATACAGTAACAAGTACAACTACTAAACACTACTGTGTCCTAAGGGAACAAAGATTAAAATGTAACAGAGATAATTTTAGAGAATTAAAATCCCCCAAAGGAAAAAAAAACTTGATATGCATATCTATGCATATCTATACATGCAGCTTCCTAAATGTAACATTCAGAATTATTCACTGCAGCTCCAGAAATCAGAGCTACCTCATCAGATCCAAGTGTGGCATCAGCTGACACTCTTTACAGGAGATTCCATCTGAACTCTGTGGAGCCTGATCTCAAGGTTTTTAAGTCTGACCCTGAAACCAGAAGAGGATCTTTCTCTCTCTTCAGATTCATTGTGATCCAGTGATTTCAGTCCTGCATGATCAGGCTGATGTTTGCACAGAGCAGATAATGAAGTGAAGGTTTTTGCACATTGGTAACAGTGAAACAGTTTATTTACAGCGTGGGATCGTTTGTGTTCGGAGTATGAACTGAGATTCCTGAAGCTCTTGTCACACTGGTCACAGCTGAAGTTCACTTCCATGTGTGTACGTTCATGTTTGTTACGATGACCTGATTGTGAGAAGCTTTTGTCACAGTGTCTGCACTTGTATGGTGTCCCTCCTGCAGTGGTGAAGGATGACCCACACTGGTCACAGATGTGCTTTTTGAAGAGGTCATGTATTTTTAATGTAGTCAAAGGAGCTTGCAAAGAAAAGCGTCAGGACTTCTTTAAGTTGCTTGAAGACGTTTCACCTCTCATCCGAGAAGCTTCTTCAGTTCTAAGGTCAAATGGTGGAGAGTCCCAGATAAAAACCTAGTGGGAGTGACCCCCACAGAGGGACAAACGGACCCCCTGATGATCCTCTAATCACCTGAGCCAAGGTGTGAAATTGGGTGTGGGACCCAATCAGCCAGAGTTTCGGGTGTGTTCATTGTTAGTCTTGTGGTCTTGTTAGTCTTGTCCTGTGTAGCAGGACAAGACTCAGCAGTCCATCTGCATCTTAAGGATAAAGGACACTCTTTCGAGGATGCCAATGTTCACATTTTGGACAGAGAGGACAGATGGTTTGAAAGAGGAGTGAAAGAAGCCATCTATGTCCACTGTGAGCGACCATCTTTGAATAGAGTCGGGGGTTTACGACACCAACTCTCTGCCATCTATAATCCAGTTTTGAGATCCCTTCCCAGACGCCTTAACGCCCACTCACATCCTGGGCCATCTGACCTCAGGAATTCGCATGACAAGGTGGGGCCAGGTTTCACAATGAACACACCCGAAACTCTGGCTGATTGGGTCCCACACCCAATTTCACACCTTGGCTCAGGCGATTAGAGGATCATCAGGGGGTCCTTTTGTCCCTCTGTGGGGGGTTACTCCCACTAGGTTTTTATCTGGGACTCTCCACCATTTGACCTTAGAACTGAAGAAGCTTCTCGGATAAGAGGTGAAACGTCTTCAAGCAACTTAAAGAAGTCCAGGCGCTTTTCTTTGCAAGCTCCTTTGACTACGATGACCTGGATGACTGAGAACCTTCACAGACATATTTTTAATGTACTTGGTGTGTGGAAGCCTCTCCCACATTCTTTGCAGTAGTTCATTTTGTCTCCAGTGTGTCTACGTTGATGTGGTTTTAGGTCCCGTTCGTGATTGGAGGTTTTTCCACAAAGGTTAAAGAGAAACGCTTTCCCACCACCACAGTGACGACAGGGTTGAGAAATGGATCAGTGTGCTTCGCTCCACTCCTAAACAAAGACATTGTAAATCAGAGAATTCCTTCAACGTTTTTATCCTGAACGTCGCCTGAAATAAAAAGCATCTCTGCCAACGTCCAATTACATTTTACTGTTTACACTATAAAACTCAGGTTACTTCTTCATTTTTCCAAACAGTTCATTCAGTATAACTCCATAAGTTTACTGATCAGACTTTTTCCAAACAATCAGGTTAAAATTACAAGATAAAAAATCAATACATCCTCACAGTAACTGCACTTCTAGAGTTACTTTCTGGAGTGGATCTGTTGGTGTTTTTTCAGCTGATTTGGAGCTTTAAAAGTCTTCTCACACAGGTCACATTTATAAGGTCTCTCCTCAGTGTGTTGTTGTAACTGTGCATCTGTTGTAAACAGTTTCCCACACTGATCACAGCAGGAAACATCAATTCCAGTCTGAATCCGTAGGTGAATATTTCGGTACCGTTTGTCACTGAAACTTTTTCCACACAAGTCGCAGCTCTACGCCTTAATTCCAGAGTGGGTAACTAGATGCCTGTGTAAGTCGCTATTTAGAGCAAAAGCCTTACCACACAACTCACAGTTGTGTGCTTTAAGTCCACTGTGGATGAGTTGGTGTTTTTTTAAGGTTCCAGCCTGGGTAAAAGACTTACCACACAAGTCACAGCTGTAAGGTTTAAATCCACTGTGGATGAGTTGGTGTTTTTTCAAGTGTCCAGCCTGGGTAAAAGACTTTCCACACAAGTCACAGCTGTAAGGTTTAACTCCACTGTGGATGAGTTGGTGTTTTTTCAAGTGTCCAGCCTGGGTAAAAGACTTTCCACACAAGTCACAGCTGTAAGGTTTAACTCCACTGTGGATGAGTTGGTGTTTTTTCAAGTGTCCAGCCTCGGTAAAAGACTTTCCACACAAGTCACAACTGTAAGGTTTAAATCCACTGTGGATGAGTTGGTGTTTTTTCAAGTGTCCAGCCTGGGTAAAAGACTTTCCACACAAGTCACAGCTGTAAGGTTTAAATCCACTGTGGATGAGTTGGTGTTTTTTCAAGCTTCCAGCCAGGGTAAAAGACTTTCCACACAAGTCACAGCTGTAAGGTTTAACTCCACTGTGGATGAGTTGGTGTTTTTTCAAGTGTCCAGCCTGGGTAAAAGACTTTCCACACAAGTCACAGCTGTAAGGTTTAACTCCACTGTGGATGAGTTGGTGTTTTTTCAAGTTCCCAGCCAGGGTAAAAGACTTTCCACAGAAGTCACAGCTGTAAGGTTTAACTCCACTGTGGATGAGTTGGTGTTTTTTCAAGTCTCCAGCCTCGGTAAAAGACTTTCCACACAAGTCACAGCTGTAAGGTTTAACTCCACTGTGGATGAGTTGGTGTTTTTTCAAGCTTCCAGCTTCGGTAAAAGACTTTCCACACAAGTCGCAGCTGTAAGGTTTAACTCCACTGTGGATGAGTTGGTGTGTTTTTAGGCTTCCAGCCAGGGTAAAAGACTTTCCACACAAGTCACAGCTGTAAGGTTTAAATCCACTGTGGATGAGTTGATGTCTTTTTAAGTCTCCAGCCCAGGCAAAAGACTTTCCACACAACTCACAGCTGTAAGGTTTAACTCCACTGTGGATGAGTTGGTGTGTTTTTAGGTGTCCAGCCAGGGTAAAAGACTTTCCACACAACTCACAGCTGTAAGGTTTAACTCCACTGTGGATGAGTTGGTGTGTTTTTAGGCTTCCAGCCAGGGTAAAAGACTTTCCACACAAGTCACAGCTGTAAGGTTTAACTCCACTGTGGATGAGTTGGTGTGTTTTTAGGCTTCCAGCCAGGATAAAAGACTTTCCACACAAGTCACAGCTGTAAGGTTTAACTCCACTGTGGATGAGTTGGTGTGTTTTTAGGCTTCCAGCCAGGATAAAAGACTTTCCACACAAGTCACAGCTGTGAGGTTTAACTCCACTGTGGATGAGTTGGTGTTTTTTTAAGTGTCCAGCCTGGGTAAAAGACTTTCCACACAAGTCACAGCTGTAAGGTTTAACTCCAGTGTGGATGAGTTGGTGTGTTTTTAAATATCCAGCCTGGGTAAAAGACTTTCCACACAAGTCACAGCTGTGAGGTTTAACTCCACTGTGGATGAGTTGGTGTCTTTTTAAGTGTCCAGCCCGGGTAAAAGACTTTCCACACAAGTCACAGCTGTGAGGTTTAACTCCACTGTGGATGAGTTGGTGTGTTTTTAAGTGTCCAGCCCGGGTAAAAGACTTTCCACACTCATCACAGCTGTAGCTTTTCTCTCCCTTTCTTCTGTGAGGTTTGTCGGCCTCCTGAGAGCGCTGACTTCTCGCTCCATGTTGGTCCTGCAGTGACAGAGATACAAACAGAGGCAGTGAGTGAAATGCAGTCGTGGAACAAACTGAAACTCCCTTCATTGGTGGAATCAAACATGTCAACAAACACATTGTTGGTGTGTTTCCACCACCTTCTGGTGGCAGTATCACATTACAATGATGTGCTACAATGAGAGTTGTAATGAAAATGACATTATTGAAGAAATATTGATCAGCAGAGAAAATCTTTTACGCATAAGAAATTTCAAGTTCAACTGATGATATTGTTGTTTCAATGTGTGCTTATAAAATATGATCTTTGTATTTTCTTGTAACTTCTGTTACAAGAAATTAGAACTCTGAACAATATTTAAACTCCATTCAGAGTTACATACCATAAAATAATACTTTATGATTAACATAACAGTTTGATTGCTCTAATTACCTGTATTTACCTTGTGACATATTACAGGGCAAATTACATTCTGGGTACAGTTACATCACAAAACATCAACTGTGAACACCTTATGTTACCGTGGCGTTTAAGTCCATAGGAATTATGAGTATCTACTCCCAAATTCCCATCCGGGCTACATTATTATCGGTTCATGGTATCGCTTAACTTTTACGAATATGAGTACACACACATTTTACAGTATCGGCCCCAATACCCGATACCAGCAACGGTATCGGTGCATCCCTAATTGTAACTGTGATATTTTTCTCACCTTTTGTGTTGAAGTCATTGATTGTTTCCTCTGTAGTGGCTGAGCTGAGTCCAAATGGATGAAATTGTTCCTCCGTTGCACCACCAGACTCTTCTCCTCCTGTTAATCACCTGGGGGACACACACGCAGCAGGATTTGTAAAAAGAGTTTTGATAAACACAATGCTGGACAGCAATGCTGTCATGTACATATACATATATACATGTCTATATACATATACATATATATGTCTATATATATATATACATATATAAATAATAACACCCAGCACGCCCCTGCGGGCGGTTTATCCTTCAAGCTTGGGTCCTCTACCAGAGGCCTGGGAGCATATATATATATATATATATATATATATATATATATATATATATGTGCAGATCCATAGAGGCTGGGGTCTATCACACCAGGCAAGACCCCAGGTGCAGGCTGTGTAAAGATGCCCCAGAGACAATCCAGCACATAACAGCAGGGTGCAAGATGCTAGCAGGCAAGGCATACATGGAACGCCATAACCAGGTGGCCGGCATAGTGTACAGGAACATCTGTGCCGAGTATAACCTGGAAGTCCCGAGGTCAAAATGGGAGATACCCCCAAGGGTGGTGGAGAATGACCGAGCTAAGATCCTGTGGGACTTCCAGATACAGACGGACAAAATGGTGGTGGCTAACCAACCGGACATAGTGGTGGTAGACAAACAGAAGAAGACGGCCGTAGTGATCAACGTAGCGGTTCCGAATGACAGCAATATCAGGAAGAAGGAACATCATATGTCACTGCATTCTTCTGCACATATGGCGTCACTCTCTTTTGCTGTGGTGGTTCCAGTTCACGAGCTCCTCTTCCTTTAGTGTTGGGGAGTAACGGAATACATGTACCGCCGTTACGTATTTAAAATACAAAATATGAGTAACTGTATTCCGTTACAGTTACCGTTTATAAAGGTGGTATTCAGAATACAGTTACTTTGTTGAAATAAATGGATTACACTGCGGTACTTTCCTGTTTCATTTTGTCGCGGGTCAGGACTGTTTGGGTTTTGTTTGACAGCTACGTTCTGTTGTTCCAGGCGGCAGCGTTACGGTTGCCATGGTTACAGGGCGACGCTCTCTTGCTCTCTGCGACTGTGTGTTTCCTGGGTGAGAGAGCGCCTTTTCGTTGTTGTTGTTGTTGTGCTAAGCTAACAGGCAGAATGCTACAAGCATAGCTCTAAAGAATGTAGCATCATGGGCAGTGTAGTCCGTGTTGCAGGGAGAATGGACTGCCATACACATTATGGGTCTGTGAGCGCGAGGAGGGAGAAAAGGGGGAGTGGAAAAGTACGAGCTGTCATCGAGGAAAAATGGGAGCTGGAAGCATGTAAATATAATAATAACCACTTCAGCCAAGAAGAGTGCCTGACGAGCCCAGTTGTAAGTAAGCTATTAAGACTCGACTGTACACCGTGTTCGTGTTTTCCTCCGAAAACAATAAGTTCTGTTGGAGCAGTCTTTCAACGCCTCTCTCTGTCTCTCGCAAGAAAAGTTGACCCACACAACAAAGTAAAGCTATTTTTCGGCTACGAGCCGACAGGGACCCCGCCGTATTAGTCAGAGGTCCCTTTACTACAGTTCGGAGTCGCGGACCTTCAGTAATAGTAATGAATCACCCAGCAATAGTACATTCACGTTGTTGTAAAAAGCATGATAATATATTAAGTAATCCAAAGTATTCAGAATACGTTAATGTCATTGAGTAACGTAACGGAATACGTTACAGAATACATTTTGGGGCATGTATTCTGTATTCTGTAATGGAATAGGGCTTTGGAGCGTGATGTCACGGGGGTGGGCGTGGAAAGGATTTTGGCCCGATCCGCCATTTTGGGGGTCTAGCGCAAGTGAAAAGGGAGCGAAGGCACAGACAACAGCCATGGTTCGTATTTGCTGTGTGGTCGGCTGCAATGTTCGATCGCACGACCAGCAAGAAAATAAGCTTGAAAATGGTTTATCTTTTCATTCTTTCCCAACCTGGAAGCAACACGAGGCAGCTCGTGTATCGATGTTACCAAACAAAGGCGTCTAGCCTGGAGAGCAGCTGTGAGACGAGCTGACGTGCAGTTCTATTCCATCTCCAAATATCTGTTGGTGCTCCAGACATTTTCATTCCGGTAAGTTCTAAATATGTTCATATCAATCTTTATAGCCTATTAGTTTTATTTTCTATGCGCTCTGAGCTCATAGCAAATGACAACAAACATTCTACTGAGTGATTTTGCAGAACTACCTTCTATTTATAGAGTTGCTAATTATTTGGCATTATTGCAGCAAACCAGCCTATTAAATGGATGAATCACATCGTGACTGGGTTCCAGTGCTACACAAGGGACCTGCTTCAAACATACCACCATGCCAATCAGATTACTTCTTCCTTGTGAGGGTGAAGAGGTGACCCTTCTGGATAAGATGGTGAAGGTTTGCTGCGTTTTGGTGAACAGTGTGATAATAAAACCAGGGAAAAATGAAACCTGCTCCTGTTAAATACTCTTAAGTCTTGTGCTGTTAAAATTGCTGTATTTTTTCAAAAGATACAGTAAATAAAGTAATGTTAGTAGTGAGTGATATCATGTAAACACTCGTGATTTTGTGTAAACATTTTGTCATTTGTAAACTATAAAATCATTTTTCTTCTTTGGCTCTCAGCGAAGGCGGTCGCACTTTTCTCCTCTCCTCCTCACCCTTATCTTCCCTGCTTAGCCTCTATGTCCTTGTCTGTTTCGTGTGCATTACTTTCCCTGGAATAGACTCACACGGTCATTCTCTAAAACCTAAAAGAGAATTATGGATTTGATTAACTGGTCTCTGAATGCTATTGACACCCTTTTCTCAACGAGAAGTCTGGGCTCGGGAGAGCCCGAGTGCCCTGGAGGGACTTTCCCTGCCGGATACACGATGGACGGGTGGCAGAACTGGAGAGTCATGTGTCTGGCGGGACTGTCGATCGAGGACGCTGAAGATATCTATCTATTCGGAACCATGATAACAGGGTTCGTGCTGATCGGAGTTGGCTTGGCCCTGGTTTATCGGAGAAATAAGAGAGCGGAACCGGCTGTTCAAACCCCCCTAAGGCTGCCCGCTGGAATTGAAGAGATGAGATGAGGCGCGACCTCTCACAACGAACGTAATATGGTCAACACCTTGGAGATGCTTACAGCTGCTGTGAAGGCTCAAGCGTATGGGGGGAAACATCAGAGAGAGGCCTGCTCAAAATGAGACCCTTGAGCGACAGTTGGACGACATCACGGAACAGATCACTGCAGCTGTGAGGTCTCAGAATCAAAAGAATGGCAACACCATGGAACAGAAGTTTGATATCATCATGGGGAGGATCGTGGCTCTCCAACGGGAGATCGAGAGGCCAGTGTCGGAGTGTTAGGGCAGCCAAAAATTCTCCTGGGCTGCTCGCATTGAAATTTACAAAATCAACATTGAGATTGCGGACCCCCATAACGGCACCAGCTGCAGGCCGGAGGCTGGAGCCGAACAATCACTCCCTGATAACGACTGTGTTACGGCTATTCTTCCCATCCCATGCAAGGACACCTGGATTGGCTGGAAGACTATTTACTTAGCCTGATAGGCCGAAGGACACTGTCTCAGCTAAACTATGGACACGCACACACACACACTTACACTGATAAGCACTCACTCATCCCCCCTCCCTTTCCAACGCCTTCGATGCTTGTGCCCTACCGGGGAAGATAGCAGTCAACTGGACCAGCACAGATGCTGCAGGACCGGATGCGCTGTCTACACCGGCTCTCTCTTACCCTTTACCCGCCCCTGTTGCTTGTCTCGTGTTTCTATGGTGTATTGATAGTCATGTGCTTTTGTGCTGAGGTGTTTTTTCTGTTCTCAAACTGTTCTCCCACTAGGAGCTCAGTCTGAGTGGAGTTTTTTTTCTCCTCCTCTTACCTCATGTAGTGTATTTTCGTTGTTTTTTCCTATCAGCCTACCTTCTGACATGTCTGCCCAATGTGATGTTTGTGTAAAGTTGGTCAGAAGGTTCCTTTGTGAGTGCGCATGCGCCATTAGCGTGCTGCCTGCTGTAACCCCTAATTTCCCTCGGGATGAATAAAGTATTCTGATTCTGATAAATGACATGGATTCTACATTGTAACTGATGTGATGTTCTATAAGGTGGTTTCAATAAAATTAAAAAAAAGAGGCAAAAATTAGTTTGTTTCTTTATTCAACTTTTGAACAGTGGGACTCAGTCAGTATATATTCAGTAAATGCAAATTATTTACATGGCAGTGCACTACAGGCATAAATCTAGACCCCTAGATAAAACATTATGGTTCATTCCCACAACCCACAGCTTTACTTGTTAGGATGCCTGGGTCGTCGACCCAGGGTTTTTGGAGTTTATGATATTATTTATACTGTTGTTTTGGACTTTGTTTCTGTGTTTTCTTCTGTTTGCACTTTTTTGTTTTGTTTTGTTGTTTCTGGCTCCTTGTTTGGTTTGTTTCGAGCCCTCCGTCCTGTTTCCCCCGCCGCCCACCCTGGTTGGGTTGTTTTTTTTTTGTTTTTGATGTTTTGGTTTGGGCTGTCTGGAAGCCAGCCCTTAAGGGGGGGGGGGGGGGGGGGGGGTGGGTACTGTTAGGATGCCTGGGTCGTCGACCCAGGGTTTTTGGAGTTTATGATATTATTTATACTTTCTAGTTTTTGGTTTCTTTGAGTTCTGTCTTATGGCTTATGTCTCTGTCTTCTTTAGTTGCTCTGTCTCCCCTATCACCTGCATCCCCTTGTCTAGTTCGTGTCTATGTGTATCTTAAGTTCCTATATCCCCGTGTTCAGTCAGTGTTTGTGTGTGCCCTGTTCCCACGTCTCTGTTCCCTTTGTAGTGCCTGCTTATGAGCCTGTGTCTGTGTTATGTGTTTCCTGTTTTACTTTGAAGGTCTCTGTCTTTTCTCAGTGTGTTCAGTTTACGCTTCTTTGGTCTCGTCAGTTCTGATTTGTCCCAGCTGTGTTTCCCTCCTGTTACCCATTCCCTGATTGCTCCCTCTGTGTTATTTGTTATTTTATATGTTATGTTTTGTATGTTGTTCAGTATATTTCTATGCAAAACAAGAGGGATTTCAGTACACAGCAGGATATTCACATTTGTAACCAGATATTTACATACACTTTAGGGAGAAAACATAAAACATTTTTACTGTACAACATCAATTTAGATTAAACTTTTGTTTTAGATAAATATTGAAATATATTTTGAATTAGTTAAATGTCAGAATAAAGAGAGACAGCTGTCTATTTTTTATCACTTTGATCAAATTTAGGAGTACATATACACTAAGTTTATTGTTAATTAATAAGAAAACTCCAGACGATTCCATTCTGAGCTGAAGAAGCTTCTGATAGGTTAGTAGAGTCCATGTGAGTAAATTGGTGGAAATGGGTAAAATCAACAGATGTCAACCAAACCAGAAAAAGAACTGTGGAGCTCCATAAGTGTGGCTCAATTTTGAATACAATTTGGTGCCATTTGCAATTAAGAAATACAGACAATTTCTCTCTTTCCTCTTAAAGTTAACAAATATGTTTTTTTATTTATCAATCTAAAAAAATAAACATTTAGTCTGATTTGATGTTACAATTAAAAAAGTGTTTGTTTTGATCTGAAGAGTTTGTAAATATCTGGTTTCAACTGTATATTTGATGATTGTCAGCACAAAGAGAGAGAGAGAGGAACAGAGAGGAGAATGAGGACAGAACAGAGATGAACAAGAGCAGGTGAGACACACATGTTAGTCAAATGGTTGTTTACCAAAAGTATCACCGTATCATAGGTACTCATGTATCTCGTACCTAGTGTTTCTTTTTAGGTTTGCTATTTTTCAAATTCTACATTTATTAAGTTATGCAGGCTTGTTTGCACAACAAGGCTAAATAATTATATAAACTTTTCTCAATCTAAATAGTGGACTTTGGTAGAATTAAAAAAACAAGTGTAGTGCAGGTCTATGATGATTTTTTAGTGCTACTATCATCTAGTTCTGATTCTTGTTCTGTCTTGGTTAAATCCTATATAGTCCTGATTTTGAACTGTTGTAGTCCAGTTTTAATTCCGGATCAGTTCTGGGTCTGGTTGAATTGGGGTTTAGTCCTCGTGTCTTGATACAACTCCGACTTTGTTCTGCCTTGCTGCTCAATTAAAAAACTAGTTTAAGGTGTTCTGCATATGAGATATATATTTTTCGCTATATGAAGTCATTCTTTTCTGAACAAAACTCAAAACAGAGCCTATTAATCTTTCAGTCATTTCTACCCCCCCCCCCCCCCAAAAAAATAAATAAATAAATAAATAAATAAATAAATAAATAAATAAATAAAATAAAAAAATCCCACATGCATACTACCCTTTAGGGCTAAGCCCCGGGTGTTTCAAATGTCTGGCTCCGCCTCTGCTCTACAGACTGTCTAACTCCAGTGTATACCAAGCAATCTATTATTCTTAACAGCAACAACATAAACTGAACCCACATTAAAGTTGGCTCGGTGCTTACCTTTATATGAGCCCACAAACCGAGAGAAACTCCGTGATGAAGCTGGAAGTCTTAAGAAACAGATCAGGGAGCAGAGACCCACGTGGTTCACGCTGATCTCGGCTACGATCCAGGACACAAGGGTGTGCAGTAGTGATGGGACGTTCTGTATCGAGGCTTCGGAGCGTGTGTCGAGTAATGGAGGGGGCGTTTCCGCGAAGCGCGTATCGAGGCTTGCTTCATTTATGGGAGGAGCTGAAAATAATGACGTCCGAAGCCTCGCTGCCCGGCTGTACCACGTGACTGGTTCATGAAGCGGTTCGAACTTTGCCGCAAATAATCATTTTCCATACTGCCAGCATAAATATACACAGTATACTGCCATCACTACAATATACATGTTTTACACACTCCTTTTGTTGTTGACATTTACAGGCTGTGTGCAAAATGCCACACTCTTCAAATTCATGCCAGCTATTATTTTTACGTCCAGTAGGTGTCCTGCTAGAGCAAATGAAGCTTCATGAAGCTTCGCGTTGGGGTGAACCAATTGGATGAAAAGCTCCAGTGCTTCATGGGGCTTCATCTGCCCATCACTAGTGTGCAGATCGATGCAGAAATTAATCCCAACGTTGGCAGTGGTATATGTTCCTGTAAGTTTACTACTTTACTCCCGTTTCATGAAAAAGCAGCTCTCTCTGCTCGACTGCACACACACTTTGCTCCGCCTCCTTTTCCGGCTCTGCTGTGATTTGTTGCTGTGCGGTCACGTGGCTAAGCAGACCAACGTAGCCATGTGGGGTGTTATTTCAAAAGTAGCGCCTATCTCCTTTTCCTTAACTCTTTTTCTTGCCCTCGATGGAAACGTCATCGTGGGAAGGAGATTTGCTAAGGACTCAGGGAAAGAGAGGACCGGTGCTGAGAATTGGAACAGCTTTAGGCTGTATCCCAATAGTTGGGTTGCGGTCACGTGGTTCTGATGACGTGCGGAGGCAGCGCGATTTTTGAGTGGAGGGCGGAAGTAAACATGGAGGACACTGTGGAGAGTCAGGAGAGCAGCTATTGTGCAACTTTAGACCCTGTTTCTCGGGAGAGATATAAACAGACAGTTAAAAAAATATATCGGACGTGATCCGTATTCTTTGAAAATGTCCGAATACACCACAGAAGTAAAGGATTTGCCTACTATCGAGGCTGTGGATATCACCAACTACTTGGTCCTCCAGACTTCTTACTACACTAGGCAGCAAATGAAAGCTTTCAAGAGTCTGGAGGCGTACAATTTTTTTGTCAGCGGGTGGGTCCACAACCTTGGAACAAAACGTCTCCGTGATGGATACAGTTTGGTGTTTGCAAGGGTGAGTGTTTGTTCTTATATTGCTTTATCTTAAACACGCTAACAGTTAGCGGTAGCGGCTTTAACGTCAACAAACATGCCACATCCTTAGGACTTCGTTAGAGTGACAGTTGTTTGTTTCAAGGTAAACCATTCTCAGCGGTCTAACGAGACACCTCTGAAGGGTGTCTCGGGCTCTCAGCCGTCTGTTGCATATCCAAAATCGCCTCTGCACATCGATGCTGTTCTGCCTTAAGCTTCATTCTTTTCTCTCGTTTGAGAACTGATTCCGATCTGGGTTTTCGTTCGTAGCCGAGATTGACCGTCGGAGCCCAGTCCTCCGACTCTTCGTCATCCAAAGCACTTGGGCAGCCTATCCGGTTGTTCAGTGATGACGCGACGAATCCGACGAATCCTACTTCCGGGTCTAAACGCTCCTGTGTTCAATATGACACAGTGCTGTGTTCCTGGTTGTTTTAACCAATCTGGCTCAAAACAACAGTCTAATCTGTCATTTTACCGGTTTCCTTGTGAAAAGAGAGAGAAGAGGAAGTGGCTGAAGTTGATAAGGTATGTTACAACTCGTAAGTGAATGAATAAATTTGTAAGATAAGAGCTAGTGGGCTCTTACTTTAGTTAGCTAATATAGCTAGTGATGAACAATTAAAACCCGCTACTAAAAGACAAACTGGCTTTTACCAGTAATTGTACTTATATAGACAATGGATTTTATTGTGTTTTTTTTAATACAAAGACGTTGTTGCATTTTTGAAGTCATTTTTATTTCTCCAAGCAAAGATTGAGAGCTAAGGGTCACTTCGCTATATATATGAAACTTAGTTAGCTTTCGACGCTCAGAGGAATAAAAATTACGTCCAAAAAGCGATGTCTATGTAAGAAAATACATTACAATCCCCAGCCTATGTGCCAGTTAATTACCAAAATAAAGACCTAACCAACAAATAGCTAGCAAAGGTTGCCAGTTAGTGCTGGGCGATATATCGATTTTTTAAAAAATATCGATATATTTTTATACAAGACATAAGCTGTGACAATATCGTTTATATCGATATAGTCTATGTTGCGTTATAATTACACTTGTGGAGCCGCTATTTTGCCTCTCTCTCGTCTGGGTTTGTTTGCCCCGCCTCTCACCCTCACTGAACACAAACCCCCTCCCCCATCGCTAAACCTCCAGTTGGCAACAAGATGGACACAGGAGCTAGCGAAGAGGAGCTCGTCGGAAAAAAGAAAACCAATGGCTCAATTATTTGGAGATGGTTCGGGTTCAAAGTGTCAGATGAGCAGCAGAATAATGTATTCTGTAGAGAATGTCGAAAAAGCGTCGCAACGAAAGGTTCGAGCACCACTAATCTTTACCACCATTTACAACTGCGGCATAAAGTGCAGTATGAAGAGTGTGTGAAATTGCGTGCTGTAGCCCAGACCGCAAAGTCTTCCGAGGTTCCTGCCGTGAAACAGATCACCTTACAACACTCATGTGCCATATGATACAAAAAGTGAGAAGTGGGGGGAAATTACTAAAGCAGTGGCCTATCATATTGCTAAAGACATGGTCCCCATCTCAACTGTGGAACAAGAGGGCTTTATACAGCTGCTAAAAACTCTTGACCGAAGATACCAGTTACCTAGCCGGAAATACTTCACCAGAGAAGCACTGCCAAAAATGTATACTGATGTTAGACAGAGTCTCGCTGCCCAGCTCACCAAAGTGTCTCACTTCGCACTGACAACCGACATGTGGTCCAGCAGGACATGCGAGCCATATATGAGTGTGACTATACATTTCATGGAAGACTGGGAACTGAAAACTGCCTGTCTCCAGACCAGCTACTTTCCTCAAGACCACACCGGAGAGCATATAGCTGAAGCCCTGCAGGATGTGCTCAAAACCTGGAAGCTCAACCCGACGGGACTGGTTGCTATAACAACTGACAACGGGGCTAATATTGTCAAGGCGGTTCAACTGAACAAGTGGTCGAGGATCCAGTGTTTTGGTCACAGGCTTCATCTGGCCATTGGTAAGTGCAATACTGAATTTTTTGATTTGGAAAAAAAAACGCTAATAAATGAAAAGTGTATAGAGTCTCTTGTAGAGCTAAACATGCCTATGGACCACAAGACAAATATTTTTATAAGTCATAGCCAGCATATACATCTATCACTTAGAAATCGAAAGTTAGTTGAACAAATAAATAAACTATCCCTATTAAATCCAATAAACGTATTGGGGTGTATTTGTCTTTGTATTAGATTGAGTTGTGACACTAAATGAGGACCACAGCTGAGACAAGACAGGGATACATTTTTAAATACATAGTGAGATTAAAAGGTGTAAAAAAACCGAAAAAAAACATGTTCTAATCATTTGGTGATCTGGTGATTTTACCAAGATAGTTTAACTAGAACCATTTCTAGGTTATACAATACACGACACATTTTGCAAATATTGTTAAGTCTTATGCATCACATTCTATACAACTGAGATGGATGTTAATTTGCCTTTGAGTGATTTGCATCTTAACATAACAATTAAAGTGATTTTAAAAGTTTGTATTTTGTGTGTCACAGGACATGCTATGGATGATGCCCGCATTACCCGGGCTTCTTCTCTGTGTAAGAAAGTCGTCAGCAGCTTCTCCTACAGCTGGAGGAAGAGAAGAGAGCTGGCTGAAGTGCAAATACAGCTGGGTCTTCCAAGTCACCAGCTACTCACAGAGGCAACAACTCGCTGGGGATCAAGGCTTCTCATGATAGAGAGAGTTCTGGAGCAGGAAAGAGCACTTTCTAAAGTCCTCTCTGTCGACATGAAAACCAGACCTCTAGTCCCTACTTGGCAGGACATAGAGGTCCTGGAAGCAGTTCAGAAAGCTCTCAAACCCTGTCAGGACTTCACTGATGCACTTTCAGGAGAGAAGTATGTGACCCTGTCCTATGTCAGACCTGTGCTACACCTGTTTAACACTAGTCTCCTGGCACCTGGAGAGGAGGATAGTGAGCTGTGTAAATCCATCAAGACCCGCATTGTGGATTACCTCAACAATAAATATGCAGATCCATCCACCAGTGACCTGTTGGACATGGCTTCTTTTGTGGATCCACGGTTCAGGGCGAAATACATCCCTAGTGAGAAGATTAATGCACTAAAACATAAACTCATCTTGGAGGCAGAGTCTCTGCTCAGCTATCAGGGTACGTGTTTGTCTGAGCTGACTGATCCAGCCGTGCCTGAGTCTGCAGACCAAGAAGAAGCAGCAGTAGGACACACAGCTAAAAAAAAGAGATCACTGGCAAGCTTCTTCCAGCACAGCACAGCACAGCCAATGACAATTTATTTTTGACAATTTTTTCGTGTACATCTACAGTTGTATCTTAATAAAAGTTACATGTGTGACATCTGGGACAAGTACCTTTGACCAAGAACTCTCTTTTTGTTCTTACTTTATGGGATTAAAAAAATATCGAGATATATATCTTATATCGCCATCCAGCTAAAAAATATCGAGATATGAATTTTGGTCCATATCGCCCAGCTCTATTGCCAGTACTTATCTTTCTGGTAAGCTTAAAAGCAAATTAGTACAACGATGTGTAAGAAAAGCATCTGGACTTCTTTAAGTTTTAAGTTTCTTGAAGCTTCTCTCATCTGGATGAAAGAAGCTTCTCTCTATTATTTATCTCTATTTTTTTTTTTGTATTAATCATAACTAATGGAGGGCTAGCGTATGATCTGAAATTTCTCTCTGTCTTTTTAAACACTTCCACAGACGTGAAAACTTCACCCCAAACTGCAACTCAAGAGTCTGCAGTTGGCACTTCCCTCAAGGAAAAGCTGCGGGGCCAACAAGATTTGCATGGAACGACGGGAAGTCTTTTCAGTTCCCAGATGACCACAACCCTGTTAGAAAAAAGAAGAAAAAAGAGCAGGTCCCAGCTATTGGTGAAAATCAGAGTGAAATATCAGATGAGCCACATCATTCCAACAATGCAGCTACACAGACAGATACTGCAAGTTCCACAAGTTCTTCCCAAAGTCTTCTGGTGCTAGAGATTCAGAATGACATGCTAAGAATAGAGAATGAAAAACTTAAAAAACAAGTAGAGAAGCAGAAGCAGACTTTCTCATTCAGTCAAATATCTGACAATCCTGAAAGGGTCCAGTACTATACTGGATTGCCCGATGCTGCTTCTGTCCTGTTTTTAGAAGCGCTTCTTTCCAGATTTGATCTTAAATATCATTCTGATTGGACTGTCCAAATGATGCCCCTACTTGACCAGTTATTTCTAACCCTGATCAAGCTCAAACTTAATTTTGGTCATGAAGACCTTTCAATAAGGTTTAACTGCAGCAGAGGCACAGTAACTAATATTTTTACAACAATTGTTAGTGCACTGTATGACATTTTGTATGTTGGCATGCTGGAAAACAACATTCCCTCGAGAGCCAAGAATCAAACATCGCTGCCAGATTGCTTCCAACCATTTCCTAACTGCAGGATTGTGCTTGACTGCACGGAAGTTTCTGTTTGTAACACAGAGAGACTTGACACACAAAGTCATTTGTACAGCCAGTACAAAGGACGGACCACACTAAAGGCTCTAATTGGTGTGGCTCCTAATGGTGTAATAACCTTTGTAAGCAACTTGTACGGTGGAAGTGCCTCAGATAAGGCCATAACAGCTGACTGTGGAGTACTGCAACATCTACAACCAGGTGACATGGTCATTGCAGATAAGGGCTTCACAATTCGGGACATCCTACCAGAAGGGGTCTCACTGAACATTCCGTCCTTCCTCACCAACGGACAATTCACACAGGAGGAAGTGAACAACAACAGGAAGATTTCCTGTGCAAGAATACATGTAGAGCGTTCCATTCAAAGACTGAAACTTTTCTCAATTTTGCATCACATCCCACATCAGTTAAAAAAAAATATTAATAAGATCTTGAAAGCATGTGTGTGTCTTACAAATTTACAAACACCTATTCTCCGTGAAATTGAATAAATTATACCTGTGAGAGTTAAGAGGTAAAAGTACATTGTGTCATTTTCTAACTACTTGTGGACCAGAAAATACAACTGTTGAACAAGTTTACTTTTATTATTTATAACTCCTAAGTGTTCTGGATTGTTTTGTGTGTATACTCAGGATGTTACAACATAAAAACAACTTAGTTGCATAGTTTCAAATTGAGAATGGTCTCATTTGTGATTCGTATAATGTTTTACTCTGTTTTTATCAATGGCTTGTTACATTTTTCATTCCATTCCAGCTTCCTGATTACTGCCTAGTTTTCTTGCTATGCATTTTCAATTAAAATGAAGAATACCAGATACATGTGTTACTCTTTATTTTCAGGAACAGTTTGTCCAAAACATTTTATTTTTTCAAATCAAAAATTAATATAATTTAAGAATTTATCTGAATATATTTACAAAGTTACAATGACAAAAAATGTACAATTTCCAAATAGTTTTAAAATTAACTATAAACATTTGGACTGATAAATTACTCATGCTGATATGAATTCAAAGCTGCGATAAAATATGGGGTAAAAAAACTTCCCGGTAGAACGTTTCCAACGCTTCAATGTTAACAGCCCAAGTTTGTTCTCTATCCACATGCAAGATGAAAAAGTCACATGGAGTCCAAACAATAAAGTGACAGCTTTTCGCCCCTGTGAGATAGAGGTTGCCCTGGATCTGATGCCAGTAGTTGTGATTCTTTTTTAATACCAGGGAACCACTTGCCTCATCCAGCTGTAGGAAAAAGTCCTTACTTTCTGCAGCCTCCAATACAGTTTTGGCTCTGGCTGACCATGGGCATTTCACCTCAATGATGCACTCATTAGAGACAGTCCCATCTGGAGAACCACCAAGCAGGCCACTGTTAGATAAAAACAGTCCCCTCTCCTTGATAGCTGCACCAGTACAGTCAGTGTACAACTGCTTGGCCTTTGGCTCATGAAGGATCCCCCAATCACATGCCTTTGGGGATGAAAATACAACTTAGTCATAAAGGAATTCTTAGATGCACAGACCCGTTTTACTAACAACTTACTTTAGATCCTTCTGTCAGGTTGTACTGTCCAAGCAGAGTCTTAAATAAGGAAGGGGGGTATGAGCGCCGCTGGACTGCACTCAGGACCAAACCGAAGTTGCTGGCTGTGATTCTCTTCTTGCGATATGCTGACCTTTTATAAAGAAACACAAATTAAGAGACACAGTTAACTAAAATTTCCTACTTAACACTTAACAGAATAAATTTCAAAGCACTTTCTTACCACAATGCATTCTTCGTTTGCCCAACTGTTGCTTCCTCAATCTGTTTCTTCTCTTCGTCAGACACAGCCAGTGATGCCAAGAGATAACGAGCCTTGTCTTCTGCTTGGGGAAATCCCAGGTTCCTCAGCACTTCATCAAATGTCTTGGCTGGTTTAGCCTAGATTTAAAGCAAAAGGATTTTAAAGGTTTTAATGGAACCAAGAAATTTTGACCACAGAATAGACAAAGTCAGGTACAGAGTATATAAAATACATGTAAAAAATAAAGTGGGGACAGTGGAAGCAAACAGTCTGCTGTATGTAGTTTACAAGAGTTTACATACATGTACAATTTATACCACATGTTAAAGTAAATATCAAAGTACCTGAGAGCATTCAGGACTCAAAATCCAACCCATCCCAGTAAAACGTTGCAATTTCGATAGGGATGCCACTGCCCATTCCTTGTCCTCCTGGGAGACAGGTCTTTCGATTCCAGCTGAAAAAAAAAAACTTTTAGTAATCTGTATAAATAATAATTTTAGCATATAAAACATAATGCTTTTTAAAAAGTTAAGAAAATAATTATTATAATTAATTCAAAGGACAAATTTTAAATAAATAACTGACCTTGTGTTGTTGAGGGTGTCATCACAGACACTCTCTTGGCAGTAATTTCTTCTGCTTTGCATGATTTTACCCTCTTCCACACACATTCCACGTCAGTGCGAGACACATTCTTCTCCACCCAAATCAACAATGCCGCCATATGATGGCACTTATCATTGCCAATCGGGCACTCACAGGAGCTGAACCTGACTGACTGACCCTCAACATGCACCTACATTGAAAGAAAGTTAATGCTTACCCTAAACATTCTAACAAACACTTGCAGCGCTGCTCTGTGTACTGGTACTAGGTTAACTAGGCTAATATAACTGGTACTAGGCTAACATTACTAACTCTCCAAAACCTCCATGTTATGTAGATTTTCATCTTCGTTTACTTCCACTGTTATAGCATTGCTGTACGTGTGTGTGCTTTATGAAATACATCAGAATACAGAATATCTCATGTTTAATCGTCGGCTAGCTAGCTTACTCCTAGCTCACCTCAACATTGTAAATCTTCTTTTTCATGGATGCCTGGACACTTCCCTTTATAATTCCGCCTGGGAGAACGGTTACACTGACCACTTTACTAGAGTTGAAGGAATTAAGACCCTTTTTAACCCTAATTGGTACTTCGCTAAAGAAGGAGGTAATCGTGAACAAAGTCACTGGCTCCGCCGTCGTTGTTTCTTGAGGAGCACTTAGACCCGGAAATACCTGCAACGTCATCCGTGACGTCTGACTGAACAACCGGATAGTCCCAATCAAGTCAATATTAGACTACTAACTTAAAAGCACTAAGTAAACGAGAATTTAACGACAACCTAATGCTAATAAGTTCGTTTGCAAACATAACATTACCTCTGACGAAGTGGTCGCTGCAGACACGGGCATTGGCAGACTCTGCTCCTCCCGACTGTAAGCGTAAATTTAAAATCCATTTTTTCCTACGTTTTTCGGTTAGAATTTTCCATTTTTCTCCTCTTCGTTGGGCTATTTTTGGTACCCTAAAATACCGTTTATCAGTTTCTCTGGTCGACCTACTGGAGCATCCGTAAACACAACAGGACATAGGCATTTTGCGTACTGTCTGTCTGTGATTTTGCACTTATCTTTTTCACTTCCGACCGCCAGTCAAATTTCGCGCTTTACGTCGACGTCACGTCTACGTCAAATGAAACCTAGCTATTCAGGTTCGGCAGCCCTAAAGTACGCAGCCTTAACGGTCCACAAGGGCCGCGTACTCAAAGACCGCTAAGGCCGGAAGTGCGAGGCTTGTGAAATACCGGTCGATCTCCGTCGCGCTGCCCAGGTTGCCTAGCAACCATGATACTAACCGCTGGAAACGTTTCATACAGTTTTGTTTGAGAGAAATGAAGGAGAACATATTTTGTTCATTTGTTCGTTTGTTTCTACACGAGCTTTGTGTGATTTAATAAGTATCTGAGGCTGAGACCACATGACTGTAAAACATGATTGTTGGGCTTCATTTCTGTACTGAACAGTCATTTTAAGATTAGCTAGTAAATAACAATTATGTTGTTCATGAGACTAAAGTCAGTGTAAATATAATATGGCCAATATTATAGTTATTATATTAATCATTATTAGTTATTACAGCAGTGAACTTGAACAATTCACTTTTATTGTCACATGTGCAGGTAAATGGCCTGCATTTGTATAGCGCTTTTCTAGTCCATAGGACCCCAAAGCGCTTTACACTACATTCAGTCATTCACCCATTCACACACACATTCACACACTGGCGATAGCAAGCTACATTGTAGCCACAGCTGCCCTGGGGC
Source organism: Mchenga conophoros (assembly GCF_057382185.1). NCBI lineage: Eukaryota > Metazoa > Chordata > Actinopteri > Cichliformes > Cichlidae > Mchenga > Mchenga conophoros. Next base: position 38,501,294 of record NC_140528.1, read on the forward strand.
GCACTGACAGAGGCGAGGCTGCCGGACACAGGCGCCACCGGGCCCTCTGACCACCACCAGTAGGGGTTAGTATCTTGCCCAAGGATATTTGGCATGCAGCCAGGGTGCAGCCTGGGATCGAACCACCGACCTTCTGATTAGTGGCTGACCTGCTCTGCCACCTGAGCTACAGCCACCCCAGGTACACTGGTACAGCACATGTGAGTGAACTCTGTGTCAAACACTGAGCTTCAGTAAAGATTCAAGTTTCAGTTATTTATATTTCCCATCACCATAAATCTTCACTCAAAGACAAGAATCTTTTACAGTGTATAAATACGTATAGATGTATCATATGTAAGAGACAAATATTGTTCATTTAATTTGTTGGCATTACTAAATTTGGCTCAATGCTTACATATATGTGCAAAATGAAAATGTACGAGCTGTGATAACTGTTTCTGATAGAATGAAGAGTAGACTGATATATTAAATATTCCTTTATTGGGTGAGAAAATCAGACCATGTCATAACTGCTTTAAGTCATGTAACTACAGGGGTCCAACAAAGAATGGCCACGCATCATACTGATGTCTTCGGAAATTTATTTCTCTCTCTCTCTCACTCTTATTGTCTTCAGACACCGTGAAAACTGAAGAAACACAAAGTTTACAACATAAATGTTTTGAGCTTATCAGTCTCTCATATCAGTGTCCATAAACAGTCTTGTGCAAGCAGAACAGAGAAAATGCACAATAATGGATATCACAAAAATGTCCTCTCATTACCACTGTAGAACACGTATGCAACATTATACAAACAATATACATGAAACCATACCGTTTGCGCCTCTTGGACCACATGCAGAATAACATTAACGCTGAGGCTGTAGATGCATCAGTGGCCATGTATCCATGCTAGCTCCACAATGCCATGGTTGTGCTCTCAACCAAACTCTGGTCATGTGACAATTACAAACTTCACCTCAAACAAACTTTACAGCACTTTACATATTTAACAAACCCATATTTTGTAATCACATATTTTAGACATGTTTTTTAATTAATGTTAAACTTTTATCATCTTATCTTATAAATAAATGAACTAAATTAAGCATGAATTTATCACAGAAACATGAAATAACCAACTTTATTTTAACTGTCTCAGGGACAGTTACAAGTCATACAGAATAGATATCAGAGCCTTAAACAGGCTGACTTCTACTAAATGGGTCAAACTGGGCAGAAAGTCTACAAACACATAACATCCTTATAGAATATGATGTAACATTATAGATCAACTTACCTCAGAATATTTAAAGCATATAAACAATCACAGCAATATGATACAACAAACACAGCAGTGCTACTGATCCAAAATACTCAAAGCTTCATATAACTGAAACAAACATTTATTTTTAGCTCCATTCTGCTGCTGATATATACTTTAGGTTTCTGAACATTAAACTTGTTGCTGCCTTTCATAGTGTGTAACCTGAAGGCCCTAAGTACTTTCTCCCACACTGAAAACACTGGAATGATCAAATTATTTGAACATTACCTAATAAGACTGATTCAGGACAGACAATTAATTATTTTAAACTTATCTAGCAGTCCTTCACAAACAGGAAACAGTCTGTCTATTCTCTCCATCTGTCAGCTGCTGCTGGCTCTTCCTCCTCTTCCTCACACTGTTGAGTTTGTCCTGGTGGATCATCAGGGGTGCAAAGCCTCACAGATGATGTGCAGCAGTGGGTCCATCAGTCTGTCCTCACTCTGGACACTTGCAGTCGTCACACATGGAAATCAAATGTGTGATAAGCTGCAGGATTCAAACACAAGTGTAACTTATAAACACATGTTCATACTTTTATTCCACAATCAGAGAGAAAGAAACAGAGAGAGAGTGCAGGACAGACAGGTGACAGTCTCAGGTGTACACACTGCTGCAAAACAGCACAAAAGAAGGAGGATTTAGTTTGTGTTATTACAAAACAAGAAGAGTTTCCAGATGATACAGTGGACACATGTGTGACTGCTGTGATTAAAGCATCTTTCTTTCAGCTTAACGAGTGAACCGTCAGCTCGTTCAAACACACGTTAAAGTCCATTTGGCTCGACACCACCGAACAGAGACAGCAATATAACACAGCTAACATTAACAGTGCAGTGAATCCTGCTTGTGCCGTGATATTCAGGACTGAAAACCGAGCAGCATCACTGACTTTCATCTTGTTGTGTTTGTGGATATATGACTGACTTTAATTATCAATAAAATGATCACATTCTCTGTAAGATTAAGGTCGACTACTGAACAGCATATATTTTAAAGTAAAGACTTTTAAATCAAGTTAGTACAAACATCACTAATGTCACATGACTTTGCCGACCATTATTTGCAGCATTACGGGCGGAGGATAGTCCTCCCCCTGCTGTGGGAGATGTTCACACCTGTGCGTCCAAACTGCAAATGTATGGAAGAAATATAGTATCATCAGAATCAGACACTGAATTTTTATCCTCCAAATTTCCCTGCAAAAATATTCACCTGCAAAAAATTCACCTGAAAAAAATTCACCTGCAAAAATTCACCTGAAAAAAATTCATCTGCAAAAATTCAACTGCAAAAGTGATGAACTTTAATGACCCAAGCCAGAGCAATCAGCACCAGATCGAGTCGAGTGGCTCTCAGCCAATTAAATTACGCTGTTTGATCACATGACACCGTTAGCCAGCAGTGTGTTTCCTAAAAGAGAGCTGTTTAAAGGCGAGTGATTAAGTTTTTCTCCTAAATAGAGATCATTACAGAACGCCTAGTCCTATTTAAAATCCCAGTTATTTTTATTTTATTTTATCATCTACTCGAACTAAGGAAAACGTTTGACTAACTCAATGACAATTTCCACGCCTCCCATGCCTGACTGCAGAGGCAGTTTTGAATTTAGGAGCGCCA